>NC_091182.1:20497696-21169945 GCF_040958095.1 Procambarus clarkii
ACCCATACTAGGGCCTTTCCGCTTACTCCTGCCTGCCTCACAAGTTTGTATAGCAGTCTCATGTGCGGTACTGTATCAAAGGCCTTTTGGCAGTCAAGAAATATGCAGTCTGCCCAGCATTCTCTGTCCTGCCTTATCCTTGTTACTTTATCATAGAATTCTAAAAGGTTTGTTAGGCATGATTTCCCTGTCCAGAACCCATGTTGGTGCTTGTTTACAAACCCAATGCCCTCCAGGTGCTCAACAAGTCTTAGCCTAATTATTCTTTCAAGTATTTTGCAGGGGATGCTTGTCAGTGATACGGGTCTGTAGTTAAGTGCCTCCTCCCTATCACCTTTCTTGAAAATCGGTACGACATTTGCCTCCTTCCAGCAACTGGGCAATTCTCCCGACATAAGTGACTCATTAAAGATCATTGCCAGAGGCACGCTGAGAGCCTGCGCTGCCTCTTTAAGTATCCACGGTGATACTTTGTCTGGTCCAACTGCTTTACTGGCATCCAGTGTTGTCAACTGTTTCATTACATCCTCTGCTGTCACCTCTATATCTGATAGTCTTTCATCTTGGGTAATCTCTTCTAACAATGGGAGCTGCTCAGGCTCGGTTGTGAACACTCCATGGAATTTTGCATTCAGTACCTTGCAGATTTCCTTGTCGCTTTCTGTATATGCCCCTTCTGTTTTCCTCAGTCTTGTCACTTGGTCATTTACCGACATCTTCCTTCTTATATGGCTATGTAGTAATTTAGGTTGCTTTTTCGCTTTGACTGCAATATCATTCTCATAATTTCTTTCCGACACTCGTCTTATGTTAATGTAATCATTCCTAGCTCTGTTACATCTAATCCTGTTGTCCTCTGTCCTTTGTCTTCTGTACTTCCTCCACTCCCTCCTGCTTCTCACCTTTGCTTCCTGACACTGTCTATTAAACCATGGGTTATTATATTCCCTCCTGCTTTTTTCCTTTATTGTTGGAATAAATCTCTCTTCAGCCTCCTTGCATTTCAATATGACTTGATTCATCATACCTTGCACTGTTTTTCCTCTAAGTTCTTCCTCCCACTGCACTTCTCCCAGGTAGTCCCTTATCCTTCTGTAGTCCCCTTTTCTGTAATCAAGTCTCCTTTCCCGGACCTCTTGTCCTTTGGTCACAATTTTAAGCTCCATCATGTAGTCAAAGACTAGGACACAATGGTCACTAGCTCCTAGTGGTATTTCATGTTCCAACTGCTCGATGTCTTCTACATTCTGGGTGAAAATGAGATCTAATAGGCTGGGCGTATCCCCTCCTCTTTCCCTAGTATCTTCTTTCACATGCTGTGTTAGGAAATTCCTGTCAATAACGTCTACCAGCTTCGCTCCCCAGGTCTCCTCCCCGCCATGGGGATTCCTCGTTTCCCCATCTATCTCTCCGTGATTTAGTTCCCCCATGACCAGCAGCTTCGCTCTCATTCTATGCGCTAAAGTTGCTGCCCTCTGCAGTTCATCTATACATGTCTTGTTGTTGTCCTCGTACTCCTGCCTGGGCCTTCTACTGTTTGGTGGGGGATTGTAGAGTATCAAGATTACAATCTTCTTCCCATCCACTGTCAGAGTTCCATGTATGAAGCTCGTGCTTTCATTGGTACCCGGATTTTCCAGCTCATCAAACTTCCACTTCCGCTTTATTAGTAGTGCCACTCCTCCTCCCTGTCTCTGTGTCCTTTCTTTTCTTATCACCTGGTACCCCTGTGGAAAGATTGCATCCGAGATCATGCCATTTATTTTAGTTTCCACTATTGCCACTATGTCTGGGTCTGCCTCACTAACTCTTTCTTTTATCTCTTCTGCTTTATTGGCTACCCTATCAGCATTGGTGTACCAAACCTTGAGACTCTTCTTGGAAACTCGGGTGTCAGTGTTCCCCCTTTCACCAGGGGTCTGGGGGGAACTGGGGGGTGTCTGGGGGGCAAGTGGGGGCTGTGGGGGTGAGTGGGGGGGTGCTAGGGGGGTGCCTGGGAGTGCCTGGTAGGCGAATGGGGTCTGGGCATCTAGGGGGGTAGGAAGGGCATACTGGGTCTGAAAGTTAGGGGTCTGAATAGCATAGGGGGGTTGAGAAATAGAGTGAGACTGAGAGTCAGATAGAGGTTGAGAGGTTGGGGGGGAGAGGGATACTGAGGGCAGAGGGCTGAGATGAGAATGGAGCATGGGTGCTGGGAGTGGAGGAGAGGGTGTATTAGTTAGGGGGGAATCGGGGGTAGGTGGGGGTTTTGGGGTAGAAGAGGGGAAGAGGGAGATGGGGGAAGGTGTTAGGGGGTCACAAGGTGAGGGGGTTAAATGTGGGCTGGAGGTGCATAGGAGGGGTGAGGGTTGGGTGGGGTTTGGGGGTGAGTGGAAGAGGGGTGCAGTGGAAGCTGGGATGGAGTAGATGGAATTGAAGTCAATGGGGTAGAAGGGGCAGGGGAGTAGGAAGGGGTAGTTGGGGAGGGGGGATGGGAAGGTGGGTTTGGGGAGGGCATGGCTTGACCCACTGGGGTCGTTGACAGGTGTGATGTAGCAGGGGCAGGGGAATCGTTGGGGAGGTGCAAATGTGGAAGGGACAGGGGGGGTTTGGGGGGTTGAGGCAGGGAGGAGGTATAGGAGGGCTGAGTTGGGGAGGATGCGACCTGGGAGGTGGCCTGGGAGGTGGCCTGGGAGGTGACCTGGGAGGTGAGACTACCTGAGAGGCTAGTTCGGTGTCGTTGTTGCCATCTATTCTTGTGGGCTATTTGCTCATCTTTCGTCATAAACCTCTCTATAAACACATTGTAATGGGTTTCACTTCCTCTGAGTAAATGCTTGCTCCTCATTATGTACTCCACAGCCTCCTCATTGGAGAATTGCACCAGAACAGGTCTATTCTTGGTACAATTGTAAGGTCCAACCCGGCGGCTGATATCCACCTCGTGTTCTGCCATTCCTGCTCCAATACATCTCAATATCTCGTGCAATTCGTATTTTTCCGTTTCTATTCTCTCTTGTCTTGTTGGTGCCCCAGATTCGAATAATCCATGTATTATACTAGACCGTCTCCTCAGTAATTCAGTGTCATGCTGGTAGCCTGTCCCCTGGGGATTCTCCATCCCAACCGCAGTCACTAACCCATCCCCCACTAATCCTCTGTCTTTAGCCATGCTGTTAATCCTTCCTAATTCGTTTGTGATACGAGCACATTCCCTCTCCCAGTCCTCTCTTCCCTTCCTAATCTCTTCCTGAACATAGAGCATAAGTTCTTGTTTCTGCCTCTCTACCGCATCCTGTATTTGCTGAAATAACTCACTTTTAATCCCTTGAATTAGATCCTCCATCCAATCGCTCCTTCTCTCTACAAATTTCCCTATTAATTTGTCTATAAATCTGTCCTCCTCCTCATCCCTGCTGGTGATTGACCTTGAACCCCTTCTAGTCATTGCAGTAACAATCTAGCCAAAAAGGCGCTCCTCAATACCTTGCACAATCTGCAGCACAAACAGGCGAGAAAGTACTCCACGCGGCTGGTCCAGATGTGAGGTCGCTGCGTCCCGCGTCACGGCTGGTGAGGTCCCTAGTGGTGAGTTCACTCCGGCTCCACAATTTCACAATACCACGATGTACTCGACACTTATTTTCAGTGGTGGTGTTTGTACTGTTTTTCTTCACTTTCTTGTGGTTTGAGTTTGCTTAAAAGTTATTCAATCACTCATATACACTCATATACGCATATACACTGAATATTCCCCCCAATTCACTAGCTACGCACGAGCTTCCCAGACCCTTCTGATCTCCGCGGCAGTCTGTGTGTGTGTGTGTGTGTGTGTGTGTGTGTGTGTGTGTGTGTGTGTGTGTGTGTGTGTGTGTGTGTGTGTGTGTGTAGAAAGGGGAAGGGGGTTACTTGGCGTTGCTCTGGTGACGGACGTCACAGCTTCTCTGTTCACTATCTTCATCCTTGTAACCATCTTCCCTGTACACTATCTTCATCACTGTAACCCTGTTAACTACAGACCATCTTTCACTCTGTAATAAATACATATCCTTCACACTGAAACTACCCTCACTACAAGCCACCTTCTATGTTACCTATCGTACGTTACGGCTCGTGACCCTACAGCAGCCAAACTTTAATTACGTCTAGGGATACGAGACAACTGCTGTTCTCAATAGCAAATCACCAGTATAACCCCTTGATAAGTAATGAGCACAATAATAAATCTTCCTTAGGACTGAAGAATAGATCAAAATCTTATATACATATATATTAAATAAATCTCAATAGCAAACAGATGATTATTTGGTCACAATATATCACATTAAAAATATCACTGTATCTTCCAGACATTAAATTAATATTATTATATGTATGGCTATGACAGAACAAAAATGTATAACTTAACTCCAAGATGCTATCTCTCTGGTTCCGGATCAGCTACTGAATAACAATAACGCGAGAGTCAAAACACATTGCCTTGCCCCGCGAACAAATTGCCAAAGTTACAATATTTATTATTTCAACAATGGAGCAATACATTGTGACAAGAGTAATCTTAAACTAACTTAATGAATAATTAATACATATTGATATACAAAAATAAGGTAATTGTTTCTTTACATAGTAATTAAAATATGCATACAGAAGGGAATAATGGCATGCACACCCAGCAACGGACGGTCCCACGACAATTTGCCAGATACAGTTCACTCAATTATTATTCACCTCAGTTACCCACTTATGATCACATATAAATCATTAGTTCCCGTGGGAAAACTGAGCACACAAAGAAATAAAACAATCATTCCCACGATACGTTGGGCCTAACGCCAACACTGTAACATGAATGTACGTTTGCATAGAACATATAAGTATATCAATATACATGCTTGTAATTTACATACAATTATAAATGTACATATTAATTTATTTTCTTACGTATCTTATAGGAGTACGTAACACTTCCACCTCCAAGAAAAAAAATGCAATGGATTGAAGATCAATGGCATTTTTTCCGAAGTAAAAATGTTAAGTGAAAAGAAACATTTCATTTATGGTACATCAAAACTTCTTGACAAAGCATCAGCAATAACATTTTGCCTGCCTGGAATATGTTTGATTTCTACATTAAATTCCTGCAAAAACAATGACCAGCGCAGAATTCGTTGGTTCTTGACTTTCATCATATTTATAAAGATAAGGGGGTTGTGGTCTGTAAATACTAACACTTTGTTTCCTAATAAGTAAATCTCAAACTTCTTAATTGACAATATAAGACCCAACGCCTCCTTTTCTACCACGGAATAATTTCTCTGAGCTGCATTAAATTTTCTAGAGTAATAATACACAGGATGCTCAATCTTGTCTAAACCAACTTGAATAAGCACAGCACCTATTCCAACATCTGACGCATCAATGTGTAATATAAACGGTTTATCAAATTGGGGACTAGCAAGAATAGGTGAGGTGGACAATATGCCCTTTAGGTTCTGAAAAGCATTCTGACAATCTTGTGTCCACTGAAACTTTACTTGCTTGCGTAACAAATTTGTCAAAGGAGCAGCTACTGTTGAAAAATTTCTACAATAACGCCTATAATATGCACACATACCAATAAACCGTTGGACTCCTTTCTCATTGGTTAACACTGGGTAGTCCACAATGGCTTGAATCTTATCTTGTAAGGGGATAATCTTACCTTGTCCTACCTCGTGTCCAAGATAAGTTATCGTACCTCTTGCCCAACTACACTTATTCATATTTATGGTTAACTTTGCGTTTTTCAACACTGTAAACAAGTTCTTAAGGCCTAAGAGATGATCTGCCCAATTCTTACTGTACAAAACAATGTCATCAAGGTAGGCCCTACAATCTGGCACATCCTTGAGTAAGAAATTCATGAGTCTTTGAAAAGTAGCAGGTGCATTTCTCAAACCGAATGGCATGACATTAAATTCATACGCACCATCAGGTGTAACAAAAGCAGTAACCTCTCTAGCATACTCTGTTAATGGAATTTGGTAGTACCCTTTTGACAAATCAAGCTTACTTACATATTCGGCATGTCCTATGGACTCAATACATTCCTCCAACAAGGGTAAAGGAAAAACGTCCACTGTAGTGTTCTTGTTCAGTTTCCTATAATCCACGCACAATCTCCAGGTTCCATCTGGTTTTGGCACTAACAAACACGGAGAGCTCCAAGTACTTTGACTTGGCCGAATGAAATCATGCTGGAGCAGATATTCCACTTCTGCTTGTATAATTTTCCTCTTTTCGGGATTCACTCGGTACGGATGTTGTCGAATGGGGGTGCTGTCCAGGAGCTGAATGTCGTGTGTGATGAGGTGGGTCTGGGTAGGAACCTCCCCAAACAGAGATGTATGGTTGTCCAGCAGAACCTGGAACTCATCACGTTGTTCCTCCTGTAAATGACATAGCATCTCCCTGCCATTGGAACTGGAACTGAGAAGTTGAATATTAACAACATGTCTCTCACTACAATTATCCTCAGGTGGTAACTCTTCCCGACTAAAACAAGCTACTACACCAGGTCCAACATAAGCTTTTAATCTGTTAATGTGCACAGTCATTTAGGGTTCTGAAAGATTAGGGCTAATTAGTTTATAAGTTAGGTCTCCCACCTTTTCTACCACTTGGTAGGGTCCGGCGAACTTATGGGACATGGAAGTCCCCATACGAGGTTTCAACACCAACACCAAATCTCCGACAGCAAACGACCTGAGCTTAGCTTTGAACTTCTTGTCATATCTTACTTTCATGGCTTGTTGAGTCCTTCCCAGATGTTCTTTCGCCAACTCACGGGCCCGACACAACTTGGCCTTGACCTCACTCAAGTACAATCCACTCTGATGAACAGAGACATCTCCCAACAACTTTTCTTGTAGCATTTTAAGAGGACCTCTTACTTGGTGACCAAACACTAGTTCAAAAGGTGAACAGCCCAATGACTCTTGTAGCCCTTCTCTAGCAGCAAACAACACAAAGGGGAGATTCTCATCCCAATTACGTGGATGAGTTTCTCCTGTTGTCCTCAGCATTTGTTTCAAAGTCTGGTGGAAACGTTCAAGCCCACCTTGGCTTTGTGGATGATATGGACTGGATAATTTGTGCCGAATCCCTCGGGATTCGCAAAAAGTTCTGAAAACTTTAGAAACAAAATTTCCCCCATTATCACTCTGAATAACTCTAGGCATTCCAAACAACGAAAAGAATCTTTCAAGACACTTGATGAGATTATGAGCCTTGGTATTCCGTAGAGCATAAGCTTCAGGAAATCTAGTAGTCATACACATGAGAGTGAACAAAAACATGTTACCCGACTTAGTCTTAGGTAAAGGACCTACACAATCAATTACAACATGAGTAAATGGTTCATCGGGAACTACAATAGGTTGCAATGGTGCTCTAGGTACAGATTGATTTGGTTTACCAACAATTTGACAGGGTATACAGTTATGACAATATCTGACCACGTCTTTCTTTAACTTTGGCCAGAAAAAATATTTACTTATCTTATGGTACATATTCGTGATACCTTGATGACCTCCCATGGGGTCATCATGTGCAGCCTGCAGGACCTGCCTACGATAATCATTGGGGACAACGAGTTGGGTTCTAATCTCACAATTATCTGAAGAGGGAGTTCCCTTGGGTCTCCACCTTCTCATCAGAAGTCGATCCTTGAAGAAGAAACCCGTCCCTTCCTCCAATGCATCAACATTATCAGGAGCCTCAGAAATACACTTAATTAAACTAGGATCAGTAGTCTGTACAACACTTAAGGGCAATGACTCAGACTCAGCAGCGAGCGGGCAAGAACCTAGTAGCTTGATCTCTTTTCCCGATTGATCAGAATAAAATGGAGTCATAGCTACTTCGGCCTCACTCTCGACAACTGGCGCACTGGAGACAAGCGGGCAAGGTACAGATAGTTCAGCCTCCTCACCTTCACTTTCCTTGTGATTTAGGTTCGGCGGGGCTTCTACTACGGCCTCACTCTCATCATCCAGTCGAGTCATAAAGGAATCCTCAAGATCCACCTCCCACTCCTTTACTGAAGGGGTCCTGGTCTTGGGAACAGCAACCTCAGTGAAGACAGGATTACTCTCACCTGTTTGTCCCATTGATCTAGTTACAACACAAGCAGGGTAAATAATATCATCATCTGCTACTGGTTGAGCTAATACATTATGGGGTTTAGTTAACATGATGGGACACTTGGGCCCTACAACCATTTGGTTGCCAAAATCATTACCTAGAATAATGTCTACCCCAGGAATGGGCAGTTGTTTACTTACACCAACATTACACCATCCTGAAGTATAGTTAGAATCAAGGTTAACTTGCAATAAGGACACCGGTTGCACACTACCGGCAATACCTTGGAGAAGCACAACTTCACCCAGATCTCGGGTGTCAACATCAGCAAGTACATTCTGGGTAATAAGAGACTGTGAAGCTCCAGTATCACGGAGTAATTGAACAGTCTTATGTCTACCATTATTACATAATAAGGTACCTGTGGAAATATAGGGTTTAAATTCAGCCATCCAATTGGGACTGACTGTAATACATGAAGAATTAATAGGTTGCAATCCTTTACTCATAATAAGACCAGTTGGCCGTAGTTCAGGATGCAAACTAAAACATGAAGAAATCACATGCCCCCTTCTCTTACAATGGGTACAATGCTTGACAGTGGACACACTGGTAGAACCAACTGCCGGTTTAGAATTAGCATTACTAGGCTTAGATGATCCTGGCAATGGAGTAACCATCTTAGGGTTAGTAAGAGAAGAGTTCACGGGAGTAACTGTCGCACCAGGAGGAGACTTATACTGATAAGGAGTTCGGTGAGCATTAAAATTTACTCTACGACTAGACTTAGGTGAAGTGGCCGTAAACGGGGCCTTAGTCAACAACTCATGCTCATCCGCGAGCTTTGACAGCTCATAAATATCTGTTACATTCTTTTGTTCTGCCATAAAAGTAGACAACTGGTCTGGGAGACATGACAATACTTCTTCCATTATAAGAAGATTCTTTAGAGCATCAAAATCAGTGACTGCAAGTGACTTTAACCATCTGTTGCAAAAATTCGTCTTCTGACGAGTAAAATCTGCTATTGTCTGATCCCTTATCCTCCTTAGGTTTCTGAACTTTTGCCTGTGTGCCTCTGGATTTAACTGGTACGCATTTAGGATGCTTTTCTTTACAAATTCATAATCAAAACTATGAGCGTCAGGTAGGGATGTGAAAACCTCCTGACTACGCCCCTTAAATTGAGACTGCATAATGGCTACCCACTGATCCCTTGGCCAGTTCATACTGATGGCAATTTTATAAAAATGTGCAAAGAAAACCTCAGGATCCTCCTCATTGAACTTGGGTAACTCTATATACTTATTCATCCTGATGGGATTATTATCACTATTTATTGAAACATTACTAGTATTTCCATGCCCAGCTGCCATACGCTGTGATTCAAGCCTGAAGTTAGTGTCAGCCATTTGTTGTTGAATCTCTAATTGTTGCTTTTTTGTGGCTTCTATTTGCAACTGTGCCGCAATTTCTAAACGCCTAGTCTCAAGCTCCCTTTGCTGAGCTTCAGCCTCTAATATTTTCTGTTCCTTTTGAGCTTCAAGCTTAGCATTGGCTATTTGCGCTTCTAACTCAAGACGCTTTAACGTCATCTGATCACTCGACTCCTCTCTTAACTCTTCTAGAATTTCTTCTTCTAACTCCCCATTCTCAACAAAATGCGTCACAATGACTTTCAATATTTGGGCTTTAACCATTCTATTGTTGGCGGTCAAATCCAACTGATTTGCCATTTGTATTAACTCAGTCTTTTTAAGGTTCTGAATCCCTTCAAAGTCTGGGTAAGCCACCAACGCTGCAACTTTCTCCTCCATCGTTACTAACACTTGGCACTTGATTCACAAAAATAATTAAAACAATGGCACTGCACTACACTTCACTGTAAAATTGTCACCACACTGAAAATTCGCTTGGCCTCACTGCACAAACAAAATATATAGGATGACTTACCTCAAAATCGTGAAACGTTGTTACTTGACACACAGGAAGGCTTGCTTGGCACATGGAATAGTTCTTAAGAAACACAGACACTTGACACACTGGTACCTAGGAAGGCAAGGTTAGATTAGCATAGTTAAGTTAAAGTGGGAACAATATCTCCCGGACAGGCCCCCATAACTCTTTGTTACCTATCGTACGTTACGGCTCGTGACCCTACAGCAGCCAAACTTTAATTACGTCTAGGGATACGAGACAACTGCTGTTCTCAATAGCGAATCACCAGTATAACCCCTTGATAAGTAATGAGCACAATAATAAATCTTCCTTAGGACTGAAGAATAGATCAAAATCTTATATACATATATATTAAATAAATCTCAATAGCAAACAGATGATTATTTGGTCACAATATATCACATTAAAAATATCACTGTATCTTCCAGACATTAAATTAATATTATTATATGTATGGCTATGACAGAACAAAAATGTATAACTTAACTCCAAGATGCTATCTCTCTGGTTCCGGATCAGCTACTGAATAACAATAACGCGAGAGTCAAAACACATTGCCTTGCCCCGCGAACAAATTGCCAAAGTTACAATATTTATTATTTCAACAATGGAGCAATACATTGTGACAAGAGTAATCTTAAACTAACTTAATGAATAATTAATACATATTGATATACAAAAATAAGGTAATTGTTTCTTTACATAGTAATTAAAATATGCATACAGAAGGGAATAATGGCATGCACACCCAGCAACGGACGGTCCCACGACAATTTGCCAGATACAGTTCACTCAATTATTATTCACCTCTGTTACCCACTTATGATCACATATAAATCATTAGTTCCCGTGGGAAAACTGAGCACACAAAGAAATAAAACAATCATTCCCACGATACGTTGGGCCTAACGCCAACACTGTAACATGAATGTACGTTTGCATAGAACATATAAGTATATCAATATACATGCTTGTAATTTACATACAATTATAAATGTACATATTAATTTATTTTCTTACGTATCTTATAGGGGTACGTAACATTCTACACTGTAACCATCTAAACTAAACATGGCCATCCTCATCCATTCACACTATCTTCCTCACTACAACCATTTTCGCAGCGCAGGCACCGTTAATTACCCAATCTACAATCACCATCATCACTACCTTCCATCTTCTTTACCACCTTCCTTCTCTTTTACTATTTTGACAACCCTTCGTCCCCTTCCCTACCCTTCATCATCTTCTCTGCCCTTCCCTACCCTTCACTACCTTCCCTATCATTTACAACCCCAATCATTCACCACCTTCCCTACCCTTCATCACACTCCACTCTTCACCACTTTCCCTATTTCCCTATAAAGGAAAAGTGGTAAATACCGAAGACAGTATTTACCTGTATCTATTTTCAGTAAATACTGAATTATTAGTCTGATATGTAGTGAGGATGGAGGCTGATATTTAGCATGGATGGAGGCTGATATGTAGCGAGGATGAAGGCTGATATGTAGCGAGGATGGAGGCTGATATGTAGCAAGGATGGAGGCTGATATGTAGCGAGGATGGAGGCTGATGTGTAGCGAGGATGGAGGCTGATATGTAACGAGGATGGAGGCTGATATGTAGCGAGGATGGAGGCTGATATGTAGCGAGGATGGAGGCTGATATGTAGCGAGGATGGAGGCTGATATGTAGCGAGGATGGAAGCTGATGTGTAGCGAGGATGGAGGCTGATATGTAGCGAGGATGGAGGCTGATATGTAGCGAGGATGGAGGCTGATATGTAGCGAGGATGGAGGCTGATATATAGCGAGGATGGAGGCTGATATGTAGCGAGGATGGAGGCTGATATGTAGCGAGGATGGAGGCTGATATGTAGCGAGGATGGAGGCTGATATATAGCGAGGATGGAGGCTGATATGTAGCAAGGATGGAGTCTGATGTGTCGTGAGGATGAAGTCTGATGTGTCGTGAGGATGGATAACAGATGCGGAAGTTCTGTTTATGATAATATATTCAGGATGGAGTCTGATGTGTAGCGAGGATTGAGTCTGATGTTTCGTGAGGATGAAGTCTGATGTGTAGCGAGGATGAAGTCTTATGTGTCGTGAGGATGGAGTCTGATGTGTAGTGAGGATGGATAACAGATACGGAAGTTCTATTTATGATAATATACTCAGTAAAGTAGGAACAGTTGTAAGTGGTTAATGGAATTCAACCTCCACTAGTGCAAGGTAACAGGGATCTATAGAGGAAGCATTAGACCAGAAAGCTTGTACATACTGAAGGATAGAGCTTACAGTATCTTACACGACTACAGTGAAAATATTTGACAGAGTTTTACAGATTACTAAAATTCTAACGTTCACCAAACAATCAGATGTGCAGTTTCTCGCATTACTCAGACAATTAAACTTCCTAATTAAACAAATATACATTTCCAGAAAAACAAACAAAAAAATCTGAAATATATTAAAGGATCATTTGTTAATATCTGCCGATTGGTATCTTCGCAACGATTACTGACTATTAATTACTTCCCTGGTATTCTTTTTTTTCCTGCTGCAGTTCGCAGATCATCTCAACCAAACAATATTTGTGGACTGACCGCGACCTCAATGGACTTGATTTCATCAACTTTGAATCATTAATTATTGCATCAATGAGGCCTCAGTCGAGCAACGAAACCTTTGACAAATAATCTAGATTATAGCTACTAACGGAGCTCGCCCTCATTAACAAATTGCATTCTCGTAGAAACTGTCGTTACTCATACAATTTCTTAGATTAGGTTAGGTTAAGCTAGGTTACGTTACGTTACGTTTGGTTAGGATGGTTTAGGTTAGGTTAGGTAAGGTAAGGTAAGGTAAGGCAAGGTAAGGTAAGGTAAAGTAAGGTAAGGTAAGGTAAGGTTAGGTAAGGTTAGGTTAGGTAAGGTAAGGTTAGGCTACGTTAGGTTAGGCTTCTTTCCTACGTCTTGTAAGATGTTGAAATAGGAGAGCATTAAAGGAATATGAACCGCCATGTGGCCGCCGCTGAAGAGATCAAGCGATGAAGAAACTGTCCTTCCCTCGTCTAACTGAACTGTTTCTCAACGTCAACTAGACAAGGGGAAAGAGTTCTAAAAGGTATAATCGTGAGGAACGTGATTCTTATCATCACAAGGCCATATTCTCTAAAAGCAAAAAGGACACCAATTTGCTCATAAGGAACGCTTCAGCGCCAGGCGGACTTGCTACAAACAGACAAATGCCATTACAAGCCTACTTGGGAACTGTCAGTCCCAACGATCTCAATATATAGGCAAGACAAGATCTCTTTCGAGGCGACTGACAATCCACAAATATCGACTTTAAATATCGACTTTTTATACCGAAAATATGCAAATTTCTGAGAGCAGCGATGGATCACACTTTGCCCAAACCCCCCCCCCCCCTGCAGTTTTCAAAAAATTACAAAATCCCAAATTCGACGCCTGAGCCATATTTTGAAGCCAAATTCTGGCTCTCTGCACGTATTCGCAGTATTAAATTACGAATTTTTATACCGAAAATATGCAATTACTGAAAGCGGCGATGGATCACATTTTGGCCAAACCGTCCCTGCAGTTTTCAAAATATCCCAAACATCCCAAATTCGTCGCCTGAGCCAAATTTTGGATCCAAATTCTGGCTCTCTGCACGTATTCGCAGTTTGAAATTACAAATTTTATACCGAAAATATGCCAATTACTGAGAGCGGCGATGGGTCACATTTTGCCCAAACCATCCCCCTGCAGTTTTCAAAATATCCGAAACATCCCAAATTCGACCCTTGAGCCATATTTTGGATCCAAATTCAGGCTCTCTGCACGTATTCGCCGCTTGAAATTACGACTTTTTATACCGAGAAAATTCAAATTTCTGAGAGCAGCGATGGGTCATATTTTGCCGAAACAGCCCCTGCAGTTTTCAAAATATCCTAAACATTTGAAATTCGACCCTTGAGCAATATTTTGGAGTCAAATTTTGGCTCTCTGCACGAATTCGCAGTTTGAAATTACGACTTTTATACCGAAAATATGCCAATTACTGAAAGCAACGATGGACCACATTTTGCCCAAACCCTCACTGAAGTTTTCAAAATATCGTAAACATCTTAAATTCAACGCTTGAGCCATATTTTGGAGCCAAATTCTGGCTCTGCACGTATTCGCCGTTTGAAATATCGACTTTTTATAAAGAAAATATGCAAATTTCTGAGAGCAGCGATGGACCACACTTTGCCCAAACCCCCCCTGCAGTTTTCTAAATATTCCAAACATCCCAAATTCGAAGCTTGAGCCATATTTTGGAGCCAAATTCTGGCTCTCTGCACGTATTCGCAGTATTAAATTACGACATTTTATACCGAAAATATGAGAATTACTGAGAGCAGCGATGGGTCACATTTTGCACAAACCCACCCTGCAGTTTTGAAAATATCCCAAAGATCCCAAATTCGATGATTGAGTCATATTTTTGAGCCAAATTCTGGCTCTCTGCACGTATTTGCAGTTTGAAATTACGTCTTTTTATACCGAAAATATGCCAATTACTGAGATAGGCAATGGATCAATTTTGCCCAAACCCTCTCTGCAGTTTTCAAAATATCCCAAACTTCCCAAATTCGAAGCTTGAGCAATATATTGGAGCCAAATTTTGGCTCTTTGCACGTATTCGCATTTTGGATTTACGACTTTTTATACCGAAAATATGCCAATTACTGAGAGCGGCGATGGGTCACATTTTAGCCAAACCATCCCCCTGCAGTTGTCAAAATATCCCAAACATCACAAATTCGACCCTTGAGCCATACTTTGGAGCCAAATTCTGGCTCTCTGCACGTATTCGCCGTTTGATATATCGAATTTTTATACCGAAAATATGCAAATTTCTAAGACCAGCGATGGACCACACTTTGCCCAAACCCCCCCCCCCCTGAAGTTTTCAAAATATTCCAAACATCCCAAATTCGACGCTTGAGCCATATTTTGGAGCCAAATTCTGTCTCTCTGCACGTATTCGCCGTTTCAAATTACGACTTTTTATACCGAGAAAATGCAAATTTCTAAGAGCAGCGATGGGTCAAATTTTGCCCAAACATCCCCTGCAGTTTTCAAAATATCCTAAACATCCAAAATTCGACCCTTGAGCAATATTTTGGAGCCAAATTCTGGCTCTCTGCACGTACTTACAGTTTGAAATTACGACTTTTATACCGAAAATATGCCAATTACTGAAAGCGGCGATGGATCACATTTTGCCCAAACCCTCCCTGCAGTTTTCAAAATATCCCAAACATCTTAAATCCCAAACATCCCCAATTCGACGCTTGAGCCATATTTTGGAGCCAAATTCTGGCTCTCTGCACCTATTCGCAGTTTGAAAATACGACTTTATAAACCGAAAATATGCCAATTACTTAAAGCGGCGATGGATCACATTCTGCACAAACCCTCCCTGCAGTTTTCAAAATATTCCAAACATCCCAAATTCAACGCTTGAGCCATATTTTGGAGCTAAACTCTGGCTCTCTGCACGTATTTGCAGTTTGAAGTTACGAATTTTTATACCGAAAATATGCCAATTACGGAGAGCGGCAATGGATCACATTTTGCCCAAACCCCCCTTTGCAGTTTTCAAGATATCGCAAACATCCCAAATTCGACCCTTGAGCCAAATTTTGGAGCTAAATTCTGGCTCTCTGCCCGTATTCGCAGTTTGAAATAACGACTTTTATACTGAAAATATGCCAATTACTGAAAGAGGCGATGGATCACATTATGACCAAACCCTCCCTGCAGTTTTTAAAATATCCCAAACATCCCATATTCGACCCTTGAGCTATATTTTCTAGCAAATTTCTGGCTTTCTGCACGTATTCGCAGTTTGAAATAAGGACTTTTTATACCGAAAATATGCCAAATACTGAAAGCGGCGATGGATCACATTTTGCCCAAACCCTCTGTGCAGTTTTCAAAATATCCAAAATATCCCAAATTCGAAGCTTGACCCATATTTTGGAGCCAAATTCTGGCTCTCTGCACATATTCGCAGAATGAAATTACGACTTTTTATACTGAAAATATGTCAATTACTGAGAGCGGCGATAGGCCATATATTCACAAACCCCCCCCCCCCTCTCTGAAGTTTTCAAAATAACCCAAACATCCGAAATTCGACGCTTGAGCCATATTTTGGAGCTAAATTCTGGCTCTCTGCATCTATTCGCAGTTTGAAAATACGACTTTTTATACCGAAAATATGCCTATTACTGAAAGCGGCGATGGATCACATTCTGCCCAAACCCTCCGTGCAGTTTTCAAAATATCCCATACATCCCAAACTCGACGCTTGAGCCATATTTTGAAAAAAAAATTATGGTTCTCTGCACGTATTCGCATTTTTAAATTTCGACTTTTTAAGCCGAAATATGCCAATTACTGAGAGCAGCGATGGATCACATTTTGCCCAAACCCTACCAGCAGTTTTTAAAATACTCCAAACATCCCAAGTTCGACACTTGAACCATATTTTGGAGCCAAGTTCTGGCTCTCTGCACGTATTCGCAGTTTGAAATTACGTCATTTTATACCGAAAATATGCCAATTACTTAGAGCAGCGATAAGTCACATTTTGGCCAAACCCCCTTGCAGTTTTCAAAACATCTCAAACATCTCAAATTAGACCCTTGAGCCAAATTTTGGAGCCAAATTGTACGCTCTCTGCACATATTCGAAGCTTGAAATTACGAATTTTATACCGAAAATATGCCAATTACGGAGAGCGGCGATGGATTACATTTTGCCCAAACCCTCCCTCTATTTTTCAAAATATCCCAAATATCCCAAACTCAACCCTAGAGCCTTATTTTGGAGCCAAATTCTGGCTCTCTGCACATATTCGCAGTTTGAAATTACGAATTTTTATACCGAAAATATGTCAATTACTGAGAGCAGCGATAGGTCACATTTTGCCCCCCCCCCCCCTGCAGTTTCCAAAATATTCCAAACATCATAGATTCGAAGCTTGAGCCATATTTTCGAGCCAAATTCTGGCTTTCTGCACGTATTCGCAGTTTGAAATTACGTCTTTTTATACCGAAAATATGCCAATTACCGAGAGCAGCGATGGGTCACATTTTGCCCAAACCCTCCGCTGCAGTTTTCAAAATGTCGCAAACATCCCAAAATCCTCCCTTGCGGCATATTTTGGAGCGACCTTCTGGCTCTCTTCACGTATTCGCAGTTTGAAATTACGAATTTTTATACCGAAAATATACCAATTACTTAGAGCGGCTATGGATCACATTTTGCCCAAACCCTCCGTGCAGTTTTCAAAATATCGAAAACATCCCAAATTAGACCCTTGAGCCATATTTTCTAACCAAATTCTGGCTTTCTGCACGTACTCGCAGTTTGAAATAACGACTTTTTATACCGAAAATATGCCTATTATTGAAATCGGCGATAGATCACATTTTGCGCAAACCCACCATTCAGTTTTCATAATATCCCAAGCATCCCAAATTCTACCCTTGAGCCATATTTTGGAGCCAAATTATGGCTCTCTGCACATATTCGCACATTGAAATTACAACATTTTATACCGAAAATATGTCAATTACTGAAAGCGGCGATGGCTTACATTTTGCCTAAACCCTAACAGCAGTTTTCAAAATATCCCAAACATCCCAAGTTCGACGCCTTGAAACATATTTTGGAGCCAAATTCTGGCTCTCTGCACCTATTCGCAGTTTGAAATTACGAATTTTTATACCGAAAATATACCAATTACTGACAGTGACGATGGATCACATTTTGCCCAAACCCTCCGTGCAGTTTTCAAAATATCGAAAACATCCCAAATTAGACCCTTGAGCTATATTTTCTAGCCAAATTCTGGCTTTCTGCACGTATTCGCAGTTTGAAATAACGACTTTTTATACCGAAAATATGCCTATTACTGAAAGTGACGATAGATCACATTTTGCCCAAACCCACCATTCAGTTCTCATAATATCCCAAGCATCCCAAATTCGACCCTTGAGCCATATTTTGGAGCCAAATTCTGGCTCTCTGCACATATTCGCTAATTGAAATTACGAAAATTTATACCGAAAATATGTCAATTACTGAAAGCGGAGATGGGTCACATTTTACCATAACTCTCTCTGCAGTTTTCAAAACATCCCAAACATCCCCAATTCGACGCTTGAACCATATTTTGGAGCCAAATTCTGGCTCTCTGCACGTATTCGCAGTTTGAAGTTACGACTTTATGAACCGAAAATGTGCCAATTACTTAAAGCGGCGATGGATCACATTCTGCACAAACCCTCCCTGCACTTTTCAAAATATCCCAAACATTCCAAATTCAACGCTTGAGCCATATTTTGGAGCTAAACTCTGGCTCTCTGCATGTATCTGCAGTTTGAAGTTACGAATTTTTATACCGAAAGTATGCCACTTACGGAGAGCAGCAATGGATCACATTTTGCCCAAACCCCCCTTTGCAGTTTTCAAAATATCGCAAACATCCCAAATTCGACCCTTGAGCCATATTTTGGAGCCAAATTCTGGCTCTCTGCCCGTATTCGCAGTTTGAAATTACGACTTTTATACTGAAAATATGCCAATTACTGAAAGCGGCGATGGATCACATTATGACCAAACCCTCCCTGCAGTTTTTAAAATATCCCAAACATCCCAAATTCGACCCTTGAGCCATATTTTCTAGCAAAATTCTGGCTTTATGCACGTATTCGCAGTTTGAAATAAGGACTTTTTATACCGAAAATATGCCAAATACTGAAAGCGGCGATGGATCACATTTTGCCCAAACCCTCCGTGCAGTTTTCATAATATCCCAAGCATCCCAAATTCGACCCTTGAGATATATTTTGGAGTAAAATTCTGCCTCTCTGCACATATTTGCAGATTGAAATTACGACATTTTATACCGAAAATATGTCAATTACTGAGAGCTGCGATAGGTCATATTTTGCCCAAACCCCCCCCCCCACCCCTGAAGTTTTCAAAATAACCCAAACATCCCAAATTCGACGCTTGAACCATATTTTGGAGGTAAATTCTTGCTCTCTGCATCTATTAGCAGTTTGAAATTACGACTTTTTATATCGAAAATATGCCTATTACTGAAAGCGGCGATGGATCACATTTTGCCCAAACCCTACCAGCAGTTTTAAAAATATTCCAAACATCCCAAGTTCGACGCTTGAACCATATTTTGGAGCCAAATTCTGGCTCTCTGCACGTATTCGCAGTTTGAAATTACGTCATTTTATACCGAAAATATGCTAATTACTTAGAGCAGCGATAGGTCACATTTTGGCCAAACCCCCTTGCAGTTTTCAAAACATCTCAAACATCTCAAATTAGAAACTTGAGCCAAATTTTGGAGCCAAATTGTGGCTCTCTGCACATATTTGCAGCTTGATATTACGAATTTTATACCGAGAATATGCCAATAACGGAGAGCGGCGATGGATTACATTTTGCCCAAACCCTCCCTCCATTTTTGAAAATATCCCAAACATCCCAAATTCAACCCTAGAGCCTTATTTTGGAGCCAAATTCTGGCTCTCTGCACATTTTCGCAGTTTGAGATTATGAATTTTTATACCGAAAATATGTCAATTACTGATAGCGGCGATAGGTCACATTTTGCTCCCCCCCCCCCCCTGCAGTTTTCAAAATAACCCAAAAAATTGCAAATTCGAAGCTTAAGCCATATTTTCGAGCCAAATTCTGGCTTTCAGCACGTATTCGCAGTTTGAAATTACGAATTTTTATACCGAAAATATACCAATTACTTAGATCGGCGATGAATCACATATTGCCCAAACTCTCCGTGCAAATTTCAAAATATCGAAAACATCCCAAATTAGACCCTTGAGCCATATTTTCTAGCCAAATTCTGGCTTTCTGCACGTATTCGCAGTTTGAAATAACGACTTTTTATACCGAAAATATGTCTATTACTGAAAGCGGCGATAGATCACATTTTGCCCAAACCCACCATTCAGTTTTCATAATATCCCAAGCATCCCAAATTCGACCCTTGAGATATATTTTGGAGCCAAATTCTGCCTCTTTGCACGTATTTGCAGTTTGAAGTTACGAATTTTTATACCGAAAATATACCAATTACTTAGAGAGGCGATGGATCACATTTTGCCCAAACCCTCCGTGCAGTTTTCAAAATATCCAAAACATCCAAAATTCGACCCTTGAGCCATATTTTCTAGCCAAATTCGGGCTTTCTGCACGTATTCGCAGTTTGAAATAACGACTTTTTATAACGAAAATATACCAATTACTGAAAGCGGCGATGGATCACATTCTGCCCAAACCCTCCGTGCAGTTTTCAAAATATCCCAAACATCCCAAACTCGACGCTTGAGCCATATTTTGAAACCAAATTATGGCTCTGCACGCATTCGCATTTTGAGATTTCGACTTTTTAAACCGAAATATGCCAATTACTGAAAGCAGCGATGGATCACATTTTGCCCAAACCCTACCAGCAGTTTTCTAAATATCCCTAACATCTCAAATTCGACCCTTGAGCCATATTTTGGAGCCAAATTCTGGCTCTCGGCACGTATTGGCAGTTTGAAATTACGACGTTTATACCGAAAATATACCAATTACTGAAAGCGGCGATGGATCACATTCTGCCCAAACCCTCCGTGCAGTTTTCAAAATATCCCAAACATCCCAAACACGACGCTTGAGCCATAATTTTGAAACCAAATTATGGCTCTGCACGTATTCGCATTTTGAGATTTCGACTTTTTAAACCGAAATATGCCAAATCACATTATGACCAAACCCTCCCTGCAGTTTTAAAAATATCCCAGTAAAATATAATAAAAAAAACGGCAAAATATTGCCTAATTCGATGATATTTTGTTTAAATCACATAAAGGAAAAGGAGATGATAAATGTCAAAATATTGCTAAATTCGATGATTTTTCGTACGAAACAAAATGCAAGAAACTTGCTTAAAAATACATTTGCGAAATTCTGAGAATTGAAGGCCAAATCACATATCGTGAGAAACATGAAGTAGTATCGAATTATTGGTAAAAACGAATATATTTACGCAAATCACACTACATGAAAAACGTGAAAAAAATCACTATTTTACCATATATGAGGATTTTAACTTCAAATCATAGAGCGAGGTTTCGTATTATTTAGATCCAAGAAAAGACATATGACAATGTTGTTTCCTATACAAATGATAAAAATCAGTGTGTTTTCATTAGAATTAACTAATATGTTCCTGATTTTCCGTTTATATTACCGACGGAAGATGTACACGTAAAACCGCTCGAATCCGGCTGAAACGTCGATATATGCAATAAAAACAGAACGTCTACTCTTTTCAATATATTACTCAGTATTTTAACGAGAAACAAATAGTTGATTGAAAATGAACTATTTAAGGTTATTTTCTAATCAGTTATGTGTTTGCATCACTTTTATCGTATATATATCATGAATTAATAACAATAAACTGAAAATTCACAAAAAAGTGGAAAAACAGCAAAAATATTGACTAATTCGATGATATTTTGTTTATATCACATAAAGGAAAAGGGAGATGATAAAGTCAAAATATTACTAAATTCGATGATTTTTATTACGAAACAAAATGCAAGAAAACTTGCTTAAAATGCATTATTATGCGAAATTATGAGATTTGAAGGCCAAATCATATATCGTGATACTACATGAAATAGTATCGAAATATTGGTAAATGTTAATATATTTACGTAATATCAAACTACATGAACAACGTGAAAAAGTCACTATTATACCAAATTTGAGGATTTTAACTTCGAATCATAGAGCGAGGTTTCGTATTATCCAAGAAAAGATATATGACAATGTTGTTTCCAATACAAATGATAAAAATCAATGTGTTTTCATTAGAATTAACTAAGATGTTCCTGATTTTTCGTTTATATTACCGATGGAAGATGTACACGTAAAACCGCTCTATTTCGGCTGAAACGTCGATATATGCAATAAAAACCGAACTTCTCCCCTTTTCAATATCTTACTCAGTATTTTAACGAGAAACAAATAGTCGATTGAAAATGAGGTATTTAAGGTTATTATCTAATCAATTATGTGTTTGTATCATTTTTATCGTATATTTAATGAATTAATACCAATAAACTGAAAATTCACAGAAACGTGGAAAAACGGCAAAATATTGCCTAATTCGATAATATTTTGTTTATATCACATAAAGGAAAAGGGAGATGATAAACGTCAAAATATTACTAAATTCGATGATTTTTAGTTCGAAACAAAATGCAAGAAAACTTGCTTTAAATGCAATATTATGCGATATTCTGAGATATGAAGGCCGAATCACATATCGTGATACGACATGAAATAGTATCGAAATATTGGTGAAAATGAATATATTTACGTAACATCAAACTACATGAAAAAGGTGAAAAAGTCACTATTAAACCAAATTTAAGGATTTTAACTTCGAATCATAGAGCGAGGTTTCGTATTATTTAGATCCAAGAAAAGACATATAACAATGTTGTTTCCAATACAAATGATAAAAATCAATGTGTTTTCATTAGAATGAACTAAAATGTTCCTGATTTTCCGTTTATATTACCGACAGAAGATGTACACGTAAAACCGCTCTAATCCGGCTGAATCGCCGATATATGCAATAAAAACAGAAATTCTCCCCTTTTCAATATCTTACTCAGTATTTCAACGAGAAACAAATAAACGATTGAAAAATGAAGTATTTAAGGTTATTATCTAATCAATTATGTGTTTGTATCATTTTTATCGTATATTTAATGAATTAATACCAATAAACTGGAAATTCACAAAAACGTGGAAAAACAGCAAAATATTGCCTAATTCGATGATATTTTTTTTATATCACATAAAGGAAAAGGGAGATGATGAACGTCAAAATATTACTAAATTCGATGATTTTTAGTACGAAAGAAAATGCAAGAAAACTTGCTTAAAATGCAATATTATGCGAAATTCTGAGATTTGAAGGCATATCGTGATACTACATGAAATAGTATCGAAATATTGGTAAAAATGAATATATTTACGTAATATAAAACTACATGAAAAACGTGAAAAAGTCACTATTATACTAAATTTGAGAATTTTAACTTCGAATCATTAAGCGTGGTTTCGTATTATTTAGATCCAAGAAAAGACATATGACAATGTTGTTTCCAATACAAATGATAAAAATCAATGTGTTTTCATTAGAATTAACTAAAATGTTCCTGATTTTCTGTTTATATTACCGATGGAAGATGTACACGTAAAACCGCTCTATTCCGGCTGAAACGTCGATATATGCAATAAAAACCGAACTTCTCCCCTTTTCAATATCTTACTCGGTATTTCAACGAGAAACAAATAGTTGATTAAAAATTAAGTATTTAAGGTTAATTTCTAATCAATTATGTGTTTGCATCATTTTTATCGTATATTTATTGAATTGATAACAATAAACTGAAAATTCACAAAAACGTGGAAAAACAGCAAAATATTGCCTAATTCGATTATATTTTGTTTATATCACATAAAGGAAAAGGGGGATGATAAATGTCAAAATATTACTAAATTCGATGATATTTCGCTCGAAACAAAATGCAAGAAAACATGCTTAAAATGCAATATTATTCGAAATTCTGAGATTTGAAGACCAATTCACATATCATGATACTACATGAAATAGTATCGAAATATTGGTAAAACGAATATATTTAAGTAATATCAAACTACATAAAAAACAAGAAAAAGTCACTATTATACCAAATTTGAGGATTTTGACTTCGAATCATAAAGCGAGGTTTCGTATTATTTAAATCCAAGAAAAGACATATGACAATGTTGTTTCCAATACAAATGATAAGAATCAATGTGTTTTCATTAGAATGAACTAAAATGTTCCTGATTTTCCGTTCATATTACCGATGGAAGATGTACACGTAAAACCACACAATTCCGGCTGAAACGTCGATATATGCAATAAAAACCGAACTTCTCCCCTTTTCAATATCTTACTCAGTATTTCAACGAGAAACAAATAGATGATTAAAAATGAAGTTTTTAAGGTTATTATCAAATCAATTATGTGTTTGCATCATTTTTATCGAATATTGATGAATTAATACCAATAAACTGAAAATTCACAAAAACGTGGAAAAACGGCAAAATATTCCCTAATTCGATGATATTTTGTTTAAATCACATAAAGGAAAAGGAGATGATAAATGTCAAAATATTGCTAAATTCGATGATTTTTCGTACGAAAGAAAATGCAAGAAACTTGCTTAAAAATACAACATTTGCGAAATTCTGAGAATTGAAGGCCAAATCACATATCGTGAGAAACATGAAGTAGTATCGAATTATTGGTAAAAACGAATATATTTACGCAAATCACACTACATGAAAAACGTGAAAAAAATCACTATTTTACCATATATGAGGATTTTAACTTCAAATCATAGAGCGAGGTTTCGTATTATTTAGATCCAAGAAAAGACATATGACAATGTTGCTTCCTATACAAATGATAAAAATCAGTGTGTTTTCATTAGAATTGACTAATATGTTCCTGATTTTCCGTTTATATTACCGACGGAAGATGTACACGTAAAACCGCTCGAATCCGGCTGAAACGTCGATATATGCAATAAAAACAGAACGTCTACCCTTTTCAATATCTTACTCAGTATTTTAACGAGAAACAAATAGTTGATTGAAAATGAACTATTTAAGGTTATTTTCTAATCAGTTATGTGTTTGCATCACTTTTATCGTATATATATCATGAATTAATAACAATAAACTGAAAATTCACAAAAAAGTGGAAAAACAGCAAAAATATTGACTAATTCGATGATATTTTGTTTATATCACATAAAGGAAAAGGGAGATGATAAAGTCAAAATATTACTAAATTCGATGATTTTTATTACGAAACAAAGTGCAAGAAAACTTGCTTAAAATGCATTATTATGCGAAATTATGAGATTTGAAGGCCAAATCATATATCGTGATACTACATGAAATAGTATCGAAATATTGGTAAATGTTAATATATTTACGTAATATCAAACTACATGAACAACGTGAAAAAGTCACTATTATACCAAATTTGAGGATTTTAACTTCGAATCATAGAGCGAGGTTTCGTATTATTTAGATCCAAGAAAAGATATATGACAATGTTGTTTCCAATACAAATGATAAAAATCAATGTGTTTTCATTAGAATTAACTAAGATGTTCCTGATTTTTCGTTTATATTACCGATGGAAGATGTACACGTAAAACCGCTCTATTTCGGCTGAAACGTCGATATATGCAATAAAAACCGAACTTCTCCCCTTTTCAATATCTTACTCAGTATTTTAACGAGAAACAAATAGACGATTGAAAATGAGGTATTTAAGGTTATTATCTAATCAATTATGTGTTTGTATCATTTTTATCGTATATTTAATGAATTAATACCAATAAACTGAAAATTCACAGAAACGTGGAAAAATGGCAAAATATTGCCTAATTCGATGATATTTTGTTTATATCACATAAAGGAAAAGGGAGATGATAAACGTCAAAATATTACTAAATTCGATGATTTTTAGTTCGAAACAAAATGCAAGAAAACTTGCTTAAAATGCAATATTATGCGATATTCTGAGATATGAAGGCCAAATCACATATCGTGATACGACATGAAATAGTATCGAAATATTGGTGAAAATGAATATATTTACGTAACATCAAACTACATGCAAAAGGTGAAAAAGTCACTATTAAACCAAATTTAAGGATTTTAACTTCGAATCATAGAGCGAGGTTTCGTATTATTTAGATCCAAGAAAAGACATGTCAATGTTGTTTCCAATACAAATGATAAAAATCAATGTGTTTTCATTAGAATGAACTAAAATGTTCCTGATTTTTCGTTTATATTACCGATGGAAGATGTACACGTAAAACCGCACAATTCCGGCTGAAACGTCGATATATGCAATAAAAAGCGAACTTCTCCCATTTTCAATATCTTACTCAGTATTTCAACGAGAAACAAAAAGATGATTGAAGATGAAGTATTTAAGTTTATTATCTAATCAATTACGTGTTTGCATCATTTTTATCAAATATTTAATGAAATAATACCAATAAACTGAAAATTCACAAAAACGTGGAAAAACGGCAAAATATTGCCTAATTCGATGGTATTTTGTTTAAATCACATAAAGGAAAAGGGGATGATAAACGTCAAAATATTGCTAAATTCGATGATGTTTAGTACGAAACAAAATGCAAGAAAACTTGCTTAAAATGCAATATTATGCGAAAATCTGGGATATGAAGGCCAAATCCCATATCGTGATACTACTTGAAATAGTATCGAAATATTGGTAAAAATGAATATATTTACGTAATATCAAACTACATAAAAAACGTGAAAAAGTCATTATTAAACCAAATTTGAGGATTTTAACTTCGAATCATAAAGCGAGGTTTCGTATTATTTAGATCCAAGAAAAGACATATGACAATGTTGTTCCCAATACAAATGATAATAAACAATGTGTTTTCATTAGAATGAAGTAAAATGTTCCTGATTTTCCGTTTATATTACCGATGGAAGATGTACACGTAAACCGCTCTATTCCGGCTGAAACGTCGATATATGCAATAAAAACCGAACTTCTCTCCTTTTCAATATATTACTCAGTATTTCAATGAGAAACAAATAGATGATTGAAGATGAAGTATTTAAGGTTATTATCTAATCAATTATGTGTTTCATCATTTTTATCGTATATATAATGAATTAATAACAATAAACTGAAAATTTACAATAACGTGGAAAAACAGCAAAATATTGCCTTATTCGATGATATTGTGTTTATATCACATAAAGGAAAAGGGAGATGATAAATGTCAAAATATTACTAAATTCGATGATTTTTAGTACGAAACAAAATGCAAGAAAACTTGCTTAAAATGCAATATTATGCGAAATTCTGAGATTTGAAGGAATTTCGATACTATTTCATGATACTACATGAAATAGTATCGAAATATTGGTAAAAATGAATATACTTACGTAATATCAAACTACATGAAAAACGTGAAAAAAATCAATATTATTCCAAATTTGAGAATTTTAACTTCGAATTATAGAGCTAGGTTTCGTATTATTTAGATCCAAGAAAAGACATATGAAAATGATGTTTCCAATACAAATGATAAAAATCAATGTGTTTTCATTAGAATTAACTAAGATGTTCCTGTTTTCTCGTTTATTTTACCGATGGAAGATGTACACGTAAAACCGCTCTATTCCGGCTGAAACGTCGATATATGCAATACAAACGGAACTTCTCCCCTTTTCAATATCTTACTCAGTATTTCAACGAGAAACAAATAGACGATGGAAAATAAGGTATTTAAGGTTATTATCTAATCAATTATGTGTTTGTATCATTTTTATCGTATAAATAATGAATTAATAGCAATAAACTGAAATTTCACAGAAACGTGGAAAAACGGCAAAATATTGCCTAATTCGATGGTATTTTGTTTAAATCACATAAAGGAAAAGGGGATGATAACTGTCAAAATATTGCTAAATTCTATGATGTTTAGTACGAAACAAAATGCAAAAAACTTGCTTAAAATGCAATATTATACGAAATTCTGAGATTTGAAGGCCAAATCACATATCGCGATACTACATGAAATAGTATCGAAATATTGGTGAAAATGAATATATTTACGTAATATCAAACTACATAAAGAACGTGAAAAAAGTCACTATTAAACCAAATTTGAGGATTTTAACTTCCAGTCATAAAGAGAGGTTTCGTATTATTTAGATCCAAGAAAAGACATATGACAATGTTGTTCCCAATACAAATGATAAAAAACAATGTGTTTTCATTAGAATGAAGTAAAATGTTCCTGATTTTCTGTTTATATTACCGATGGAAGATGTACACGTAAAACCACTTTATTCTGGCTGAAACGTCGATATATGCAATAAAACCGAACTTCTCTCCTTTTCAATATATTACTCAGTATTTCAATGAGAAACAAATAGATGATTGAAGATGAAGTATTTAAGGTTATTGTCTAATCAATTATGTGTTTGCATTATTTTTATCGTATATTTAATGAATTAATACCAATAAACTGAAAAATCACAGAAACGTGGAAAAACGGCAAAATATTGCCTATTTCGAAGATATTTTGTTTATATCACATAAAGGAAATGGGAGATGATAAACGTCAAAATATTACTAAATTCAATGATTTTTAGTACGAAACAAAATGCAAGAAAACTTGCTTAAAATGCAATATTATGCGAAATTCTGAGATTTGAAGGCCAAATCACATATCGTGAGAAAACATGAAGTAGTATCGAAATATTGGTACAAACGAATTAAATGACACTAAATGAAAAACGTGAAAAAGGTCACTATTTTACCATTTTTGAGGACTTTAACTTCAAGTCATAGAGCGAGGTTTCGTATTGTTTAGATCCAAGAAAAGACAAATGACAATGTTGTTTCCAATACAAATGATAAAAATTAATGTGCTTTCATTAGAATTAACTAAAATGTTCCTGATTTTCCGTTTATATTACCGACGGAAGATGTACACGTAAATCCGCTCTATTCCGGCTGAAACGTCGATATATGCAATAAAAACCGAACTTCTCCCCTTTTCAATATCTTACTCAGTATTTCAACGAGAAACAAATAGACGATTGAAAATGGGGTATTTAAGGTTATTATCTAATCAATTATGTGTTTGTATCATTTTTATCGTATATTTAATGAATTAATACCAATAAACTGAAAATTCACAGAAACGTGGAAAAACGACAAAATTTCGCCTAATTCGATGATATTTTGTTTATAATACATAAAAGAAATGGGAGATGATAAACGTCAAAATATTACTAAATTCGATGATTTTTTAGTTCGAAACAAAATGCAAGTAAACTTGCTTAAAATGCAATATTATGCGATATTCTGAGATATGAAGGCCAAATCACATATCGTGATACTACATGAAATAGTATCGAAATATTGGTGAAAATGAATATATTTACGTAATATCAAACTACATGAAAAACGTGAAAAAAGTCATTATAACCAAATTTAAGGATTTAACTACGAATCATAGAGCGAGGTTTCATATTATTTAGATCCAAGAAAAGACATATGTCAATGTTGTTTCCAATACAAATGATAAAAATCAATGTGTTTTCACTAGAATGAACTAAAATGTTCCTGATTTTTCGTTCATATTACCGATGGAAGATGTACACGTAAAACCGCACAATTCCGGCTGAAACGTCGATATATGCAATAAAAAGCGAACTTCTCCCATTTTCAATATCTTACTCAGTATTTCTACGAGAAACAAATAGATGATTGAAGATGAAGTATTTAAGTTTATTATTTAATCAATTACGTGTTTGCGTCATTTTTATCGAATATTTATTGAATTATTACTAATAAACTGAAAATTCACAAAAACGTGGAAAAACGGCAAAATATTGCCTAATTCGATGGTATTTTGTTTAAATCACATAAAGGAAAAGGGATGATAAACGTCAAAATATTGCTAAATTCGATGATGTTTAGTACGAAACAAAATGCAAGAAAACTTGCTTAAAAAGCAATATTATGCGAAAATCTGAGATTTGAAGGCCAAATCACATATCGCGATACTACATGAAATAGTATCGAAATATTGGTGAAAATGAATATATTTACGTAATATCAAACTACATAAAAAACGTGAAAAAGTCACTATTAAACCAAATTTGAGGATTTTAACTTCGAATCATAAAGAGAGGTTTCGTATTGTTTTGATCCAAGAAAAGACATATGACAATGTTGTTTCCAAAACAAATGATAAAAATCAATGTGTTTTCGTTAGAAATAACTAAAATGTTCCTGATTTTCTGTTTATATTACCGATGGAAGATGTACACGTAAAACCGCTCTAATTCGGCTGAAACGTCGATATATGCAATAAAAACAGAAATTCTCCCCTTTTCAATATCTTATCAAGTATGTTAACGAGAAGTAAATAGTTGATTTAAAATGAAGTATTTAAGGTTAATTTCTAATCAATTATGTGTTTCATCATTTTTATCGTATATATAATAAATTAATAAAAATAAACTGAAAATTTACAACAACGTGGAAAAACAGCAAAATATTGCCTAATTCGATGATATTTTGTTTATATCACATAAAGGAAAAGGGAGATGATAAACGTCAAAATATTACTAAATTCGGTGATTTTTAGTACGAAACAAAATGCCAGAAAACTTGCTTAAAATGCAATATTATGCGAAATTCTGAGATTTGAAGGAATTTCGATACTATTTCATGATACTACATGAAATAGTATCGAAATATTGGTAAAAATGAATATACTTACGTAATATCAAACTATATGAAAAACGTGAAAAAAGTCAATATTACTACAAATATAAGGATTTTAACTTCGAATTATAGAGCTAGGTTTCGTATTATTTAGATACAAGAAAAGACATATGTTAATGTTGTTTCCAATACAAATGATAAAAATCAATGTGTTTTCATTAGAATTAACTAAGATGTTCCTGATTTTTCGTTTATATTACTGAAGGAAGATGTACACGTAAAACCGTTCTATTCCGGCTGAAACGTCGATATATGCAATAAGAACCGAACTTCTCCCTTTTTCAATGTCTTACTCAGTATTTCAACGAGAAACAAATAGACGATTGAAAATTAAGTATTTAAGGTTATTATCTAATCAATTATGTGTTTGCATCATTTTTATCGTATATTTAATGAATTAATACCAATAAACTGAAAATTCACAGAAACGTGGAAAAACGGCAAAATATTGCCTAATTCGATGATATTTTGCTTATATCACATAAAGGAAAAGGGAGATGATAAACGTCAAAATATTACTAAATTCGATGGTTTTTAGTTCGAAACAAAATGCAAGAAAACTTGCTTAAAATGCAATATTATGCAAAAATCTGGGATATGAAGGCCAAATCACATATCGTGATACTACATGAAATAGTATCGAAATATTGGAAAAAATGAATATATTTACGTAATATCAAACTACATGAAAAACGTGAAAAAAGTCAATATTATTCCAAATTTGAGGATTTTAACTTCGAATCATAGAGCGAGGTTTCGTATTATTTAGATCCAAGAAAAGACATATGACAATGTTGTTTCCAATACAAATTACAAAAATCAATGTGTATTCATTAGAATGAACTAAAATGTTCCTGATTTTCCGTTAATATTACCGATGGAAAATGTACACGTAAAACCGCTCAATTCCGACTGAAACGTCGATATATGCAATAAAAACCGAACTTCTCCCCTTTTCAATATGTTTCTCAGTATTTTAACGAGAAACAAATAGTTGATTGAAAATGAAGTATTTAAGGTTATTATCTAATGAATTACGTGTTTGCATCATTTTTATCGTATATTTAATGAATAAACCAATAAACTGAAAATTCACAGAAACGTCGAAAAACGGCAAAATTTTGCCTAATTCGATGATATTTTGTTTATATCACATAAAAGAAAAGGGAGATGATAAACGTCAAAATATTACTAAATTCGATGATTTTTAGTTCGAAACAAAATGCAAGAAAACTTGCTTAAAATGCAATATTCTGAGATATGAAGGCCAAATCACATATCGTGATACTACATGAAATAGTATCGAAATATTGGTGAAAATGAATATATTTACGTAATATCAAACTACATGAAAAACGTGAAAAAAAGTCACTATTAAACCAAATTTAAGGATTTTAACTTATTATTAACTTATTTTAACTTATTGAATTAATACCAATAAACTGAAAATTCACAAAAACGTTGAAAAACAGCAAAATATTGCCTAATTCGATGGTATTTTGTTTAAATCACATAAAGGAAAAGGGGATGATAAACGTCAAAATATTGCTAAATTCGATAATGTTTAGTACGAAACAAAATGCAAGAAAACTTGCTTAAAATGCAATATTATTCGAAAATCTGAGATATGAAGGCCAAATCACATATCGTGATACTACATGAAATAGTGTCGAAATATTGGTAAAAATGAATATATTTACGTAATATCAAACTACATGAAAAACGTGAAAAAGTTAATATAATTCCAAATTTGAGGATTTTAACTTCGCATCATAGAGCGAGGTTTCGTATTATTTAGATCCAAGAAAAGACATATGACAATGTTGTTTCCAATACAAATGATAAAAATCAATGTGTTTTCACTAGAGTTAACTAAAATGTTCCTGATTTTCCGTTTAAAATTTCCGACGGAAGATGTTCACGTAAAACCACTCTAATCCGGCTGAAACGTCGATATATGCAATAAAAACAGAAATTCTCCCCTTTTCAATATCTTATCAAGCGTTTTAACGAGGAATAAATAGTTGATTTAAAATGAAGTATTTAATGTTAATTTCTAATCAATTATGTGTTTCATCATTTTTATCGTATATTTAATGAATTATTAACAATAAACTGAAAATTTACAATAACGTGGAAAACAGCAAAATATTCCCTAATTCGATGATATTTTGTTTATATCGCATAAAGGAAAAGGGAGATGATAAACGTAAAACCGCTCTATTCCGGCTGAAACGTCGATATATGCAATAAAAACCGAACTTCTCCGCTTTTCAATATCTTACTCAGTATTTTAAGGAAAAACAAATAGACGATTGAAAATGAAGTATTTAAGGTTATTATCTAATCAATTATGTGTTTGCATCATTTTTATCGTATATTTAAGGAATAAATACCAATAAACTGAAAATTTACAAAAACGTGGAAAAACAGCAAAATATTGCCTAATTCGATGATATTTTGTTTATATTGTGGGGTATTTGGGGCTTGAATCTGATTATTTAAATATTAATGTAGTAAATTAAATTACGAAGGACCACCCGCTTTTATTGTAAAGAGGGAAACTGAGAATTTCTGATCATTAGACAATTCCTAGATGAACCAGTAACTATGGATAAAATACTAGAGAATATGATCATAGAAATAATTAATGGGCTGTATAATTAAATGAATCAAACCCTCAAACACCTACATTGGGGGGTTATTACTGGAGGTAAGTACGTCCAGGAATTATTGTGGTTCGTTCACTGATCCAAATAATAATAATCTAATCCTATGAATTATAGTGAAACTAATGTCATTACCATGAATGGGAACATAGATTATAAGTATAGTAATGAGAGTTACAATAAACACATGTTAATCCTGAGGAATTCTGCATATAAAGAATTGCAATAAATTCATGAATGAATATAAAAATCTTAGCTTAATGATGATTCCTTTAGACAAGCCACGGCGTTTCCTCTAATTCTCTGGACTCGGCTGGCTGACGAATGGGACGGATTAACATGGAAGAAGGCGGCAGGGAGAATTCTTCTCACGTGCTGCAAGACAAATATTTACAGTAGCAACTAATTTAACTACTGAATCTCTATATTCAAGAAATTGAAAGTTACAGGTGGTAAAGTTAATAACCTGTTATTAGATGTTATCGTGCGTCATAACGGTCAATCACCCAGCTACTACAAAACTCTTTACCAGATGCATCACATAAAGGGAATATACTTAGCTGAAAGGGCACTGTATAAGTTTTAAGATTGCCGTAATTCGCGTCCCCAGGCTCCGGCAAGGCCTATCCTGGATAGTGGCGCGCTTCACTGGCTGGTCACGTGTCGTCAAGAACCAGGTTAAAAGGTTCCTTATCTGACACCAGCACCAGTTGAAGATATTATCTGCAAGGTTATTCACGCCTCACAGTGGCGACTTTCATCTGAGGATGGATAACGTCCGCCCTAATGGCTGGACAATGGCGTCTCCTTGTGAGTACGGTATGCGCAGGTCTGCCTCAGAGCGGCTCTCCACGTGTACTAAGTTGGTCCTCCTCAACCCACGCCGCGTCCCGCGTTCATAAAACAAATTATTGTCACGAACATTAATATTTCTCGCATTTATGCTTGAAACGTTGAAGACTGGACGGGTTTATTGTTTAGAGGAGGAAAATATTATTATTTACCAATTTAAGAATAGTAAATATATAAGGGAGAGGAATTAATGTCTCCCCATGGCATTCACTGGTGACTTTAACTTTTATTACGAGATAATCGCTATGACTCCAACGCTCTATTCGGCTTTTAGTTGGAGGTCAATTCATCTGCAATTAATTATCATACAGAATTCCTTAGTTATAGAGAATCGAATTTAATTCTCACATACATTGGATATAATGTGTTTATTATAAGGAAATCTGACGCAATACTGGCGTCGGGTGACATGAGAATTCTAGCCTACTGCACAGATGAAATTATTAGTACATGAGAATTCTACGTGTTGTTAATTTTACTTACTACAATAATTAGTAAAGTTAGTAATAAGTAATGAGAATACAACAGTGTTGTATTCGGTGTTGGAAATATCCAACATAACTCCGGGGGGAGGATTCTAGGGTCGTAGTGTACTGTGGAGTACTGACCTATCCCGAAGTGATGTTAAGATTAGTACATTAGTATGTTAATATGTTAGTATGTTAGTACACACATAACGAACGTCCCGGATTTATCAAGGACTTACAAGAACTTGAGTCTTGCTATTTACATGTCAAATGAAACATGTTGCTTGTAGCCTACACAATATTTATAGAATTTACCTCTCCCAATTTAAACTAACAGAATCTACGGTGATGCGATATCCTGGGTCATAGTGACGTGTAATGTTTTGTTACGTGATATCACATCGTAGCATCATCATAGTTATCTCAGTGGGAAGTGAAGGAAATTACTCTTCTTCAGAGTTGTAATAGGCTTGTAGTTTCCCTTAGTGGAAACATGTATTAAATATTGAAACATTAAATGATTAAGTTATCGGTAATCAGGAACTCTCTAAAGCTCACAATAAACTCAACAACAAGGGTCGCAGTGACATGTAATGGTGGATCACATAGCTGCTGAATCGTTGGCAAACTCAGAATAAGTTCCTAAGAACTGATAACACTATTGTATGATTAGACAGTAAAGTGTTATTAGTCATTTAAAATCAAGGAGACTATGACACTACAGTAAGGTGACTGTCTAGGGTCGCTGTGACTTGTAACTATTGAGTTACTAGACAATAACATCACGAAGTATCATGATCACCTCAAATTCAAATGAGGAAATTGAATTTAATGTGCACTGCCGTGCAGTAGTCATTCTGACTGATGGTACAGCTAATTTGCTAACTAGCTAAAATAATAGAAAAATAGAGAACTGAAAAGTTTATTCATTAAATCAAGGAAAATTCTGAGTCGACAGTGAGATTAGTAGCCTAGTCATTCTGCCTTATGAGCTAATTAAATGGCAGCTCATAGGCTTGACACTGCAAACTTGTTAATACAAAATCACCTTTACATGAAATTCAGTTTATTAAATCAGTCTCTATAAGTATAGTCAACTGCAATTAATGGTGAGTACAGATTAGGCTAGTACTCAGTTGACACTACTAAAGTCCCTAAACCTACCTAAATAAATGGTTTGAATTTATAACCTACCTAAGTAAGGGACTAAGCTAATTGTGAGCAAAGTACTCGAATTAACATTGTGAGCAGTATTGAGCTCATTAACTGGTCGAGCTATATTGAACTCGTGAACATGGTGAGCTACAGTGAGCTCGTTAGCAGTGCTAACAGGGTGAGTTACAGTGAACTCGTCAACAGTGTTGACAGGGTGAGCTCGTTAGCAGTGCTAACAGGGTGAGTTACAGTGAACTCGTCAACAGTGTTGACAGGGTGAGCTACAGTGAGCTCGTTAGCAGTGCTAACAGGGTGAGTTACAGTGAACTCGTCAACAGTGTTGACAGGGTGAGCTGCAGTGAGCTCGTTAGCAGTGCTATCAGGGTGAGTTACAGTGAACTCGTCAACAGTGTTGACAGGGTGAGCTGCAGTGAGCTCGTTAGCAGTGCTAACAGGGTGAGTTACAGTGAACTCGTCAACAGTGTTGACAGGGTGAGCTACAGTGAGCTCGTTAGCAGTGCTAACAGGGTGAGTTGCAGTGAACTCGTCAACAGTGTTGACAGGGTGAGCTACAGTGAGCTCGTTAACAGTTAACAGGGTGAGTTCAGTGAACTCGTCAACAGTGTTGACAGGGTGAGCTGCAGTGAGCTCGTTAACAGTTAACAGGGTGAGTTCAGTGAACTCGTCAACAGTGTTGACAGGGTGAGCTGCAATGAGCTCGTTAACAGTTAACAGGGTGAGTTCAGTGAACTCGCCAACAGTGTTGACAGGGTGAGCTACAGTGAGCTCGTTAACAGTTAACAGGGTGAGTTCAGTGAACTCGAATTAACGAGGTGGAGTTTTGCATCATTCAATTATCATGGCGAGCAATATTTAGATCGTACGCATGGGGATCAAGCACTCATATTATTCCGTTAATTCTAAGGTGAGCTATATTAAGCTCATAAAGCATGTTAATTAACAATGCTGATGTTTAACGATAATGCATTAAACATATTTGTTCTCTGTAAATTCGCTTACGTATTAGTAAGTTTGCAAGTTTGTTCGTGCTGCGCTCCTACACTAAATAAGAAGAAACGAAAAAAAAAACTCAAACAATTGATGCAAGTATTTATCACTAACTCTTAGTGAAGAAAACATGGTATTAAGAAGGTTTTCTTGGCAAACCTTTAAGCGCAAGTATAGTGGACCAGTGGTCCTAGTGAATTTGTAATTACTGAAGTTGCTTGATGACTTCATAGAATTACTAAATTCAGGAAATGCCAGTGGCATTGAGTGCTAGATTCTCTAGCCTAACATTATTAATTACCTAGGGAGTACTAGATTCTCTAGCCTAACATTACAATTTACCTAGGAAGACTGAGTGTGGTCAATTACCACTTGTCGAGAATAATTCTAGGTCTACAGTGAATTCAATAGCTTGGTCACTGTGACTTGTACTTGTTTGAGTACGGACCATTGGTTTTCACTGAGACCTATGAAACACCTCGGCGAGTATCAATTGCACTACATTCAATATGAGTTTATTACTCAGCTGTGTTTCTCCCTTTAGCTTGCTGCTGGAGAATTGATTTACTGCTGACTAATTTATTATTGTTGGCAGGTTTAGGCTTGTTCACATTCAGAACTTTACCAGTAAGTAAGTAGCCACCTGCAGATTGGAGCATATTCATTCCCAATCGTTTAACATGTCCAGTTATGAACTGGTAATAGTAGTCGGCTCCTACTAGTACATCTACATTGTTAAGGCGGTCAGACGTTAACTTGTTGTCAGCCAAATTAATTTCACGTTCCTGCAGGAAGTGGGCTGTGTACCCCAGGCCCTTAATATGTAAGTCTAAAGGTATTTGATCTACAACAATGGCTTGGACAGCCTTGGCATGACTACCTAATCGTACAAGTGGTTGAACTACTGAGTATTTATGGGTTCCTCGATTTATCATGAACCCTGACAAGTTTAATTTTACCTGTCCTATTGGTTGTAAATTAAGTGCCTCTGCTGCCCTTTGAGTAATAAAAGTTCTCTGGGAACCTTGATCAAATAGTCCACGTATGGTGATCTTGGCTCCTCTGTTCTTCACTTGAAGTTGGGCAGTAGGCAAAGCAGCATCCACTTGAGATGCTTGTGAAGTTACGCTGTACACATCTCGCACCTTGCAGCACTGTACTGGTGTAGATTCTCTACGTCCTATTCTAGGATTGACATAATTAGTCCTAACTAATTTGCACAGTGCAGCATGATGCTTGCCCCTTCTACACCTATTGCAGGTGTTCAGTGGGGTGTCACAGCTGTTAACATTATGTGGTTTGAGACACCTAGTACATTTGTGTAACTGTTTGAGTCGTCTGACTCTTGTGTCTCTATTAGGATAATTAGTACATTTGTACAGAGAATGTTTTTGATTGCAAAACAAGCACATTCCCCATCCTACAGATCGTTTAGGGGTTACCGATTTAGGTAAAACAGTATTTGCAGGTTGTGATGGTTTTGCTGTTTGCATTTGCTTGTTATTTATTCTCTTGTGAGTACTTGGTGTACTCTGGGGAACCATTAATAGGCTCTTGGGAGTGCTCTTTGGACTATTAGGTCTCTTAGGAGCACCTGTGGAACTCTTAGGCCTCACTGATGAATCAGTGTTTGACTGATTGTTGCTACATTGAGTATTAGCACCTTTGTTACCTAGTGACAGTGTCACTTTAGGAGTTTCAGGTAAGGAAACTGATGTAGGTACAGTTTTGGTGCATTCAGGTTTAGCATTAATTACTTGGTCTGCTGTATGATTGCTCATATTACGCAAACCTGTAAATATATCCTGCATTGACAGGGTATTACCATTCTGGCATACATATAATTTATTAAGTGTGTCACCAGACAATTTTCTCTGGATGATAATTTTAGTCATCCACTCAGTAGTTGGGTGATCCACCTCTTTACTGAAAGAATTTATCAGTGACTCAAGCTGGAAACTAAAGGCTTGTAAAGAGTCAACTGATTGTTCTGGTGAAGATAAATTTAATAATTGGTGCACAAGGTTTATAATAGTCTTCTCATTGTTAGCACTTACTTTAGAAGGCTGCTGTGAGCAATTGTGACCATTACTTGTGTTGCTTAAGGCTTCTTGCTTAGCCTCAGCTTTGATTACAGCTTCGACTGCTGCTGCAGCATTAGCTTTATCATTTTCTGGTTCAGATTCACTGATCATTGCAGCTTCACTTGTTTCATCTGCAGCTTCACTTGTTTCTCTGGGTTCTGATGATAAGCTAGTTAATTCAGTAGCCTTATGTATTGAACTTATAGAATCCAGGGAACATTGAGAAGAGTGGTCTGAAATTTGATCAGACTCTGTAAACAAATCATCACATGAAGCTGTATTAGATGAGAGGTTAGAAAATGAAGGTTGAACTTCAGTTGTTGATCCTGTGTAGTGATCAGTATTGATTAGAGGATTCTCCTCTTCTTGAGGTAGTTCAGGTATTTCATCTGAACTGAGTGTTGACTCAGGTGTAGGTCTATTAATGATCGGCTCCATCCACTCGGGAATATCTTGTCTCGCAAGCCCCTCCTTATATCGGTCTAACCTGGTTTGAACGTAATGTTCATAGTTATCAAGATCAGATTCTGTTAGACGTAAGTGGTCTGAGACAGTATGACCGACTTGGAGTAAATTCCTGTGGGACTCGATTACAGTCTTTACATGATCATAATTTTGAATGGCGTTCCTTATGGAACTTGCTAGTCTGTAGACGTCACCTGGGTCAGTTTCAACACAGAGATGACATTTCATAAGCAGTTCTCCTAGTCGAACTTGAAGAGTTGTTAAGAATCTTGCATTCCTTTCTAAAGGATTCATTCTTGCGGTAAATTGAGCCTGATAGGGCTTATGTAGCTAGTGGTATAGCTATGGTGTCTGCTCCTTGATGTAGAGCAGGTATAAGTATTGACAGCCTGGTATTTCTTGAGGCTGGTCGTAATTTACCTCATTTAGAGGTTAGCTACCTATCTAATAATAAGCAACTAAGATTTGAGTGGTACCTTGGTCTCACTACAGGTGTTCCTCAGCTTAGCTCTTCTAAATCAGCCTCGGATGGGTAGTGGACTTACAGTAACACTCAAAGACATACATGGAAATATGCAATAAAATAATTACACAATAAATGGTTAATCCCACCCTTGATAGGGTCAGCACAAAAATGAATAATATATGTGTCACTAACTAGCTCAAGCCTAGTCGTGGGAATTTCTACTTGAGAAACTACAACTATATTTAGTCTGTGCTTGTGCCAAATTTAACACAATCACAGCCTAAATTGCTACCTAATGAAGGTTGGCAAAGATTATATTATGGTGCAGTAATGTGCAAATAATTGTGCTGTATTTTTGGGTTTTTGTATTTTATATAATATACACTTGTGTAATTATGTGTATAAGAAATTAAATGAACACAAAAGAATTAATTGTGTTTGGCAAGTATTCTACTGCCGTAAATATTATCTAACTCCTGAATTTACTCCTAATGGTGGAATAAAATATTATCAGGGTTAGTAATGATTAACTAGTATGAGATCAGTAATTTATATTAGTATACTGGATCCCTAAATGTTAATGATCCACTGACTTGAGTGAATCAGTAATTATAACATGGATTCAGGCTATAATGGACGGTCTGCTGACAGCCATACATTGAAACATTGGTATAGCCTAAATGGTTAACACTTAATTGGTGTTAGTGATTAATATAAGGTTATGAGCTGTTGCTCTTGGTGACCTAAAGATTCTACTTCAGTATGAAGTGTAGGTCTAAATGTTGTGGGTAATTGGCTATGACTCACTAAAGCTACCTTATACATGAGTTGAAAGTAGCAATATGTTAGTGTGATCTAGACTAACTGATGTGTTACACTGTTAGTTGACACAATTAATTAAATAGTTAGTCTAGCTTCTATCACACAAGGATTAGTTATTAATGATTAATATTTTAATTATAAATTTAATGCCTATCCGGTTCGATAAGGACCATAATGTGGGATATTTGGGGCTTGAGTCTGATTATTTAAATATTAATGTAGTAAATTAAATTACGAAGGACCACCCGCTTTTATAGTAAAGAGGGAAACTGAGAATTTCTGATCATTAGACAATTCCTAGATGAACCAGTAACTATGGATAAAATACTAGAGAATATGATCATAGAAATAATTAATGGGCTGTATAATTAAATGAATCAAACCCTCAAACACCTACATTGGGGGGTTATTACTGGAGGTAAGTACGTCCAGGAATTAGTATGGTTCGTTCACTAATCCAAATAATAATAATCTAATCCTATGAATTATAGTGAAACTAATGTCATTACCATGAATGGGAACATAGATTATAAGTATAGTAATGAGAGTTACAATAAACACATGTTAATCCTGAGGAATTCTGCATATAAAGAATTGCAATAAATTCATGAATGAATATAAAAATCTTAGCTTAATGATGATTCCTTTAGACAAGCCACGGCGTTTCCTCTAATTCTCTGGACTCGGCTGGCTGACGAATGGGACGGATTAACATGGGAGAAGGCGGCAGGGAGAATTCTTCTCATGTGCTGCAAGACAAGTATTTACAGTAGCAACTAATTTAACTACTGAATCTCTATATTCAAGAAATTGAAAGTTACAGGTGGTAAAGTTAATAACCTGTTATTAGATGTTATCGTGCGTCATAACGGTCAATCACCCAGCTACTACAAAACTCTTTACCAGATGCATCACATAAAGGGAATATACTTAGCTGAAAGGGCACTGTATAAGTTTTAAGATTGCCGTAATTCGCGTCCCCAGGCTCCGGCAAGGCCTATCCTGGATAGTGGCGCGCTTCACTGGCTGGTCACGTGTCGTCAAGAACCAGGTTAAAAGGTTCCTTATCTGACACCAGCACCAGTTGAAGATATTATCTGCAAGGTTATTCACGCCTCACAGTGGCGACTTTCATCTGAGGATGGATAACGTCCGCCCTAATGGCTGGACAATGGCGTCTCCTTGTGAGTACGGTATGCGCAGGTCTGCCTCAGAGCGGCTCTCCACGTGTACTAAGTTGGTCCTCCTCAACCCACGCCGCGTCCCGCGTTCATAAAACAAATTATTGTCACGAACATTAATATTTCTCGCATTTACGCTTGAAACGTTGAAGACTGGACGGGTTTATTATTTAGAGGAGGAAAATATTATTATTTACCAATTTAAGAATAGTAAATATATAAGGGAGAGGAATTAATGTCTCCCCATGGCATTCACTGGTGACTTTAACTTTTATTACGAGATAATCGCTATGACTCCAACGCTCTATTCGGCTTTTAGTTGGAGGTCAATTCATCTGCAATTAATTATCATACAGAATGCCTTAGTTATAGAGAATCGAATTTAATTCTCACATACATTGGATATAATGTGTTTATTGTAAGGAAATCTGACGCAATACTGGCGTCGGGTGACGTGAGAATTCTAGCCTACTGCACAGATGAAATTATTAGTACATGAGAATTCTACGTGTTGTTAATTTTACTTACTACAATAATTAGTAAAGTTAGTAATAAGTAATGAGAATACAACAGTGTTGTATTCGGTGTTGGAAATATCCAACATATATCACATAAAGGAAAAGGGAAACTTGCTTAAAATGCAATATTATGCGAAATTTAGAGATTTGAAGGCCAAATCACATATCGTAAGAAAACATGAAGTAGTATCGAAATATTGGTAAAAACGCATATATTTACGTAAAATCACACCACATGAAAAACGTGAAAAAAGTCACTATTTTACTATATTTGAGGATTTTAACTTCAAATCATAGAGCGAGGTTTCGTATTGTTTAGACCAAAGAAAAGACATATGACAATGTTGTTTCCAATACAAATGATAAAAATCAATGTGTTTTCATTAGAATGAACTAAAATGTTCCTGATTTTCCGTTTATATTATCGACGGAAGATGTACACGTAAAACCTCTCTAATCCAGCTGAAACGTCGATATATGCAATAAAAACAGAAATTCTCCCCTTTTCAATATCTTATCAAGTATTTTAACGAAAAATAAATAGTTGATTTAAAATGAAGAATTTAAGGTTAATTTCTAATCAATTATGTGTTTCATCATTTTTATCGTATATTTAATGAATTAATAACAATAAACTGAAAATTTACAATAACGTGGAAAAACAGCAAAATATTGCCTAATTCGATGATATTTTGTTTATATCACATATTCTCCCCTTTTCAATATCTTACTCAGTATTTCAACGAGAAACAAATAGACGATTGAAAATGAAGTATTTAAGGTTATTATCTAATGAATTATGTGTTTGCATCATTTTTATCGTATATTTAATGAATTAATACCAATAAACTAAAAATTCACAGAAACGTGGAAAAACGGCAAAATATTGCCTAATTCGATGATATTTTGTTTATATTACATAAAGGAAAAGGAAGATGATAAACGTCAAAATATTACTAAATTCGATGATTTTTAGTTCGAAACAAAATGCAAGAAAACTTGCTTAAAATGCAATATTATGCAATATTCTAAGATATGAAGGCCAAATCACATATCGTGATACCACATGAAATAGTATCGAAATATTAGTGCAAATGAATATATTTACGTAATATCAAACTACATGAAAAACGTGAAAAAGTCACTATTAAACCAAATTTCAGAATTTTAACTTCGAATCATAAAGCGAGGTTTCCTATTATTTAGATCCAAGAAAAGACATATGTCAATGTTGTTTCCAATACAAATGATCAAAATCAATGTGTTTTCATTAGAATGAACTAAAATGTTCCTGATTTTTCGTTTATATTACCGATGGAAGATGTACACGTAAAACCGCACAATTCCGGCTGAAACGTCGATATATGCAATAAAAAGCGAACTTCTCCCATTTTCAATATCTTATTCAGTATTTCAACGAGAAACAAATAGATGATTGAAGATGAAGTCTTTAAGTTTATTATCTGTTTATTATCTAATCAATTACGTGTTTGTATCATTTTTATCGAATATTTAATGAATTAATACCAATAAACTGAAAATTCACAAAAACGTGGAAAAACGGCAAAATATTGCCTAATTCGATGGTATTTTGTTTATATCACATAAAAGAAAAGGGAGATGATAAACGTCAAAATATTACTAAATTCGATGATTTTTAGTTCGAAACAAAATGCAAGAAAACTTGCTTAAAATGAAATAATATGCGATATTTTGAGATATGAAGGCCAAATCACATATCGTGATACTACATTAAAGAGTATCGAAATATTGGTGAAAATGAATATATTTACGTAATATCAAACTACAGGAAAAACGTGAAAAAGGTCACTATTTTACCATATTTGAGGATTTTACCTTCAAATCATAGAGCGAGGTTTCGTATTGTTTTGATCCAAGAAAAGACATATGACAATGTTGTTTCCAATACAAATGATAAAAATCAATGTGTTTTCATTAGAATTAACTTAGATGTTCCTGTTTTTTCGTTTATATTACCGATGGAAGATGTACACGTAAAACCGCTCTATTCCGGCTGAAACGTCGATATATGCAATACAAGCCGAACTTCTCCCCTTTTCAATATCTTACTCAGTATTTCAACGAGAAACAAATAGACGATTGAAAATGAGGTATTTAAGGTTATTATCTAATCAATTATGTGTTTGCATTATTTTTATCGTATAATTAATGAATTAATACCAATAAACTGAAATTTCACAGAAACGTGGAAAACGGCAAAATATTGCCTATTTCGAAGATATTGTGTTTATATCACATAAAGGAAAAGGGAGATGATAAACGTCAAAATATTACTAAATTCGATGATTTTTATTACGAAACAAAATGCAAAAAAACTTGCTTAAAATGAAATATTATGCGAAATTCTGAGATTTGAAGGCCAAATCACATATCGTGAGAAAACATGAAGTAGTATCGAAATATTGGTACAAACGAATATATTCACGTAAAATCACACCAAATGAAAAACGTGAAAAAGGTCACTATTTTACCATATTTGATGACTTTAACTTCAAATCATAGAGCGAGGTTTCGTATTGTTTAGATCCAAGAAAAGACATGACAATGTTGTTTCCAATACAAATGATAAAAATCAATGTGTTTTCACTAGAGTTAACTAAAATGTTCCTGATTTTCCGTTTAAAGTTTTCCGATGGAAGATGTTCACGTAAAACCACTCTAATCCGGCTGAAACGTCGATATATGCAATAAAAACAGAAATTCTCCCCTTTTCAATATCTTATCAAGTATTTTAACGAGAAATAAATAGTTTATTTAAAATGAAGTATTTAATGTTAATTTCTAATCAATTATGTGTTTCATCATTTTTATCGTATATTTAATGAATTAATAACAATAAACTGAAAATTTACAATAACGTGGAAAACAGCAAAATATTCCCTAATTCGATGATATTTTGTTTATATCACATAAAGGAAAAGGGAGATGATAAACGTCAAAATATTACTAAATTCGATCATTTTTAGTTCGAAACAAAATGCAAGAAAACTTGCTTAAAATGCAATATTATGCGAAAATCTGAGATATGAAGGCCAAATCACATATCGTAATACTACATGAAACAGTATCGAAATATTGGTAAAAATGAATATATTTACGTAATATCAAACTACATGAAAAACGTGAAAATAGTCAATATTATTCCAAATTTGAGGATTTTTAACTTCGAATCATAGAGCGAGGTTTCGTATTATTTAGATCCTAGAAAAGACATATGACAATGTTGTTTCCAATACAAATGATAAAAATCAATGTGTTTTCATTAGAATGAACTAAAATGTTCCTGATTTTCCGTTTATATTACCGATGGAAGATGTACACGTAAACCGCACAATTCCGGCTGAAACGTCGATATATGCAATAAAAAGCGAACCTTCCCAGTTTTCAATATTTTACTCAGTATTTCAACGAGAAACAAATAGATGATTGAAGATGACGTATTTAAGTTTATTATCTAATTAATTACGTGTTTGCATCATTTTTATCGTATATTTATTGAATTAATACCAATAAACCGAAAATTCACAAAAACGTTGAAAAACAGCAAAATATTGCCTAATTCGATGGTATTTTGTATAAATCACATAAAGGAAAAGGGGATGATAAACGTCAAAATATTGCTAAATTCGATAATGTTTAGTACGAAACAAAATGCAAGAAAACTTGCTTAAAATGCAATATTATTCGAAAATCTGAGATATGAAGGCCAAATCACATATCGTGATACTACATGAAATAGTATCGAAATATTGGTAAAAATGAATATATTTACGTAATATCAAATTACATGAAAAACGTGAAAAAGTTAATATAATTCCAAATTTGAGGATTTTAACTTCGAATCATAGAGCGAGGTTTCGTATTATTTAGATCCAAGAAAAGACATATGACAATGTTGTTTCCAATACAAATGATAAAAATCAATGTGTTTTCACTAGAGTTAACTAAAATGTTCCTGATTTTCCGTTTAAAATTTCCGACGGAAGATGTTCACGTAAAACCACTCTAATCCGGCTGAAACGTCGATATATGCAATAAAAACAGAAATTCTCCCCTTTTCAATATCTTATCAAGCATTTTAACGAGGAATAAATAGTTGATTTAAAATGAAGTATTTAATGTTAATTTCTAATCAATTATGTGTTTCATCATTTTTATCGTATATTTAATGAATTAATAACAATAAACTGAAAATTTACAATAACGTGGAAAACAGCAAAATATTCCCTAATTCGATGATATTTTGTTTATATCACATAAAGGAAAAGGGAGATGATAAACGTAAAACCGCTCTATTCCGGCTGAAACGTCGATATATGCAATAAAAACCGAACTTCTCCGCTTTTCAATATCTTACTCAGTATTTTAAGGAAAAACAAATAGACGATTGAAAATGAAGTATTTAAGGTTATTATCTAATCAATTATGTGTTTGCATCATTTTTATCGTATATTTAAGGAATAAATACCAATAAACTGAAAATTTACAAAAACGTCGAAAAACAGCAAAATATTGCCTAATTCGATGATATTTTGTTTATATTGTGGGATATTTGGGGCTTGAATCTGATTATTTAAATATTAATGTAGTAAATTAAATTACGAAGGACCACCCGCTTTTATTGTAAAGAGGGAAACTGAGAATTTCTGATCATTAGACAATTCCTAGATGAACCAGTAACTATGGATAAAATACTAGAGAATATGATCATAGAAATAATTAATGGGCTGTAAAATTAAATGAATCAAACCCTCAAACACCTACATTGGGGGGTTATTACTGGAGGTAAGTACGTCCAGGAATTAGTGTGGTTCGTTCACTGATCCAAATAATAATAATCTAATCCTATGAATTATAGTGAAACTAATGTCATTACCATGAATGGGAATTAAATTGGGAATGGAGCTAATTAAATGGCAGCTCATAGGCTTGACACTGCAAACTTGTTAATACAAAATCACCTTTACATGAAATTAAGTTTATTAAATCAGTCTCTATAAGTATAGTCAACTGCAATTAATGGTGAGTACAGATTAGGCTAGTACTCAGTTGACACTACTAAAGTCTCTAAACCTACCTAAATAAATGGTTTGAATTTCTAACCTACCTAAGTAAGGGACTAAGCTAATTGTGAGCAAAGTACTCGAATTAACATTGTGAGCAGTATTGAGCTCATTAACTGGTTGAGCTATATTGAACTCGTGAACATGGTGAGCTACAGTGAGCTCGTTAGCAGTGCTAACAGGGTGAGTTACAGTGAACTCGTCAACAGTGTTGACAGGGTGAGCTACAGTGAGCTCGTTAGCAGTGCTAACAGGGTGAGTTACAGTGAACTCGTCAACAGTGTTGACAGGGTGAGCTACAGTGAGCTCGTTAGCAGTGCTAACAGGGTGAGTTACAGTGAACTCGTCAACAGTGTTGACAGGGTGAGCTGCAGTGAGCTCGTTAGCAGTGCTATCAGGGTGAGTTACAGTGAACTCGTCAACAGTGTTGACAGGGTGAGCTGCAGTGAGCTCGTTAGCAGTGCTAACAGGGTGAGTTACAGTGAACTCGTCAACAGTGTTGACAGGGTGAGCTACAGTGAGCTCGTTAGCAGTGCTAACAGGGTGAGTTGCAGTGAACTCGTCAACAGTGTTGACAGGGTGAGCTACAGTGAGCTCGTTAACAGTTAACAGGGTGAGTTCAGTGAACTCGTCAACAGTGTTGACAGGGTGAGCTGCAGTGAGCTCGTTAACAGTTAACAGGGTGAGTTCAGTGAACTCGTCAACAGTGTTGACAGGGTGAGCTGCAGTGAGCTCGTTAACAGTTAACAGGGTGAGTTCAGTGAACTCGCCAACAGTGTTGACAGGGTGAGCTACAGTGAGCTCGTTAACAGTTAACAGGGTGAGTTCAGTGAACTCGAGTTAACGAGGTGGAGTTTTGCATCATTCAATTATCATGGCGAGCAATATTAAGCTCGTACTCATGGGGAACAAGCACTCATATTATTACGTTAATTCTAAGGTGAGCTATATTAAGCTCATAAAGCATGTTAATTAACAATGCTGATGTTTAACGATAATGCATTAAACATATTAGTTCTCTGTAAATTCGCTTACGTATTAGTAAGTTTGCAAGTTTGTTCGTGCTGCGCTCCTACACTAAATAAGCAGAAACGAAAAAAAAAACTCAAACAATTGATGCAAGTATTTATCACTAACTCTTAGTGCAGAAAACATGGTATTAAGAAGGTTTTCTTGGCAAACCTTTAAGCGCAAGTATAGTGGACCAGTGGTCCTAGTGAATTTGTAATTACTGAAGTTGCTTGATGACTTCATAGAATTACTAAATTCAGGAAATGCCAGTGGCATTGAGTGCTAGATTCTCTAGCCTAACATTATTAATTACCTAGGGAGTACTAGATTCTCTAGCCTAACATTACAATTTACCTAGGAAGACTGAGTGTGGTCAATTACCACTTGTCGAGAATAATTCTAGGTCTACAGTGAATTCAATAGCTTGGTCGCTGTGACTTGTACTTGTTTGAGTACGGACCATTGGTTTTCACTGAGACCTATGAAACATCTCGGCGAGTATCAATTGCACTACATTCAATATGAGTTTATTACTCAGCTGTGTTTCTCCCTTTAGCTTGCTGCTGGAGAATTGATTTACTGCTGACTAATTTATTATTGTTGGCAGGTTTAGGCTTGTTCACATTCAGAACTTTACCAGTAAGTAAGTAGCCACCTGCAGATTGGAGCATATTCATTCCCAATCGTTTAACATGTCCAGTTATGAACTGGTAATAGTAGTCGGCTCCTACTAGTACATCTACATTGTTAAGGCGGTCAGACGTTAACTTGTTGTCAGCCAAATTAATTTCACGTTCCTGCAGGAAGTGGGCTGTGTACCCCAGGCCCTTAATATGTAAGTCTAAAGGTATTTGATCTACAACAATGGCTTGGACAGCCTTGGCATGACTACCTAATCGTACAAGTGGTTGAACTACTGAGTATTTATGGGTTCCTCGATTTATCATGAACCCTGACAAGTTTAATTTTACCTGTCCTATTGGTTGTAAATTAAGTGCCTCTGCTGCCCTTTGAGTAATAAAAGTTCTCTGGGAACCTTGATCAAATAGTCCACGTATGGTGATCTTGGCTCCTCTGTTCTTCACTTGAAGTTGGGCAGTAGGCAAAGCAGCATCCACTTGAGATGCTTGTGAAGTTACGCTGTACACATCTCGCACCTTGCAGCACTGTACTGGTGTAGATTCTCTACGTCCTATTCTAGGATTGACATAATTAGTCCTAACTAATTTGCACAGTGCAGCATGATGCTTGCCCCTTCTACTCCTATTGCAGGTGTTCAGTGGGGTGTCACAGCTGTTAACATTATGTGGTTTGAGACACCTAGTACATTTGTGTAACTGTTTGAGTCGTCTGACTCTTGTGTCTCTATTAGGATAATTAGTACATTTGTACAGAGAATGTTTTTGATTGCAAAACAAGCACATTCCCCATCCTACAGATCGTTTAGGGGTTACCGATTTAGGTAAAACAGTATTTGCAGGTTGTGATGGTTTTGCTGTTTGCATTTGCTTGTTATTTATTCTCTTGTGAGTACTTGGTGTACTCTGGGGAACCATTAATAGGCTCTTGGGAGTGCTCTTTGGACTATTAGGTCTCTTAGGAGCACCTGTGGGACTCTTAGGCCTCACTGATGAATCAGTGTTTGACTGATTGTTGCTACATTGAGTATTAGCACCTTTGTTACCTAGTGACAGTGTCACTTTAGGAGTTTCAGGTAAGGAAACTGATGTAGGTACAGTTTTGGTGCATTCAGGTTTAGCATTAATTACTTGGTCTGCTGTATGATTGCTCATATTACGCAAACCTGTAGATATATCCTGCATTGACAGGGTATTACCATTCTGGCATACATATAATTTATTAAGTGTGTCACCAGACAATTTTCTCTGGATGATAATTTTAGTCATCCACTCAGTAGTTGGGTGATCCACCTCTTTACTGAAAGAATTTATCAGTGACTCAAGCTGGAAACTAAAGGCTTGTAAAGAGTCAATTGATTGTTCTGGTGAAGATAAATTTAATAATTGGTGCACAAGGTTTATAATAGTCTTCTCATTGTTAGCACTTACTTTAGAAGGCTGTTGTGAGCAATTGTGACCATTACTTGTGTTGCTTAAGGCTTCTTGCTTAGCCTCAGCTTTGATTACAGCTTCGACTGCTGCTGCAGCATTAGCTTAATCATTTTCTGGTTCAGATTCACTGATCATTGCAGCTTCACTTGTTTCATCTGCAGCTTCACTTGTTTCTCTGGGTTCTGATGATAAGCTAGTTAATTCAGTAGCCTTATGTATTGAACTTATAGAATCCAGGGAACATTGAGAAGAGTGGTCTGTGTAGTGATCAGTATTGATAAGAGGATTCTCCTCTTCTTGAGGTAGTTCAGGTATTTCATCTGAACTGAGTGTTGACTCAGGTGTAGGTCTATTAATGATCGGCTCCATCCACTCGGGAATATCTTGTCTCGCAAGCCCCTCCTTATATCGGTCTAACCTGGTTTGAACGTAATGTTCATAGTTATCAAGATCAGATTCTGTTAGACGTAAGTGGTCTGAGACAGTATGACCGACTTGGAGTAAATTCCTGTGGGACTCGATTACAGTCTTTACATGATCATAATTTTGAATGGCGTTCCTTATGGAACTTGCTAGTCTGTAGACGTCACCTGGGTCAGTTTCAACACAGAGATGACATTTCATAAGCAGTTCTCCTAGTCGAACTTGAAGAGTTGTTAAGAATCTTGCATTCCTTTCTAAAGGATTCATTCTTGCGGTAAATTGAGCCTGATAGGGCTTATGTAGCTAGTGGTATAGCTATAGTGTCTGCTCCTTGATGTAGAGCAGGTATAAGTATTGACAGCCTGGTATTTCTTGAGGCTGGTCGTAATTTACCTCATTTAGAGGTTAGCTACCTACCTAATAATAAGCAACTAAGATTTGAGTGGTACCTTGGTCTCACTACAGGTGTTCCTCAGCTTAGCTCTTCTAAATCAGCCTCGGATGGGTAGTGGACTTACAGTAACACTCAAAGACATACATGGAAATATGCAATAAAATAATTACACAATAAATGGTTAATCCCACCCTTGATAGGGTCAGCACAAAAATGAATAATATATGTGTCACTAACTAGCTCAAGCCTAGTCGTGGGAATTTCTACTTGAGAAACTACAACTATATTTAGTCTGTGCTTGTGCCAAATTCAACACAATCACAGCCTAAATTGCTACCTAATGAAGGTTGGCAAAGATTATATTATGGTGCAGTAATGTGCAAATAATTGTGCTGTATTTTTGGGTTTTTGTATTTTATATAATATACACTTGTGTAATTATGTGTATAAGAAATTAAATGAACACAAAAGAATTAATTGTGTTTGGCAAGTATTCTACTGCCGTAAATATTATCTAACTCCTGAATTTACTCCTAATGGTGGAATAAAATATTATCAGGGTTAGTAATGATTAACTAGTATGAGATCAGTAATTTATATTAGTATACTGGATCCCTAAATGTTAATGATCCACTGACTTGAGTGAATCAGTAATTATAACATGGATTCAGGCTATAATGGACGGTCTGCTGACAGCCATACATTGAAACATTGGTATAGCCTAAATGGTTAACACTTAATTGGTGTTAGTGATTAATATAAGGTTATGAGCTGTTGCTCTTGGTGACCTAAAGATTCTACTTCAGTATGAAGTGTAGGTCTAAATGTTGTGGGTAATTGGCTATGACTCACTAAAGCTACCTTATACATGAGTTGAAAGTAGCAATATGTTAGTGTGATCTAGACTAACTGATGTGTTACACTGTTAGTTGACACAATTAATTAAATAGTTAGTCTAGCTTCTATCACACAAGGATTAGTTATTAATGATTAATATTTTAATTATAAATTTAATGCCTATCCGGTTCGATAAGGACCATAATGTGGGATATTTGGGGCTTGAATCTGATTATTTAAATATTAATGTAGTAAATTAAATTACGAAGGACCACCCGCTTTTATAGTAAAGAGGGAAACTGAGAATTTCTGATCATTAGACAATTCCTAGATGAACCAGTAACTATGGATAAAATACTAGAGAATATGATCATAGAAATAATTAATGGGCTGTATAATTAAATGAATCAAACCCTCAAACACCTACATTGGGGGGTTATTACTGGAGGTAAGTACGTCCAGGAATTAGTATGGTTCGTTCACTAATCCAAATAATAATAATCTAATCCTATGAATTATAGTGAAACTAATGTCATTACCATGAATGGGAACATAGATTATAAGTATAGTAATGAGAGTTACAATAAACACATGTTAATCCTGAGGAATTCTGCATATAAAGAATTGCAATAAATTCATGAATGAATATAAAAATCTTAGCTTAATGATGATTCCTTTAGACAAGCCACGGCGTTTCCTCTAATTCTCTGGACTCGGCTGGCTGACGAATGGGACGGATTAACATGGGAGAAGGCGGCAGGGAGAATTCTTCTCATGTGCTGCAAGACAAGTATTTACAGTAGCAACTAATTTAACTACTGAATCTCTATATTCAAGAAATTGAAAGTTACAGGTGGTAAAGTTAATAACCTGTTATTAGATGTTATCGTGCGTCATAACGGTCAATCACCCAGCTACTACAAAACTCTTTACCAGATGCATCACATAAAGGGAATATACTTAGCTGAAAGGGCACTGTATAAGTTTTAAGATTGCCGTAATTCGCGTCCCCAGGCTCCGGCAAGGCCTATCCTGGATAGTGGCGCGCTTCACTGGCTGGTCACGTGTCGTCAAGAACCAGGTTAAAAGGTTCCTTATCTGACACCAGCACCAGTTGAAGATATTATCTGCAAGGTTATTCACGCCTCACAGTGGCGACTTTCATCTGAGGATGGATAACGTCCGCCCTAATGGCTGGACAATGGCGTCTCCTTGTGAGTACGGTATGCGCAGGTCTGCCTCAGAGCGGCTCTCCACGTGTACTAAGTTGGTCCTCCTCAACCCACGCCGCGTCCCGCGTTCATAAAACAAATTATTGTCACGAACATTAATATTTCTCGCATTTACGCTTGAAACGTTGAAGACTGGACGGGTTTATTATTTAGAGGAGGAAAATATTATTATTTACCAATTTAATACCATGTTTTCTGCACTAAGAGTTAGTGATAAATACTTGCATCAATTGTTTGAGTTTTTTTTTTTCGTTTCTGCTTATTTAGTGTAGGAGCGCAGCACGAACAAACTTGCAAACTTACTAATACGTAAGCGAATTTACAGAGAACTAATATGTTTAATGCATTATCGTTAAACATCAGCATTGTTAATTAACATGCTTTATGAGCTTAATATAGCTCACCTTAGAATTAACGTAATAATATGAGTGCTTGTTCCCCATGAGTACGAGCTTAATATTGCTCGCCATGATAATTGAATGATGCAAAACTCCACCTCGTTAACTCGAGTTCACTGAACTCACCCTGTTAACTGTTAACGAGCTCACTGTAGCTCACCCTGTCAACACTGTTGGCGAGTTCACTGAACTCACCCTGTTAACTGTTAACGAGCTCACTGCAGCTCACCCTGTCAACACTGTTGACGAGTTCACTGAACTCACCCTGTTAACTGTTAACGAGCTCACTGCAGCTCACCCTGTCAACACTGTTGACGAGTTCACTGAACTCACCCTGTTAACTGTTAACGAGCTCACTGTAGCTCACCCTGTCAACACTGTTGACGAGTTCACTGCAACTCACCCTGTTAGCACTGCTAACGAGCTCACTGTAGCTCACCCTGTCAACACTGTTGACGAGTTCACTGTAACTCACCCTGTTAGCACTGCTAACGAGCTCACTGCAGCTCACCCTGTCAACACTGTTGACGAGTTCACTGTAACTCACCCTGATAGCACTGCTAACGAGCTCACTGCAGCTCACCCTGTCAACACTGTTGACGAGTTCACTGTAACTCACCCTGTTAGCACTGCTAACGAGCTCACTGTAGCTCACCCTGTCAACACTGTTGACGAGTTCACTGTAACTCACCCTGTTAGCACTGCTAACGAGCTCACTGTAGCTCACCCTGTCAACACTGTTGACGAGTTCACTGTAACTCACCCTGTTAGCACTGCTAACGAGCTCACTGTAGCTCACCATGTTCACGAGTTCAATATAGCTCAACCAGTTAATGAGCTCAATACTGCTCACAATGTTAATTCGAGTACTTTGCTCACAATTAGCTTAGTCCCTTACTTAGGTAGGTTAGAAATTCAAACCATTTATTTAGGTAGGTTTAGAGACTTTAGTAGTGTCAACTGAGTACTAGCCTAATCTGTACTCACCATTAATTGCAGTTGACTATACTTATAGAGACTGATTTAATAAACTTAATTTCATGTAAAGGTGATTTTGTATTAACAAGTTTGCAGGTTCAAGCCTATGAGCTGCCATTTAATTAGCTCCATTCCCAATTTAATTCCCATTCATGGTAATGACATTAGTTTCACTATAATTCATAGGATTAGATTATTATTATTTGGATCAGTGAACGAACCACACTAATTCCTGGACGTACTTACCTCCAGTAATAACCCCCCAATGTAGGTGTTTGAGGGTTTGATTCATTTAATTTTACAGCCCATTAATTATTTCTATGATCATATTCTCTAGTATTTTATCCATAGTTACTGGTTTATCTAGGAATTGTCTAATGATCAGAAATTCTCAGTTTCCCTCTTTACAATAAAAGCGGGTGGTCCTTCGTAATTTAATTTACTACATTAATATTTAAATAATCAGATTCAAGCCCCAAATATCCCACAATATAAACAAAATATCATCGAATTAGGCAATATTTTGCTGTTTTTCGACGTTTTTGTAAATTTTCAGTTTATTGGTATTTATTCCTTAAATATACGATAAAAATGATGCAAACACATAATTGATTAGATAATAACCTTAAATACTTCATTTTCAATCGTCTATTTGTTTTTCCTTAAAATACTGAGTAAGATATTGAAAAGCGGAGAAGTTCGGTTTTTATTGCATATATCGACGTTTCAGCCGGAATAGAGCGGTTTTACGTTTATCATCTCCCTTTTCCTTTATGTGATATAAACAAAATATCATCGAATTAGGGAATATTTTGCTGTTTTCCACGTTATTGTAAATTTTCAGTTTATTGTTATTAATTCATTAAATATACGATAAAAATGATGAAACACATAATTGATTAGAAATTAACATTAAATACTTCATTTTAAATCAACTATTTATTCCTCGTTAAAATGCTTGATAAGATATTGAAAAGGGGAGAATTTCTGTTTTTATTGCATATATCGACGTTTCAGCCGGATTAGAGTGGTTTTACGTGAACATCTTCCGTCGGAAATTTTAAACGGAAAATCAGGAACATTTTAGTTAACTCTAGTGAAAACACATTGATTTTTATCATTTGTATTGGAAACAACATTGTCATATGTCTTTTCTTGGATCTAAATAATACGAAACCTCGCTCTATGATTCGAAGTTAAAATCCTCAAATTTGGAATTATATTAACTTTTTCACGTTTTTCATGTAGTTTGATATTACGTAAATATATTCATTTTTACCAATATTTCGATACTATTTCATGTAGTATCACGATATGTGATTTGGCCTTCATATCTCAGATTTTCGAATAATATTGCATTTTAAGCAAGTTTTCTTGCATTTTGTTTCGTACTAAACATTATCGAATTTAGCAATATTTTGACGTTTATCATCCCCTTTTCCTTTATGTGATTTATAAAAAATACCATCGAATTAGGCAATATTTTGCTGTTTTTCAACGTTTTTGTGAATTTTCGGTTTATTGGTATTAATTCATTAAATATACGATAAAAATGATGCAAACACGTAATTAATTAGATAATAAACTTAAATACGTCATCTTCAATCATCTATTTGTTTCTCGTTGAAATACTGAGTAAAATATTGAAAACTGGGAAGGTTCGCTTTTTATTGCATATATCGACGTTTCAGCCGGAATTGTGCGGTTTACGTGTACATCTTCCATCGGTAATATAAACGGAAAATCAGGAACATTTTAGTTCATTCTAATGAAAACACATTGATTTTTATCATTTGTATTGGAAACAACATTGTCATATGTCTTTTCTAGGATCTAAATAATACGAAACCTCGCTCTATGATTCGAAGTTAAAAATCCTCAAATTTGGAATAATATTGACTATTTTCACGTTTTTCATGTAGTTTGATATTACGTAAATATATTCATTTTTACCAATATTTCGATACTGTTTCATGTAGTATTACGATATGTGATTTGGCCTTCATATCTCAGATTTTCGCATAATATTGCATTTTAAGCAAGTTTTCTTGCATTTTGTTTCGAACTAAAAATGATCGAAATTTGTAATATTTTGACGTTTATCATCTCCCTTTTCCTTTATGTGATATAAACAAAATATCATCGAATTAGGGAATATTTTGCTGTTTTCCACGTTATTGTAAATTTTCAGTTTATTGTTATTAATTCATTAAATATACGATAAAAATGATGAAACACATAATTGATTAGAAATTAACATTAAATACTTCATTTTAAATCAACTATTTATTTCTCGTTAAAATACTTGATAAGATATTGAAAAGGGGAGAATTTCTGTTTTTATTGCATATATCGACGTTTCAGCCGGATTAGAGTGGTTTTACGTGAACATCTTCCATCGGAAAACTTTAAACGGAAAATCAGGAACATTTTAGTTAACTCTAGTGAAAACACATTGATTTTTATCATTTGTATTGGAAACAACATTGTCATGTCTTTTCTTGGATCTAAACAATACGAAACCTCGCTCTATGATTTGAAGTTAAAGTCATCAAATATGGTAAAATAGTGACCTTTTTCACGTTTTTCATTTGGTGTGATTTTACGTGAATATATTCGTTTGTACCAATATTTCGATACTACTTCATGTTTTCTCACGATATGTGATTTGGCCTTCAAATCTCAGAATTTCGCATAATATTTCATTTTAAGCAAGTTTTTTTGCATTTTGTTTCGTAATAAAAATCATCGAATTTAGTAATATTTTGACGTTTATCATCTCCCTTTTCCTTTATGTGATATAAACACAATATCTTCGAAATAGGCAATATTTTGCCGTTTTCCACGTTTCTGTGAAATTTCAGTTTATTGGTATTAATTCATTAATTATACGATAAAAATAATGCAAACACATAATTGATTAGATAATAACCTTAAATACCTCATTTTCAATCGTCTATTTGTTTCTCGTTGAAATACTGAGTAAGATATTGAAAAGGGGAGAAGTTCCGTTTGTATTGCATATATCGACGTTTCAGCCGGAATAGAGCGGTTTTACGTGTATATCTTCCATCGGTAAAATAATCGAAAAAACAGAAACATCTTAGTTAATTCTAATGAAAACACATTGATTTTTATCATTTGTATTGGAAACATCATTTTCATATGTCTTTTCTTGGCTCTAAATAATACGAAACCTAGCTCTATAATTCGAAGTTAAAATTCTCAAATTTGGAATAATATTGACTTTTTTCACGTTTTTCATGTAGTTTGATATTACGTAAGTATATTCATTTTTACTAATATTTCTATACTATTTCATGTAGTATCATGAAATAGTATCGAAATTCCTTCAAATCTCTGAATATCGCATAATATTGCATTTTAAGCAAGTTTTCTTGCATTTACTTTCGAACTAAAAAATCATCGAATTTAGTAATATTTTGACGTTTATCATCTCCCTTTTCTTTTATGTATTATAAACAAAATATCATCGAATTAGGCAAAATTTTGTCGTTTTTCCACGTTTCTGTGAATTTTCAGTTTATTGGTATATTCATTAAATATACGATAAAAATGATACAAACACATAATTGATTAGATAATAACCTTAAATACCTCATTTTCAATCGTCTATTTGTTTCTCGTTGAAATACTGAGTAAGATATTGAAAAGGGGAGAAGTTCGGCTTGTATTGCATATATCGACGTTTCAGCCGGAATAGAGCGGTTTTACGTGTACATCTTCCATCGGTAATATAAACGAAAAAACAGGAACATCTAAGTTAATTCTAATGAAAACACATTGATTTTTATCATTTGTATTGGAAACAACATTGTCATATGTCTTTTCTTGGATCAAAACAATACGAAACCTCGCTCTATGAATTGAAGGTAAAATCCTCAAATATGGTAAAATAGTGACCTTTTTCACGTTTTTCCTGTAGTTTGATATTACGTAAATATATTCATTTTCACCAATATTTCGATACTCTTTAATGTAGTATCACGATATGTGATTTGGCCTTCATATCTCAAAATATCGCATATTATTTCATTTTAAGCAAGTTTTCTTGCATTTTGTTTCGAACTAAAAATCATCGAATTTAGTAATATTTTGACGTTTATCATCTCCCTTTTCTTTTATGTGATATAAACAAAATACCATCGAATTAGGCAATATTTTGCCGTTTTTCCACGTTTTTGTGAATTTTCAGTTTATTGGTATTAATTCATTAAATATTCGATAAAAATGATGCAAACACGTAATTGATTAGATAATAAACAGATAATAAACTTAAAGACTTCATCTTCAATCATCTATTTGTTTCTCGTTGAAATACTGAATAAGATATTGAAAATGGGAGAAGTTCGCTTTTTATTGCATATAACGACGTTTCAGCCGGAATTGTGCGGTTTTACGTGTACATCTTCCATCGGTAATATAAACGAAAAATCAGGAACATTTTAGTTCATTCTAATGAAAACACATTGATTTTGATCATTTGTATTGGAAACAACATTGACATATGTCTTTTCTTGGATCTAAATAATAGGAAACCTCGCTTTATGATTCGAAGTTAAAATTCTCAAATTTGGTTTAATAGTGACTTTTTTCACGTTTTTCATGTAGTTTGATATTACGTAAATATATTCATTTGCACTAATATTTCGATACTATTTCATGTGGTATCACGATATGTGATTTGGCCTTCATATCTTAGAATATTGCATAATATTGCATTTTAAGCAAGTTTTCTTGCATTTTGTTTCGAACTAAAAATCATCGAATTTAGTAATATTTTGACGTTTATCATCTTCCTTTTCCTTTATGTAATATAAACAAAATATCATCGAATTAGGCAATATTTTGCCTTTTTTCCACGTTTCTGTGAATTTTTAGTTTATTGGTATTAATTCATTAAATATACGATAAAAATGATGCAAACACATAATTGATTAGATAATAACCTTAAATACTTCATTTTCAATCGTCTATTTGTTTCTCGTTGAAATACTGAGTAAGATATTGAAAAGGGGAGAATATGTGATATAAACAAAATATCATCGAATTAGGCAATATTTTGCTGTTTTTCCACGTTATTGTAAATTTTCAGTTTATTGTTATTAATTCATTAAATATACGATAAAAATGATGAAACACATAATTGATTAGAAATTAACCTTAAATTCTTCATTTTAAATCAACTATTTATTTTTCGTTAAAATACTTGATAAGATATTGAAAAGGGGAGAATTTCTGTTTTTATTGCATATATCGACGTTTCAGCTGGATTAGAGAGGTTTTACGTGTACATCTTCCGTCGATAATATAAACGGAAAATCAGGAACATTTTAGTTCATTCTAATGAAAACACATTGATTTTTATCATTTGTATTGGAAACAACATTGTCATATGTCTTTTCTTCGGTCTAAACAATACGAAACCTCGCTCTATGATTTGAAGTTAAAATCCTCAAATATGGTAAAATAGTGACTTTTTTCACGTTTTTCATGTGGTGTGATTTTACGTAAATATATGCGTTTTTACCAATATTTCGATACTACTTCATGTTTTCTTACGATATGTGATTTGGCCTTCAAATCTCTAAATTTCGCATAATATTGCATTTTAAGCAAGTTTCCCTTTTCCTTTATGTGATATATGTTGCATATTTCCAACACCGAATACAACACTGTTGTATTCTCATTACTTATTTCTAACTTTACTAATTATTGTAGTAAGTAAAATTAACAACACGTAGAATTCTCATGTACTAATAATTTCATCTGTGCAGTAGGCTAGAATTCTCACGTCACCCGACGCCAGTATTGCGTCAGATTTCCTTACAATAAACACATTATATCCAATGTATGTGAGAATTAAATTCGATTCTCTATAACTAAGGCATTCTGTATGATAATTAATTGCAGATGAATTGACCTCCAACTAAAAGCCGAATAGAGCGTTGGAGTCATAGCGATTATCTCGTAATAAAAGTTAAAGTCACCAGTGAATGCCATGGGGAGACATTAATTCCTCTCCCTTATATATTTACTATTCTTAAGAAGGTTTTCTTGGCAAACCTTTAAGCGCAAGTATAGTGGACCAGTGGTCCTAGTGAATTTGTAATTACTGAAGTTGCTTGATGACTTCATAGAATTACTAAATTCAGGAAATGCCAGTGGCATTGAGTGCTAGATTCTCTAGCCTAACATTATTAATTACCTAGGGAGTACTAGATTCTCTAGCCTAACATTACAATTTACCTAGGAAGACTGAGTGTGGTCAATTACCACTTGTCGAGAATAATTCTAGGTCTACAGTGAATTCAATAGCTTGGTCGCTGTGACTTGTACTTGTTTGAGTACGGACCATTGGTTTTCACTGAGACCTATGAAACATCTCGGCGAGTATCAATTGCACTACATTCAATATGAGTTTATTACTCAGCTGTGTTTCTCCCTTTAGCTTGCTGCTGGAGAATTGATTTACTGCTGACTAATTTATTATTGTTGGCAGGTTTAGGCTTGTTCACATTCAGAACTTTACCAGTAAGTAAGTAGCCACCTGCAGATTGGAGCATATTCATTCCCAATCGTTTAACATGTCCAGTTATGAACTGGTAATAGTAGTCGGCTCCTACTAGTACATCTACATTGTTAAGGCGGTCAGACGTTAACTTGTTGTCAGCCAAATTAATTTCACGTTCCTGCAGGAAGTGGGCTGTGTACCCCAGGCCCTTAATATGTAAGTCTAAAGGTATTTGATCTACAACAATGGCTTGGACAGCCTTGGCATGACTACCTAATCGTGCAAGTGGTTGAACTACTGAGTATTTATGGGTTCCTCGATTTATCATGAACCCTGACAAGTTTAATTTTACCTGTCCTATTGGTTGTAAATTAAGTGCCTCTGCTGCCCTTTGAGTAATAAAAGTTCTCTGGGAACCTTGATCAAATAGTCCACGTATGGTGATCTTGGCTCCTCTGTTCTTCACTTGAAGTTGGGCAGTAGGCAAAGCAGCATCCACTCGAGATGCTTGTGAAGTTACGCTGTACACATCTCGCACCTTGCAGCACTGTACTGGTGTAGATTCTCTACGTCCTATTCTAGGATTGACATAATTAGTCCTAACTAATTTGCACAGTGCAGCATGATGCTTGCCCCTTCTACTCCTATTGCAGGTGTTCAGTGGGGTGTCACAGCTGTTAACATTATGTGGTTTGAGACACCTAGTACATTTGTGTAACTGTTTGAGTCGTCTGACTCTTGTGTCTCTATTAGGATAATTAGTACATTTGTACAGAGAATGTTTTTGATTGCAAAACAAGCACATTCCCCATCCTACAGATCGTTTAGGGGTTACCGATTTAGGTAAAACAGTATTTGCAGGTTGTGATGGTTTTGCTGTTTGCATTTGCTTGTTATTTATTCTCTTGTGAGTACTTGGTGTACTCTGGGGAACCATTAATAGGCTCTTGGGAGTGCTCTTTGGACTATTAGGTCTCTTAGGAGCACCTGTGGGACTCTTAGGCCTCACTGATGAATCAGTGTTTGACTGATTGTTGCTACATTGAGTATTAGCACCTTTGTTACCTAGTGACAGTGTCACTTTAGGAGTTTCAGGTAAGGAAACTGATGTAGGTACAGTTTTGGTGCATTCAGGTTTAGCATTAATTACTTGGTCTGCTGTATGATTGCTCATATTACGCAAACCTGTAGATATATCCTGCATTGACAGGGTATTACCATTCTGGCATACATATAATTTATTAAGTGTGTCACCAGACAATTTTCTCTGGATGATAATTTTAGTCATCCACTCAGTAGTTGGGTGATCCACCTCTTTACTGAAAGAATTTATCAGTGACTCAAGCTGGAAACTAAAGGCTTGTAAAGAGTCAATTGATTGTTCTGGTGAAGATAAATTTAATAATTGGTGCACAAGGTTTATAATAGTCTTCTCATTGTTAGCACTTACTTTAGAAGGCTGTTGTGAGCAATTGTGACCATTACTTGTGTTGCTTAAGGCTTCTTGCTTAGCCTCAGCTTTGATTACAGCTTCGACTGCTGCTGCAGCATTAGCTTAATCATTTTCTGGTTCAGATTCACTGATCATTGCAGCTTCACTTGTTTCATCTGCAGCTTCACTTGTTTCTCTGGGTTCTGATGATAAGCTAGTTAATTCAGTAGCCTTATGTATTGAACTTATAGAATCCAGGGAACATTGAGAAGAGTGGTCTGTGTAGTGATCAGTATTGATAAGAGGATTCTCCTCTTCTTGAGGTAGTTCAGGTATTTCATCTGAACTGAGTGTTGACTCAGGTGTAGGTCTATTAATGATCGGCTCCATCCACTCGGGAATATCTTGTCTCGCAAGCCCCTCCTTATATCGGTCTAACCTGGTTTGAACGTAATGTTCATAGTTGTCAAGATCAGATTCTGTTAGACGTAAGTAGTCTGAGACAGTATGACCGACTTGGAGTAAATTCCTGTGGGACTCGATTACAGTCTTTACATGATCATAATTTTGAATGGCGTTCCTTATGGAACTTGCTAGTCTGTAGACGTCACCTGGGTCAGTTTCAACACAGAGATGACATTTCATAAGCAGTTCTCCTAGTCGAACTTGAAGAGTTGTTAAGAATCTTGCATTCCTTTCTAAAGGATTCATTCTTGCGGTAAATTGAGCCTGATAGGGCTTATGTAGCTAGTGGTATAGCTATAGTGTCTGCTCCTTGATGTAGAGCAGGTATAAGTATTGACAGCCTGGTATTTCTTGAGGCTGGTCGTAATTTACCTCATTTAGAGGTTAGCTACCTACCTAATAATAAGCAACTAAGATTTGAGTGGTACCTTGGTCTCACTACAGGTGTTCCTCAGCTTAGCTCTTCTAAATCAGCCTCGGATGGGTAGTGGACTTACAGTAACACTCAAAGACATACATGGAAATATGCAATAAAATAATTACACAATAAATGGTTAATCCCACCCTTGATAGGGTCAGCACAAAAATGAATAATATATGTGTCACTAACTAGCTCAAGCCTAGTCGTGGGAATTTCTACTTGAGAAACTACAACTATATTTAGTCTGTGCTTGTGCCAAATTCAACACAATCACAGCCTAAATTGCTACCTAATGAAGGTTGGCAAAGATTATATTATGGTGCAGTAATGTGCAAATAATTGTGCTGTATTTTTGGGTTTTTGTATTTTATATAATATACACTTGTGTAATTATGTGTATAAGAAATTAAATGAACACAAAAGAATTAATTGTGTTTGGCAAGTATTCTACTGCCGTAAATATTATCTAACTCCTGAATTTACTCCTAATGGTGGAATAAAATATTATCAGGGTTAGTAATGATTAACTAGTATGAGATCAGTAATTTATATTAGTATACTGGATCCCTAAATGTTAATGATCCACTGACTTGAGTGAATCAGTAATTATAACATGGATTCAGGCTATAATGGACGGTCTGCTGACAGCCATACATTGAAACATTGGTATAGCCTAAATGGTTAACACTTAATTGGTGTTAGTGATTAATATAAGGTTATGAGCTGTTGCTCTTAGTGACCTAAAGATTCTACTTCAGTATGAAGTGTAGGTCTAAATGTTGTGGGTAATTGGCTATGACTCACTAAAGCTACCTTATACATGAGTTGAAAGTAGCAATATGTTAGTGTGATCTAGACTAACTGATGTGTTACACTGTTAGTTGACACAATTAATTAAATAGTTAGTCTAGCTTCTATCACACAAGGATTAGTTATTAATGATTAATATTTTAATTATAAATTTAATGCCTATCCGGTTCGATAAGGACCATAATGTGGGATATTTGGGGCTTGAATCTGATTATTTAAATATTAATGTAGTAAATTAAATTACGAAGGACCACCCGCTTTTATAGTAAAGAGGGAAACTGAGAATTTCTGATCATTAGACAATTCCTAGATGAACCAGTAACTATGGATAAAATACTAGAGAATATGATCATAGAAATAATTAATGGGCTGTATAATTAAATGAATCAAACCCTCAAACACCTACATTGGGGGGTTATTACTGGAGGTAAGTACGTCCAGGAATTAGTATGGTTCGTTCACTAATCCAAATAATAATAATCTAATCCTATGAATTATAGTGAAACTAATGTCATTACCATGAATGGGAACATAGATTATAAGTATAGTAATGAGAGTTACAATAAACACATGTTAATCCTGAGGAATTCTGCATATAAAGAATTGCAATAAATTCATGAATGAATATAAAAATCTTAGCTTAATGATGATTCCTTTAGACAAGCCACGGCGTTTCCTCTAATTCTCTGGACTCGGCTGGCTGACGAATGGGACGGATTAACATGGGAGAAGGCGGCAGGGAGAATTCTTCTCATGTGCTGCAAGACAAGTATTTACAGTAGCAACTAATTTAACTACTGAATCTCTATATTCAAGAAATTGAAAGTTACAGGTGGTAAAGTTAATAACCTGTTATTAGATGTTATCGTGCGTCATAACGGTCAATCACCCAGCTACTACAAAACTCTTTACCAGATGCATCACATAAAGGGAATATACTTAGCTGAAAGGGCACTGTATAAGTTTTAAGATTGCCGTAATTCGCGTCCCCAGGCTCCGGCAAGGCCTATCCTGGATAGTGGCGCGCTTCACTGGCTGGTCACGTGTCGTCAAGAACCAGGTTAAAAGGTTCCTTATCTGACACCAGCACCAGTTGAAGATATTATCTGCAAGGTTATTCACGCCTCACAGTGGCGACTTTCATCTGAGGATGGATAACGTCCGCCCTAATGGCTGGACAATGGCGTCTCCTTGTGAGTACGGTATGCGCAGGTCTGCCTCAGAGCGGCTCTCCACGTGTACTAAGTTGGTCCTCCTCAACCCACGCCGCGTCCCGCGTTCATAAAACAAATTATTGTCACGAACATTAATATTTCTCGCATTTACGCTTGAAACGTTGAAGACTGGACGGGTTTATTATTTAGAGGAGGAAAATATTATTATTTACCAATTTAAGAATAGTAAATATATAAGGGAGAGGAATTAATGTCTCCCCATGGCATTCACTGGTGACTTTAACTTTTATTACGAGATAATCGCTATGACTCCAACGCTCTATTCGGCTTTTAGTTGGAGGTCAATTCATCTGCAATTAATTATCATACAGAATGCCTTAGTTATAGAGAATCGAATTTAATTCTCACATACATTGGATATAATGTGTTTATTGTAAGGAAATCTGACGCAATACTGGCGTCGGGTGACGTGAGAATTCTAGCCTACTGCACAGATGAAATTATTAGTACATGAGAATTCTACGTGTTGTTAATTTTACTTACTACAATAATTAGTAAAGTTAGTAATAAGTAATGAGAATACAACAGTGTTGTATTCGGTGTTGGAAATATGCAACATATATCACATAAAGGAAAAGGGAAACTTGCTTAAAATGCAATATTATGCGAAATTTAGAGATTTGAAGGCCAAATCACATATCGTAAGAAAACATGAAGTAGTATCGAAATATTGGTAAAAACGCATATATTTACGTAAAATCACACCACATGAAAAACGTGAAAAAAGTCACTATTTTACCATATTTGAGGATTTTAACTTCAAATCATAGAGCGAGGTTTCGTATTGTTTAGACCGAAGAAAAGACATATGACAATGTTGTTTCCAATACAAATGATAAAAATCAATGTGTTTTCATTAGAATGAACTAAAATGTTCCTGATTTTCCGTTTATATTATCGACGGAAGATGTACACGTAAAACCTCTCTAATCCAGCTGAAACGTCGATATATGCAATAAAATCAGAAATTCTCCCCTTTTCAATATCTTATCAAGTATTTTAACGAAAAATAAATAGTTGATTTAAAATGAAGAATTTAAGGTTAATTTCTAATCAATTATGTGTTTCATCATTTTTATCGTATATTTAATGAATTAATAACAATAAACTGAAAATTTACAATAACGTGGAAAAACAGCAAAATATTGCCTAATTCGATGATATTTTGTTTATATCACATATTCTCCCCTTTTCAATATCTTACTCAGTATTTCAACGAGAAACAAATAGACGATTGAAAATGAAGTATTTAAGGTTATTATCTAATCAATTATGTGTTTGCATCATTTTTATCGTATATTTAATGAATTAATACCAATAAACTAAAAATTCACAGAAACGTGGAAAAAAGGCAAAATATTGCCTAATTCGATGATATTTTGTTTATATTACATAAAGGAAAAGGAAGATGATAAACGTCAAAATATTACTAAATTCGATGATTTTTAGTTCGAAACAAAATGCAAGAAAACTTGCTTAAAATGCAATATTATGCAATATTCTAAGATATGAAGGCCAAATCACATATCGTGATACCACATGAAATAGTATCGAAATATTAGTGCAAATGAATATATTTACGTAATATCAAACTACATGAAAAACGTGAAAAAAGTCACTATTAAACCAAATTTGAGAATTTTAACTTCGAATCATAAAGCGAGGTTTCCTATTATTTAGATCCAAGAAAAGACATATGTCAATGTTGTTTCCAATACAAATGATCAAAATCAATGTGTTTTCATTAGAATGAACTAAAATGTTCCTGATTTTTCGTTTATATTACCGATGGAAGATGTACACGTAAAACCGCACAATTCCGGCTGAAACGTCGATATATGCAATAAAAAGCGAACTTCTCCCATTTTCAATATCTTATTCAGTATTTCAACGAGAAACAAATAGATGATTGAAGATGAAGTCTTTAAGTTTATTATCTGTTTATTATCTAATCAATTACGTGTTTGCATCATTTTTATCGAATATTTAATGAATTAATACCAATAAACTGAAAATTCACAAAAACGTGGAAAAACGGCAAAATATTGCCTAATTCGATGGTATTTTGTTTATATCACATAAAAGAAAAGGGAGATGATAAACGTCAAAATATTACTAAATTCGATGATTTTTAGTTCGAAACAAAATGCAAGAAAACTTGCTTAAAATGAAATAATATGCGATATTTTGAGATATGAAGGCCAAATCACATATCGTGATACTACATTAAAGAGTATCGAAATATTGGTGAAAATGAATATATTTACGTAATATCAAACTACAGGAAAAACGTGAAAAAGGTCACTATTTTACCATATTTGAGGATTTTACCTTCAATTCATAGAGCGAGGTTTCGTATTGTTTTGATCCAAGAAAAGACATATGACAATGTTGTTTCCAATACAAATGATAAAAATCAATGTGTTTTCATTAGAATTAACTTAGATGTTCCTGTTTTTTCGTTTATATTACCGATGGAAGATGTACACGTAAAACCGCTCTATTCCGGCTGAAACGTCGATATATGCAATACAAGCCGAACTTCTCCCCTTTTCAATATCTTACTCAGTATTTCAACGAGAAACAAATAGACGATTGAAAATGAGGTATTTAAGGTTATTATCTAATCAATTATGTGTTTGTATCATTTTTATCGTATATTTAATGAATATACCAATAAACTGAAAATTCACAGAAACGTGGAAAAACGACAAAATTTTGCCTAATTCGATGATATTTTGTTTATAATACATAAAAGAAAAGGGAGATGATAAACGTCAAAATATTACTAAATTCGATGATTTTTTAGTTCGAAAGTAAATGCAAGAAAACTTGCTTAAAATGCAATATTATGCGATATTCAGAGATTTGAAGGAATTTCGATACTATTTCATGATACTACATGAAATAGTATAGAAATATTAGTAAAAATGAATATACTTACGTAATATCAAACTACATGAAAAACGTGAAAAAAGTCAATATTATTCCAAATTTGAGAATTTTAACTTCGAATTATAGAGCTAGGTTTCGTATTATTTAGAGCCAAGAAAAGACATATGAAAATGATGTTTCCAATACAAATGATAAAAATCAATGTGTTTTCATTAGAATTAACTAAGATGTTTCTGTTTTTTCGATTATTTTACCGATGGAAGATATACACGTAAAACCGCTTTATTCCGGCTGAAACGTCGATATATGCAATACAAACGGAACTTCTCCCCTTTTCAATATCTTACTCAGTATTTCAACGAGAAACAAATAGACGATTGAAAATGAGGTATTTAAGGTTATTATCTAATCAATTATGTGTTTGCATTATTTTTATCGTATAATTAATGAATTAATACCAATAAACTGAAATTTCACAGAAACGTGGAAAACGGCAAAATATTGCCTATTTCGAAGATATTTTGTTTATATCACATAAAGGAAAAGGGAGATGATAAACGTCAAAATATTACTAAATTCGATGATTTTTATTACGAAACAAAATGCAAAAAAACTTGCTTAAAATGAAATATTATGCGAAATTCTGAGATTTGAAGGCCAAATCACATATCGTGAGAAAACATGAAGTAGTATCGAAATATTGGTACAAACGAATATATTCACGTAAAATCACACCAAATGAAAAACGTGAAAAAGGTCACTATTTTACCATATTTGATGACTTTAACTTCAAATCATAGAGCGAGGTTTCGTATTGTTTAGATCCAAGAAAAGACATGACAATGTTGTTTCCAATACAAATGATAAAAATCAATGTGTTTTCACTAGAGTTAACTAAAATGTTCCTGATTTTCCGTTTAAAGTTTTCCGATGGAAGATGTTCACGTAAAACCACTCTAATCCGGCTGAAACGTCGATATATGCAATAAAAACAGAAATTCTCCCCTTTTCAATATCTTATCAAGTATTTTAACGAGAAATAAATAGTTGATTTAAAATGAAGTATTTAATGTTAATTTCTAATCAATTATGTGTTTCATCATTTTTATCGTATATTTAATGAATTAATAACAATAAACTGAAAATTTACAATAACGTGGAAAACAGCAAAATATTCCCTAATTCGATGATATTTTGTTTATATCACATAAAGGAAAAGGGAGATGATAAACGTCAAAATATTACAAATTTCGATCATTTTTAGTTCGAAACAAAATGCAAGAAAACTTGCTTAAAATGCAATATTATGCGAAAATCTGAGATATGAAGGCCAAATCACATATCGTAATACTACATGAAACAGTATCGAAATATTGGTAAAAATGAATATATTTACGTAATATCAAACTACATGAAAAACGTGAAAATAGTCAATATTATTCCAAATTTGAGGATTTTTAACTTCGAATCATAGAGCGAGGTTTCGTATTATTTAGATCCTAGAAAAGACATATGACAATGTTGTTTCCAATACAAATGATAAAAATCAATGTTTTTTCATTAGAATGAACTAAAATGTTCCTGATTTTCCGTTTATATTACCGATGGAAGATGTACACGTAAACCGCACAATTCCGGCTGAAACGTCGATATATGCAATAAAAAGCGAACCTTCCCAGTTTTCAATATTTTACTCAGTATTTCAACGAGAAACAAATAGATGATTGAAGATGACGTATTTAAGTTTATTATCTAATTAATTACGTGTTTGCATCATTTTTATCGTATATTTAATGAATTAATACCAATAAACCGAAAATTCACAAAAACGTTGAAAAACAGCAAAATATTGCCTAATTCGATGGTATTTTGTATAAATCACATAAAGGAAAAGGGGATGATAAATGTCAAAATATTGCTAAATTCGATAATGTTTAGTACGAAACAAAATGCAAGAAAACTTGCTTAAAATGCAATATTATTCGAAAATCTGAGATATGAAAGCCAAATCACATATCGTGATACTACATGAAATAGTATCGAAATATTGGTAAAAATGAATATATTTACGTAATATCAAACTACATGAAAAACGTGAAAAAGTTAATATAATTCCAAATTTGAGGATTTTAACTTCGAATCATAGAGCGAGGTTTCGTATTATTTAGATCCAAGAAAAGACATATGACAATGTTGTTTCCAATACAAATGATAAAAATCAATGTGTTTTCACTAGAGTTAACTAAAATGTTCCTGATTTTCCGTTTAAAATTTCCGACGGAAGATGTTCACGTAAAACCACTCTAATCCGGCTGAAACGTCGATATATGCAATAAAAACAGAAATTCTCCCCTTTTCAATATCTTATCAAGCATTTTAACGAGGAATAAATAGTTGATTTAAAATGAAGTATTTAATGTTAATTTCTAATCAATTATGTGTTTCATCATTTTTATCGTATATTTAATGAATTAATAACAATAAACTGAAAATTTACAATAACGTGGAAAACAGCAAAATATTCCCTAATTCGATGATATTTTGTTTATATCACATAAAGGAAAAGGGAGATGATAAACGTAAAACCGCTCTATTCCGGCTGAAACGTCGATATATGCAATAAAAACCGAACTTCTCCGCTTTTCAATATCTTACTCAGTATTTTAAGGAAAAACAAATAGACGATTGAAAATGAAGTATTTAAGGTTATTATCTAATCAATTATGTGTTTGCATCATTTTTATCGTATATTTAAGGAATAAATACCAATAAACTGAAAATTTACAAAAACGTCGAAAAACAGCAAAATATTGCCTAATTCGATGATATTTTGTTTATATTGTGGGATATTTGGGGCTTGAATCTGATTATTTAAATATTAATGTAGTAAATTAAATTACGAAGGACCACCCGCTTTTATTGTAAAGAGGGAAACTGAGAATTTCTGATCATTAGACAATTCCTAGATAAACCAGTAACTATGGATAAAATACTAGAGAATATGATCATAGAAATAATTAATGGGCTGTAAAATTAAATGAATCAAACCCTCAAACACCTACATTGGGGGGTTATTACTGGAGGTAAGTACGTCCAGGAATTAGTGTGGTTCGTTCACTGATCCAAATAATAATAATCTAATCCTATGAATTATAGTGAAACTAATGTCATTACCATGAATGGGAATTAAATTGGGAATGGAGCTAATTAAATGGCAGCTCATAGGCTTGACACTGCAAACTTGTTAATACAAAATCACCTTTACATGAAATTAAGTTTATTAAATCAGTCTCTATAAGTATAGTCAACTGCAATTAATGGTGAGTACAGATTAGGCTAGTACTCAGTTGACACTACTAAAGTCTCTAAACCTACCTAAATAAATGGTTTGAATTTCTAACCTACCTAAGTAAGGGACTAAGCTAATTGTGAGCAAAGTACTCGAATTAACATTGTGAGCAGTATTGAGCTCATTAACTGGTTGAGCTATATTGAACTCGTGAACATGGTGAGCTACAGTGAGCTCGTTAGCAGTGCTAACAGGGTGAGTTACAGTGAACTCGTCAACAGTGTTGACAGGGTGAGCTACAGTGAGCTCGTTAGCAGTGCTAACAGGGTGAGTTACAGTGAACTCGTCAACAGTGTTGACAGGGTGAGCTACAGTGAGCTCGTTAGCAGTGCTAACAGGGTGAGTTACAGTGAACTCGTCAACAGTGTTGACAGGGTGAGCTGCAGTGAGCTCGTTAGCAGTGCTATCAGGGTGAGTTACAGTGAACTCGTCAACAGTGTTGACAGGGTGAGCTGCAGTGAGCTCGTTAGCAGTGCTAACAGGGTGAGTTACAGTGAACTCGTCAACAGTGTTGACAGGGTGAGCTACAGTGAGCTCGTTAGCAGTGCTAACAGGGTGAGTTGCAGTGAACTCGTCAACAGTGTTGACAGGGTGAGCTACAGTGAGCTCGTTAACAGTTAACAGGGTGAGTTCAGTGAACTCGTCAACAGTGTTGACAGGGTGAGCTGCAGTGAGCTCGTTAACAGTTAACAGGGTGAGTTCAGTGAACTCGTCAACAGTGTTGACAGGGTGAGCTGCAGTGAGCTCGTTAACAGTTAACAGGGTGAGTTCAGTGAACTCGCCAACAGTGTTGACAGGGTGAGCTACAGTGAGCTCGTTAACAGTTAACAGGGTGAGTTCAGTGAACTCGAGTTAACGAGGTGGAGTTTTGCATCATTCAATTATCATGGCGAGCAATATTAAGCTCGTACTCATGGGGAACAAGCACTCATATTATTACGTTAATTCTAAGGTGAGCTATATTAAGCTCATAAAGCATGTTAATTAACAATGCTGATGTTTAACGATAATGCATTAAACATATTAGTTCTCTGTAAATTCGCTTACGTATTAGTAAGTTTGCAAGTTTGTTCGTGCTGCGCTCCTACACTAAATAAGCAGAAACGAAAAAAAAAAACTCAAACAATTGATGCAAGTATTTATCACTAACTCTTAGTGCAGAAAACATGGTATTAAGAAGGTTTTCTTGGCAAACCTTTAAGCGCAAGTATAGTGGACCAGTGGTCCTAGTGAATTTGTAATTACTGAAGTTGCTTGATGACTTCATAGAATTACTAAATTCAGGAAATGCCAGTGGCATTGAGTGCTAGATTCTCTAGCCTAACATTATTAATTACCTAGGGAGTACTAGATTCTCTAGCCTAACATTACAATTTACCTAGGAAGACTGAGTGTGGTCAATTACCACTTGTCGAGAATAATTCTAGGTCTACAGTGAATTCAATAGCTTGGTCGCTGTGACTTGTACTTGTTTGAGTACGGACCATTGGTTTTCACTGAGACCTATGAAACATCTCGGCGAGTATCAATTGCACTACATTCAATATGAGTTTATTACTCAGCTGTGTTTCTCCCTTTAGCTTGCTGCTGGAGAATTGATTTACTGCTGACTAATTTATTATTGTTGGCAGGTTTAGGCTTGTTCACATTCAGAACTTTACCAGTAAGTAAGTAGCCACCTGCAGATTGGAGCATATTCATTCCCAATCGTTTAACATGTCCAGTTATGAACTGGTAATAGTAGTCGGCTCCTACTAGTACATCTACATTGTTAAGGCGGTCAGACGTTAACTTGTTGTCAGCCAAATTAATTTCACGTTCCTGCAGGAAGTGGGCTGTGTACCCCAGGCCCTTAATATGTAAGTCTAAAGGTATTTGATCTACAACAATGGCTTGGACAGCCTTGGCATGACTACCTAATCGTACAAGTGGTTGAACTACTGAGTATTTATGGGTTCCTCGATTTATCATGAACCCTGACAAGTTTAATTTTACCTGTCCTATTGGTTGTAAATTAAGTGCCTCTGCTGCCCTTTGAGTAATAAAAGTTCTCTGGGAACCTTGATCAAATAGTCCACGTATGGTGATCTTGGCTCCTCTGTTCTTCACTTGAAGTTGGGCAGTAGGCAAAGCAGCATCCACTCGAGATGCTTGTGAAGTTACGCTGTACACATCTCGCACCTTGCAGCACTGTACTGGTGTAGATTCTCTACGTCCTATTCTAGGATTGACATAATTAGTCCTAACTAATTTGCACAGTGCAGCATGATGCTTGCCCCTTCTACTCCTATTGCAGGTGTTCAGTGGGGTGTCACAGCTGTTAACATTATGTGGTTTGAGACACCTAGTACATTTGTGTAACTGTTTGAGTCGTCTGACTCTTGTGTCTCTATTAGGATAATTAGTACATTTGTACAGAGAATGTTTTTGATTGCAAAACAAGCACATTCCCCATCCTACAGATCGTTTAGGGGTTACCGATTTAGGTAAAACAGTATTTGCAGGTTGTGATGGTTTTGCTGTTTGCATTTGCTTGTTATTTATTCTCTTGTGAGTACTTGGTGTACTCTGGGGAACCATTAATAGGCTCTTGGGAGTGCTCTTTGGACTATTAGGTCTCTTAGGAGCACCTGTGGGACTCTTAGGCCTCACTGATGAATCAGTGTTTGACTGATTGTTGCTACATTGAGTATTAGCACCTTTGTTACCTAGTGACAGTGTCACTTCAGGAGTTTCAGGTAAGGAAACTGATGTAGGTACAGTTTTGGTGCATTCAGGTTTAGCATTAATTACTTGGTCTGTTGTATGATTGCTCATATTACGCAAACCTGTAGATATATCCTGCATTGACAGGGTATTACCATTCTGGCATACATATAATTTATTAAGTGTGTCACCAGACAATTTTCTCTGGATGATAATTTTAGTCATCCACTCAGTAGTTGGGTGATCCACCTCTTTACTGAAAGAATTTATCAGTGACTCAAGCTGGAAACTAAAGGCTTGTAAAGAGTCAATTGATTGTTCTGGTGAAGATAAATTTAATAATTGGTGCACAAGGTTTATAATAGTCTTCTCATTGTTAGCACTTACTTTAGAAGGCTGTTGTGAGCAATTGTGACCATTACTTGTGTTGCTTAAGGCTTCTTGCTTAGCCTCAGCTTTGATTACAGCTTCGACTGCTGCTGCAGCATTAGCTTTATCATTTTCTGGTTCAGATTCACTGATCATTGCAGCTTCACTTGTTTCATCTGCAGCTTCACTTGTTTCTCTGGGTTCTGATGATAAGCTAGTTAATTCAGTAGCCTTATGTATTGAACTTATAGAATCCAGGGAACATTGAGAAGAGTGGTCTGAAATTTGATCAGACTCTGTAAACAAATCATCACATGAAGCTGTATTAGATGAGAGGTTAGAAAATGAAGGTTGAACTTCAGTTGTTGATCCTGTGTAGTGATCAGTATTGATAAGAGGATTCTCCTCTTCTTGAGGTAGTTCAGGTATTTCATCTGAACTGAGTGTTGACTCAGGTGTAGGTCTATTAATGATCGGCTCCATCCACTCGGGAATATCTTGTCTCGCAAGCCCCTCCTTATATCGGTCTAACCTGTTTTGAACGTAATGTTCATAGTTATCAAGATCAGATTCTGTTAGACGTAAGTGGTCTGAGACAGTATGACCGACTTGGAGTAAATTCCTGTGGGACTCGATTACAGTCATTACATGATCATAATTTTGAATGGCGTTCCTTATGGAACTTGCTAGTCTGTAGACGTCACCTGGGTCAGTTTCTACACAGAGATGACATTTCATAAGCAGTTCTCCTAGTCGAACTTGAAGAGTTGTCAAGAATCTTGCATTCCTTTCTAAAGGATTCATTCTTGCGGTAAATTGAGCCTGATAGGGCTTATGTAGCTAGTGGTATAGCTATAGTGTCTGCTCCTTGATGTAGAGCAGGTATAAGTATTGACAGCCTGGTATTTCTTGAGGCTGGTCGTAATTTACCTCATTTAGAGGTTAGCTACCTACCTAATAATAAGCAACTAAGATTTGAGTGGTACCTTGGTCTCACTACAGGTGTTCCTCAGCTTAGCTCTTCTAAATCAGCCTCGGATGGGTAGTGGACTTACAGTAACACTCAAAGACATACATGGAAATATGCAATAAAATAATTACACAATAAATGGTTAATCCCACCCTTGATAGGGTCAGCACAAAAATGAATAATATATGTGTCACTAACTAGCTCAAGCCTAGTCGTGGGAATTTCTACTTGAGAAACTACAACTATATTTAGTCTGTGCTTGTGCCAAATTCAACACAATCACAGCCTAAATTGCTACCTAATGAAGGTTGGCAAAGATTATATTATGGTGCAGTAATGTGCAAATAATTGTGCTGTATTTTTGGGTTTTTGTATTTTATATAATATACACTTGTGTAATTATGTGTATAAGAAATTAAATGAACACAAAAGAATTAATTGTGTTTGGCAAGTATTCTACTGCCGTAAATATTATCTAACTCCTGAATTTACTCCTAATGGTGGAATAAAATATTATCAGGGTTAGTAATGATTAACTAGTATGAGATCAGTAATTTATATTAGTATACTGGATCCCTAAATGTTAATGATCCACTGACTTGAGTGAATCAGTAATTATAACATGGATTCAGGCTATAATGGACAGTCTGCTGACAGCCATACATTGAAACATTGGTATAGCCTAAATGGTTAACACTTAATTGGTGTTAGTGATTAATATAAGGTTATGAGCTGTTGCTCTTGGTGACCTAAAGATTCTACGTCAGTATGAAGTGTAGGTCTAAATGTTGTGGGTAATTGGCTATGACCCACTAAAGCTACCTTATACATGAGTTGAAAGTAGCAATATGTTAGTGTGATCTAGACTAACTGATGTGTTACACTGTTAGTTGACACAATTAATTAAATAGTTAGTCTAGCTTCTATCACACAAGGATTAGTTATTAATGATTAATATTTTAATTATAAATTTAATGCCTATCCGGTTCGATAAGGACCATAATGTGGGATATTTGGGGCTTGAATCTGATTATTTAAATATTAATGTAGTAAATTAAATTACGAAGGACCACCCGCTTTTATAGTAAAGAGGGAAACTGAGAATTTCTGATCATTAGACAATTCCTAGATGAACCAGTAACTATGGATAAAATACTAGAGAATATGATCATAGAAATAATTAATGGGCTGTATAATTAAATGAATCAAACCCTCAAACACCTACATTGGGGGGTTATTACTGGAGGTAAGTACGTCCAGGAATTAGTATGGTTCGTTCACTAATCCAAATAATAATAATCTAATCCTATGAATTATAGTGAAACTAATGTCATTACCATGAATGGGAACATAGATTATAAGTATAGTAATGAGAGTTACAATAAACACATGTTAATCCTGAGGAATTCTGCATATAAAGAATTGCAATAAATTCATGAATGAATATAAAAATCTTAGCTTAATGATGATTCCTTTAGACAAGCCACGGCGTTTCCTCTAATTCTCTGGACTCGGCTGGCTGACGAATGGGACGGATTAACATGGGAGAAGGCGGCAGGGAGAATTCTTCTCATGTGCTGCAAGACAAATATTTACAGTAGCAACTAATTTAACTACTGAATCTCTATATTCAAGAAATTGAAAGTTACAGGTGGTAAAGTTAATAACCTGTTATTAGATGTTATCGTGCGTCATAACGGTCAATCACCCAGCTACTACAAAACTCTTTACCAGATGCATCACATAAAGGGAATATACTTAGCTGAAAGGGCACTGTATAAGTTTTAAGATTGCCGTAATTCGCGTCCCCAGGCTCCGGCTAGGCCTATCCTGGATAGTGGCGCGCTTCACTGGCTGGTCACGTGTCGTCAAGAACCAGGTTAAAAGGTTCCTTATCTGACACCAGCACCAGTTGAAGATATTATCTGCAAGGTTATTCACGCCTCACAGTGGCGACTTTCATCTGAGGATGGATAACGTCCGCCCTAATGGCTGGACAATGACGTCTCCTTGTGAGTACGGTATGCGCAGGTCTGCCTCAGAGCGGCTCTCCACGTGTACTAAGTTGGTCCTCCTCAACCCACGCCGCGTCCCGCGTTAATAAAACAAATTATTGTCACGAACATTAATATTTCTCGCATTTACGCTTGAAACGTTGAAGACTGGACGGGTTTATTATTTAGAGGAGGAAAATATTATTATTTACCAATTTAAGAATAGTAAATATATAAGGGAGAGGAATTAATGTCTCCCCATGGCATTCACTGGTGACTTTAACTTTTATTACGAGATAATCGCTATGACTCCAACGCTCTATTCGGCTTTTAGTTGGAGGTCAATTCATCTGCAATTAATTATCATACAGAATGCCTTAGTTATAGAGAATCGAATTTAATTCTCACATACATTGGATATAATGTGTTTATTGTAAGGAAATCTGACGCAATACTGGCGTCGGGTGACGTGAGAATTCTAGCCTACTGCACAGATGAAATTATTAGTACATGAGAATTCTACGTGTTGTTAATTTTACTTACTACAATAATTAGTAAAGTTAGTAATAAGTAATGAGAATACAACAGTGTTGTATTCGGTGTTGGAAATATGCAACATATATCACATAAAGGAAAAGGGAAACTTGCTTAAAATGCAATATTATGCGAAATTTAGAGATTTGAAGGCCAAATCACATATCGTAAGAAAACATGAAGTAGTATCGAAATATTGGTAAAAACGCATATATTTACGTAAAATCACACCACATGAAAAACGTGAAAAAAGTCACTATTTTACCATATTTGAGGATTTTAACTTCAAATCATAGAGCGAGGTTTCGTATTGTTTAGACCGAAGAAAAGACATATGACAATGTTGTTTCCAATACAAATGATAAAAATCAATGTGTTTTCATTAGAATGAACTAAAATGTTCCTGATTTTCCGTTTATATTATCGACGGAAGATGTACACGTAAAACCTCTCTAATCCAGCTGAAACGTCGATATATGCAATAAAATCAGAAATTCTCCCCTTTTCAATATCTTATCAAGTATTTTAACGAAAAATAAATAGTTGATTTAAAATGAAGAATTTAAGGTTAATTTCTAATCAATTATGTGTTTCATCATTTTTATCGTATATTTAATGAATTAATAACAATAAACTGAAAATTTACAATAACGTGGAAAAACAGCAAAATATTGCCTAATTCGATGATATTTTGTTTATATCACATATTCTCCCCTTTTCAATATCTTACTCAGTATTTCAACGAGAAACAAATAGACGATTGAAAATGAAGTATTTAAGGTTATTATCTAATCAATTATGTGTTTGCATCATTTTTATCGTATATTTAATGAATTAATACCAATAAACTAAAAATTCACAGAAACGTGGAAAAAAGGCAAAATATTGCCTAATTCGATGATATTTTGTTTATATTACATAAAGGAAAAGGAAGATGATAAACGTCAAAATATTACTAAATTCGATGATTTTTAGTTCGAAACAAAATGCAAGAAAACTTGCTTAAAATGCAATATTATGCAATATTCTAAGATATGAAGGCCAAATCACATATCGTGATACCACATGAAATAGTATCGAAATATTAGTGCAAATGAATATATTTACGTAATATCAAACTACATGAAAAACGTGAAAAAAGTCACTATTAAACCAAATTTGAGAATTTTAACTTCGAATCATAAAGCGAGGTTTCCTATTATTTAGATCCAAGAAAAGACATATGTCAATGTTGTTTCCAATACAAATGATCAAAATCAATGTGTTTTCATTAGAATGAACTAAAATGTTCCTGATTTTTCGTTTATATTACCGATGGAAGATGTACACGTAAAACCGCACAATTCCGGCTGAAACGTCGATATATGCAATAAAAAGCGAACTTCTCCCATTTTCAATATCTTATTCAGTATTTCAACGAGAAACAAATAGATGATTGAAGATGAAGTCTTTAAGTTTATTATCTGTTTATTATCTAATCAATTACGTGTTTGCATCATTTTTATCGAATATTTAATGAATTAATACCAATAAACTGAAAATTCACAAAAACGTGGAAAAACGGCAAAATATTGCCTAATTCGATGGTATTTTGTTTATATCACATAAAAGAAAAGGGAGATGATAAACGTCAAAATATTACTAAATTCGATGATTTTTAGTTCGAAACAAAATGCAAGAAAACTTGCTTAAAATGAAATAATATGCGATATTTTGAGATATGAAGGCCAAATCACATATCGTGATACTACATTAAAGAGTATCGAAATATTGGTGAAAATGAATATATTTACGTAATATCAAACTACAGGAAAAACGTGAAAAAGGTCACTATTTTACCATATTTGAGGATTTTACCTTCAATTCATAGAGCGAGGTTTCGTATTGTTTTGATCCAAGAAAAGACATATGACAATGTTGTTTCCAATACAAATGATAAAAATCAATGTGTTTTCATTAGAATTAACTTAGATGTTCCTGTTTTTTCGTTTATATTACCGATGGAAGATGTACACGTAAAACCGCTCTATTCCGGCTGAAACGTCGATATATGCAATACAAGCCGAACTTCTCCCCTTTTCAATATCTTACTCAGTATTTCAACGAGAAACAAATAGACGATTGAAAATGAGGTATTTAAGGTTATTATCTAATCAATTATGTGTTTGTATCATTTTTATCGTATATTTAATGAATATACCAATAAACTGAAAATTCACAGAAACGTGGAAAAACGACAAAATTTTGCCTAATTCGATGATATTTTGTTTATAATACATAAAAGAAAAGGGAGATGATAAACGTCAAAATATTACTAAATTCGATGATTTTTTAGTTCGAAAGTAAATGCAAGAAAACTTGCTTAAAATGCAATATTATGCGATATTCAGAGATTTGAAGGAATTTCGATACTATTTCATGATACTACATGAAATAGTATAGAAATATTAGTAAAAATGAATATACTTACGTAATATCAAACTACATGAAAAACGTGAAAAAAGTCAATATTATTCCAAATTTGAGAATTTTAACTTCGAATTATAGAGCTAGGTTTCGTATTATTTAGAGCCAAGAAAAGACATATGAAAATGATGTTTCCAATACAAATGATAAAAATCAATGTGTTTTCATTAGAATTAACTAAGATGTTTCTGTTTTTTCGATTATTTTACCGATGGAAGATATACACGTAAAACCGCTTTATTCCGGCTGAAACGTCGATATATGCAATACAAACGGAACTTCTCCCCTTTTCAATATCTTACTCAGTATTTCAACGAGAAACAAATAGACGATTGAAAATGAGGTATTTAAGGTTATTATCTAATCAATTATGTGTTTGCATTATTTTTATCGTATAATTAATGAATTAATACCAATAAACTGAAATTTCACAGAAACGTGGAAAACGGCAAAATATTGCCTATTTCGAAGATATTTTGTTTATATCACATAAAGGAAAAGGGAGATGATAAACGTCAAAATATTACTAAATTCGATGATTTTTATTACGAAACAAAATGCAAAAAAACTTGCTTAAAATGAAATATTATGCGAAATTCTGAGATTTGAAGGCCAAATCACATATCGTGAGAAAACATGAAGTAGTATCGAAATATTGGTACAAACGAATATATTCACGTAAAATCACACCAAATGAAAAACGTGAAAAAGGTCACTATTTTACCATATTTGATGACTTTAACTTCAAATCATAGAGCGAGGTTTCGTATTGTTTAGATCCAAGAAAAGACATGACAATGTTGTTTCCAATACAAATGATAAAAATCAATGTGTTTTCACTAGAGTTAACTAAAATGTTCCTGATTTTCCGTTTAAAGTTTTCCGATGGAAGATGTTCACGTAAAACCACTCTAATCCGGCTGAAACGTCGATATATGCAATAAAAACAGAAATTCTCCCCTTTTCAATATCTTATCAAGTATTTTAACGAGAAATAAATAGTTGATTTAAAATGAAGTATTTAATGTTAATTTCTAATCAATTATGTGTTTCATCATTTTTATCGTATATTTAATGAATTAATAACAATAAACTGAAAATTTACAATAACGTGGAAAACAGCAAAATATTCCCTAATTCGATGATATTTTGTTTATATCACATAAAGGAAAAGGGAGATGATAAACGTCAAAATATTACAAATTTCGATCATTTTTAGTTCGAAACAAAATGCAAGAAAACTTGCTTAAAATGCAATATTATGCGAAAATCTGAGATATGAAGGCCAAATCACATATCGTAATACTACATGAAACAGTATCGAAATATTGGTAAAAATGAATATATTTACGTAATATCAAACTACATGAAAAACGTGAAAATAGTCAATATTATTCCAAATTTGAGGATTTTTAACTTCGAATCATAGAGCGAGGTTTCGTATTATTTAGATCCTAGAAAAGACATATGACAATGTTGTTTCCAATACAAATGATAAAAATCAATGTTTTTTCATTAGAATGAACTAAAATGTTCCTGATTTTCCGTTTATATTACCGATGGAAGATGTACACGTAAACCGCACAATTCCGGCTGAAACGTCGATATATGCAATAAAAAGCGAACCTTCCCAGTTTTCAATATTTTACTCAGTATTTCAACGAGAAACAAATAGATGATTGAAGATGACGTATTTAAGTTTATTATCTAATTAATTACGTGTTTGCATCATTTTTATCGTATATTTAATGAATTAATACCAATAAACCGAAAATTCACAAAAACGTTGAAAAACAGCAAAATATTGCCTAATTCGATGGTATTTTGTATAAATCACATAAAGGAAAAGGGGATGATAAATGTCAAAATATTGCTAAATTCGATAATGTTTAGTACGAAACAAAATGCAAGAAAACTTGCTTAAAATGCAATATTATTCGAAAATCTGAGATATGAAAGCCAAATCACATATCGTGATACTACATGAAATAGTATCGAAATATTGGTAAAAATGAATATATTTACGTAATATCAAACTACATGAAAAACGTGAAAAAGTTAATATAATTCCAAATTTGAGGATTTTAACTTCGAATCATAGAGCGAGGTTTCGTATTATTTAGATCCAAGAAAAGACATATGACAATGTTGTTTCCAATACAAATGATAAAAATCAATGTGTTTTCACTAGAGTTAACTAAAATGTTCCTGATTTTCCGTTTAAAATTTCCGACGGAAGATGTTCACGTAAAACCACTCTAATCCGGCTGAAACGTCGATATATGCAATAAAAACAGAAATTCTCCCCTTTTCAATATCTTATCAAGCATTTTAACGAGGAATAAATAGTTGATTTAAAATGAAGTATTTAATGTTAATTTCTAATCAATTATGTGTTTCATCATTTTTATCGTATATTTAATGAATTAATAACAATAAACTGAAAATTTACAATAACGTGGAAAACAGCAAAATATTCCCTAATTCGATGATATTTTGTTTATATCACATAAAGGAAAAGGGAGATGATAAACGTAAAACCGCTCTATTCCGGCTGAAACGTCGATATATGCAATAAAAACCGAACTTCTCCGCTTTTCAATATCTTACTCAGTATTTTAAGGAAAAACAAATAGACGATTGAAAATGAAGTATTTAAGGTTATTATCTAATCAATTATGTGTTTGCATCATTTTTATCGTATATTTAAGGAATAAATACCAATAAACTGAAAATTTACAAAAACGTCGAAAAACAGCAAAATATTGCCTAATTCGATGATATTTTGTTTATATTGTGGGATATTTGGGGCTTGAATCTGATTATTTAAATATTAATGTAGTAAATTAAATTACGAAGGACCACCCGCTTTTATTGTAAAGAGGGAAACTGAGAATTTCTGATCATTAGACAATTCCTAGATAAACCAGTAACTATGGATAAAATACTAGAGAATATGATCATAGAAATAATTAATGGGCTGTAAAATTAAATGAATCAAACCCTCAAACACCTACATTGGGGGGTTATTACTGGAGGTAAGTACGTCCAGGAATTAGTGTGGTTCGTTCACTGATCCAAATAATAATAATCTAATCCTATGAATTATAGTGAAACTAATGTCATTACCATGAATGGGAATTAAATTGGGAATGGAGCTAATTAAATGGCAGCTCATAGGCTTGACACTGCAAACTTGTTAATACAAAATCACCTTTACATGAAATTAAGTTTATTAAATCAGTCTCTATAAGTATAGTCAACTGCAATTAATGGTGAGTACAGATTAGGCTAGTACTCAGTTGACACTACTAAAGTCTCTAAACCTACCTAAATAAATGGTTTGAATTTCTAACCTACCTAAGTAAGGGACTAAGCTAATTGTGAGCAAAGTACTCGAATTAACATTGTGAGCAGTATTGAGCTCATTAACTGGTTGAGCTATATTGAACTCGTGAACATGGTGAGCTACAGTGAGCTCGTTAGCAGTGCTAACAGGGTGAGTTACAGTGAACTCGTCAACAGTGTTGACAGGGTGAGCTACAGTGAGCTCGTTAGCAGTGCTAACAGGGTGAGTTACAGTGAACTCGTCAACAGTGTTGACAGGGTGAGCTACAGTGAGCTCGTTAGCAGTGCTAACAGGGTGAGTTACAGTGAACTCGTCAACAGTGTTGACAGGGTGAGCTGCAGTGAGCTCGTTAGCAGTGCTATCAGGGTGAGTTACAGTGAACTCGTCAACAGTGTTGACAGGGTGAGCTGCAGTGAGCTCGTTAGCAGTGCTAACAGGGTGAGTTACAGTGAACTCGTCAACAGTGTTGACAGGGTGAGCTACAGTGAGCTCGTTAGCAGTGCTAACAGGGTGAGTTGCAGTGAACTCGTCAACAGTGTTGACAGGGTGAGCTACAGTGAGCTCGTTAACAGTTAACAGGGTGAGTTCAGTGAACTCGTCAACAGTGTTGACATTGTGAGCTGCAGTGAGCTCGTTAACAGTTAACAGGGTGAGTTCAGTGAACTCGTCAACAGTGTTGACAGGGTGAGCTGCAGTGAGCTCGTTAACAGTTAACAGGGTGAGTTCAGTGAACTCGCCAACAGTGTTGACAGGGTGAGCTACAGTGAGCTCGTTAACAGTTAACAGGGTGAGTTCAGTGAACTCGAGTTAACGAGGTGGAGTTTTGCATCATTCAATTATCATGGCGAGCAATATTAAGCTCGTACTCATGGGGAACAAGCACTCATATTATTACGTTAATTCTAAGGTGAGCTATATTAAGCTCATAAAGCATGTTAATTAACAATGCTGATGTTTAACGATAATGCATTAAACATATTAGTTCTCTGTAAATTCGCTTACGTATTAGTAAGTTTGCAAGTTTGTTCGTGCTGCGCTCCTACACTAAATAAGCAGAAACGAAAAAAAAAAACTCAAACAATTGATGCAAGTATTTATCACTAACTCTTAGTGCAGAAAACATGGTATTAAGAAGGTTTTCTTGGCAAACCTTTAAGCGCAAGTATAGTGGACCAGTGGTCCTAGTGAATTTGTAATTACTGAAGTTGCTTGATGACTTCATAGAATTACTAAATTCAGGAAATGCCAGTGGCATTGAGTGCTAGATTCTCTAGCCTAACATTATTAATTACCTAGGGAGTACTAGATTCTCTAGCCTAACATTACAATTTACCTAGGAAGACTGAGTGTGGTCAATTACCACTTGTCGAGAATAATTCTAGGTCTACAGTGAATTCAATAGCTTGGTCGCTGTGACTTGTACTTGTTTGAGTACGGACCATTGGTTTTCACTGAGACCTATGAAACATCTCGGCGAGTATCAATTGCACTACATTCAATATGAGTTTATTACTCAGCTGTGTTTCTCCCTTTAGCTTGCTGCTGGAGAATTGATTTACTGCTGACTAATTTATTATTGTTGGCAGGTTTAGGCTTGTTCACATTCAGAACTTTACCAGTAAGTAAGTAGCCACCTGCAGATTGGAGCATATTCATTCCCAATCGTTTAACATGTCCAGTTATGAACTGGTAATAGTAGTCGGCTCCTACTAGTACATCTACATTGTTAAGGCGGTCAGACGTTAACTTGTTGTCAGCCAAATTAATTTCACGTTCCTGCAGGAAGTGGGCTGTGTACCCCAGGCCCTTAATATGTAAGTCTAAAGGTATTTGATCTACAACAATGGCTTGGACAGCCTTGGCATGACTACCTAATCGTACAAGTGGTTGAACTACTGAGTATTTATGGGTTCCTCGATTTATCATGAACCCTGACAAGTTTAATTTTACCTGTCCTATTGGTTGTAAATTAAGTGCCTCTGCTGCCCTTTGAGTAATAAAAGTTCTCTGGGAACCTTGATCAAATAGTCCACGTATGGTGATCTTGGCTCCTCTGTTCTTCACTTGAAGTTGGGCAGTAGGCAAAGCAGCATCCACTCGAGATGCTTGTGAAGTTACGCTGTACACATCTCGCACCTTGCAGCACTGTACTGGTGTAGATTCTCTACGTCCTATTCTAGGATTGACATAATTAGTCCTAACTAATTTGCACAGTGCAGCATGATGCTTGCCCCTTCTACTCCTATTGCAGGTGTTCAGTGGGGTGTCACAGCTGTTAACATTATGTGGTTTGAGACACCTAGTACATTTGTGTAACTGTTTGAGTCGTCTGACTCTTGTGTCTCTATTAGGATAATTAGTACATTTGTACAGAGAATGTTTTTGATTGCAAAACAAGCACATTCCCCATCCTACAGATCGTTTAGGGGTTACCGATTTAGGTAAAACAGTATTTGCAGGTTGTGATGGTTTTGCTGTTTGCATTTGCTTGTTATTTATTCTCTTGTGAGTACTTGGTGTACTCTGGGGAACCATTAATAGGCTCTTGGGAGTGCTCTTTGGACTATTAGGTCTCTTAGGAGCACCTGTGGGACTCTTAGGCCTCACTGATGAATCAGTGTTTGACTGATTGTTGCTACATTGAGTATTAGCACCTTTGTTACCTAGTGACAGTGTCACTTCAGGAGTTTCAGGTAAGGAAACTGATGTAGGTACAGTTTTGGTGCATTCAGGTTTAGCATTAATTACTTGGTCTGTTGTATGATTGCTCATATTACGCAAACCTGTAGATATATCCTGCATTGACAGGGTATTACCATTCTGGCATACATATAATTTATTAAGTGTGTCACCAGACAATTTTCTCTGGATGATAATTTTAGTCATCCACTCAGTAGTTGGGTGATCCACCTCTTTACTGAAAGAATTTATCAGTGACTCAAGCTGGAAACTAAAGGCTTGTAAAGAGTCAATTGATTGTTCTGGTGAAGATAAATTTAATAATTGGTGCACAAGGTTTATAATAGTCTTCTCATTGTTAGCACTTACTTTAGAAGGCTGTTGTGAGCAATTGTGACCATTACTTGTGTTGCTTAAGGCTTCTTGCTTAGCCTCAGCTTTGATTACAGCTTCGACTGCTGCTGCAGCATTAGCTTTATCATTTTCTGGTTCAGATTCACTGATCATTGCAGCTTCACTTGTTTCATCTGCAGCTTCACTTGTTTCTCTGGGTTCTGATGATAAGCTAGTTAATTCAGTAGCCTTATGTATTGAACTTATAGAATCCAGGGAACATTGAGAAGAGTGGTCTGAAATTTGATCAGACTCTGTAAACAAATCATCACATGAAGCTGTATTAGATGAGAGGTTAGAAAATGAAGGTTGAACTTCAGTTGTTGATCCTGTGTAGTGATCAGTATTGATAAGAGGATTCTCCTCTTCTTGAGGTAGTTCAGGTATTTCATCTGAACTGAGTGTTGACTCAGGTGTAGGTCTATTAATGATCGGCTCCATCCACTCGGGAATATCTTGTCTCGCAAGCCCCTCCTTATATCGGTCTAACCTGTTTTGAACGTAATGTTCATAGTTATCAAGATCAGATTCTGTTAGACGTAAGTGGTCTGAGACAGTATGACCGACTTGGAGTAAATTCCTGTGGGACTCGATTACAGTCATTACATGATCATAATTTTGAATGGCGTTCCTTATGGAACTTGCTAGTCTGTAGACGTCACCTGGGTCAGTTTCTACACAGAGATGACATTTCATAAGCAGTTCTCCTAGTCGAACTTGAAGAGTTGTCAAGAATCTTGCATTCCTTTCTAAAGGATTCATTCTTGCGGTAAATTGAGCCTGATAGGGCTTATGTAGCTAGTGGTATAGCTATAGTGTCTGCTCCTTGATGTAGAGCAGGTATAAGTATTGACAGCCTGGTATTTCTTGAGGCTGGTCGTAATTTACCTCATTTAGAGGTTAGCTACCTACCTAATAATAAGCAACTAAGATTTGAGTGGTACCTTGGTCTCACTACAGGTGTTCCTCAGCTTAGCTCTTCTAAATCAGCCTCGGATGGGTAGTGGACTTACAGTAACACTCAAAGACATACATGGAAATATGCAATAAAATAATTACACAATAAATGGTTAATCCCACCCTTGATAGGGTCAGCACAAAAATGAATAATATATGTGTCACTAACTAGCTCAAGCCTAGTCGTGGGAATTTCTACTTGAGAAACTACAACTATATTTAGTCTGTGCTTGTGCCAAATTCAACACAATCACAGCCTAAATTGCTACCTAATGAAGGTTGGCAAAGATTATATTATGGTGCAGTAATGTGCAAATAATTGTGCTGTATTTTTGGGTTTTTGTATTTTATATAATATACACTTGTGTAATTATGTGTATAAGAAATTAAATGAACACAAAAGAATTAATTGTGTTTGGCAAGTATTCTACTGCCGTAAATATTATCTAACTCCTGAATTTACTCCTAATGGTGGAATAAAATATTATCAGGGTTAGTAATGATTAACTAGTATGAGATCAGTAATTTATATTAGTATACTGGATCCCTAAATGTTAATGATCCACTGACTTGAGTGAATCAGTAATTATAACATGGATTCAGGCTATAATGGACAGTCTGCTGACAGCCATACATTGAAACATTGGTATAGCCTAAATGGTTAACACTTAATTGGTGTTAGTGATTAATATAAGGTTATGAGCTGTTGCTCTTGGTGACCTAAAGATTCTACGTCAGTATGAAGTGTAGGTCTAAATGTTGTGGGTAATTGGCTATGACCCACTAAAGCTACCTTATACATGAGTTGAAAGTAGCAATATGTTAGTGTGATCTAGACTAACTGATGTGTTACACTGTTAGTTGACACAATTAATTAAATAGTTAGTCTAGCTTCTATCACACAAGGATTAGTTATTAATGATTAATATTTTAATTATAAATTTAATGCCTATCCGGTTCGATAAGGACCATAATGTGGGATATTTGGGGCTTGAATCTGATTATTTAAATATTAATGTAGTAAATTAAATTACGAAGGACCACCCGCTTTTATAGTAAAGAGGGAAACTGAGAATTTCTGATCATTAGACAATTCCTAGATGAACCAGTAACTATGGATAAAATACTAGAGAATATGATCATAGAAATAATTAATGGGCTGTATAATTAAATGAATCAAACCCTCAAACACCTACATTGGGGGGTTATTACTGGAGGTAAGTACGTCCAGGAATTAGTATGGTTCGTTCACTAATCCAAATAATAATAATCTAATCCTATGAATTATAGTGAAACTAATGTCATTACCATGAATGGGAACATAGATTATAAGTATAGTAATGAGAGTTACAATAAACACATGTTAATCCTGAGGAATTCTGCATATAAAGAATTGCAATAAATTCATGAATGAATATAAAAATCTTAGCTTAATGATGATTCCTTTAGACAAGCCACGGCGTTTCCTCTAATTCTCTGGACTCGGCTGGCTGACGAATGGGACGGATTAACATGGGAGAAGGCGGCAGGGAGAATTCTTCTCATGTGCTGCAAGACAAATATTTACAGTAGCAACTAATTTAACTACTGAATCTCTATATTCAAGAAATTGAAAGTTACAGGTGGTAAAGTTAATAACCTGTTATTAGATGTTATCGTGCGTCATAACGGTCAATCACCCAGCTACTACAAAACTCTTTACCAGATGCATCACATAAAGGGAATATACTTAGCTGAAAGGGCACTGTATAAGTTTTAAGATTGCCGTAATTCGCGTCCCCAGGCTCCGGCTAGGCCTATCCTGGATAGTGGCGCGCTTCACTGGCTGGTCACGTGTCGTCAAGAACCAGGTTAAAAGGTTCCTTATCTGACACCAGCACCAGTTGAAGATATTATCTGCAAGGTTATTCACGCCTCACAGTGGCGACTTTCATCTGAGGATGGATAACGTCCGCCCTAATGGCTGGACAATGACGTCTCCTTGTGAGTACGGTATGCGCAGGTCTGCCTCAGAGCGGCTCTCCACGTGTACTAAGTTGGTCCTCCTCAACCCACGCCGCGTCCCGCGTTAATAAAACAAATTATTGTCACGAACATTAATATTTCTCGCATTTACGCTTGAAACGTTGAAGACTGGACGGGTTTATTATTTAGAGGAGGAAAATATTATTATTTACCAATTTAAGAATAGTAAATATATAAGGGAGAGGAATTAATGTCTCCCCATGGCATTCACTGGTGACTTTAACTTTTATTACGAGATAATCGCTATGACTCCAACGCTCTATTCGGCTTTTAGTTGGAGGTCAATTCATCTGCAATTAATTATCATACAGAATGCCTTAGTTATAGAGAATCGAATTTAATTCTCACATACATTGGATATAATGTGTTTATTGTAAGGAAATCTGACGCAATACTGGCGTCGGGTGACGTGAGAATTCTAGCCTACTGCACAGATGAAATTATTAGTACATGAGAATTCTACGTGTTGTTAATTTTACTTACTACAATAATTAGTAAAGTTAGTAATAAGTAATGAGAATACAACAGTGTTGTATTCGGTGTTGGAAATATGCAACATATATCACATAAAGGAAAAGGGAAACTTGCTTAAAATGCAATATTATGCGAAATTTAGAGATTTGAAGGCCAAATCACATATCGTAAGAAAACATGAAGTAGTATCGAAATATTGGTAAAAACGCATATATTTACGTAAAATCACACCACATGAAAAACGTGAAAAAAGTCACTATTTTACCATATTTGAGGATTTTAACTTCAAATCATAGAGCGAGGTTTCGTATTGTTTAGACCAAAGAAAAGACATATGACAATGTTGTTTCCAATACAAATGATAAAAATCAATGTGTTTTCATTAGAATTAACTAAAATGTTCCTGATTTTCCGTTTATATTATCGACGGAAGATGTACACTTAAAACCGCTCTAATCCAGCTGAAACGTCGATATATGCAATAAAAACAGAAATTCTCCCCTTTTCAATATCTTATCAAGTATTTTAACGAGAAATAAATAGTTGATTTAAAATGAAGAATTAAAGGTTAATTTCTAATCAATTATGTGTTTCATCATTTTTATCGTATATTTAATGAATTAATAACAATAAACTGAAAATTTACAATAACGTGGAAAAACAGCAAAATATTGCCTAATTCGATGATATTTTGTTTATATCACATATTCTCCCCTTTTCAATATCCTACTCAGTATTTCAACGAGAAACAAACAGACGATTGAAAATGAAGTATTTAAGGTTATTATCTAATCAATTATGTGTTTGCATCATTTTTATCGTATATTTAATGAATTAATACCAATAAACTAAAAATTCACAGAAACGTGGAAAAACGGCAAAATATTGCCTAATTCGATGATATTTTATTTATATTACATAAAGGAAAAGGAAGATGATAAACGTCAAAATATTACTAAATTCGATGATTTTTAGTACGAAACAAAATGCAAGAAAACATGCTTAAAATGCAATAATATGCGAAATTCTGAGATTTGAAGGCCAAATCACATATCGCGATATTACATGAAATAGTATCGAAATATTGGTGAAAATGAATATATTTACGTAATATCAAACTACATAAAAAACGTGAAAAAGTCACTATTAAACCAAATTTGAGGATTTTAACTTCGAATCATAAAGAGAGGTTTCGTATTGTTTTGATCCAAGAAAAGACATATGACAATGTTGTTTCCAATACAAATGATAAAAATCAATGTGTTTTCATTAGAATGAACTAAAATGTTCCTGATTTTTCGTTTATATTACCGATGGAAGATGTACACGTAAAACCGCACAATTCCGGCTGAAACGTCGATATATGCAATAAAAAGCGAACTTCTCCCATTTTCAATATCTTATTCAGTATTTCAACGAGAAACAAATAGATGATTGAAGATGAAGTATTTAAGTTTATTATCTGTTTATTATCTAATCAATTACGTGTTTGCATCATTTTTATCGAATATTTAATGAATTAATACCAATAAACTGAAAATTCACAAAAACGTGGAAAAACGGCAAAATATTGCCTAATTCGATGGTATTTTGTTTATATCACATAAAAGAAAAGGGAGATGATAAACGTCAAAATATTACTAAATTCGATGATTTTTAGTACGAAACAAAATGCCAGAAAACTTACTTAAAATGCAATATTATGCGAAATTCTGATATTTGAAGGAGTTTCGATACTATTTCATGATACTACATGAAATAGTATCGAAATATTGGTAAAAATGAATATACTTACGTAATATCAAACTACATGAAAAACGTGAAAAATGTCAATATTATTCCAAATTTGAGGATTTTAACTTCGAATTATAGAGCTAGGTTTTGTATTATTTAGATCCAAGAAAAGACATATGAAAATGTTGTTTCCAATACAAATGATAAACATCAATGTGTTTTCATTAGAATTAACTAAGATGTTCCTGATTTTTCTTTTATATTACTGATGGAAGATGTACACGTAAAACCGTTCTATTCCGGCTGAAACGTCGATATATGCAATAAAAACCGAACTTCTCCCCTTTTCAATGTCTTACTCAATATTTCAACGAGAAACAAATAGACGATTGAAAATGAAGTATTTAAGGTTATTATCTAATCAATTATGTGTTTGCATCATTTTTATCGTATATTTAATGAATTAATACCAATAAACGTAAAATTCACAGAAACGTGGAAAAATGGCAAAATATTGCCTAATTCGATGATATTTTGCTTATATCACATAAAGGAAAAGGGAGATAATAAACGTCAAAATATTACAAAATTTGATGATTTCTAGTACGAAACAAAATGCAAGAAAACTTGCTTAAAATACAATATTATGCTAAATTCTGAGATTTGAAGGCCAAATCACATATCGTGAGAAAACATGAAACAGTATCGAATTATTGGTAAAAATGAATATATTTACGTAATATCAAACTACATGAAAAACGTGAAAAAAGTCAATATTATTTCAAATTTGAGGATTTTTAACTTCGAATCATAGTGCGAGGTTTCGTATAATTTAGATCCAAGAAAAGACATATGACAATGTTGTTTCCAATACAAATGATAAAAATCAATGTGTTTTCACTAGAGTTAACTAAAATGTTCCTGATTTTCCGTTTAAAATTTCCGACGGAAGATGTTCACGTAAAACCACTCTAATCCGGCTGAAACGTCGATATATGCAATAGAGACAGAAATTCTCCTCTTTTCAATATCTTATCAAGTATTTTAACGAGAAATAAATAGTTGATTTAAAATGAAGTATTTAATGTTAATTTCTAATCAATTATGTGTTTCATCGTTTTTATCGTATATTTAATGAATTAATACCAATAAACTGAAAATTTACAATAACGTGGAAAACAGCAAAATATTCCATAATTCGATGATATTTTGTTTATATCACACAAAGGAAAAGGGAGATGATAAACATCAAAATATTACTAAAGTCGATGGTTTTTAGTTCGAAACAAAATGCAAGAAAACTTGCTTAAAATGCAAAATTATGCGAAAATCTGAGATATGAAGGCCAAATCACATATCGTAATACTACATGAAACAGTATCGAAATATTGGTAAAAATGAATATATTTACGTAATATCAAACTACATGAAAAACGTGGAAAAAGTCAATATTATTCCAAATTTGAAAATTTTAACTTCGAATTATAGAGCTAGGTTTCGTATTATTTAGATATAAGAAAAGACATATGAAAATGTTGTTTCCAATACAAATGATAAAAATCAATGTGTTTTCATTAGAATTAACTAAGATGTTCCTGATTTTTCGTTTATATTACCGATGGAAGATGTACACGTAAAACCGCTCTATTCCGGCTGAAACGTCGATATATGCAATAAAAACCGAACTTCTCCCCTTTTCAATATCTTACTCAGTATTTCAACGAGAAACAAATAGACGATTGAAAATGAGGTATTTAAGGTTTTTATCTAATCAATTATGTGTTTGTATCATTTTTATCGTATATTTAATGAATTAATACCAATAAACTGAAAATTCAGAGAAACGTGGAAAAACCGCAAAATATTGCCTAATTCGATGATATTTTGTTTATATCACATAAAGGAAATGGAGATGATAAACGTCAAAATATTACTAAATTTGATGATTTTTAGTTCGAAACAAAATGCAAGTAAACTTGCTTAAAATGCAATATTATGCGGTATTCTGATATATGAAGGCAAAATCACATATCGTGATACTACATGAAATAGTATCGAAATATTGGTGAAAATGAATATATTTACGTAATATCAAACTACATGAAAAACGTGAAAAAAGTCATTATTAAACCAAATTTAAGGATTTTAACTACGAATCATTGAGCGAGGTTTCGTATTATTTAGATCCAATAAAAGACATATGTCAATGTTGTTTCCAATACAAATGATAAAAATCAATGTGTTTTCATTAGAATGAACTAAAATGTTCCTGATTTATCGTTCATATTACCGATGGAAGATGTACACGTAAAACCGCACAATTCCGGCTGAAACGTCGATATATGCAATAAAAAGCGAACTTCTCCCATTTTCAATATCTTATTCAGTATTTCAACGAGAAACAAATAGATGATTGAAGATGAAGTATTTAGGTTTATTATCTAATCAATTACGTGTTTGCATCATTTTTATCGAATATTTATTGAATTAATACTAATAAACTGAAAATTCACAAAAACGTGGAAAAACGGCAAAATATTGCCTAATTCGATGGTATTTTGTTTAAATCACATAGAGGAAAAGGGATGATAAACGTCAAAATAATGCTAAATTCGATGATGTTTAGTACGAAACAAAATGCAAGAAAACATGCTTAAAATGCAATAAAATGCGAAATTCTGAGATTTGAAGGCCAAATCACATATCGCGATATTACATGAAATAGTATCGAAATATTGGTGAAAATGAATATATTTACGTAATATCAAATTTGAGGATTTTAACTTCAAATCATAGAGCGAGGTCTCGTATTGTTTAAACCAAAGAAAAGACATATGACAATGTTGTTTCCAATACAAATGATAAAAATCAATGTGTTTTCATTAGAATTAACTAAAATGTTCCTGATTTTCCGTTTATATTACCGACGGAAGATGTACACGTAAAACCGCTCTAATCCGGCTGAAACGTCGATATATGCAATAAAAACCGAACTTCTCCCCTTTTCAATATCTTATCAAGTATTTTAACGAGAAATAAATAGTTGATTTAAAATGAAGTATTTAAGGTTAATTTCTAATCAATTATGTGTTTCATCATTTTTATCGTAGATTTAATGAATTAATAACAATGAAATGAAAATTTACTATAACGTGGAAAAACAGCAAAATATTGCCTAATTCGTTGATATTTTGTTTATATCAAATAAAGGAAAAGGGAGATGATAAACGTCAAAATATTACTAAATTCGATGATTTTTAGTTCGAAACAAAATGCAAGAAAACTTGCTTAAAATGCAATGTTATGCGATATTCTGAGATATGAAGGCCAAATCACATATCGTGATACTACATGAAGTAGTATCGAAATATTGGTGAAAATGAATATATTTACGTAATATCAAACTACATGAAAAAGATGAAAAAAGTCACCATTAAACCAAATTTAAGGATTTTAACTTCGAATCATAAAGCAAGGTTTCGTATTATTTAGATCCAAGAAAAGACATATGACAATGTTGTTTCCAATACAAATGATAAAAATCAATGTGTTTTCATTAGAATGAACTAAAATGTTCCTGATTTTCCGTTTATATTATAGATGGAAGATGACACGTAAAACCGCACAATTCCTGCTGAAACGTTGATATATGCAGTAAAATGCAAACCTTCTCCATTTTCAATATCTTACTCAGTATTTCAACGAGAAACAAATAGACGATTAAAAATGGGGTATTTAAGGTAATTATCTAATCAATTATGTGTTTGTATCATTTTTACCGTATATTTAATGAATTAATACCAATAAACTGAAAATTCACAGAAACAAGAAAAACGGGAAAACCTATTGCCTAATTCGATGATATTTTGTTTATATCACATAAAGGAAAAGGGAGATGATAAACGTCAAAATATTACTAAATTCGATGATTTTTAGTTCGAAACAAAATGCAAGAAAACTTGCTTAAAATGCAATATTATGCGATATTCTGAGATATGAAGGCCAAATCACATATCGTGATACGACATGAAATAGTATCGAGATATTGGTAAAAATTAATATATTTACGTAATATCAAACTACATGAAAAACGTGAAAAAAGTCAATATTATTCCAAATTTGAGGATTTTAACTTCGCAATAGAGCGAGGTTTCGTATTATTTAGATCCAAGAAAAGACATATGACAATGTTGTTTCCAATACAAATGATAAAAATCAATGTGTTTTCACTAGAGTTAACTAAAATGTTCCCGATTTTTCGTTTATATTACCGATGGAAGATGTACACGTAAAACCGCTCTATTCCGGCTGAAACGTCGATATATGCAATAAAAAGCGAACCTTCCCCATTTTTAATATCTTACTCAGTATTTCAACGAGAAACAAATAGATGATTGAAGATGAAGTATTTAAGTTTATTATCTTATTAATTACGTGTTTGCATCATTTTTATCGTATATTTAATGAATTAATACCAATAAACTGAAAATTCACAAAAACGTTGAAAAACAGCAAAATATTGCCTAATTCGATAGTATTTTGTTTAAATCACATAAAGGAAAAGGGGGTGAAAAACGTCAAAATATTCCTAAATTCGATGATGTTTAGTACGATACAAAAATGCAAGAAAACTTGCTTAAAATGCAATATTATGCGAAAATCTGAGATATGAAGGCCAAATCACATATCGTGAGAAAACATGAAGTAGTATCGAAATATTAGTAAAATAGAGTAAAATCACACCACATGAAAAACGTGAAAAAAGTCAATATTTTACCATATTTGAGGATTTTAACTTCAAATCATAGAGCGAGGTTTCGTATTGTTTAGACCAAAGAAAAGAAATATGACAATGTTGTTTCCAATACAAATGATAAAAATCAATGTGTTTTCATTAGAATTAACTAAAATGTTCCTGATTTTCCGTTTATATTACCGACGGAAGCTGTACACGTAAAACCGCTTTAATCCGGCTGAAACGTCGATATATGCAATAAAAAACGAACTTCTCCCCTTTTCAAACTCTTATCAAGTATTTTAACGAGAAATAAATAGTTGATTTAAAATGAAGTATTTAAGGTTAGTTTCTAATGAATTATATGTTTCATCATTTTTATCGTAGATTTAATGAATTAATAACAATAAAATGAAAATTTACAATAACGTGGAAAAACATCAAAATATTGCCTAATTCGATGATATTTTGTTTATATCATATAAAGGAAAAGGGAGATGATAAACGTCAAAATATTACTAAATTCGATGATTTTTAGTTCGAAACAAAATGCAAGAAAACTTGCTTAAAATGCAATATTATGCGATATTCTGAGATATGAAGGCCAAATCACATATCGTCATACTATATGAAATAGTATCGAAATATTGGAGAAAATGAATATATTTATGTAATATCAAATATGAGGATTTTAACTTCAAATCATAGAGCGAGGTTTCGTATTGTTTAGACCAAAGAAAAGACATATGACAATGTTGTTTCCAATACAAATGATAAAAATCAATGTGTTTTCATTAGAATTAACTAAAATGTTCCTGATTTTCCGTTTATATTACCGACGGAAGATGTACACGTAAAACCGCTCTAATCCGGCTGAAACGTCGATATATGCAATAAAAACCGAACTTCTCCCCTTTTCAATATCTTATCAAGTATTTTAACGAGAAATAAATAGTTGATTTAAAATGAAGTATTTAAGGTTAATTTCTAATCAATTATATGTTTCATCATTTTATCGTAGATCTAATGAATTAATAACAATAAAATGAAAATTTACAATAACGTGGAAAAACAGCAAAATATTGCCTAATTCGATGATATTTTGTTTATATCAGATAAAGGAAAAGGGAGATGATAAACGTCAAAATATTACTAAATTTGATGATTTTTAGTTCGAAACAAAATGCAAGAAAACTTGCTTAAAATGCAATATTATGCGATATTCTGAGATATGAAGGCCAAATCACATATCGTGATACTACATGAAATAGTATCGAAATATTGGTGAAAATGAATATATTTACGTAATATCAAACTACATAAAAAACGTGAAAAAGTCACTATTAAACCAAATTTGAGGATTTTAACTTCGAATCATAGAGAGGTTTCGTATTGTTTTGATCCAAGAAAAGACATATGACAATGTTGTTTCCAATACAAATGATAAAAATCAATGTGTTTTCGTTAGAATTAACTAAAATGATCCTGATTTTCTGTTTATATTACAGACGGAAGATATACACGTAAAACCGCTCTAATTCGGCTGAAACGTCGATATATGCAATGAAAACAGAAATTCTCCCCTTTTCAATATCTTATCAAGTATGTTAACGAGAAGTAAATAGTTGATTTAAAATGAAGTATTTAAGGTTAATTTCTAATCAATTATGTGTTTCATCATTTTTATCGTATATATAATGAATTAATAACAATAAACTGAAAATTTACAATAACGTGGAAAAACAGCAAAATATTGCCTAATTCGATGATATTTTGTTCATATCACATAAAGGAAAAGGGAAATGATAAACGTCAAAATATTACTAAATTCGATGATTTTTAGTACGAAACAAAATGCCAGAAAACTTACTTAAAATGCAATATTATGCGAAATTCTGATATTTGAAGGAATTTCGATACTATTTCATGATACTACATGAAATAGTATCGAAATATTGGTAAAAATGAATATACTTACGTAATATCAAACTACATGAAAAACGTGAAAAATGTCAATATTATTCCAAATTTGAGGATTTTAACTTCGAATTATAGAGCTAGGTTTTGTATTATTTAGATCCAAGAAAAGACATATGAAAATGTTGTTTCCAATACAAATGATAAAAATCAATGTGTTTTCATTAGAATTAACTAAGATGTTCCTGATTTTTCGTTTATATTACTGATGGAAGATGTACACGTAAAACCGTTCTATTCCGGCTGAAACTTCGATATATGCAATAAAAACCGAACTTCTCCCCTTTTCAATGTCTTACTCAGTATTTCAACGAGAAAAAAATAGACGATTGAAAATGAAGTATTTAAGGTTATTATCTAATCAATTATGTGTTTGCATCATTTTTATCGTATATTTAATGAATTAATACCAATAAACGTAAAATTCACAGAAACGTGGAAAAACGGCAAAATATTGCCTAATTCGATGATATTTTGCTTATATCACATAAAGGAAAAGGGAGACAATATACGTCAAACTATTAAAAAATTTGATGATTTCTAGTACGAAACAAAATGCAAGAAAACTTGCTTAAAATACAATATTATGCTAAATTCTGAGATTTGAAGGCCAAATCACATATCGTGAGAAAACATGAAACAGTATCGAATTATTGGTAAAAATGAATATATTTACGTAATATCAAACTACATGAAAAACGTGAAAAAAGTCAATATTATTTCAAATTTAAGAATTTTTAACTTCGAATCATAGAGCGAGGTTTCGTATAATTTAGATCCAAGAAAAGACATATGACAATGTTGTTTCCAATACAAATGATAAAAATCAATGTGTTTTCACTAGAGTTAACTAAAATGTTCCTGATTTTCCGTTTAAAATTTCCGACGGAAGATGTTCATGTAAAACCACTCTAATCCGGCTGAAACGTCGATATATGCAATAGAGACAGAAATTCTCCTCTTTTCAATATCTTATCAAGTATTTTAACGAGAAATAAATAGTTGATTTAAAATGAAGTATTTAATGTTTATTTCTAATCAATTATGTGTTTCATCATTTTTATCGTATATTTAATGAATTAATAACAATAAACTGAAAATTTACAATAACGTGGAAAACAGCAAAATATTGCCTAATTGGATGATATTTTGTTTATATCACATAAAGGAAAAGAGAGATGATTAACGTCAAAATATTTCTAAATTCGATGATTTTAAGTACGAAACAAAATTTCAAGAAAACTTGCTTAAAATGCAATATTATGCTAAATTCTGAGATTTGAAGGCCAAATCGCATATCGTGATACTACATGAAATAGTATCGAAATATTGGTAAAAATGAATATATTTACTTAATATCAAACTACATGAAAAACGTGAAAAAAGTCAATATTATTCCAAATTTGAGGATTTTAACTTCGAATCATAGAGCGAGGTTTCGTATTATTTAGATCCAAGAAAAGACATATGACAATGTTGTTTCCAATACAAATTATAAAAATCAATGTGTTTTCATTAGAATGAACTAAGATGTTCCTGATTTTCCGTTTATATTACCGACAGAAAATGTACACGTAAAACCGCTCTAATCCGGCAGAAACGTCGATATATGCAATAAAAACAGAAATTCTCCCCTTTTCAATATCTTACTCAGTATTTCAACGAGAAACAAATAGATGATTGAAGATGAAGTATTTAAGTTTATTATCTTATTAATTACGTGTTTGCATCATTTTTATCGTATATTTAATGAATTAATACCAATAAACTGAAAAATCACAAAAACGTTGAAAAACAGCAAAATATTGCCTAATTCGATAGTATTTTGTTTAAATCACATAAAGGAAAAGGGGATGAAAAACGTCAAAATATTCATAAATTCGATGATGTTTAGTACGATACAAAAATGCAAGAAAACTTGCTTAAAATGCAATATTATGCGAAAATCTGAGATATGAAGGCCAAATCACATATCGCGAGAAAACATGAAGTAGTATCGAAATATTAGTAAAATCGAGTAAAATCACACCACATGAAAAACGTGAAAAAAGTCAATATTTTACCATATTTGAGGATTTTAACTTCAAATCATAGAGCGAGGTTTCGTATTGTTTAGACCAAAGAAAAGACATATGACAATGTTGTTTCCAATACAAATGATAAAAATCAATGTGTTTTCATTAGAATTAACTAAAATGTTCCTGATTTTCCGTTTATATTACCGACGGAAGATGTACACGTAAAACCGCTCTAATCCGGCTGAAACGTCGATATATGCAATAAAAACCGAACTTCTCCCCTTTTCAATATCTTATCAAGTATTTTAACGAGAAATAAATAGTTGATTTAAAATGAAGTATTTAAGGTTAATTTCTTATCAATTATATGTTTCATCATTTTTATCGTAGATTTAATGAATTAATAACAATAAAAAGAAAATTTACAATAACGTGGAAAAACAGCAAAATATTGCCTAATTCGATGATATTTTGTTTATATCACATAAAGGAAAAGGGAGATGATAAACGTCAAAATATTACTAAATTCGATGATTTTTAGTTCGAAACAAAATGCAAGAAAACTTGCTTAAAATGCAATATTATGCGATATTCTGAGATATGAAGGCCAAATCACATATCGTGATACTACATGAAATAGTATCGAAATATTGGTGAAAATGAATATATTTACGTAATATCAAACTACATGAAAAAGGTGAAAAATGTCACTATTAAACCATATTTGAGGATTTTTGCTTCGAATCATAAAGCAAGGTTTCGTATTATTTAGATCCACGAAAAGACATATGACAATGTTGTTTCTAATACAAATGATAAAAATCAATGTGTTTTCATTAGAAGGAACTAAAATGTTCCTGATTTTCCGTTTATATTATAGATGGAAGATGTACACGTAAAACCGCACAATTCCGGCTGAAACGTCGATATATGCCATAAAAAGCAAACCTTTCCCATTTTCAATATCTTACTCAGTATTTCAACGAGAAACAAATAGACGATTGAAAATGAGGTATTTAAGGTTATTATCTAATCAATTATGTGTTTGTATCATTTTTATCGTATAATTATGAATTAAACAAGAAAAACAAGAAAAACAAGAAAAACGAAACAAGAAAAACAGCAAAATAATGCCTAATTTGTTGGTATTTTGTTTATATCACATAAAGGGAAAGGATAAACATCAAAATATTACTAAATTCGATGATTTTTAGTTCGAAACAAAATGCAAGAAAACTTGCTTAAAATGCAATATTATGCGATATTCTGAGATATGAAGGCCAAATCACATATCGTGATACGACAGGAAATAGTATCGAGATATTGGTTAAAATTAATATATTTACGTAATATAAAATGAAAAACGAAAAACATGAAAAACGTGAAAAAAGTCAATATTGTTCTAAATTTGAGGATTTTAATTTCAAATCATAGAGCAAAGTTTCGTATTATTTAGATCCAAGAAAAGACATATGACAATGTTGTTTCCAATACAAATGATAAAAACCAATGCGTTTTCACTAGAGTTAACTAAAATGTTCCTGATTTTTCGTTTATATTACTGATGGAAGATGTACACGTAAAACCGCTCTATTCCGGCTGAAACGTCGATATATGCAATAAAAAGCGAACCTTCCCCATTTTTAATATCTTACTCAGTATTTCAACGAGAAACAAATAGATGATTGAAGATGAAGTATTTAAGTTTATTATCTAATTAATTACGTGTTTGCATCATTTTTATCGTATATTTAATGAATTAATACCAATAAACTGAAAATTCACAAAAACATTGAAAAACAGCAAAATATTGTCTAATTCGATGATATTTGGTTTAAATCACATAAAGGAAAAGGGGATGATAAACGTCAAAATATTACTAAATTCGATGATTTTTAGTACGAAACAAAATGCAAGAAGACTTGCTTAAAATGCAATATTATGCGAAAATCTGAGATTTGAAGGCCAAATCACATATCGTGATACTACATGAAATAGTATCGAAAAATTGGTAAAAATGAATATATTTACGTAATATCAAACTACATGAAAAACGTGAAAAAATCAATATTAATACAAATTTGAGGATATTAACTTCGAATCATTGAGCGAGGTTTCGTATTATTTAGAGATAAGAAAATACATATGACAATGTTGTTTCCAATACAAATGATAAAAATCAATGTGTTTTCATTTGAATTAACTAAAATGTTCTTGATTTTCCGTTTATATTACCGATGGAAGATGTACACGTAAAACCGCTCTATTCCGGCTGAAACGTCGATATATGCAATAAAAACCAAAATTCTCCCCTTTTCAATATCTTACTCAGTATTTTAACGGGAAACAAATAGTTGATTGAAAATGAAGTATTTAAGGTTAATTTCTAATCAATTTCGTGTATGCATCATTTTTATCGTATATTTAATGAATTAATACCAATAAACTAAAAATTCACAGAAACGTGGAAAAACGGCAAAATATTGCCTAATTCGATGATATTTTGTTTATATTACATAAAGGAAAAGGAAGATGATAAACGTCAAAATATTACTAAATTCGATGATTTTTAGTACGAAACAAAATGCAAGAAAACATGCTTAAAATGCAATAATATGCGAAATTCTGAGATTTGAAGGCCAAATCACATATCGCTATATTACATGAAATAGTATCGAAATATTGGTGAAAATGAAAATATTTACGTAATATCAAACTACATAAAAAACGTGAAAAAGTCACTATTAAACCAAATTTGAGGATTTTAACTTCGAATCATAAAGAGAGGTTTCGTATGGTTTTGATCCAAGAAAAGACATATGACAATGTTGTTTCCAATACAAATGATAAAAATCAATGTGTTTTCATTAGAATGAACTAAAATGTTCCTGATTTTTCGTTTATATTACCGATGGAAGATGTACACGTAAAACCGCACAATTCCGGCTGAAACGTCGATATATGCAATAAAAAGCGAACTTCTCCCATTTTCAATATCTTATTCTGTATTTCAACGAGAAACAAATAGATGATTGAAGATGAAGTATTTAAGTTTATTATCTGTTTATTATCTAATCAATTACGTGTTTGCATCATTTTTATCGAATATTTAATGAATTAATACCAATAAACTGAAAATTCACAAAAACGTGGAAAAACGGCAAAATATTGCCTAATTCGATGGTATTTTGTTTATATCACATAAAAGAAAAGGGAGATGATAAACGTCAAAATATTACTAAATTCGATGATTTTTAGTACGAAACAAAATGCCAGAAAACTTACTTAAAATGCAATATTATGCGAAATTCTGATATTTGAAGGAATTTCGATACTATTTCATGATACTACATGAAATAGTATCGAAATATTGGTAAAAATGAATATACTTACGTAATATCAAACTACATGAAAAACGTGAAAAATGTCAATATTATTCCAAATTTGAGGATTTTAACTTCGAATTATAGAGCTAGGTTTTGTATTATTTAGATCCAAGAAAAGACATATGAAAATGTTGTTTCCAATACAAATGATAAAAATCAATGTGTTTTCATTAGAATTAACTAAGATGTTCCTGATTTTTCGTTTATATTACTGATGGAAGATGTACACGTAAAACCGTTCTATTCCGGCTGAAACGTCGATATATGCAATAAAAACCGAACTTCTCCCCTTTTCAATGTCTTACTCAGTATTTCAACGAGAAACAAATAGACGATTGAAAATGAAGTATTTAAGGTTATTATCTAATCAATTATATGTTTGCATCATTTTTATCGTATATTTAATGAATTAATACCAATAAACGTAAAATTCACAGAAACGTGGAAAAACGGCAAAATATTGCCTAATTCGATGATATTTTGCTTATATCACATAAAGGAAAAGGGAGATAATAAACGTCAAAATATTACAAAATTTGATGATTTCTAGTACGAAACAAAATGCAAGAAAACTTGCTTAAAATACAATATTATGCTAAATTCTGAGATTTGAAGGCCAAATCACATATCGTGAGAAAACATGAAACAGTATCGAATTATTGGTAAAAATGAATATATTTACGTAATATCAAACTACATGAAAAACGTGAAAAAAGTCAATATTATTTCAAATTTGAGGATTTTTAACTTCGAATCATAGAGCGAGGTTTCGTATAATTTAGATCCAAGAAAAGACATGACAATGTTGTTTCCAATACAAATGATAAAAATCAATGTGTATTCACTAGAGTTAACTAAAATGTTCCTGATTTTCCGTTTAAAATTTCCGACGGAAGATGTTCACGTAAAACCACTCTAATCCGGCTGAAACGTCGATATATGCAGTAGAGACAGAAATTCTCCTCTTTTCAATATCTTATCAAGTATTTTAACGAGAAATAAATAGTTGATTTAAAATGAAGTATTTAATGTTAATTTCTAATCAATTATGTGTTTCATCGTTTTTATCGTATATTTAATGAATTAATACCAATAAACTGAAAATTTACAATATCGTGGAAAACAGTAAAATATTCCCTAATTCGATGATATTTTGTTAATATCACACAAAGGAAAAGGGAGATGATAAACGTCAAAATATTACTAAAGTCGATGGTTTTTAGTTCGAAACAAAATGCAAGAAAACATGCTTAAAATGCAAAATTATGCGAAAATCTGAGATATGAAGGCCAAATCACATATCGTAATACTACATGAAACAGTATCGAAATATTGGTAAAAATGAATATATTTACGTAATATCAAACTACATGAAAAACGTGAAAAAAGTCAATATTATTCCAAATTTGAAAATTTTAACTTCGAATTATAGAGCTAGGTTTCGTATTTTTTAGATATAAGAAAAGACATATGAAAATGTTGTTTCCAATACAAATGATAAAAATCAATGTGTTTTCATTAGAATTAACTAAGATGTTCCTGATTTTTCGTTTATATTATCGATGGAAGATGTACACGTAAAACCGCTCTATTCCGGCTGAAACGTCGATATTTGCAATAAAAACCGAACTTCTCCCCTTTTCAATATCTTACTCAGTATTTCAACGAGAAACAAATAGACGATTGAAAATGAGGTATTTAAGGTTTTTATCTAATCAATTATGTGTTTGTATCATTTTTATCGTATATTTAATGAATTAATACCAATAAACTGAAAATTCAGAGAAACGTGGAAAAACCGCAAAATATTGCCTAATTCGATGATATTTTGTTTATATCACATAAAGGAAATGGAGATGATAAACGTCAAAATATTACTAAATTTGATGATTTTTAGTTCGAAACAAAATGCAAGTAAACTTGCTTAAAATGCAATATTATGCGGTATTCTGATATATGAAGGCAAAATCACATATCGTGATACTACATGAAATAGTATCGAAATATTGGTGAAAATGAATATATTTACGTAATATCAAACTACATGAAAAACGTGAAAAAAGTCATTATTAAACCAAATTTAAGGATTTTAACTACGAATCATTGAGCGAGGTTTCGTATTATTTAGATCCAAGAAAAGACATATGTCAATGTTGTTTCCAATACAAATGATAAAAATCAATGTGTTTTCATTAGAATGAACTAAAATGTTCCTGATTTATCGTTCATATTACCGATGGAAGATGTACACGTAAAACCGCACAATTCCGGCTGAAACGTCGATATATGCAATAAAAAGCGAACTTCTCCCATTTTCAATATCTTACTCAGTATTTCAACGAGAAACAAATAGATGATTGAAGATGAAGTATTTAAGTTTATTATCTAATCAATTACGTGTTTGCATCATTTTTATCGAATATTTATTGAATTAATACTAATAAACTGAAAATTCACAAAAACGTGGAAAAACGGCAAAATATTGCCTAATTCGATGGTATTTTGTTTAAATCACATAGAGGAAAAGGGATGATAAACGTCAAAATAATGCTAAATTCGATGATGTTTAGTACGAAACAAAATGCAAGAAAACATGCTTAAAATGCAATAATATGCGAAATTCTGAGATTTGAAGGCCAAATCACATATCACGATATTACATGAAATAGTATCGAAATATTGGTGAAAATGAATATATTTACGAAATATCAAACTACATAAAAAACGTGAAAAAGTCACTATTAAACCAAATTTGAGGATTTTAACTTCGAATCATAAAGAGAGGTTTCGTATTGTTTTGATCCAAGAAAAGACATATGACAGTGTTGTTTCCAATACAAATGATAAAAATCAATGTGTTTTCGTTAGAATTAACTAAAATGATCCTGATTTTCTGTTTATATTACTGACGGAAGATGAACACGTAAAACCGCTCTAATTCGGCTGAAACGTCGATATATGCAATGAAAACAGAAATTCTCCCCTTTTCAATATCTTATCAAGTATGTTAACGAGAAGTAAATAGTTGATTTAAAATGAAGTATTTAAGGTTAATTTCTAATCAATTATGTGTTTCATCATTTTTATCGTATATATAATGAATTAATAACAATAAACTGAAAATTTACAATAACGTGGAAAACAGCCAAATATTGCCTAATTCGATGATATTTTGTTCATATCACATAAAGGAAAAGGGAAATGATAAACGTCAAAATATTACTAAATTCGATGATTTTTAGTACGAAACAAAATGCCAGAAAACTTACTTATAATGCAATATTATGCGAAATTCTGATATTTGAAGGAATTTCGATACTATTTCATGATACTACATGAAATAGTATCGAAATATTGGTAAAAATGAATATACTTACGTAATATCAAACTACATGAAAAACGTGAAAAATGTCAATATTATTCCAAATTTGAGGATTTTAACTTCGAATTATAGAGCTAGGTTTTGTATTATTTAGATCCAAGAAAAGACATATGAAAATGTTGTTTCCAATACAAATGATAAAAATCAATGTGTTTTCATTAGAATTAACTAAGATGTTCCTGATTTTTCGTTTATATTACTGATGGAAGATGTACACGTAAAACCGTTCTATTCCGGCTGAAACGTCGATATATGCAATAAAAACCGAACTTCTCCCCTTTTCAATGTCTTACTCAGTATTTCAACGAGAAACAATTAGATGATTGAAGATGAAGTATTTAAGTTTATTATCTTATTAATTACGTGTTTGCATCATTTTTATCGTATATTTAATGAATTAATACCAATAAACGTAAAATTCACAGAAACGTGGAAAAACGGCATAATATTGCCTAATTCGATGATATTTTGCTTATATCACATAAAGGAAAAGGGAGATAATAAACGTCAAAATATTACAAAATTTGATGATTTCTAGTACGAAACAAAATGCAAGAAAACTTGCTTAAAATGCAATATTATGCGAAAATCTGGGATTTGAAGGCCAAATCACATATCGTGATACAACCCGTTCTCGCAAATTCGTAAAGTCAATATTGACTTATTAAATAAGTGCATAGGTGACATACTAAACATAATAGATACCCTTAAAAAGCTTCATAGAAGACACCGACCTTACCTAACCTTGTTAGTATGTTAAGATAAGCATCTTATAGCTTCGTAATTACAATTGTTACTTAACCTATTATAGGCATAGGTTAAGTAATAATTGTAATTACGAAGCAATAAGATGCTAATCTTAACATACTAACAAGGTTAGGTAAGGTCGGTGTTTTCTATGAAGCGTTTTAAGGGTATCTATTATGTTTAGTATATCACCTATGCACGTAGTTAATAAGTCAATATTGACTTTACGAATTTGCGAGAACGTGTTGCGTGATACTACATGAAATAGTATCGAAAAAATGGTAAAAATGAATATATTTACGTAATATCAAACTACATGAAAAACGTGAAAAAATCAATATTAATACAAATTTGAGGATATTAACTTCGAATCATTGAGCGAGGTTTCGTATTATTTAGAGATAAGAAAATACATATGACAATGTTGTTTCCAATACAAATGATAAAAATCAATGTGTTTTCATTTGAATTAACTAAAATGTTCTTGATTTTCCGTTTATATTACCGATGGAAGATGTACACGTAAAACCGCTCTATTCCGGCTGAAACGTCGATATATGCAATAAAAACCAAAATTCTCCCCTTTTCAATATCTTACTCAGTATTTTAACGGGAAACAAATAGTTGATTGAAAATGAAGTATTTAAGGTTAATTTCTAATCAATTTCGTGTTTGCATCATTTTTATCGTATATTTATTGAATTAGAACCAATAAACTGAAAATTCATAGAAACGTGGAAAAACGGGAAAATATTGCCTAATTCGATTATATTTTGTTTATATCACATAAAGGAAAAGGGAGATGATAAACGTCAAAATATTACTAAATTCGATGATTTTTAGTTCGAAACAAAATGCAAGAAAACTTGCTTAAAATGCAATATTATGCGATATTCTGAGATATGAAGGCCAAATCACATATCGTGATACTACATGAAGTAGTATCGAAATATTGGTGAAAATGAATATATTTACGTAATATCAAACTACATGAAAAAGATGAAAAAAGTCACCATTAAACCAAATTTAAGGATTTTAACTTCGAATCATAAAGCAAGGTTTCGTATTATTTAGATCCAAGAAAAGACATGACAATGTTGTTTCCAATACAAATGATAAAAATCAATGTGTTTTCATTAGAATGAACTAAAATGTTCCTGATTTTCCGTTTATATTATAGATGGAAGATGACACGTAAAACCGCACAATTCCGGCTGAAACGTTGATATATGCAAAAAAATGCAAACCTTCTCCATTTTCAATATCTTACTCAGTATTTCAACGAGAAACAAATAGACGATTGAAAATGAGGTATTTAAGGTTATTATGTAATCAATTATGTGTTTGTATCATTTTTATCGTATATTTAATGAATTAATACCAATAAACTGAAAATTCACAGAAACAAGAAAAACGGGAAAACATTGCCTAATTCGATGATATTTTGTTTATATCACATAAAGGAAAAGGGAGATGATAAACGTCAAAATATTACTAAATTCGATGATTTTTAGTTCGAAACAAAATGCAAGAAAACTTGTTTAAAATGCAATATTATGCGATATTCTGAGATATGAAGGCCAAATCACATATCGTGATACGACATGAAATAGTATCGAGATATTGGTAAAAATTAATATATTTACGTAATATCAAACTACATGAAAAACGTGAAAAAAGTCAATATTATTCCAAATTTGAGGATTTTAACTTCGCATGATAGAGCGAGGTTTCGTATTATTTAGATCCAAGGAAAGACATATGACAATGTTGTTTCCAATACAAATGATAAAAATCAATGTGTTTTCACTAGAGTTAACTAAAATGTTCCCGATTTTTCGTTTATATTACCGATGGAAGATGTACACGTAAAACCGCTCTATTCCGGCTGAAACGTCGATATATGCAATAAAAAGCGAACCTTCCCCATTTTTAGTATCTTACTCAGTATTTCAACGAGAAACAAATAGATGATTGAAGATGAAGTATTTAAGTTTATTATCTTATTAATTACGTGTTTGCATCATTTTTATCGTATATTTAATGAATTAATACCAATAAACTGAAAATTCACAAAAACGTTGAAAAACAGCAAAATATTGCCTAATTCGATAGTATTTTGTTTAAATCACATAAAGGAAAAGGGGATGAAAAACGTCAATATATTCCTAAATTCCATGATGTTTAGTACGATACAAAAATGCAAGAAAACTTGCTTAAAATGCAATATTATGCGAAAATCTGAGATATGAAGGCCAAATCACATATCGCGAGAAAACATGAAGTAGTATCGAAATATTAGTAAAATCGAGTAAAATCACACCACATGAAAAACGTGAAAAAAGTCAATATTTTACCATATTTGAGGATTTTAACTTCAAATCATAGAGCGAGGTTTCGTATTGTTTAGACCAAAGAAAAGACATATGACAATGTTGTTTCTAATACAAATGATAAAAATCAATGTGTTTTCATTAGAATTAACTAAAATGTTTCTGATTTTCCGTTTATATTACCGACGGAAGATGTACACGTAAAACCGCTCTAATCCGGCTGAAACGTCGATATATGCAATAAAAACCGAACTTCTCCCCTTTTCAATATCTTATCAAGTATTTTAACGAGAAATAAATAGTTGATTTAAAATGAAGTATTTAAGGTTGATTTCTAATCAATTATATGTTTCATCATTTTTATCGTAGATTTAATGAATTATTAACAATAAAATGAAAATTTACAATAACGTGGAAAAACAGCAAAATATTGCCTAATTCGATGATATTTTTTTTGTATTACATAAAGGAAAAGGGAGATGATAAACGTCAAAATATTACTAAATTCGATGATTTTTAGTTCGAAACAAAATGCAAGAAAACTTGCTTAAAATGCAATATTATGCGATATTCTGAGATATGAAGGCCAAATCACATATCGTGATACTATATGAAACAGTATCGAAATATTGACGAAAATGAATATATTTACGTAATATCAAACTACATGAAAAAGGTGAAAAATGTCACTATTAAACCAAATTTAAGGATTTTAGCTTCGAATCATAAAGCAAGGTTTCGTATTATTTAGATCCACGAAAAGACATATGACAATGTTGTTTCTAATACAAATGATAAAAATCAATGTGTTTTCATTAGAATGAACTAAAATGTTCCTGATTTTCCGTTTATATTATAGATGGAAGATGTACACGTAAAACCGCACAATTCCGGCTGAAACGTCGATATATGCCATAAAAAGCAAACCTTTCCCATTTTCAATATCTTACTCAGTATTTCAACGAGAAACAAATAGACGATTGAAAATGAGGTATTTAAGGTTATTATCTAATCAATTATGTGTTTGTATCATTTTTATCGTATATTTAATGAATTAATATCAATAAACTGAAAATTCACAGAAACAAGAAAAACGGCAAAATAATGCCTAATTTGATGGTATTTTGTTTATATCACATAAAGGAAAAGGGAGATGATAAACGTAAAAATATTACTAAATTCGATGATTTTTAGTTCGAAACAAAATGCAAGAAAACTTGCTTAAAATGCAATATTATGCGATATTCTGAGATATGAAGGCCAAATCACATATCGTGATACGACAGGAAATAGTATCGAGATATTGGTTAAAATTAATATATTTACGTAATATCAAACTACATGAAAAACGTGAAAAAAGTCAATATTATTCCAAATTTGAGGATTTTAACTTCGCATGATAGAGCGAGGTTTCGTATTATTTAGATCCAAGGAAAGACATATGACAATGTTGTTTCCAATACAAATGATAAAAATCAATGTGTTTTCACTAGAGTTAACTAAAATGTTCCCGATTTTTCGTTTATATTACCGATGGAAGATGTACACGTAAAACCGCTCTATTCCGGGCTGAAACGTCGATATATGCAATAAAAAGCGAACCTTCCCCATTTTTAGTATCTTACTCAGTATTTCAACGAGAAACAAATAGATGATTGAAGATGAAGTATTTAAGTTTATTATCTTATTAATTACGTGTTTGCATCATTTTTATCGTATATTTAATGAATTAATACCAATAAACTGAAAATTCACAAAAACGTTGAAAAACAGCAAAATATTGCCTAATTCGATAGTATTTTGTTTAAATCACATAAAGGAAAAGGGGATGAAAAACGTCAAAATATTCCTAAATTCCATGATGTTTAGTACGATACAAAAATGCAAGAAAACTTGCTTAAAATGCAATATTATGCGAAAATCTGAGATATGAAGGCCAAATCACATATCGCGAGAAAACATGAAGTAGTATCGAAATATTAGTAAAATTGAGTAAAATCACACCACATGAAAAACGTGAAAAAAGTCAATATTTTACCATATTTGAGGATTTTAACTTCAAATCATAGAGCGAGGTTTCGTATTGTTTAGACCAAAGAAAAGACATATGACAATGTTGTTTCTAATACAAATGATAAAAATCAATGTGTTTTCATTAGAATTAACTAAAATGTTTCTGATTTTCCGTTTATATTACCGACGGAAGATGTACACGTAAAACCGCTCTAATCCGGCTGAAACGTCGATATATGCAATAAAAACCGAACTTCTCCCCTTTTCAATATCTTATCAAGTATTTTAACGAGAAATAAATAGTTGATTTAAAATGAAGTATTTAAGGTTGGTTTCTAATCAATTATATGTTTCATCATTTTTATCGTAGATTTAATGAATTATTAACAATAAAATGAAAATTTACAATAACGTGGAAAAACAGCAAAATATTGCTTAATTAGATGATATTTTTTTTGTATTACATAAAGGAAAAGGGAGATGATAAACGTCAAAATATTACTAAATTCGATGATTTTTAGTTCGAAACAAAATGCAAGAAAACTTGCTTAAAATGCAATATTATGCGATATTCTGAGATATGAAGGCCAAATCACATATCGTGATACTATATGAAACAGTATCGAAATATTGACGAAAATGAATATATTTACGTAATATCAAACTACATGAAAAAGGTGAAAAATGTCACTATTAAACCAAATTTAAGGATTTTAGCTTCGAATCATAAAGCAAGGTTTCGTATTATTTAGATCCACGAAAAGACATATGACAATGTTGTTTCTAATACAAATGATAAAAATCAATGTGTTTTCATTAGAATGAACTAAAATGTTCCTGATTTTCCGTTTATATTATAGATGGAAGATGTACACGTAAAACCGCACAATTCCGGCTGAAACGTCGATATATGCCATAAAAAGCAAACCTTTCCCATTTTCAATATCTTACTCAGTATTTCAACGAGAAACAAATAGACGATTGAAAATGAGGTATTTAAGGTTATTATCTAATCAATTATGTGTTTGTATCATTTTTATCGTATATTTAATGAATTAATATCAATAAACTGAAAATTCACAGAAACAAGAAAAACGGCAAAATAATGCCTAATTTGATGGTATTTTGTTTATATCACATAAAGGAAAAGGGAGATGATAAACGTCAAAATATTACTAAATTCGATGATTTTTAGTTCGAAACAAAATGCAAGAAAACTTGCTTAAAATGCAATATTATGCGATATTCTGAGATATGAAGGCCAAATCACATATCGTGATACGACAGGAAATAGTATCGAGATATTGGTTAAAATTAATATATTTACGTAATATCAAACTACATGAAAAACGTGAAAAAAGTCAATATTGTTCCAAATTTGAGGATTTTAACTTCAAATCATACAGCGAAGTTTCGTATTATTTAGATTCAAGAAAAGACATATGACAATGTTGTTTCCAATACAAATGATAAAAACCAATGTGTTTTCGTTAGAATTAACTAAAATGTTCCTGATTTTTCGTTTATATTACTGATGGAAGATGTACACGTAAAACCGCTCTAATTCGGCTGAAACGTCGATATATGCAATGAAAACAGAAATTCTCCCCTTTTCAATATCTTATCAAGTATGTTAACGAGAAGTAAATAGTTGATTTAAAATGAAGTATTTAAGGTTAATTTCTAATCAATTATGTGTTTCATCATTTTTATCGTATATATAATGAATTAATAACAATAAACTGAAAATTTACAATAACGTGGAAAACAGCCAAATATTGCCTAATTCGATGATATTTTGTTCATATCACATAAAGGAAAAGGGAAATGATAAACGTCAAAATATTACTAAATTCGATGATTTTTAGTACGAAACAAAATGCCAGAAAACTTACTTATAATGCAATATTATGCGAAATTCTGATATTTGAAGGAATTTCGATACTATTTCATGATACTACATGAAATAGTATCGAAATATTGGTAAAAATGAATATACTTACGTAATATCAAACTACATGAAAAACGTGAAAAATGTCAATATTATTCCAAATTTGAGGATTTTAACTTCGAATTATAGAGCTAGGTTTTGTATTATTTAGATCCAAGAAAAGACATATGAAAATGTTGTTTCCAATACAAATGATAAAAATCAATGTGTTTTCATTAGAATTAACTAAGATGTTCCTGATTTTTCGTTTATATTACTGATGAAAGATGTACACGTAAAACCGTTCTATTCCGGCTGAAACGTCGATATATGCAATAAAAACCGAACTTCTCCCCTTTTCAATGTCTTACTCAGTATTTCAACGAGAAACAAATAGATGATTGAAGATGAAGTATTTAAGTTTATTATCTTATTAATTACGTGTTTGCATCATTTTTATCGTATATTTAATGAATTAATACCAATAAACGTAAAATTCACAGAAACGTGGAAAAACGGCAAAATATTGCCTAATTCGATGATATTTTGCTTATATCACATAAAGGAAAAGGGAGATAATAAACGTCAAAATATTACAAAATTTGATGATTTCTAGTACGAAACAAAATGCAAGAAAACTTGCTTAAAATGCAATATTATGCGAAAATCTGAGATTTGAAGGCCAAATCACATATCGTGATACTACATGAAATAGTATCGAAAAATTGGTAAAAATGAATATATTTACATAATATCAAACTACATGAAAAACGTGAAAAAATCAATATTAATACAAATTTGAGGATATTAACTTCGAATCATTGATCGAGGTTTCGTATTATTTAGAGATAAGAAAATACATATGACAATGTTGTTTCCAATACAAATGATAAAAATCAATGTGTTTTCATTTGAATTAACTAAAATGTTCTTGATTTTCCGTTTATATTACCGATGGAAGATGTACACGTAAAACCGCTCTATTCCGGCTGAAACGTCGATATATGCAATAAAAACCAAAATTCTCCCCTTTTCAATATCTTACTCAGTATTTTAACGGGAAACAAATAGTTGATTGAAAATGAAGTATTTAAGGTTAATTTCTAATCAATTTCGTGTTTGCATCATTTTTATCGTATATTTATTGAATTAGAACCAATAAACTGAAAATTCATAGAAACGTGGAAAAACGGGAAAATATTGCCTAATTCGATTATATTTTGTTTATATCACATAAAGGAAAAGGGAGATGATAAACGTCAAAATATTACTAAATTCGATGATTTTTAGTTCGAACCAAAATGCAAGAAAACTTGCTTAAAATGCAATATTATGCGATATTCTGAGATATGAAGGCCAAATCACATATCGTGATACTACATGAAGTAGTATCGAAATATTGGTGAAAATGAATATATTTACGTAATATCAAACTACATGAAAAAGATGAAAAAAATCACCATTAAACCAAATTTAAGGATTTTAACTTCGAATCATAAAGCAAGGTTTCGTATTATTTAGATCCAAGAAAAGACATGACAATGTTGTTTCCAATACAAATGATAAAAATCAATGTGTTTTCATTAGAATGAACTAAAATGTTCCTGATTTTCCGTTTATATTATAGATGGAAGATGACACGTAAAACCGCACAATTCCGGCTGAAACGTTGATATATGCAAAAAAATGCAAACCTTCTCCATTTTCAATATCTTACTCAGTATTTCAACGAGAAACAAATAGACGATTGAAAATGAGGTATTTAAGGTTATTATGTAATCAATTATGTGTTTGTATCATTTTTATCGTATATTTAATGAATTAATACCAATAAACTGAAAATTCACAGAAACAAGAAAAACGGGAAAACATTGCCTAATTCGATGATATTTTGTTTATATCACATAAAGGAAAAGGGAGATGATAAACGTCAAAATATTACTAAATTCGATGATTTTTAGTTCGAAACAAAATGCAAGAAAACTTGTTTAAAATGCAATATTATGCGATATTCTGAGATATGAAGGCCAAATCACATATCGTGATACGACATGAAATAGTATCGAGATATTGGTAAAAATTAATATATTTACGTAATATCAAACTACATGAAAAACGTGAAAAAAGTCAATATTATTCCAAATTTGAGGATTTTAACTTCGCATGATAGAGCGAGGTTTCGTATTATTTAGATCCAAGGAAAGACATATGACAATGTTGTTTCCAATACAAATGATAAAAATCAATGTGTTTTCACTAGAGTTAACTAAAATGTTCCCGATTTTTCGTTTATATTACCGATGGAAGATGTACACGTAAAACCGCTCTATTCCGGCTGAAACGTCGATATATGCAATAAAAAGCGAACCTTCCCCATTTTTAGTATCTTACTCAGTATTTCAACGAGAAACAAATAGATGATTGAAGATGAAGTATTTAAGTTTATTATCTTATTAATTACGTGTTTGCATCATTTTTATCGTATATTTAATGAATTAATACCAATAAACTGAAAATTCACAAAAACGTTGAAAAACAGCAAAATATTGCCTAATTCGATAGTATTTTGTTTAAATCACATAAAGGAAAAGGGGATGAAAAACGTCAAAATATTCCTAAATTCCATGATGTTTAGTACGATACAAAAATGCAAGAAAACTTGCTTAAAATGCAATATTATGCGAAAATCTGAGATATGAAGGCCAAATCACATATCGCGAGAAAACATGAAGTAGTTTCGAAATATTAGTAAAATCGAGTAAAATCACACCACATGAAAAACGTGAAAAAAGTCAATATTTTACCATATTTGAGGATTTTAACTTCAAATCATAGAGCGAGGTTTCGTATTGTTTAGACCAAAGAAAAGACATATGACAATGTTGTTTCTAATACAAATGATAAAAATCAATGTGTTTTCATTAGAATTAACTAAAATGTTTCTGATTTTCCGTTTATATTACCGACGGAAGATGTACACGTAAAACCGCTCTAATCCGGCTGAAACGTCGATATATGCAATAAAAACCGAACTTCTCCCCTTTTCAATATCTTATCAAGTATTTTAACGAGAAATAAATAGTTGATTTAAAATGAAGTATTTAAGGTTGATTTCTAATCAATTATATGTTTCATCATTTTTATCGTAGATTTAATGAATTATTAACAATAAAATGAAAATTTACAATAACGTGGAAAAACAGCAAAATATTGCCTAATTCGATGATATTTTTTTTGTATTACATAAAGGAAAAGGGAGATGATAAACGTCAAAATATTACTAAATTCGATGATTTTTAGTTCGAAACAAAATGCAAGAAAACTTGCTTAAAATGCAATATTATGCGATATTCTGAGATATGAAGGCCAAATCACATATCGTGATACTATATGAAACAGTATCGAAATATTGACGAAAATGAATATATTTACGTAATATCAAACTACATGAAAAAGGTGAAAAATGTCACTATTAAACCAAATTTAAGGATTTTAGCTTCGAATCATAAAGCAAGGTTTCGTATTATTTAGATCCACGAAAAGACATATGACAATGTTGTTTCTAATACAAATGATAAAAATCAATGTGTTTTCATTAGAATGAACTAAAATGTTCCTGATTTTCCGTTTATATTATAGATGGAAGATGTACACGTAAAACCGCACAATTCCGGCTGAAACGTCGATATATGCCATAAAAAGCAAACCTTTCCCATTTTCAATATCTTACTCAGTATTTCAACGAGAAACAAATAGACGATTGAAAATGAGGTATTTAAGGTTATTATCTAATCAATTATGTGTTTGTATCATTTTTATCGTATATTTAATGAATTAATATCAATAAACTGAAAATTCACAGAAACAAGAAAAACGGCAAAATAATGCCTAATTTGATGGTATTTTGTTTATATCACATAAAGGAAAAGGGAGATGATAAACGTCAAAATATTACTAAATTCGATGATTTTTAGTTCGAAACAAAATGCAAGAAAACTTGCTTAAAATGCAATATTATGCGATATTCTGAGATATGAAGGCCAAATCACATATCGTGATACGACAGGAAATAGTATCGAGATATTGGTTAAAATTAATATATTTACGTAATATCAAACTACATGAAAAACGTGAAAAAAGTCAATATTGTTCCAAATTTGAGGATTTTAACTTCAAATCATACAGCGAAGTTTCGTATTATTTAGATTCAAGAAAAGACATATGACAATGTTGTTTCCAATACAAATGATAAAAACCAATGCGTTTTCACTAGAGTTAACTAAAATGTTCCTGATTTTTCGTTTATATTACTGATGGAAGATGTACACGTAAAACCGCTCTATTCCGGCTGAAACGTCGATATATGCAATAAAAAGCGAACCTTCCCTATTTTTAATATCTTACTCAGTATTTCAACGAGAAACAAATAGATGATTGAAGATGAAGTATTTAAGTTTATTATCTAATTAATTACGTGTTTGCATCATTTTTATCGTATATTTAATGAATTAATACCAATAAACTGAAAATTCACAAAAACATTGAAAAACAGCAAAATATTGTCTAATTCGATGATATTTGGTTTAAATCACATAAAGGAAAAGGGGATGATAAACGTCAAAGTATTGCCAAGTTCGATGATGTTTAGTACGAAACAAAATGCAAGAAAACTTGCTTAAAATGCAATATTATGCGAAAATCTGAGATATGAAGGCCAAATCACATATCGTGAGAAAACATGAAGTAGTATCGAAATATTGGTAATAACGAATATATTTACGTAAAATCACACCACATGAAAAACGTGAAAAAGGTCACAATTTTACCATATTTGAGGATTTATCTTCAAATCATAGAGCGAGGTTTCGTATTGTTTAGACCAAAGAAAAGACATATGAGAATGTTGTTTCCAATACAAATGATAAAAATCAATGTGTTTTCATTAGAATTAACTAAAAATGTTCCTGATTTTCCGTTTATATTACCGACGGAAGATGTACACGTAAAACCGCTCTAATCCGGCTGAAACGTCGATATATGCAATAAAAACAGAAATTCTCCCCTTTTCATTATCTTATCAAGTATTTTAACGAGAAATAAATAGTTGATTTAAAATGAAGTATTTAAGGTTAATTTCTAATCAATTATGTGTTTCATCATTTTTATCGTATATATAATGAACTAATAACAATAAACTGAAAATTTACAATAACGTGGAAAAACAGCAAAAATATTGCCTAATTCGATGATATTTTGTTTATATCATATAAAGGAAAAGGGAGATGATAAACGTCAAAATATTACTAAATTCGATGATTTTTAGTACGAAACAAAATGCAAGAAAACTTGCTTAAAATGCAATATTATGCGAAATTCTGAGATTTGAAGGCCAAATCACATATCGTGATACTACATGAAATAGTATCGAAAAATTGGTAAAAATGAATATATTTACGTAATATCAAACTACATGAAAAACGTGAAAAAATCAATATTAATACAAATTTGAGGATATTAACTTCGAATCATTGAGCGAGGTTTCGTATTATTTAGAGATAAGAAAAGACATGACAATGTTGTTTCCAATACAAATGATAAAAATCAATGTGTTTTCATTTGAATTAACTAAAATGTTCTTGATTTTCCGTTTATATTACCGATGGAAGATGTACACGTAAAACCGCTCTATTCCGGCTGAAACGTCGATATATGCAATAAAAACCAAAATTCTCCCCTTTTCAATATCTTACTCAGTATTTTAACGGGAAACAAATAGTTGATTGAAAATGAAGTATTTAAGGTTAATTTCTAATCAATTTCGTGTTTGCATCATTTTTATCGTATATTTATTGAATTAGAACCAATAAACTGAAAATTCATAGAAACGTGGAAAAACGGGAAAATATTGCCTAATTCGATTATATTTTGTTTATATCACATAAAGGAAAAGGGAGATGATAAACGTCAAAATATTACTAAATTCGATGATTTTTAGTTCGAAACAAAATGCAAGAAAACTTGCTTAAAATGCAATATTATGCGATATTCTGAGATATGAAGGCCAAATCACATATCGTGATACTACATGAAGTAGTATCGAAATATTGGTGAAAATGAATATATTTACGTAATATCAAACTACATGAAAAAGATGAAAAAAGTCACCATTAAACCAAATTTAAGGATTTTAACTTCGAATCATAAAGCAAGGTTTCGTATTATTTAGATCCAAGAAAAGACATGACAATGTTGTTTCCAATACAAATAATAAAAATCAATGTGTTTTCATTAGAATGAACTAAAATGTTCCTGATTTTCCGTTTATATTATAGATGGAAGATGACACGTAAAACCGCACAATACCGGCTGAAACGTTGATATATGCAATAAAATGCAAACCTTCTCCATTTTCAATATCTTACTCAGTATTTCAACGAGAAACAAATAGACGATTGAAAATGAGGTATTTAAGGTTATTATGTAATCAATTATGTGTTTGTATCATTTTTATCGTATATTTAATGAATTAATACCAATAAACTGAAAATTCACAGAAACAAGAAAAACGGGAAAACATTGCCTAATTCGATGATATTTTGTTTATATCACATAAAGGAAAAGGGATATGATAAACGTCAAAATATTACTAAATTCGATGATTTTTAGTTCGAAACAAAATGCAAGAAAACTTGTTTAAAATGCAATATTATGCGATATTCTGAGATATGAAGGCCAAATCACATATCGTGATACGACATGAAATAGTATCGAGATATTGGTAAAAATTAATATATTTACGTAATATCAAACTACATGAAAAACGTGAAAAAAGTCAATATTATTCCAAATTTGAGGATTTTAACTTCGCATGATAGAGCGAGGTTTCGTATTATTTAGATCCAAGGAAAGACATATGACAATGTTGTTTCCAATACAAATGATAAAAATCAATGTGTTTTCACTAGAGTTAACTAAAATGTTCCCGATTTTTCGTTTATATTACCGATGGAAGATGTACACGTAAAACCGCTCTATTCCGGCTGAAACGTCGATATATGCAATAAAAAGCGAACCTTCCCCATTTTTAGTATCTTACTCAGTATTTCAACGAGAAACAAATAGATGATTGAAGATGAAGTATTTAAGTTTATTATCTTATTAATTACGTGTTTGCATCATTTTTATCGTATATTTAATGAATTATTACCAATAAACTGAAAATTCACAAAAACGTTGAAAAACAGCAAAATATTGCCTAATTCGATAGTATTTTGTTTAAATCACATAAAGGAAAAGGGGATGAAAAACGTCAAAATATTCCTAAATTCCATGATGTTTAGTACGATACAAAAATGCAAGAAAACTTGCTTAAAATGCAATATTATGCGAAAATCTGAGATATGAAGGCCAAATCACATATCGCGAGAAAACATGAAGTAGTATCGAAATATTAGTAAAATCGAGTAAAATCACACCACATGAAAAACGTGAAAAAAGTCAATATTTTACCATATTTGAGGATTTTAACTTCAAATCATAGAGCGAGGTTTCGTATTGTTTAGACCAAAGAAAAGACATATGACAATGTTGTTTCTAATACAAATGATAAAAATCAATGTGTTTTCATTAGAATTAACTAAAATGTTTCTGATTTTCCGTTTATATTACCGACGGAAGATGTACACGTAAAACCGCTCTAATCCGGCTGAAACGTCGATATATGCAATAAAAACCGAACTTCTCCCCTTTTCAATATCTTATCAAGTATTTTAACGAGAAATAAATAGTTGATTTAAAATGAAGTATTTAAGGTTGATTTCTAATCAATTATATGTTTCATCATTTTTATCGTAGATTTAATGAATTATTAACAATAAAATGAAAATTTACAATAACGTGGAAAAACAGCAAAATATTGCCTAATTCGATGATATTTTTTTTGTATCACATAAAGGAAAAGGGAGATGATAAACGTCAAAATATTACTAAATTCGATGATTTTTAGTTCGAAACCAAATGCAAGAAAACTTGCTTAAAATGCAATATTATGCGATATTCTGAGATATGAAGGCCAAATCACATATCGTGATACTATATGAAATAGTATCGAAATATTGACGAAAATGAATATATTTACGTAATATCAAACTACATGAAAAAGGTGAAAAATGTCACTATTAAACCAAATTTAAGGATTTTAGCTTCGAATCATAAAGCAAGGTTTCGTATTATTTAGATCCACGAAAAGACATATGACAATGTTGTTTCTAATACAAATGATAAAAATCAATGTGTTTTCATTAGAATGAACTAAAATGTTCCTGATTTTCCGTTTATATTATAGATGGAAGATGTACACGTAAAACCGCACAATTCCGGCTGAAACGTCGATATATGCCATAAAAAGCAAACCTTTCCCATTTTCAATATCTTACTCAGTATTTCAACGAGAAACAAATAGACGATTGAAAATGAGGTATTTAAGGTTATTATCTAATCAATTATGTGTTTGTATCATTTTTATCGTATATTTAATGAATTAATATCAATAAACTGAAAATTCACAGAAACAAGAAAAACGGCAAAATAATGCCTAATTTGATGGTATTTTGTTTATATCACATAAAGGAAAAGGGAGATGATAAACGTCAAAATATTACTAAATTCGATGATTTTTAGTTCGAAACAAAATGCAAGAAAACTTGCTTAAAATGCAATATTATGCGATATTCTGAGATATGAAGGCCAAATCACATATCGTGATACGACAGGAAATAGTATCGAGATATTGGTTAAAATTAATATATTTACGTAATATCAAACTACATGAAAAACGTGAAAAAAGTCAATATTGTTCCAAATTTGAGGATTTTAACTTCAAATCATACAGCGAAGTTTCGTATTATTTAGATTCAAGAAAAGACATATGACAATGTTGTTTCCAATACAAATGATAAAAACCAATGCGTTTTCACTAGAGTTAACTAAAATGTTCCTGATTTTTCGTTTATATTACTGATGGAAGATGTACACGTAAAACCGCTCTATTCCGGCTGAAACGTCGATATATGCAATAAAAAGCGAACCTTCCCCATTTTTAATATCTTACTCAGTATTTCAACGAGAAACAAATAGATGATTGAAGATGAAGTATTTAAGTTTATTATCTAATTAATTACGTGTTTGCATCATTTTTATCGTATATTTAATGAATTAATACCAATAAACTGAAAATTCACAAAAACATTGAAAAACAGCAAAATATTGTCTAATTCGATGATATTTGGTTTAAATCACATAAAGGAAAAGGGGATGATAAACGTCAAAGTATTGCCAAGTTCGATGATGTTTAGTACGAAACAAAATGCAAGAAAACTTGCTTAAAATGCAATATTATGCGAAAATCTGAGATATGAAGGCCAAATCACATATCGTGAGAAAACATGAAGTAGTATCGAAATATTGGTAATAACGAATATATTTACGTAAAATCACACCACATGAAAAACGTGAAAAAGGTCACAATTTTACCATATTTGAGGATTTTAACTTCAAATCATAGAGCGAGGTTTCGTATTGTTTAGACCAAAGAAAAGACATATGAGAATGTTGTTTCCAATACAAATGATAAAAATCAATGTGTTTTCATTAGAATTAACTAAAAATGTTCCTGATTTTCCGTTTATATTACCGACGGAAGATGTACACGTAAAACCGCTCTATTCCGGCTGAAACGTCGATATATGCAATAAAAACCAAAATTCTCCCCTTTTCAATATCTTACTCAGTATTTTAACGGGAAACAAATAGTTGATTGAAAATGAAGTATTTAAGGTTAATTTCTAATCAATTTCGTGTTTGCATCATTTTTATCGTATATTTATTGAATTAGAACCAATAAACTGAAAATTCATAGAAACGTGGAAAAACGGGAAAATATTGCCTAATTCGATTATATTTTGTTTATATCACATAAAGGAAAAGGGAGATGATAAACGTCAAAATATTACTAAATTCGATGATTTTTAGTTCGAAACCAAATGCAAGAAAACTTGCTTAAAATGCAATATTATGCGATATTCTGAGATATGAAGGCCAAATCACATATCGTGATACTACATGAAGTAGTATCGAAATATTGGTGAAAATGAATATATTTACGTAATATCAAACTACATGAAAAAGATGAAAAAAGTCACCATTAAACCAAATTTAAGGATTTTAACTTCGAATCATAAAGCAAGGTTTCGTATTATTTAGATCCAAGAAAAGACATATGACAATGTTGTTTCCAATACAAATGATAAAAATCAATGTGTTTTCATTAGAATGAACTAAAATGTTCCTGATTTTCCGTTTATATTATAGATGGAAGATGACACGTAAAACCGCACAATTCCGGCTGAAACGTTGATATATGCAATAAAATGCAAACCTTCTCCATTTTCAATATCTTACTCAGTATTTCAACGAGAAACAAATAGACGATTAAAAATGGGGTATTTAAGGTAATTATCTAATCAATTATGTGTTTGTATCATTTTTATCGTATATTTAATGAATTAATACCAATAAACTGAAAATTCACAGAAACAAGAAAAACGGGAAAACATTGCCTAATTCGATGATATTTTGTTTATAACACATAAAGGAAAAGGGAGATGATAAACGTCAAAATATTACTAAATTCGATGATTTTTAGTTCGAAACAAAATGCAAGAAAACTTGCTTAAAATGCAATATTATGCGATATTCTGAGATATGAAGGCCAAATCACATATCGTGATACGACATGAAATAGTATCGAAATATTGACGAAAATGAATATATTTACGTAATATCAAACTACATGAAAAAGGTGAAAAATGTCACTTTTAAACCAAATTTAAGGATTTTAGCTTCGAATCATAAAGCAAGGTTTCGTATTATTTAGATCCACGAAAAGACATATGACAATGTTGTTTCTAATACAAATGATAAAAATCAATGTGTTTTCATTAGAATGAACTAAAATGTTCCTGATTTTCCGTTTATATTATAGATGGAAGATGTACACGTAAAACCGCACAATTCCGGCTGAAACGTCGATATATGCCATAAAAAGCAAACCTTTCCCATTTTCAATATCTTACTCAGTATTTCAACGAGAAACAAATAGACGATTGAAAATGAGGTATTTAAGGTTATTATCTAATCAATTATGTGTTTGTATCATTTTTATCGTATATTTAATGAATTAATACCAATAAACTGAAAATTCACAGAAACAAGAAAAACGGCAAAATAATGCCTAATTTGATGGTATTTTGTTTATATCACATAAAGGAAAAGGGAGATGATAAACGTCAAAATATTACTAAATTCGATGATTTTTAGTTCGAAACAAAATGCAAGAAAACTTGCTTAAAATGCAATATTATGCGATATTCTGAGATATGAAGGCCAAATCACATATCGTGATACGACATGAAATAGTATCGAGATATTGGTAAAAATTAATATATTTACGTAATATCAAACTACATGAAAAACGTGAAAAAAGTCAATATTATTCCAAATTTGAGGATTTTAACTTCGCATGATAGAGTGAGGTTTCGTATTATTTAGATCCAAGAAAAGACATATGACAATGTTGTTTCCAATACAAATGATAAAAATCAATGTGTTTTCACTAGAGTTAACTAAAATGTTCCCGATTTTTCGTTTATATTACCGATGGAAGATGTACACGTAAAACCGCTCTATTCCGGCTGAAACGTCGATATATGCAATAAAAAGCGAACCTTCCCCATTTTTAATATCTTACTCAGTATTTCAACGAGAAACAAATACATGATTGAAGATGAAGTATTTAAGTTTATTATCTTATTGATTACGTGTTTGCATCATTTTTATCGTATATTTAATGAATTAATACCAATAAACTGAAAATTCACAAAAACGTTGAAAAACAGCAAAATATTGCCTAATTAGATAGTATTTTGTTTAAATCATATAAACGAAAAGGGGATGAAAAACGTCAAAATATTCCTAAATTCGATGATGTTTAGTACGATACAAAAATGCAAGAAAACTTGCTTAAAATGTAATATTATGCGAAAATCTGAGATATGAAGGCCAAATCACATATCGTGAGAAAACATGAAGTAGTATCGAAATATTAGTAAAATCGAGTAAAATCACACCACATGAAAAACGTGAAAAAAATCAATATTTTACCATATTTGAGGATTTTAACTTCAAATCATAGAGCGAGGTTTCGTATTGTTTAGACCAAAGAAAAGAAATATGACAATGTTGTTTCCAATACAAATGATAAAAATCAATGTGTTTTCATTAGAATTAACTAAAATGTTCCTGATTTTCCGTTTATATTACCGACGGAAGCTGTACACGTAAAACCGCTTTAATCCGGCTGAAACGTCGAAATATGCAATAAAAAACGAACTTCTCCCCTTTTCAAACTCTTATCAAGTATTTTAACGAGAAATAAATAGTTGATTTAAAATGAAGTATTTAAAGTTAGTTTCTAATGAATTATATGTTTCATCATTTTTATCGTAGATTTAATGAATTAATAACAATAAAATGAAAATTTACAATAACGTGGAAAAACAGCAAAATATTGCCTAATTCGATGATATTTTGTTTATATCATATAAAGGAAAAGGGAGATGATAAACGTCAAAATATTACTAAATTCGATGATTTTTAGTTCGAAACAAAATGCAAGAAAACTTGCTTAAAATGCAATATTATGCGATATTCTGAGATATGAAGGCCAAATCACATATCGTGATACTACATGAAATAGTATCGAAATATTGGAGAAAATGAATATATTTATGTAATATCAAATTTGAGGATTTTAACTTCAAATCATAGAGCGAAGTTTCGTATTGTTTAGACCAAAGAAAAGACATATGACAATGTTGTTTCCAATACAAATGATAAAAATCAATGTGTTTTCATTAGAATTAACTAAAATGTTCCTGATTTTCCGTTTATATTACCGACGGAAGATGTACACGTAAAACCGCTCTAATCCGGCTGAAACGTCGATATATGCAATAAAAACCGAACTTCTCCCCTTTTCAATATCTTATCAAGTATTTTAACGAGAAATAAATAGTTGATTTAAAATGAAGTATTTAAGGTTAATTTCTAATCAATTATATGTTTCATCATTTTTATCGTAGATTTAATGAATTAATAACAATAAAATGAAAATTTACAATAACGTGGAAAAACAGCAAAATATTGCCTAATTCGTTGATATTTTGTTTATATCACATAAAGGAAAAGGGAGATGATAAACGTCAAAATATTACTAAATTTGATGATTTTTAGTTCGAAACAAAATGCAAGAAAACTTGCTTAAAATGCAATATTATGCGATATTCTGAGATATGAAGGCCAAATCACATATCGTGATACTACATGAAATAGTATCGAAATATTGGTGAAAATGAATATATTTACGTAATATCAAACTGCATGAAATAGGTGAAAAATGTCACTATTAAACCATATTTAAGGATTTTAGCTTCGAATCATAAAGCAAGGTTTCGTATTATTTAGATCCACGAAAAGACATATGACAATGTTGTTTCTAATACAAATGATAAAAATCAATGTGTTTTCATTAGAATGAACTAAAATGTTCCTGATTTTCCGTTTATATGATAGATGGAAGATGTACACGTAAAATCGCACAATTCCGGCTGAAACGTCGATATATGCCATAAAAAGCAAACCTTTCCCATTTTCAATATCTTACTCAGTATTTCAACGAGAAACAAATAGACGATTGAAAATGAGGTATTTAAGGTTATTATCTAATCAATTATGTGTTTGTATCATTTTTATCGTATATTTAATGAATTAATGCCAATAAACTGAAAATTCACAGAAACAAGAAAAACGGCAAAATAATGCCTAATTTGTTGGTATTTTGTTTATATCACATAAAGGAAAAGGGAGATGATAAACGTCAAAATATTACTAAATTCGATGATTTTTAGTTCGAAACAAAATGCAAGAAAACTTGCTTAAAATGCAATATTATGCGATATTCTGAGATATGAAGGCCAAATCACATATCGTGATACGACAGGAAATAGTATCGAGATATTGGTTAAAATTAATATATTTACGTAATATCAAACTACATGAAAAACGTGAAAAAAGTCAATATTGTTCCAAATTTGAGGATTTTAACTTCAAATCATAGAGCGAAGTTTCGTATTATTTAGATCGAAGAAAAGACATATGACAATGTTGATTCCAATACAAATGATAAAACCCAATGCGTTTTCACTAGAGTTAACTAAAATGTTCCTGATTTTTCGTTTATATTACTGATGGAAGATGTACACGTAAAACCGCTCTATTCCGGCTGAAACGTCGATATATGCAATAAAAAGCGAACCTTCCCCATTTTTAATATCTTACTCAGTATTTCAACGAAAAACAAATAGATGATTGAAGATGAAGTATTCAAGTTTATTATCTAATTAATTACGTGTTAGCATCATTTTTATCGTATATTTAATGAATTAATACCAATAAACTGAAAATTCACAAAAATATTGAAAAACAGCAAAATATTGTCTAATTCGATGATATTTGGTTTAAATCACAAAGAGGAAAAGGGGATGATAAACGTCAAAATATTGCTAAGTTCGATGATGTTTAGTACGAAACAAAATGCAAGAAAACTTGCTTAAAATGCAATATTATGCGAAAATCTGAGATATGAAGGCCAAATCACATATCGTGAGAAAACATGAAGTAGTATCGAAATATTGGTAAAAACGAATATATTTACGTAAAATCACACCACATGAAAAACGTGAAAAAGGTCACAATTTTACCATATTTGAGGATTTTAACTTCAAATCATAGAGCGAGCTTTCGTGTTGTTTAGACCAAAGAAAACACATATGAGAATGTTGTTTCCAATACAAATGATAAAAATCAATGTGTTTTCATTAGAATTAACTAAAAATGTTCCTGATTTTCCGTTCATATTACTAACGGAAGATGTACACGTAAAACCGCTCTAATCCGGATGAAACGTCGATATATGCAATAAAAACAGAAATTCTCCCCTTTTCATTATCTTATCAAGTATTTTAACGAAAATAAATAGTTGATTTTAAATGAAGTATTTAAGGTTAATTTCTAATCAATTATGTGTTTCATCATTTTTATCGTATATTTAATGAACTAATAACAATAAACTGAAAATTTACAATAACGTGGAAAAACAGCAAAAATATTGCCTAATTCGGTGATATTTTGTTTATATCATATAAAGGAAAAGGGAGATGATAAACGTCAAAATATTACTAAATTCGATGATTTTTAGTACGAAACAAAATGCAAGAAAACTTGCTTAAAATGCAATATTATGCGAAATTCTGAGATTTGAAGGCCAAATCACATATCGTGATACTACATGCAATAGTATCGAAAAATTGGTAAAATTGAATATATTTACGTAATATCAAACTACATGAAAAACGTGAAAAAATCAATATTAATACAAATTTGAGGATATTAACTTCGAATCATTGAGCGAGGTTTCGTATTATTTAGAGATAAGAAAACACATATGAAAATGTTGTTTCCAATACAAATGATAAAAATCAATGTGTTTTCATTTGAATTAACTAAAATGTTCTTGATTTTCGGTTTATATTACCGATGGAAGATGTACACGTAAAACAGCTCTATTCCGGCTGAAACGTCGATATATGCAATAAAAAACAAAATTCTCCACTTTTCAATATCTTACTCAGTATTTTAACGGGAAACAAATAGTAGATTGAAAATGAAGTATTTAAGGTTAATTTCTAATCAATTTCGTGTTTGCATCATTTTTATCGTATATTTATTGAATTAGAACCAATAAACTGAAAATTCATAGAAACGTGGAAAAACGGGAAAATATTGCCTAATTCGATTATATTTTGTTTATATCACATAAAGGAAAAGGAAGATGATAAACGTCAAAATATTACTAAATTCGATGATTTTTAGTTCGAAACAAATTGCAAGAAAACTTGCTTAAAATGCAATATTATGCGAAATTCTGAGATTTGAAGGCCAAATCACATATCGTGATACTACATGAAGTAGTATCGAAATATTGGTGAAAATGAATATATTTATGTAATATCAAATTTGAGGATTTTAACTTCAAATCATAGAGCGAGGTTTCGTATTGTTTAGACCAAAGAAAAGACATATGACAATGTTGTTTCCAATACAAATGATAAAAATCAATGTGTTTTCATTAGAATTAACTAAAATGTTCCTGATTTTCCGTTTATATTACCGACGGAAGATGTACACGTAAAACCGCTCTAATCCGGCTGAAACGTCGATATATGCAATAAAAACCGAACTTCTCCCCTTTTCAATATCTTATCAAGTATTTTAACAAGAAATAAATAGTTGATTTAAAATGAAGTATTTAACGTTAATTTCTAATCAATTATATGTTTCATCATTTTTATCGTAGATTTAATGAATTAATAACAATAAAATGAAAATTTACAATAACGTGGAAAAACAGCAAAATATTGCCTAATTCGATGATATTTTGTTTATATCACATAAAGGAAAAGGGAGATGATAAACGTCAAAATATTACTAAATTCGATGATTTTTAGTTCGAAACAAAATGCAAGAAAACTTGCTTAAAATGCAATATTATGCGATATTCTGAGATATGAAGGCCAAATCACATATCGTGATACTACATGAAATAGTATCGAAATATTGGTGAAAATGAATATATTTACGTAATATCAAACTACATGAAAAAGGTGAAAAATGTCACTATTAAACCATATTTAAGGATTTTAGCTTCGAATCATAAAGCAAGGTTTCGTATTATTTAGATCCACGAAAAGACATATGACAATGTTGTTTCTAATACAAATGATAAAAATCAATGTGTTTTCATTAGAATGAACTAAAATGTTCCTGATTTTCCGTTTATATTATAGATGGAAGATGTACACGTAAAACCGCACAATTCCGGCTGAAACGTCGATATATGCCATAAAAAGCAAACCTTTCCCATTTTCAATATCTTACTCAGTATTTCAACGAGAAACAAATAGACGATTGAAAATGAGGTATTTAAGGTTATTATCTAATCAATTATGTGTTTGTATCATTTTTATCGTATATTTAATGAATTAATACCAATAAACTGAAAATACACAGAAACAAGAAAAACGGGAAAACTTTGCCTAATTCGATGATATTTTGTTTATATCACATAAAGGAAAAGGGAGATGATAAACGTCAAAATATTACTAAATTCGATGATTTTTAGTTCGAAACAAATTGCAAGAAAACTTGCTTAAAATGCAATATTATGCGATATTCTGAGATATGAAGGCCAAATCACATATCGTGATACGACATGAAATAGTATCGAGATATTGGTAAAAATTAATATATATACGTAATATCAAACTACATGAAAAACGTGAAAAAAGTCAATATTATTCCAAATTTGAGGATTTTAACTTCGCATGATAGAGCGAGGTTTCGTATTATTTAGATCCAAGAAAAGACATATGACAATGTTGTTTCCAATACAAATGATAAAAATCAATGTGTTTTCACTAGAGTTAACTAAAATGTTCCCGATTTTTCGTTTATATTACCGATGGAAGATGTACACGTAAAACCGCTCTATTCCGGCTGAAACGTCGATATATGCAATAAAAAGCGAACCTTCCCCATTTTTAATATCTTACTCAGTATTTCAACGAGAAACAAATAGATGATTGAAGATGAAGTATTTAAGTTTATTATCTTATTAATTACGTGTTTGCATCATTTTTATCGTATATTTAATGAATTAATACCAATAAACTGAAAATTCACAAAAACGTTGAAAAACAGCAAAATATTGCCTAATTCGATAGTATTTTGTTTATATCACATAAAGGAAAAGGGGATGAAAAACGTCAAAATATTCCTAAATTCGATGATGTTTAGTACGATACAAAAATGCAAGAAAACTTGCTTAAAATGCAATATTATGCGAAAATCTGAGATATGAAGGCCAAATCACATATCGTGAGAAAACATGAAGTAGTATCGAAATATTAGTAAAATCGAGTAAAATCACACCACATGAAAAACGTGAAAAAAGTCAATATTTTACCATATTTGAGGATTTTAACTTCAAATCATAGAGCGAGGTTTCGTATTGTTTAGACCAAAGAAAGGAAATATGACAATGTTGTTTCCAATACAAATGATAAAAATCAATGTGTTTTCATTAGAATTAACTAAAATGTTCCTGATTTTCCGTTTATATTACCGACGGAAGCTGTACACGTAAAACCGCTTTAATCCGGCTGAAACGTCGATATATGCAATAAAAAACGAACTTCTCCCCTTTTCAAACTCTTATCAAGTATTTTAACGAGAAATAAATAGTTGATTTAAAATGAAGTATTTAAGGTTAATTTCTAATCAATTATATGTTTCATCATTTTTATCGTAGATTTAATGAATTAATAACAATAAAAAGAAAATTTACAATAACGTGGAAAAACAGCAAAATATTGCCTAATTCGATGATATTTTGTTTATATCACATGAAGGAAAAGGGAGATGATAAACGTCAAAAATATTACTAAATTCGATGATTTTTAGTTCGAAACAAAATGCAAGAAAACTTGCTTAAAATGCAATATTATGCGATATTCTGAGATATGAAGGCCAAATCACATATCGTGATACTACATGAAATAGTATCGAAATATTGGTGAAAATGAATATATTTACGTAATATCAAACTACATGAAAAAGGTGAAAAATGTCACTATTAAACCATATTTAAGGATTTTAGCTTCGAATCATAAAGCAAGGTTTCGTATTATTTAGATCCACGAAAAGACATATGACAATGTTGTTTCTAATACAAATGATAAAAATCAATGTGTTTTCATTAGAATGAACTAAAATGTTCCTGATTTTCCGTTTATATTATAGATGGAAGATGTACACGTAAAACCGCACAATTCCGGCTGAAACGTCGATATATGCCATAAAAAGCAAACCTTTCCCATTTTCAATATCTTACTCAGTATTTCAACGAGAAACAAATAGACGATTGAAAATGAGGTATTTAAGGTTATTATCTAATCAATTATGTGTTTGTATCATTTTTATCGTATATTTAATGAATTAATACCAATAAACTGAAAATTCAAAGAAACACGAAAAACGGCAAAATAATGCCTAATTTGTTGGTATTTTGTTTATATCACATAAAGGAAAAGGGAGATGATAAACGTCAAAATATTACTAATTTCGATGATTTTTAGTTCGAAACAAAATGCAAAAAAACTTGCTTAAAATGCAATATTATGCGATATTCTGAGATATGAAGGCCAAATCACATATCGTGATACTACATGAAATAGTATCGAAATATTGGTGAAAATGAATATATTTACGTAATATCAAACTACATGAAAAAGGTGAAAAAAGTCACTATTAAACCAAAGTTAAGGATTTTAACTTCGAATCATAAAGCGAGGTTTCCAATTATTTAGATCCAAGAAAAAACATATGAAAATGTTGTTTCCAATACAAATTATAAAAATCAATGTGTTTTCATTAGAATGAACTAAAATGGTCCTGATTTTCCGTTTATATTATAGATGGAAGATGACACGTAAAACCGCACAATTCCGGCTGAAATGTTGATATATGCAATAAAATGCAAACCTTCTCCATTTTCAATATCTTACTCAGTATTTCAACGAGAAACAAATAGACGATTAAAAATGGGGTATTTAAGGTTATTATCTAATCAATTATGTGTTTGTATCATTTGTATCGTATATTTAATGAATTAATACCAATAAACTGAAAATTCACAGAAACAAGAAAAACGGGAAAATATTGCCTAATTCGATGATATTTTATTTATATCACATAAAGGAAAAGGGAGATGATAAACGTCAAAATATTACTAAATTCGATGATTTTTAGTTCGAAAAAAATGCAAGAAAACTTGCTTAAAATGCAATATTATGTGATATTCTGAGATATGAAGGCCAAATCACATATCGTGATACGACATGAAATAGTATCGAGATATTGGTAAAAATTAATATATTTACGTAATATCAAACTACATGAAAAACGTGAAAAAAGTCAATATTATTCCAAATTTAAAGGATTTTAACTTCGCATGATAGAGCGAGGTTTCGTATTATTTAAATCCAAGAAAAGACATATGACAATGTTGTTTCCAATACAAATGATAAAAATCAATGTGTTTTCACTAGAGTTAACTAAAATGTTCCCGATTTTCGTTTATATTACCGATGGAAGATGTACACGTAAAACCGCTCTATTCCGGCTGAAACGTCGATATATGCAATAAAAAGCTAACCTTCCCCATTTTTAATATCTTACTCAGTATTTCAACGAAAAACAAATAGACGATTGAAAATGAGGTATTTAAGGTTATTATCTAATCAATTATGTGTTTGTATCATTTTTATCGTATATTTAATGAATTAATACCAATAAACTGAAAATTCACAGAAACAAGAAAAACGGCAAATTATTGCCTAATTCGATGATATTTTGTTTATATCACATAAATGAAAAGGGAGATGAAAAACGTCAAAATATTACTAAATTCAATTATTTTTAGTTCGAAACAAAATGCAAGAAAACTTGCTTAAAATGCAATATTATGCGATATTCTGAGATATGAAGGCCAAATGACATATCGTGATACTACATGAAATAGTATCGAAATATTGGTGAAAATGAATATATTTACGTAATATCAAACTACATGAAAAAGGTGAAAAAAGTCACTATTAAACCAAATTTAAGGATTTTAACTTCGAATCATAAAGCGAGGTTTCGTATTATTTAGATCTAAGAAAAAACATATGACAATGTTCTTTCCAATACAAATGATAAAAATCCATGTGTTTTCACTAGAGTTAACTAAAATGTTCCCGATTTTTCGTTTATATTACCGATGGAAGATGTACACGTAAAACCGCTCTATTCCAGCTGAAACGTCGATATATGCAATAAAAAGCGAACCTTCCCCATTTTTAATATCTTACTCAGTATCTCAACGAGAAACAAATAGATGATTGAAGATGAAGTATTTAAGTTTATTATCTTATTAATTACGTGTTTGCATCATTTTATCGTATATTTAATGAATTAATACCAATAAACTGAAAATTCACAAAAACGTTGAAAAACAGCAAAATATTGCCTAATTCGATGGTATTTTGTTTAAATCACATAAAGGAAAAGGGGATGAAAAACGTCAAAATATTCCTAAATTCGATGATGTTTAGTACGATACAAAAATGCAAGAAAACTTGCTTAAAATGCAATATTATGCGAAAATCTGAGATATGAAGGCAAAATCACATATCGTGAGAAAACATGAAGTAGTATCGAAATATTAGTAAAATCGAGTAAAATCACACCACATGAAAAACGTGAAAAAAGTCAATATTTTACCATATTTGAGGATTTTAACTTCAAATCATAGAGCGAGGTTTCGTATTGTTTAGACCAAAGAAAGGAAATATGACAATGTTGTTTCCAATACAAATGATAAAAATCAATGTGTTTTCATTAGAATTAACTAAAATGTTCCTGATTTTCCGTTTATATTACCGACGGAAGCTGTACACGTAAAACCGCTTTAATCCGGCTGAAACGTCGATATATGCAATAAAAAACGAACTTCTCCCCTTTTCAAACTCTTATCAAGTATTTTAACGAGAAATAAATAGTTGATTTAAAATGAAGTATTTAAGGTTAATTTCTAATCAATTATATGTTTCATCATTTTTATCGTAGATTTAATGAATTAATAACAATAAAAAGAAAATTTACAATAACGTGGAAAAACAGCAAAATATTGCCTAATTCGATGATATTTTGTTTATATCACATGAAGGAAAAGGGAGATGATAAACGTCAAAAATATTACTAAATTCGATGATTTTTAGTTCGAAACAAAATGCAAGAAAACTTGCTTAAAATGCAATATTATGCGATATTCTGAGATATGAAGGCCAAATCACATATCGTGATACTACATGAAATAGTATCGAAATATTGGTGAAAATGAATATATTTACGTAATATCAAACTACATGAAAAAGGTGAAAAATGTCACTATTAAACCATATTTAAGGATTTTAGCTTCGAATCATAAAGCAAGGTTTCGTATTATTTAGATCCACGAAAAGACATATGACAATGTTGTTTCTAATACAAATGATAAAAATCAATGTGTTTTCATTAGAATGAACTAAAATGTTCCTGATTTTCCGTTTATATTATAGATGGAAGATGTACACGTAAAACCGCACAATTCCGGCTGAAACGTCGATATATGCCATAAAAAGCAAACCTTTCCCATTTTCAATATCTTACTCAGTATTTCAACGAGAAACAAATAGACGATTGAAAATGAGGTATTTAAGGTTATTATCTAATCAATTATGTGTTTGTATCATTTTTATCGTATATTTAATGAATTAATACCAATAAACTGAAAATTCAAAGAAACACGAAAAACGGCAAAATAATGCCTAATTTGTTGGTATTTTGTTTATATCACATAAAGGAAAAGGGAGATGATAAACGTCAAAATATTACTAATTTCGATGATTTTTAGTTCGAAACAAAATGCAAAAAAACTTGCTTAAAATGCAATATTATGCGATATTCTGAGATATGAAGGCCAAATCACATATCGTGATACTACATGAAATAGTATCGAAATATTGGTGAAAATGAATATATTTACGTAATATCAAACTACATGAAAAAGGTGAAAAAAGTCACTATTAAACCAAAGTTAAGGATTTTAACTTCGAATCATAAAGCGAGGTTTCCAATTATTTAGATCCAAGAAAAAACATATGAAAATGTTGTTTCCAATACAAATGATAAAAATCAATGTGTTTTCATTAGAATGAACTAAAATGGTCCTGATTTTCCGTTTATATTATAGATGGAAGATGACACGTAAAACCGCACAATTCCGGCTGAAATGTTGATATATGCAATAAAATGCAAACCTTCTCCATTTTCAATATCTTACTCAGTATTTCAACGAGAAACAAATAGACGATTAAAAATGGGGTATTTAAGGTTATTATCTAATCAATTATGTGTTTGTATCATTTGTATCGTATATTTAATGAATTAATACCAATAAACTGAAAATTCACAGAAACAAGAAAAACGGGAAAATATTGCCTAATTCGATGATATTTTATTTATATCACATAAAGGAAAAGGGAGATGATAAACGTCAAAATATTACTAAATTCGATGATTTTTAGTTCGAAAAAAATGCAAGAAAACTTGCTTAAAATGCAATATTATGTGATATTCTGAGATATGAAGGCCAAATCACATATCGTGATACGACATGAAATAGTATCGAGATATTGGTAAAAATTAATATATTTACGTAATATCAAACTACATGAAAAACGTGAAAAAAGTCAATATTATTCCAAATTTAAAGGATTTTAACTTCGCATGATAGAGCGAGGTTTCGTATTATTTAAATCCAAGAAAAGACATATGACAATGTTGTTTCCAATACAAATGATAAAAATCAATGTGTTTTCACTAGAGTTAACTAAAATGTTCCCGATTTTCGTTTATATTACCGATGGAAGATGTACACGTAAAACCGCTCTATTCCGGCTGAAACGTCGATATATGCAATAAAAAGCTAACCTTCCCCATTTTTAATATCTTACTCAGTATTTCAACGAAAAACAAATAGACGATTGAAAATGAGGTATTTAAGGTTATTATCTAATCAATTATGTGTTTGTATCATTTTTATCGTATATTTAATGAATTAATACCAATAAACTGAAAATTCACAGAAACAAGAAAAACGGCAAATTATTGCCTAATTCGATGATATTTTGTTTATATCACATAAATGAAAAGGGAGATGAAAAACGTCAAAATATTACTAAATTCAATTATTTTTAGTTCGAAACAAAATGCAAGAAAACTTGCTTAAAATGCAATATTATGCGATATTCTGAGATATGAAGGCCAAATGACATATCGTGATACTACATGAAATAGTATCGAAATATTGGTGAAAATGAATATATTTACGTAATATCAAACTACATGAAAAAGGTGAAAAAAGTCACTATTAAACCAAATTTAAGGATTTTAACTTCGAATCATAAAGCGAGGTTTCGTATTATTTAGATCTAAGAAAAAACATATGACAATGTTCTTTCCAATACAAATGATAAAAATCCATGTGTTTTCACTAGAGTTAACTAAAATGTTCCCGATTTTTCGTTTATATTACCGATGGAAGATGTACACGTAAAACCGCTCTATTCCAGCTGAAACGTCGATATATGCAATAAAAAGCGAACCTTCCCCATTTTTAATATCTTACTCAGTATCTCAACGAGAAACAAATAGATGATTGAAGATGAAGTATTTAAGTTTATTATCTTATTAATTACGTGTTTGCATCATTTTATCGTATATTTAATGAATTAATACCAATAAACTGAAAATTCACAAAAACGTTGAAAAACAGCAAAATATTGCCTAATTCGATGGTATTTTGTTTAAATCACATAAAGGAAAAGGGGATGAAAAACGTCAAAATATTCCTAAATTCGATGATGTTTAGTACGATACAAAAATGCAAGAAAACTTGCTTAAAATGCAATATTATGCGAAAATCTGAGATATGAAGGCAAAATCACATATCGTGAGAAAACATGAAGTAGTATCGAAATATTAGTAAAATCGAGTAAAATCACACCACATGAAAAACGTGAAAAAAGTCAATATTTTACCATATTTGAGGATTTTAACTTCAAATCATAGAGCGAGGTCTCGTATTGTTTAGACCAACGAAAAGACATATGACAATGTTGTTTCCAATACAAATGATAAAAATCAATGTGTTTTCATTAGAATGAACTAAAATGTTCCTGATTTTCCGTTTATATTATAGATGGAAGATGTACACGTAAAACCGCACAATTCCGGCTGAAACGTCGATATATGCCATAAAAAGCAAACCTTCCCCATTTTCAATATCTTACTCAGTATTTCAACGAGAAACAAATAGATGATTAAAGATGACGTATTTAAGTTTATTATCTAATTAATTACGTGGTTGCATCATTTTTATCGTATATTTAATGAATTAATACCATTAAACTGAAATTTCACAAAAACGTTGAAAAACAGCAAAATATTGCCTAATTCAATGGTATTTTGTTTAAATCACATAAAGGAAAAGGGGATGATAAACGTCAAAATATTGCTAAATTCGATGATGTTTAGTACGAAACAAAATGCAAGAAAACTTGCTTAAAATGCAATATTATGCGAAAATCTGAGATATGAAGGCCAAATCACATATCGCGAGAAAACATGAAGCAGTATCGAAATATTGTTAAAAACGAACATTTTTACGTAAAATCACACCACATGAAAAACGTGAAAAAATCACTATTTAACCATATTTGAGGATTTTAACTTCAAATCATAGAGCGAGGCTTCGTATTGTTTAGACCAAAGAAAAGACATATGACAATGTTGTTTCCAATACAAATGGTAAAAATCAATGTGTTTTCATTAGAATTAACTAAAATGTTCCTGATTTTCCGTTTATATTATCGACGGAAGATGTACACGTAAAACCGCTCTAATCCGGCTGAAACGTCGATATATGCAATAAAAACAGAAATTCTCCCCTTTTCAATATCTTATCAAGTATTTTAACGAGAAATAAATAGTTGATTTAAATGAAGTATTTAAGGGTAATTTCTAATCAATTATGTGTTTCATCATTTTTATCGTATATTTAATAAATTAATAACAATAAACTGAAAATTTACAATAACTTGGAAAAACAGCAAAATATTGCCTAATTCAATGGTATTTTGTTTAAATCACATAAAGGAAAAGGGGATGATAAACGTCAAAATATTGCTAAATTCGATGATGTTTAGTACGAAACAAAATGCAAGAAAACTTGCTTAAAATGCAATATTATGCGAAATTCTGAGATTTGAAGGCCAAATCACATATCGTGATACTACATGTAAAAGTATCGAAATATTGGTAAAAATGAATATATTTACGAAATATCAAACTACATGAAAAACGTGAAAAAAGTCACTATTAAACCAAATTTAAGAATTTTAACTTCGAATCATAAAGCGAGGTTTCGTATTATTTAGATCCAAGAAAAAACATATGACAATGTTGTTTCCAATACAAATGATAAAAATCAATGTGTTTTCATTAGAATGAACTAAAATGTTCCTGATTTTCCGTTTATATTACAGATGGAAGATGTACACGTAAAACCGCACAATTCCGGCTGTAACTTCGATATATGCAATAAAAACCGAATTTCTCCCCTTTTCAATATCTTTCTCAGTATTTCAACGAGAAACAAATAGATGACTGAAGATGAAGTTTTTAAGTTTACTATCTAATCAATTACGTGTTTGCATCATTTTTATCGTATATTTAATGTATTAATAACAATAAACTGAAAATTTACAATAACTTGGAAAAACAGCAAAATATTGCCTAATTCGGTAATATTTTGTTTATATCACATAGAGGAAAAAGGAGATGATAAACGTCAAAATATTACTAAATTGGATGATTTTTAGTTCGAAACAAAATGCAAGAAAACTTGCTTAAAATGCAATATTAATCGAAAATCTGAGATATGAAGGCCAAATCACATATCGTGACAAAACATGAAGTAGTATCAAAATATTAGTAAAATCGAGTAAAATCACACCACATGAAAAACGTGAAAAAAGTCAATATTTTACCATATTTAAGGATTTTAAATTCAAATCATAGAGCGAGGTATTGTTTAGACCAAAGAAAAGAAATATGACAACGTTGTTTCCAATACAATGATAAAAATCAATGTGTTTTCATTAGAATTAACTAAAATGTTCCTGATTTTCCGTTTATATTACCGACGGAAGCTGTACACATAAAACCGCTTTAATCCGGCTGAAACGTCGATATATGCAATAAAAAACGAACTTCTCCCCTTTTCAAACTTATCAAGTATTTTAACGAGAAATAAATAGTTGATTTAAAATGAAGTATTTAAGGTTAGTTTCTAATCAATTATATGTTTCATCATTTTTATCGTAGATTTAATGAATTAGAAACAATAAAATGAAAATTTACAATAACGTGGAAAAACAGCAAAATATTGCCTAATTCGATGATATTTTGTTTATATCACATAAATGAAAAGGGAGATGAAAAACGTCAAAATATTACTAAATTCAATGATTTTTAGTTCGAAACAAAATGCAAGAAAACTTGCTTAAAATGCAATATTATGCGATATTCTGAGATATGAAGGCCAAATCACATATCGTGATACTACATGAAATAGTATCGAAATATTGGTGAAAATGAATATATTTAAGTAATATCAAACTGCATGAAAAAGGTGAAAAAAGTCATTATTAAACCAAATTTAAGGATTTTAACTTCGAATCATAAAGCGAGGTTTCGTATTATTTAGATCCAAGAAAAAACATATGACAATGTTGTTTCCAATACAAATTATAAAAATCAATGTGTTTTCACTAGAGTTAACTAAAATGTTCCCGATTTTTCGTTTATATTACCGATGGAAGATGTACACGTAAAACCGCTCTATTCCAGCTGAAACGTCGATATATGCAATAAAAAGCGAACTTTCCCCATTTTTAATATCTTACTCAGTATCTCAACGAGAAACAAATAGATGATTGAAGATGAAGTATTTAAGTTTATTATCTTATTAATTACGCGTTTGCATCATTTTTATCGTATATTTAATGAATTAATAAAAATAAACTGAAAATTCACAAAAACGTTGAAAAACAGCAAAATATTGCCTAATTCGATGGTATTTTGTTTAAATCACATAAAGGAAAAGGGGATGAAAAACGTCAAAATATTCCTAAATTCGATGATGTTTAGTACGATACAAAAATGCAAGAAAACTTGCTTAAAATGCAATATTATGCGAAAATCTGAGATATGAAGGCCAAATCACATATCGTGATACAACATGAAATAGTATCGAGATATTGGTAAAAATTAATATATTTACGTAATATCAAACTACATGAAAAACGTGAAAAAAGTCAATATTATTCCAAATTTGAGGATTTTAACTTCGCATGATAGAGCGAGGTTTCGTATTATTTAGATCCAAGAAAAGACATATGACAATGTTGTTTCCAATACAAATGATAAAAATCAATGTGTTTTCACTAGAGTTAACTAAAATGTTCCCGATTTTTCGTTTATATTACCGATGGAAGATGTACACGTAAAACCGCTCTATTCCGGCTGAAACGTCGATATATGCAATAAAAAGCGAACCTTCCCCATGTTTAATATCTTACTCAGTATTTCAACGAGAAACAAATAGATGATTGAAGATGAAGTATTTAAGTTTATTATCTTATTAATTACGTGTTTGCATCATTTTTATCGTATATTTAATGAATTAATACCAATAAACTGAAAATTCACAAAAACGTTGAAAAACAGCAAAATATTGCCTAATTCGATAGTATTTTGTTTAAATCACATAAAGGAAAAGGAGATGATAAACGTCAAAATATTCCTAAATTCGATGATGTTTAGTACGATACAAAAATGATAGAAAACTTGCTTAAAATGCAATATTATGCGAAAATCTGAGATATGAAGGCCAAATCACATATCGTGAGAAAACATGAAGTAGTATCGAAATATTAGTAAAATCGAGTAAAATCACAACACACGAAAAACGTGAAAAAAGTCAATATTTTACCATATTTGAGGATTTTAACTTCAAATCATACAGCGAGGTTTCGTATTGTTTAGACCAAAGAAAAGACATATGAGAAAGTTGTTTCCAATACAAATGATAAAAATCAATGTGTTTTCATTAGAATTAACTAAAAATGTTCCTGATTTTCCGTTTATATTACCGACGGAAGATGTACACGTAAAACCGCTCTAATCCGGCTGAAACGTCGATATATGCAATAAAAACAGAAATTCTCCCCTTTTCATTATCTTATCAAGTATTTTAACGAGAAATAAATAGTTGATTTAAAATGAAGTATTTAAGGTTAATTTCTAATCAATTATGTGTTTCATCATTTTTATCGTAGATTTAATGAATTAATAACAATAAAATTAAAATTTACAATAACGTGGAAAAACAGCAAAATATTGCCTAATTCGATGATATTTTGTTTATATCACATAAAGGAAAAGGGAGATGATAAACGTCAAATTATTACTAAATTCGATGATTTTTAGTACGAAACAAACTGCAAGAAAACTTGCGTAAAATGCAATAATTTGCAAAATTCTGAGATTTGAAGGCCAAATCACATATCGTGATACAACATATAATAGTATCGAAATATTGGTAAAAATGATACGATATTTACGTAATATCAATCTACATGAAAAATGTGAAAAAAGTAAATATAATTCCAAATTTGAGAATTTTAACTTCGAATCATAGAGCGAGGTTTCGTATTATTTAGATCCAAGAAAAGACATATGACAATATTGTTTCCAATACAAATGATAAAAATCAATGTGTTTTCATTAGAATGAACTAAAATGTTCCTGATTTTCCGTTTATATTATAGATGGAAGATGTACACGTAAAACCGCACAATTCCGGCTGAAACGTCGATATATGCCATAATAAGCAAACCTTTCCCAATTTCAATATCATACTCAGTATTTCAACGAGAAACAAATAGACGATTGAAAATGAGGTATTTAAGGTTATTATCTAATCAATTATGTGTTTGTATCATTTTTATCGTATATTTAATGAATTAATACCAATAAACTGAAAATTCACAGAAACAAGAAAAACGGCAAAATAATGCCTAATTTGATGATATTTTGTTTATATCACATAAAGGAAAAGGGAGATGATAAACGTCAAAATATTACTAAATTCGATGATATTTAGTTCGAAACAAAATGCAAGAAAACTTGCTTAAAATGCAATATTATGCGATATTCTGAGATATGAAGGCCAAATCACATATCGTGATACTACATAAAATAGTATCGAAATATTGGTGAAAATGAATATATTTACGTAATATCAAACTACATGAAAAAGGTGATAAATGTCACTATTAAACCATATTTAAGGATTTTAGCTTCGAATCATAAAGCAAGGTTTCGTGTTATTTAGATCCACGAAAAGACATATGACAATGTTGTTTCTAATACAAATGATAAAAATCAATGTGTTTTCATTAGAATGAACTAAAATGTTCCTGATTTTCCGTTTATATTATAGATGGAAGATGTACACGTAAAACCGCACAATTCCGGCTGAAACGTCGATATATGCCATAAAAAGCAAACCTTTCCCATTTTCAATATCTTGCTCAGTATTTCAACGAGAAACAAATAGACGATTGAAAATGAGGTATTTAAGGTTATTATCTAATCAATTATGTGTTTGTATCATTTTTATCGTATATTTAATGAATTAATACCAATAAACTGAAAATTCACAGAAACAAGAAAAACGGCAAAATAATGCCTAATTTGTTGGTATTTTGTTTATATCACATAAAGGAAAAGGGAGATGATAAACGTCAAAATATTACTAAATTCGATGATTTTTAGTTCGAAACAAAATGCAAGAAAACTTGCTTAAAATGCAATATTATGCGATATTCTGAGATATGAAGGCCAAATCACATATCGTGATACGACATGAAATAGTATCGAGATATTGGTTAAAATTAATATATTTACGTAATATCAAACTACATGAAAAACGTGAAAAAATCAATATTAATACAAATTTGAGGATATTAACTTCGAATCATTGAGCGAGGTTTCGTATTATTTAGAGATAAGAAAAGACATATGACAATGTTGTTTCCAATACAAATGATAAAAATCAATGTGTTTTCATTTGAATTAACTAAAATGTTCTTGATTTTCCGTTTATATTACCGATGGAAGATGTACACGTAAAACCGCTCTATTCCGGCTGAAACGTCGATATATGCAATAAAAACCAAAATTCTCCCCTTTTCAATATCTTACTCAGTATTTTAACGGGAAACAAATAGTTGATTGAAAATGAAGTATTTAAGGTTAATTTCTAATCAATTTCGTGTTTGCATCATTTTTATCGTATATTTATTGAATTAGAAGCAATAAACTGAAAATTCATAGAAACGTGGAAAAACGGGAAAATATTGCCTAATTCGATTATATTTTGTTTATATCACATAAAGGAAAAGGGAGATGATAAACGTCAAAATATTACTAAATTCGATGATTTTTAGTTCGAAACAAAATGCAAGAAAACTTGCTTAAAATGCAATATTATGCGATATTCTGAGATATGAAGGCCAAATCACATATCGTGATACTACATGAAGTAGTATCGAAATATTGGTGAAAATGAATATATTTACGTAATATCAAACTACATGAAAAAGATGAAAAGAGTCACCATTAAACCAAATTTAAGGATTTTAACTTCGAATCATAAAGCAAGGTTTCGTATTATTTAGAACCAAGAAAAGACATATGACAATGTTGTTTCCAATACAAATGATACAAATCAATGTGTTTTCATTAGAATGAACTAAAATGTTCCTGATTTTCCGTTTATATTATAGATGGAAGATGACACGTAAAACCGCACAATTCCGGCTGAAACGTTGATATATGCAATAAAATGCAAACCTTCTCCATTTTCAATATCTTACTCAGTATTTCAACGAGAAACAAATAGACGATTAAAAATGGGGTATTTAAGGTAATTATCTAATCAATTATGTGTTTGTATCATTTTTATCGTATATTTAATGAATTAATACCAATAAACTGAAAATTCACAGAAACAAGAAAAACGGGAAAACATTGCTTAATTCGATGATATTTTGTTTATATCACATAAAGGAAAATTTGAGATGATAAACGTCAAAATATTACTAAATTCGATGATTTTTAGTTCGAAACAAAATGCAAGAAAACTTGCTTAAAATGCAATATTATGCGGTATTCTGAGATATGAAGGCCAAATCACATATCGTGATACGACAGGAAATAGTATCGAGATATTGGTTAAAATTAATATATTTACGTAATATCAAATACATGAAAAACGTGAAAAAAGTCAATATTGTTCCAAATTTGAGGATTTTAACTTCAAATCATAGAGCGAAGTTTCGTATTATTTAGATCCAAGAAAAGACATATGACAATGTTGTTTCCAATACAAATGATAAAAACCAATGCGTTTTCACTAGAGTAAACTAAAATGTTCCTGATTTTTCGTTTATATTACTGATGGAAGATGTACACGTAAAACCGCTCTATTCCGGCTGAAACGTCGATATATGCAATAAAAAGCGAACCTTCCCCATTTTTAATATCTTACTCAGTATTTCAACGAAAAACAAATAGATGATTGAAGATGAAGTATTTAAGTTTATTATCTAATTAATTACGTGTTTGCATCATTTTTATCGTATATTTAATGAATTAATGCCAATAAACTGAAAATTCACAAAAACATTCAAAAACAGCAAAATATTGTCTAATTCGATGGTATTTTGTTTAAATCACATAAAAGAAAAGGGGATGATAAACGTCAAAATATTGCTAAGTTCGATGATGTTTAGTACGAAACAAAATGCAAGAAAACTTGCTTAAAATGCAATATTATGCGAATATCTGAGATATGAAGGCCAAATCACATATCGTGAGAAAACATGAAGTAGTATCGAAATATTGGTAAAAACGAATATATTTACGTAAAATCACACCACATGAAAAACGTGAAAAAGGTCACAATTTTACCATATATGAGGATTTTAACTTCAAATCATAGAGCGAGGTTTCGTATTGTTTAGACCAAAGAAAAGACATATGAGAAAGTTGTTTCCAATACAAATGATAAAAATCAATGTGTTTTCATTAGAATTAACTAAAAATGTTCCTGATTTTCCGTTTATATTACCGACGGAAGATGTACACGTAAAACCGCTCTAATCCGGCTGAAACGTCGATATATGCAATAAAAACAGAAATTCTCCCCTTTTCATTATCTTATCAAGTATTTTAACGAGAAATAAATAGTTATTTAAAATGAAGTATTTAAGGTTATTTTCTAATCAATTATGTGTTTCATCATTTTTATCGTAGATTTAATGAATTAATAACAATAAAATGAAAATTTACAATAACGTGGAAAAACAGCAAAATATTGCCTAATTCGATGATATTTTGTTTATATCACATAAAGGAAAAGGGAGATGATAAACGTCAAATTATTACTAAATTCGATGATTTTTAGTACGAAACAAACTGCAAGAAAACTTGCGTAAAATGCAATAATTTGCAAAATTCTGAGATTTGAAGGCCAAATCACATATCGTGATACAACATATAATAGTATCAAAATATTGGTAAAAATGATACGATATTTACGTAATATCAAACTACATGAAAAATGTGAAAAAAGTAAATATAATTACAAATTTGAGAATTTTAACTTCGAATCATAGAGCGAGGTTTCGTATTATTTAGATCCAAGAAAAGACATATGACAATATTGTTTCCAATACAAATGATAAAAATCAATGTGTTTTCATTAGAATGAACTAAAATGTTCCTGATTTTCCGTTTATATTATAGATGGAAGATGTACACGTAAAACCGCACAATTCCGGCTGAAACGTCGATATATGCCATAAAAAGCAAACCTTTCCCATTTTCAATATCATACTCAGTATTTCAACGAGAAACAAATAGACGATTGAAAATGAGGTATTTAAGGTTATTATCTAATCAATTATGTGTTTGTATCATTTTTATCGTATATTTAATGAATTAATACCAATAAACTGAAAATTCACAGAAACAAGAAAAACGGCAAAATAATGCCTAATTTGTTGGTATTTTGTTTATATCACATAAAGGAAAAGGGAGATGATAAACGTCAAAATATTACTAAATTCGATGATTTTTAGTTCGAAACAAAATGCAAGAAAACTTGCTTAAAATGCAATATTATGCGATATTCTGAGATATGAAGGCCAAATAACATATCGTGATACGACATGAAATAGTATCGAGATATTGGTTAAAATTAATATATTTACGTAATATCAAACTACATGAAAAACGTGAAAAAATCAATATTAATACAAATTTGAGGATATTAACTTCGAATCATTGAGCGAGGTTTCGTATTATTTAGAGATAAGAAAAGACATATGACAATGTTGTTTCCAATACAAATGATAAAAATCAATGTGTTTTCATTTGAATTAACTAAAATGTTCTTGATTTTCCGTTTATATTACCGATGGAAGATGTACACGTAAAACCGCTCTATTCCGGCTGAAACGTCGATATATGCAATAAAAACCAAAATTCTCCCCTTTTCAATATCTTACTCAGTATTTTAACGGGAAACAAATAGTTGATTGAAAATGAAGTATTTAAGGTTAATTTCTAATCAATTTCGTGTTTGCATCATTTTTATCGTATATTTATTGAATTAGAAGCAATAAACTGAAAATTCATAGAAACGTGGAAAAACGGGAAAATATTGCCTAATTCGATTATATTTTGTTTATATCACATAAAGGAAAAGGGAGATGATAAACGTCAAAATATTACTAAATTCGATGATTTTTAGTTCGAAACAAAATGCAAGAAAACTTGCTTAAAATGCAATATTATGCGATATTCTGAGATATGAAGGCCAAATCACATATCGTGATACGACTGGAAATAGTATCGAGATATTGGTTAAAATTAATATATGTACGTAATATCAAACTACATGAAAAACGTGAAAAAAGTCAATATTGTTCCAAATTTGAGGATTTTAAATTCAAATCATAGAGCGAGGTTTCGTATTATTTAGATCCAAGAAAAGACATATGACAATGTTGTTTCCAATACAAATGATAAAAATCAATGTGTTTTCATTAGAATTAACTAAAATACTCTGGATTTTTCGTTTATATTACCGACGGAAGATGTACACGTAAAACCGCTCTAATCCGGCTGAAGCGTCGATATATGCAATAAAAACCGAACTTCTCCCCTTTTCAATATCTTATCAAGTATTTTAACGAGAAATAAATAGTTGATTTAAAATGAATTATTTAAGGTTAATTTCTAATCAATTATGTGTTTCATTATTTTTATCGTAGATTTATTGAATTAATACCAATAAACTGAAAATTCACAGAAACAAGAAAAACGGCAAAATATTGCCTAATTCGATGGTATTTTGTTTAAATCACATAAAGGAAAAGGGGATGATAAACGTCAAAATATTGCTAAATTCGATGATATTTAGTACGAAACAAAATGCCAGAAAACTTGCTTAAAATGCAATATTATGTGAAAATCTGAGATATAAAGGCCAAATCACATATCGTAATACTACATGAAACAGTATCGAAATATTGGTACAAATGAATATATATACGTAATATCCAACAACATGAAAAACGTGAAAAAAGTCAATAGTATTTCAAATTTGAAGATTTTTAACTTCGAATCATAGAGGTAGGTTTCGTATTATTTAGATCCAAGAAAAGACATATGACAATGTTGTTTCCAATACAAATGAAAAAAATCAATGGGTTTTCATTAGAATGAACTAAAATGTTCCTGATTTTCCCTTTATATTACCGATGGAAGATGTACACGTAAAACCACACAACTCCGGCTGAAACGTTGATATATGCAATAAAATGCAAACCTTCTCCATTTTCAATATCTTACTCAGTATTTCAACGAGAAACAAATAGACGATTAAAAATGGGGTATTTAAGGTTATTATCTAATCAATTATGTGTTTTTATCATTTTATCGTATATTTAATGAATTAATACCAATAAACTGAAAATTCACAGAAACAAGAAAAACGGGAAAATATTGCCAAATTCGATGATATTTTGTTTATATCACATAAAGGAAAAGGGAGATGATAAACGTCAAAATATTACTAAATTCGATGATTTTTAGTTCGAAACAAAATGCAAGAAAACTTGCTTAAAAGCAATATTATGCGATATTCTGAGATATGAAGGCCAAATCACATATCGTGATACTACATGAAATTGTATCGAAATATTTGTGAAAATGAATATATTTACGTAATATCAAACTACATGAAAAAGGTGAAAAATGTCACTATTAAACCAAATTTAAGGATTTTAGCTTCGAATCATAAAGCAAGGTTTCGTATTATTTAGATCCACGAAAAGACATATGACAATGTTGTTTCCAATACAAATGATAAAAATCAATGTGTTTTCATTAGAATGAACTAAAATGTTCCTGATTTTCCGTTTATATTACTGATGGAAGATGTACACGTAAAACCGCTCTATTCCGGCTGAAACGTCGATATATGCAATAAAAAGCGAACCTTCCCCATTTTTAATATCTTACTCAGTATTTCAACGAAAAACAAATAGATGATTGAAGATGAAGTATTTAAGTTTATTATCTAATTAATTACGTGTTTGCATCATTTTTATCGTATATTTAATGAATTAATACCAATAAACTGAAAATTCACAAAAACATTCAAAAACAGCAAAATGCTGTCTAATTCGATGGTATTTTGTTTAAATCACATAAAAGAAAAGGGGATGATAAACGTCAAAATATTGCTAAGTCGATGATGTTTAGTACGAAACAAAATGCAAGAAAACTTGCTTGAAATGCAATATTATGCGAAAATCTGAGATATGAAGGCCAAATCACATATCGTGAGAAAACATGAAGTAGTATCGAAATATTGGTAAAAACGAATATATTTACGTAAAATCACACCACATGAAAAACGTGAAAAAGGTCACAATTTTACCATATTTGAGGATTTTAACTTCAAATCATAGAGCGAGGTTTTGTATTGTTTAGACCAAAGAAAAGTCATATGAGAAAGTTGTTTCCAATACAAATGATAAAAATCAATGTGTTTTCATTAGAATTAACTAAAAATGTTCCTGATTTTCCGTTTATATTACCGACGGAAGATGTACACGTAAAACCGCTCTAATCCGGCTGAAACGTCGATATATGCAATAAAAACAGAAATTCTCCCCTTTTCATTATCTTATCAAGTATTTTAACGAGAAATAAATAGTTGATTTAAAATGAAGTATTTAAGGTTAATTTCTAATCAATTATGTGCTTCATCATTTTTATCGTATATTTAATGAACTAATAACAATAAACTGAAAATTTACAATAACGTGGAAAAACAGCAAAAATATTGCCTAATTCGATGATATTTTGTTTATATCATATAAAGGAAAAGGGAGATGATAAACGTCAAAATATTACTAAATTCGATGATTTTTAGTACGAAACAAAATGCAAGAAAACTTGCTTAAAATGCAATATTATGCGAAATTCTGAGATTTGAAGGCCAAATCACATATCGTGATACTACATGAAATAGTATCGAAAAATTGGTAAAAATGAATATATTTACGTAATATCAAACTACCTGAAAAACGTGAAAAAATCAATATTAATACAAATTTGAGGATATTAACTTCGAATCATTGAGCGAGGTTTCGTATTATTTAGAGATAAGAAAAGACATATGACAATGTTGTTTCCAATACAAATGATAAAAATCAATGTGTTTTCATTAGAATTAACTAAAATGTTCTTGATTTTCCGTTTATATTACCGATGGAAGATGGACACGTAAAACCGCTCTATTCCGGCTGAAACGTCGATATATGCAATAAAAACCAAAATTCTCCCCTTTTCAATATCTTACTCAGTATTTTAACGGGAAACAAATAGTTGATTAAAAATGAAGTATTTAAGGTTAATTTGTAATCAATTTCGTGTTTGCATCATTTTTTCGTAAATTTATTGAATTAGAACCAATAAACTGAAAATTCATAGAAACGTGGAAAAACGGGAAAATATTGCTTAATTCGATTATATTTTGTTTATATCACATAAAGGAAAAGGGAGATGATAAACGTCAAAATATTACTAAATTCGATGATTTTTAGTTCGAAATAAAATGCAAGAAAACTTGCTTAAAATGCAATATTATGCGATATTCTGAGATATGAAGGCCAAATCACATATCGTGATACTATATAAAATAGTATCGTAATATTGGAGAAAATGAATATATTTACGTAATATCAAATTTGAGGATTTTAACTTCAAATCATAGAGCGAGGTTTCGTATTGTTTAGACCAAAGAAAAGACATATGACAATGTTGTTTCCAACACAAATGATAAAAATCAATGTGTTTTCATAAGAATTAACTAAAATGTTCCTGATTTTCCGTTTATATTACCGACGGAAGATGTACACGTAAAACCGCTCTAATCCGGCTGAAACGTCGATATATGCAATAAAAACGGAACTTCTCCCCTTTTCAATATCTTATCAAGTATTTTAACGAGAAATAAATAGTTGATTTAAAATTAAGTATTTTAGGTTAATTTCTAATCAATTATGTGTTTCATCATTTTTATCGTAGATTTAATGAATTAATAACAATAAAATGAAAATTTACAATAACGTGGAAAAACAGCAAAATATTGCCTAATTCGATGATATTTTGTTTATATCACATAAAGGAAAAGGGAGATGATAAACGTCAAATTATTACTAAATTCGATGATTTTTAGTACGAAACAAACTGCAAGAAAACTTGCGTAAAATGCAATAATTTGCAAAATTCTGAGATTTGAAGGCCAAATCACATATCGTGATACAACATATAATAGTATCGAAATATTGGTAAAAATGATACGATATTTACGTAATATCAAACTACATGAAAAATGTGAAAAAAGTAAATATAATTCCAAATTTGAGAATTTTAACTTCGAATCACAGAGCGAGGTTTCGTATTATTTAGATCCAAGAAAAGACATATGACAATATTGTTTCCAATACAAATGATAAAAATCAATGTGTTTTCATTAGAATGAACTAAAATGTTCCTGATTTTCCGTTTATATTATAGATGGAAGATGTACACGTAAAACCGCACAATTCCGGCTAAAACGGCGATATATGCCATAAAAAGCAAACCTTTCCCATTTTCAATATCTTACTCAGTATTTCAACGAGAAACAAATAGACGATTGAAAATGAGGTATTTAAGGTTATTATCTAATCAATTATGTGTTTGTATCATTTTTATCGTATATTTAATGAATTAATACCAATAAACTGAAAATTCACAGAAACAAGAAAAACGGCAAAATAATGCCTAATTTGATGATATTTTGTTTATATCACATAAAGGAAAAGGGAGATGATAAACGTCAAAATATTACTAAATTCGATGATTTTTAGTTCGAAACAAAATGCAAGAAATCTTGCTTAAAATGCAATATTATGCGATATTCTGAGATATAAATTCCAAATCACATATCGTGATACTACATGAAATAGTATCGAAATATTGGAGAAAATGAATATATTTATGTAATATCAAATTAGAGGATTTTAACTTCAAATCATAGAGCGAGGTTTCGTATTGTTTAGACCAAAGAACAGACATATGACAATGTTGTTTCCAACACAAATGATAAAAATCAATGTGTTTTCATAAGAATTAACTAAAATGTTCCTAATTTTCCGTTTACATTACCGACGGAAGATGTACACGTAAAACCGCTCTAATCCGGCTGAAACGTCGATATATGCAATAAAAACGGAACTTCTCCCCTTTTCAATATCTTATCAAGTATTTTAACGAGAAATAAATAGTTGATTTAAAATTAAGTATTTTAGGTTAATTTCTAATCAATTATGTGTTTCATCATTTTTATCGTAGATTTAATGAATTAATAACAATAAAATGAAAATTTACAATAACGTGGAAAAACAGCAAAATATTGCCTAATTCGATGATATTTTGTTTATATCACATAAAGGAAAAGGGAGATGATAAACGTCAAATTATTACTAAATTCGATGATTTTTAGTACGAAACAAACTGCAAGAAAACTTGCGTAAAATGCAATAATTTGCAAAATTCTGAGATTTGAAGGCCAAATCACATATCGTGATACAACATATAATAGTATCGAAATATTGGTAAAAATGATATGATATTTACGTAATATCAAACTACATGAAAAATGTGAAAAAAGTAAATATAATTCCAAATTTGAGAATTTTAACTTCGAATCACAGAGCGAGGTTTCGTATTATTTAGATCCAAGAAAAGACATATGACAATATTGTTTCCAATACAAATGATAAAAATCAATGTGTTTTCATTAGAATGAACTAAAATGTTCCTGATTTTCCGCTAATATTATAGATGGAAGATGTACACGTAAAACCGCACAATTCCGGCTAAAACGGCGATATATGCCATAAAAAGCAAACCTTTCCCATTTTCAATATCTTACTCAGTATTTCAACGAGAAACAAATAGACGATTGAAAATGAGGTATTTAAGGTTATTATCTAATCAATTATGTGTTTGTATCATTTTTATCGTATATTTAATGAAGTAATACCAATAAACTGAAAATTCACAGAAACAAGAAAAACGGCAAAATAATGCCTAATTTGATGATATTTTGTTTATATCACATAAAGGAAAAGGGAGATGATAAACGTCAAAATATTACTAAATTCGATGATTTTTAGTTCGAAACAAAATGCAAGAAATCTTGCTTAAAATGCAATATTATGCGATATTCTGAGATATAAATTCCAAATCACATATCGTGATACTACATGAAATAGTATCGAAATATTGGAGAAAATGAATATATTTATGTAATATCAAATTAGAGGATTTTAACTTCAAATCATAGAGCGAGGTTTCGTATTGTTTAGACCAAAGAAAAGACATATGACAATGTTGCTTCCAATACAAATGATAAAAATCAATGTGTTTTCATTAGAATTAACTAAAATGTTCCTGATTTTCCGTTTATATTACCGACGGAAGATGTATACGTAAAACCGCTCTAATCCGGCTGAAACGTCGATATATGCAATAAAAACCGAACTTCTCCCCTTTTAAATATCTTATCAAGTATTTTAACGAGAAATAAATAGTTGATTTAAAATGAAGTATTTAAGGTTAATTTCTAATCAATTATATGTTTCATCATTTTTATCGTAGATTTAATGAATTAATAACAATAAAATGAAAATTTACAATAACGTGGAAAAAGAGCAAAATATTGCCTAATTCGATGATATTTTGTTTATATCACATAAAGGAAAAGGGAGATTATAAACGTCAAAATATTACTAAATTCGATGATTTTTAGTTCGAAACAAAATGCAAGAAAACTTGCTTAAAATGCAATATTATGCGATATTCTGAGATATGAAGGCCAAATCACATATCGTGATACTACATGAAGTAGTATCGAAATATTGGCGCAAATGAATATATTTACGTAATATCAAACTACATGAAAAAGATGAAAAAAGTCACTATTAAACCAAATTTAAGGATTTTAACTTCGAATCATAAAGCAAAGTTTCGTATTATTTAGATCCAAGAAAAGACATATGACAATGTTGTTTCCAATACAAATGATAAAAATCAATGTGTTTTCATTAGAATGAACTAAAATGTTCCTGATTTTCCGTTTATATTATAGATGGAAGATGTATACGTAAAACCGCACAATTCCGGATGAAACGTCGATATATGCCATAAAAAGCAAACCTTCCCCATTTTTAATATCTTATTCAGTATTTCGACGAGAAACAAATAGACGATTGAAAATGAGGTATTTAAGGTTATTATCTAATCAATTATGTGTTTGTATCATTTTTATCGTATATTTAATGAATTAATACCAATAAACATAAAAATTCACAGAAACAAGAAAAACGGCAAATTATTGCCTAATTCGATGATATTTTGTTTATATCACATAAATGAAAAGGGAGATGAAAAACGTCAAAATATTACTAAATTCAATGATTTTTAGTTCGAAACAAAATGGAAGAAAACTTGCTTAAAATGCAATATTATGCGATATTCTGAGATATGAAGGCCAAATCACATATTGTGATACTACATGAAATAGTATCGAAATATTGGTGAAAATGAATATATTTACGTAATATCAAACTACATGAAAAAGGTGAAAAAAGTCACTATTAAACCAAATTTAAGGATTTTAACTTCGAATCATAAAGCAAAGTTTCGTATTATTTAGATCCAAGAAAAGACATATGACAATGTTGTTTCCAATACAAATGATAAAAATCAATGTGTTTTCATTAGAATTAACCTAAAATGTTCCTGATTTACCGTTCATATTACCGACGGAAGATGTACACGTAAAACCGCTCTAATCCGGCTGAAACGTCGATATATGCAATAAAAACAGAAATTCTCCCCTTTTCATTATCTTATCAAGTATTTTAACGAAAATAAATAGTTGATTTTAAATGAAGTATTTAAGGTTAATTTCTAATCAATTATGTGTTTCATCATTTTTATCGTATATTTAATGAACTAATAACAATAAACTGAAAATTTACAATAACGTGGAAAAACAGCAAAAATATTGCCTAATTCGATGATATTTTGTTTATATTATATAAAGGAAAAGGGAGATGATAAACGTCAAAATATTACTAAATTCGATGATTTTTAGTACGAAACAAAATGCAAGAAAACTTGCTTAAAATGCAATATTATGCGAAATTCTGATATTTGAAGGCCAAATCACATATCGTGATACTACATGAAATAGTATCGAAAAATTGGTAAAAATGAATATATTTACGTAATATCAAACTACATGAAAAACGTGAAAAAATCAATATTAATACAAATTTGAGGATATTTGAATCATTGAATCAAATCATTGAGTCAATCATTGAATCAAATCATTGAATCAAATCATATATATATATATAAATCATATATATATATAATCATTGAATCAAATCATATATATATATATAAATCTTCGAATCATTGAGCGAGGTTTCGTATTATTTAGAGATAAGAAAACACATATGACAATGTTGTTTCCAATACAAATGATAAAAATCAATGTGTTTTCATTTCAATTAACTAAAATGTTCTTGATTTTCCGTTTATATTACCGATGGAAGATGTACACGTAAAACAGCTCTATTCCGGCTGAAACGTCGATATATGCAATAAAAACCAAAATTCTCCCCTTTTCAATATTTTATTGAAAATAAATTTTATATTTTATTATTTTAACTCAGTATTTTAACGGGAAACAAATAGTTGATTGAAAATGAAGTATTTAAGGTTAATTTCTAATCAATTTCGTGTTTGCATCATTTTTATCGTATATTTAATGAATTAATACCAATAAACTGAAAATTCACAGAAACAAGAAAAACGGGAAAACATTGCCTAATTCGATGATATTTTGTTTATATCACATAAAGGAAAAGGGAGATGATAAACGTCAAAATATTACTAAATTCGATGATTTTTAGTTCGAAACAAAATGCAAGAAAACTTGCTTAAAATGCAATATTATGCGATATTCTGAGATATGAAGGCCAAATCACATATCGTGATACGACATGAAATAGTATCGAGATATTGGTAAAAATTAATATATTTACGTAATATCAAACTACATGAAAAACGTGAAAAAAGTCAATATTATTCCAAATTTGAGGATTTTAACTTCGCATGATAGAGCGAGGTTTCGTATTATTTAGATCCAAGAAAAGACATATGACAATGTTGTTTCCAATACAAATGATAAAAATCAATGTGTTTTCACTAGAGTTAACTAAAATGTTCCCGATTTTTCGTTTATATTACCGATGGAAGATGTACACGTAAAACCGCTCTATTCCGGCTGAAACGTCGATATATGCAATAAAAAGCGAACCTTCCCCATGTTTAATATCTTACTCAGTATTTCAACGAGAAACAAATAGATGATTGAAGATGAAGTATTTAAGTTTATTATCTTATTAATTACGTGTTTGCATCATTTTTATCGTATATTTAATGAATTAATACCAATAAACTGAAAATTCACAATAACGTGGAAAAACAGCAAAATATTGCCTAATTCGATGATATTTTGTTTATATCACATAAAGGAAAAGGGAGATGATAAACATCAAAATATTACTAAATTCGATGATTTTTAGTTCGAAACAAAATGCAAGAAAACTTGCTTAAAAGGCAATATTATGCGATATTCTGAGATATGAAGGCCAAATCACATATCGTGATACTACATGAAATAGTATCGAAATATTGGTGAAAATGAATATATTTACGTAATATCAAACTACATGAAAAAGGTGAAAAATGTCACTATTAAACCAAATTTAAGGATTTTAGCTTCGAATCATAAAGCAAGGTTTCGTATTATTTAGATCCACGAAAAGACATATGACAATGTTGTTTCTAATACAAATGATAAAAATCAATGTGTTTTCATTAGAATGAACTAAAATGTTCCTGATTTTCCATTTATATTATAGATGGAAGATGTACACGTAAAACCGCACAATTCCGGCTGAAACGTCGATATATGCCATAAAAAGCAAACCTTTCCCATTTTCAATATCTTACTCAGTATTTCAACGTGAAACAAATAGACGATTGAAAATGAGGTATTTAAGGTTATTATCTAATCAATTATGTGTTTGTATCATTTTTATCGTATATTTAATTAATTAATACCAATAATCTGAAAATTCACAGAAACAAGAAAAACGGCAAAATAATGCCTAATTTGTTGGTATTTTGTTTATATCACATAAAGGAAAAGGGAGATGATAAACGTCAAAATATTACTAAATTCGATGATTTTTAGTTCGAAACAAAATGCAAGAAAACTTGCTTAAAATGCAATATTATGCGATATTCTGAGATATGAAGGCCAAATCACATATCGTGATACGACATGAAATAGTATCGAGATATTGGTTAAAATTAATATATTTACGTAATATCAAACTACATGAAAAACGTGAAAAAATCAATATTAATACAAATTTGAGGATATTAACTTCGAATCATTGAGCGAGGTTTCGTATTATTTAGAGATAAGATAAGACATATGACAATGTTGTTTCCAATACAAATGATAAAAATCAATGTGTTTTCATTTGAATTACCTAAAATGTTCTTGATTTTCCGTTTATATTACCGATGGAAGATGTACACGTAAAACCGCTCTATTCCGGCTGAAACGTCGATATATGCAATAAAAACCAAAATTCTCCCCTTTTCAATATCTTACTCAGTATTTTAACGGGAAACAAATAGTTGATTGAAAATGAAGTATTTAAGGTTAATTTCTAATCAATTTCGTGTTTGCATCATTTTTATCGTATATTTATTGAATTAGAAGCAATAAACTGAAAATTCATAGAAACGTGGAAAAACGGGAAAATATTGCCTAATTCGATTATATTTTGTTTATATCACATAAAGGAAAAGGGAGATGATAAACGTCAAAATATTACTAAATTCGATGATTTTTAGTTCGAAACAAAATGCAAGAAAACTTGCTTAAAATGCAATATTATGCGATATTCTGAGATATGAAGGCCAAATCACATATCGTGATACTACATGAAGTAGTATCGAAATATTGGTGAAAATGAATATATTTACGTAATATCAAACTACATGAAAAAGATGAAAAAAGTCACCATTAAACCAAATTTAAGGATTTTAACTTCGAATCATAAAGCAAGGTTTCGTATTATTTAGAACCAAGAAAAGACATATGACAATGTTGTTTCCAATACAAATGATAAAAATCAATGTGTTTTCATTAGAATGAACTAAAATGTTCCTGATTTTCCGTTTATATTATAGATGGAAGATGACACGTAAAACCGCACAATTCCGGCAGAAACGTTGATATATGCAATAAAATGCAAACCTTCTCCATTTTCAATATCTTACTCAGTATTTCAACGAGAAACAAATAGACGATTAAAAATGGGGTATTTAAGGTAATTATCTAACCAATTATGTGTTTGTATCATTTTTATCGTATATTTAATGAATTAATACCAATAAACTGAAAATTCACAGAAACAATAAAAACGGGAAAACATTGCCTAATTCGATGATATTTTGTTTATATCACATAAAGGAAAAGGGAGATGATAAACGTCAAAATATTACTAAATTCGATGATTTTTAGTTCGAAACAAAATGCAAGAAAACTTGCTTAAAATGCAATATTATGCGATATTCTGAGATATGAAGGCCAAATCACATATCGTGATACGACATGAAATAGTATCGAGATATTGGTAAAAATTATTATATTTACGTAATATCAAACTACATGAAAAACGTGAAAAAAGTCAATATTATTCCAAATTTGAGGATTTTAACTTCGCATGATAGAGCGAGGTTTTGTATTATTTAGATCCAAGAAAAGACATATGAAAATGCTGTTTCCAATACAAATGATAAAAATCAATGTGTTTTCACTAGAGTTAACTAAAATGTTCCCGATTTTTCGTTTATAATACCGATGGAAGATGTACACGTAAAACCGCTCTAATCCGGCTGAAACGTCGATATATGCAATAAAAAGCGAACCTTCCCCATTTTTAATATCTTACTCAGTATTTCAACGAGAAACAAATAGATGATTGAAGATGAAGTATTTAAGTTTATTATCTTATTAATTACGTGTTTGCATCATTTTTATCGTATAATTAATGAATTAATACCAATAAACTGAAAATTCACAAAAACGTTGAAAAACAGCAAAATATTGCCTAATTCGATAGTATTTTGTTTAAATCACATAAAGGAAAAGGGGATGAAAAACGTCAAAATATTCCTAAATTCGATGATGTTTAGTACGATACAAAAATGCAAGAAAACTTGCTTAAAATGTAATATTATGCGAAAATTTGAGATATGAAGGCCAAATCACATATCGTGAGAAAACATGAAGTAGTATCGAAATATTAGTAAAATCGAGTAAAATCACACCACATGAAAAACGTGAAAAAAGTCAATATTTTACCATATTTGAGGATTTTAACTTCAAATCATAGAGCGAGGTTTCGTATTGTTTAGACCAAAGAAAAGAAATATGACAATGTTGTTTCCAATACAAATGATAAAAATCAATGTGTTTTCATTAGAATTAACAAAAATGTTCCTGATTTTCCGTTTATATTACCGACAGAAGCTGTACACGTAAAACCGCTTTAATCCGGCTGAAACGTCGATATATGCAATAAAAAACGAACTTCTCCCCTTTTCAAACTCTTATCAAATATTTTAACGAGAAATAAATAGTTGATTTAAAATGAAGTATTTAAGGTTAATTTCTAATCAATTATATGTTTCATCATTTTTATCGTAGATTTAATGAATTAATAACAATAAAAAGAAAATTTACAATAACGTGGAAAAACAGCAAAATATTGCCTAATTCGATGATATTTTGTTTATATCACATAAAGGAAAAGGGAGATGATAAACGTCAAAATATTACTAAATTCGATGATTTTTAGTTCGAAACAAAATGCAAGAAAACTTGCTTAAAATGCAATATTATGCGATATTCTGAGATATGAAGGCCAAATCACATATCGTGATACTACATGAAATAGTATCGAAATATTGGTGAAAATGAATATATTTACGTAATATCAAACTACATGAAAAAGGTGATAAATGTCACTATTAAACCATATTTAAGGATTTTAGCTTCGAATCATAAAGCAAGGTTTCGTATTATTTAGATCCACGAAAAGACATATGACAATGTTGTTTCTAATACAAATGATAAAAATCAATGTGTTTTCATTAGAATGAACTAAAATGTTCCTGATTTTCCGTTTATATTATAGATGGAAGATGTACACGTAAAACCGCACAATTCCGGCTGAAACGTCGATATATGCCATAAAAAGCAAACCTTTCCCATTTTCAATATCTTACTCAGTATTTCAACGAGAAACAAATAGACGATTGAAAATGAGGTATTTAAGGTTATTATCTAATCAATTATGTGTTTGTATAATTTTTATCGTATATTTAATGAATTAATACCAATAAACTGAAAATTCACAGAAACAAGAAAAACGGCAAAATAATGCCTAATTTGTTGGTATTTTGTTTATATCACATAAAGGAAAAGGGAGATGATAAACGTCAAAATATTACTAAATTCGATGATTTTTAGTTCGAAACAAAATGCAAGAAAACTTGCTTAAAATGCAATATTATGCGGTATTCTGAGATATGAAGGCCAAATCAAATATCGTGATACGACAGGAAATAGTATCGAGATATTGGTTAAAACTAATATATTTACGTAATATCAAACTACATGAAAAACGTGAAAAAGTCAATATTGTTCCAAATTTGAGGATTTTAACTTCAAATCATAGAGCGAAGTTTCGTATTATTTAGATCCAAGAAAAGACATATGACAATGTTGTTTCCAATACAAATGATAAAAACCAATGCGTTTTCACTAGAGTAAACTAAAATGTTCGTGATTTTTCGTTTATATTACTGATGGAAGATGTACACGTAAAACCGCTCTATTCCGGCTGAAACGTCGATATATGCAATAAAAAGCGAACCTTCCCCATTTTTTAAATCTTTCTCAGTATTTCAACGAAAAACAAATAGATGATTGAAGATGAAGTATATAAGTTTATTATCTAATTAATTACGTGTTTGCATAATTTTTATCGTATATTTAATGAATTAATACCAATAAACTGAAAATTCACAAAAACATTCAAAAACAGCAAAATATTGTCTAATTCGATGGTATTTTGTTTAAATCACATAAAAGAAAAGGGGATGATAAACGTCAAAATATTGCTAAGTTCGATGATGTTTAGTACGAAACAAAATACAAGAAAACTTGCTTAAAATGCAATATTATGCGAAAATCTGAGATATGAAGGCCAAATCACATATCGTGAGAAAACATGAAGTAGTATCGAAATATTGGTAAAAACGAATATATTTACGTAAAATCACACCACATGAAAAACGTGAAAAAGGTCACAATTTTACCATATTTGAGGATTTTAACTTCAAATCATAGAGCGAGGTTTCGTATTGTTTAGACCAAAGAAAAGACATATGAGAAAGTTGTTTCCAATACAAATGATAAAAATCAATGTGTTTTCATTAGAATTAACTAAAAATGTTCCTGATTTTCCGTTTATATTACCGACGGAAGATGTACACGTAAAACCGCTCTAATCCGGCTGAAACGTCGATATATGCAATAAAAACAGAAATTCTCCCCTTTTCATTATCTTATCAAGTATTTTAACGAGAAATAAATAGTTGATTTAAAATGAAGTATTTAAGGTTAATTTCTAATCAATTATGTGTTTCATCATTTTTATCGTAGATTTAATGAATTAATAACAATAAAATGAAAATTTACAATAACGTGGAAAAACAGCAAAATATTGCCTAATTCGATGATATTTTGTTTATATCACATAAAGGAAAAGGGAGATGATAAACGTCAAATAATTACTAAATTCGATGATTTTTAGTACGAAACAAACTGCAAGAAAACTTGCGTAAAATGCAATAATTTGGAAAATTCTGAGATTTAAAGGCCAAATCACATATCGTGATACAACATATAATAGTATCGAAATATTGGTAAAAATGATTCGATATTTACGTAATATCAAACTACATGAAAAATGTGAAAAAAGTAAATATAATTCCAAATTTGAGAATTTTAACTTCGAATCATAGAGCGAGGTTTCGTATTATTTAGATCCAAGAAAAGACATATGACAATGTTGTTTCCAATACAAATGATAAAAATCAATGTGTTTTCATTAGAATTAACTAAAATGTTCTGGATTTTTCGTTTATATTACCGACGGAAGATGTACACGTAAAACCACTCTAATCCGGCTGAAGCGTCGATATATGCAATAAAAACCGAACTTCTCCCCTTTTCAATATCTTATCAAGTATTTTAACGAGAAATAAATAGTTGATTTAAAATGAAGTATTTAAGGTTAATTTCTAATCAATTATGTGTTTCATCATTTTTATCGTAGATTTAATGAATTAATTCCAATAAACTGAAAATTCAGAGAAACAAGAAAAACTGCAAAATATTGTCTAATTCGATGATATTTTGTTTATATCACATAAAGGAAAAGGGAGATGATAAAAGTCAAAATATTACTAAATTCGATGGTTTTTAGTTCGAAACAAAATGCAAGAAAACTTGCTTAAAATGCAATATTATGCGATATTCTGAGATATGAAGGCCAAATCACATATCGTGATACTACATGAAATAGTATCGAAATATTGGTGAAAATGAATATATTTACGTAATATCAAAAGGACATGAAAAACATGAAAAAGGTGAAAAAGTCACTATTAAACCAAATTTTAGAATTTTAACTTCGAATCATAAAGCGAGGTTTCGTATTATTTAGTTCCAAGAAAAGACATATGACAATGTTGTTTCCAATACAAATGATAAAAATCAATGTGTTTTCATTAGAATGAACTAAAATGTTCCTGATTTTCCTTTTATATTATAGATGGAAGATGCACACGTAAAACCGCACAATTCCGGCTGAAAAGTCGTAATATATAAAAAAAAGGGAAACCTTACCCATTTTCAATATCTTACTCAGTATTTCAACGAGAAACAGATAGATGATTGAAGATGAAGTATTTAAATTTATTATCTAATTAATTACGTGTTTGCATCATTTTTATCGTATATTTAATGAATTAATACCAATAAACTGAAAATTTACAAAAACGTGGAAAAACGGCAAAATATTGCCTAATTCGATGGTATTTTGTTTAAATCACATAAAGGAAAAGGGGATGATAAACGTCAAAATATTGCTAAATTCGATGATATTTAGTACGAAACAAAATGCCAGAAAACTTGCTTAAATTGCAATATTATGTGAAAATCTGAGATATAAAGGCCAAATCACATATCGTAATACTACATGAAAAATTATCGAAATATTGGTACAAATGAATATATATACGTAATATCCAACAACATAAAAAACGTGAAAAAAGTCAATAGTATTTCAAATTTGAAGATTTTTAACTTCGAATCATAGAGGTAGGTTTCGTATTATTTAGATCCAAGAAAAGACATATGACAATGTTGTTTCCAATACAAATGAAAAAAATCAATGTGTTTTCATTAGAATGAAATAAAATGTTCCTGATTTTCCGTTTATATTACCGATGGAAGATGTACACGTAAAACCACACAACTCCGGCTGAAACGTTGATATATGCAATAAAATGCAAACCTTCTCCATTTTCAATATCTTACTCAGTATTTCAACGAGAAACAAATAGACGATTAAAAATGGGGTATTTAAGGTTATTATCTAATCAATTATGTGTTTTTATCATTTTATCGTATATTTAATAAATTAATACGAATAAACTGAAAATTCACAGAAACAAGAAAAACGGGAAAATATTGCCTAATTCGATGATATTTTGTTTATATCACATAAAGGAAAAGGGAGATGATAAACGTCAAAATATTACTAAATTCGATGATTTTTAGTTCGAAACAAAATGCAAGAAAACTTGCTTAAAATGCAATATTATGCGATATTCTGAGATATGAAGGCCAAATCACATATCGTGATACTACATGAAATAGTATCGAAATATTAGTGAAAATGAATATATTTACGTAATATGAAACTACATGAAAAAGGTGAAAAATGTCACTATTAAACCAAATTTAAGGATTTTAGCTTCGAATCATAAAGCAAGGTTTCGTATTATTTAGATCCACGAAAAGACATATGACAATGTTGTTTCCAATACAAATGATAAAAACCAATGTGTTTTCTTTAGAATGAACTAAAATGTTCCTGATTTTTCGTTTATATTATAGATGGAAGAAGTACACGTAAAACCGCACAATTCCGGCTGAAACGTCGATATATGCCATAAAAAGCAAACCTTCCCCATTTTCAATATCTTACTCAGTATTTCAACGAGAAACAAATAGACGATTGAAAATGAGGTATTTAAGGTTATTATCTAATCAATTATGTGTTTGTATCATTTTTATCGTATATTTAATGAATTAATACCAATAAACTGAAAATTCACAGAAACAAGAAAAACGGTAAAATAATGCCTAATTTGATGATATTTTGTTTATATCACATAAAGGAAAAGGGAGATGATAAACGTCAAAATATTACTAAATTCGATGATTTTTAGTTCGAAACAAAATGCAAGAAAACTTGCTTAAAATGCAATATTATGCGGTATTCTGAGATATGAAGGCCAAATCACATATCGTGATACGACAGGAAATAGTATCGAGATATTGGTTAAAATTAATATATTTACGTAATATCAAACTACATGAAAAACGTGAAAAAAGTCAATATTGTTCCAAATTTGAGGATTTTAACTTCAAATCATAGAGCGAGGTTTCGTATTATTTAGATCCAAGAAAAGACATATGACAATGTTGTTTCCAATACAAATGATAAAAATCAATGTGTTTTCATTAGAATTAACTAAAATGTTCTGGATTTTTCGTTTATATTACCGACGGAAGATGTACACGTAAAACCACTCTAATCCAGCTGAAGCGTCGATATATGCAATAAAAACCGAACTTCTCCCCTTTTCAATATCTTATCAAGGATTTTAACGAGAAATAAATAGTTGATTTAAAATGAAGTATTTAAGGTTAATTTATAATCAATTATGTGTTTCATCATTTTTATCGTAGATTTAATGAATTAATACCAATAAACTATAAATTCACAGAAACAAGAAAAACTGCAAAATATTGCCTAATTCGATGATATTTTGTTTATATCACATAAATGAAAAGGGAGATGAAAAACGTCAAAATATTACTAAATTCAATGATTTTAGTTCGAAACAAAATGCAAGAAAACTTGCTTAAAATGCAATATTATGCGATATTCTGAGATATGAAGGCCAAATCACATATCGTGATACTACATGAAATAGTATCGAAATATTGGTGAAAATGAATATATTTACGTAATATCAAACTGCATGAAAAAGGTGAAAAAAGTCACTATTAAACCAAATTTAAGGATTTTAACTTCGAATCATAAAGCGAGGTTTCGTATTATTTAGATCCAAGAAAAAACATATGACAATGTTGTTTCCAATACAAATGATAAAAATCAATGTGTTTTCACTAGAGTTAACTAAAATGTTCCCGATTTTTCGTTTATATTACCGATGGAAGATGTACACGTAAAACCGCTCTATTCCAGCTGAAACGTCGATATATGCAATAAAAAGCGAACTTTCCCCATTTTTAATATCTTACTCAGTATCTCAACGAGAAACAAATAGATGATTGAAGATGAAGTATTTAAGTTTATTATCTTATTAATTACGTGTTTGCATCATTTTTATCGTATATTTAATGAATTAATACCAATAAACTGATAATTCACAAAAACGTTGAAAAACAGCAAAATATTGCCTAATTCGATGGTATTTTGTTTAAATCACATAACGGAAAAAGGGATGAAAAACGTCAAAATATTCCTAAATTCGATGATGTTTAGTACGATACAAAAATGCAAGAAAACTTGCTTAAAATGCAATATTATGCGAAAATCTGAGATATGAAGGCCAAATCACATATCGTGATACGACATGAAATAGTATCGAGATATTGGTAAAAATTAATATATTTACGTAATATCAAACTACATGAAAAACGTGAAAAAAGTCAATATTATTCCAAATTTGAGGATTTTAACTTCGCATGATAGAGCGAGGTTTCGTATTATTTAGATCCAAGAAAAGACATATGACAATGTTGTTTCCAATACAAATGATAAAAATCAATGTGTTTTCACTAGAGTTAACTAAAATGTTCCCGATTTTTCGTTTATATTACCGATGGAAGATGTACACGTAAAACCGCTCTATTCCGGCTGAAACGTCGATATATGCAATAAAAAGCGAACCTTCCCCATGTTTAATATCTTAGTATTTCAACGAGAAACAAATAGATGATTGAAGATGAAGTATTTAAGTTTATTATCTTATTAATTACGTGTTTGCATCATTTTTATCGTATATTTAATGAATTAATACCAATAAACTGAAAATTCACAAAAACATTCAAAAACAGCAAAATATTTTCTAATTCGATGGTATTTTGTTTAAATCACATAAAAGAAAAGGGGATGAAAAACGTCAAAATATTCCTAAATTCGATGATGTTTAGTACGATACAAAAATGATAGAAAACTTGCTTAAAATGCAATATTATGCGAAAATCTGAGATATGAAGGCCAAATCACATATCGTGAGAAAACATGAAGTAGTATCGGAATATTAGTAAAATCGAGTGAAATCACACCACATGAAAAACGTGAAAAAAGTCAATATTTTACCATATTTGAGGATTTTAACTTCAAATCATAGAGCGAGGTTTCGTATTGCTTAGACCAAAGAAAAGAAATATGACAATGTTGTTTCCAATACAAATGATAAAAATCAATGTGTTTTCATTAGAATGAACTAAAATGTTCCTGATTTTCCGTTTATATTACCGACGGAAGCTGTACACGTAAAACCACTTTAATCCGGCTGAAACGTCGATATATGCAATAAAAAACGAACTTCTCCCCTTTTCAAACTCTTATCAAGTATTTTAACGAGAAATAAATAGTTGATTTAAAATGAAGTATTTAAGGTTAGTTTCTAATGAATTATATGTTTCATCATTTTTATCGTAGATTTAATGAATTAATAACAATAAAATGAAAATTTACAATAACGTGGAAAAACAGCAAAATATTGCCTAATTCGATGATATTTTGTTTATATCATATAAAGGAAAAGGGAGATGATAAACGTCAAAATATTACTAAATTCGATGATTTTTAGTTCGAAACAAAATGCAAGAAAACTTGCTTAAAATGCAATATTATGCGATATTCTGAGATATGAAGGCCAAATTACATATCGTGATACTACATGAAATAGTATCGAAATATTGGAGAAAATGAATATATTTATGTAATATCAAATTTGAGGATTTTAACTTCAAATCATAGAGCGAGGTTTCGTATTGTTTAGACCAAAGAAAAGACATATGAGAAAGTTGTTTCCAATACAAATGATAAAAATCAATGTGTTTTCATTAGAATTAACTAAAAATGTTCCTGATTTTCCGTTTATATTACCGACGGAAGATGTACACGTAAAACCGCTCTAATCCGGCTGAAACGTCGATATATGCAATAAAAACAGAAATTCTCCCCTTTTCATTATCTTATCAAGTATTTTAACGAGAAATATACAGTTGATTTAAAATGAAGTATTTAAGGTTAATTTCTAATCAATTATGTGTTTCATCATTTTTATCGTAGATTTAATGAATTAATAACAATAAAATGAAAATTTACAATAACGTGGAAAAACAGCAAAATATTGCCTAATTCGATGATATTTTGTTTATATCACATAAAGGAAAAGGGAGATGATAAACGTCAAATTATTACTAAATTCGATGATTTTTAGTACGAAACAAACTGCAAGAAAACTTGCGTAAAATGCAATAATTTGCAAAATTCTGAGATTTGAAGGCCAAATCACATATCGTGATACAACATATAATAGTATCGAAATATTGGTAAAAATGATACGATATTTACGTAATATCAAACTACATGAAAAATGTGAAAAAAGTAAATATAATTCCAAATTTGAGAATTTTAACTTCGAATCATAGAGCGAGGTTTCGTATTATTTAGATCCAAGAAAAGACATATGACAATATTGTTTCCAATACAAATGATAAAAATCAATGTGTTTTCATTAGAATGAACTAAAATGTTCCTGATTTTCCGTTTATATTATAGATGGAAGATGTACACGTAAAACCGCACAATTCCGGCTGAAACGTCGATATATGCCATAAAAAGCAAACCTTTCCCATTTTCAATATCATACTCAGTATTTCAACGAGAAACAAATAGACGATTGAAAATGAGGTATTTAAGGTTATTATCTAATCAATTATGTGTTTGTATCATTTTTATCGTATATTTAATGAATTAATACCAATAAACTGAAAATTCACAGAAACAAGAAAAACGGCAAAATAATGCCTAATTTGATGATATTTTGTTTATATCACATAAAGGAAAAGGGAGATGATAAACGTCAAAATATTACTAAATTCGATGATTTTTAGTTCGAAACAAAATGCAAGAAAACTTGCTTAAAATGCAATATTATGCGATATTCTGAGATATGAAGGCCAAATCACATATCGTGATACTACATGAAATAGTATCGAAATATTGGTGAAAATGAATATATTTACGTAATATCAAACTACATGAAAAAGGTGATAAATGTCACTATTAAACCATATTTAAGGATTTTAGCTTCGAATCATAAAGCAAGGTTTCGTGTTATTTAGATCCACGAAAAGACATATGACAATGTTGTTTCTAATACAAATGATAAAAATCAATGTGTTTTCATTAGAATGAACTAAAATGTTCCTGATTTTCCGTTTATATTATAGATGGAAGATGTACACGTAAAACCGCACAATTCCGGCTGAAACGTCGATATATGCCATAAAAAGCAAACCTTTCCCATTTTCAATATCTTACTCAGTATTTCAACGAGAAACAAATAGACGATTGAAAATGAGGTATTTAAGGTTATTATCTAATCAATTATGTGTTTGTATCATTTTTATCGTATATTTAATGAATTAATACCAATAAACTGAAAATTCACAGAAACAAGAAAAACGGCAAAATAATGCCTAATTTGTTGGTATTTTGTTTATATCACATAAAGGAAAAGGGAGATGATAAACGTCAAAATATTACTAAATTCGATGATTTTTAGTTCGAAACAAAATGCAAGAAAACTGGCTTAAAATGCAATATTATGCGATATTCTGAGATATGAAGGCCAAATCACATATCGTGATACGACATGAAATAGTATCGAGATATTGGTTAAAATTAATATATTTACGTAATATCAAACTACATGAAAAACGTGAAAAAATCAATATTAATACAAATTTGAGGATATTAACTTCGAATCATTGAGGGAGGTTTCGTATTATTTAGAGATAAGAAAAGACATATGACAATGTTGTTTCCAATACAAATGATAAAAATCAATGTGTTTTCATTTGAATTAACTAAAATGTTCTTGATTTTTCGTTTATATTACCGATGGAAGATGTGCACGTAAAACCGCTCTATTCCGGCTGAAACGTCGATATATGCAATAAAAACCAAAATTCTCCCCTTTTCAATATCTTACTCAGTATTTTAACGGGAAACAAATAGTTGATTGAAAATGAAGTATTTAAGGTTAATTTCTAATCAATTTCGTGTTTGCATCATTTTTATCGTATATTTATTGAATTAGAAGCAATAAACTGAAAATTCATAGAAACGTGGAAAAACGGGAAAATATTGCCTAATTCGATTATATTTTGTTTATATCACATAAAGGAAAAGGGAGATGATAAACGTCAAAATATTACTAAATTCGATGATTTTAATTCGAAACAAAATGCAAGAAAACTTGCTTAAAATGCAATATTATGCGATATTCTGAGATATGAAGGCCAAATCACATATCGTGATACTACATGAAATAGTATCGAAATATTGGTGAAAATGAATATATTTACGTAATATCAAACTACATGAAAAAGGTGATAAATGTCACTATTAAACCATATTTAAGGATTTTAGCTTCGAATCATAAAGCAAGGTTTCGTGTTATTTAGATCCACGAAAAGACATATGACAATGTTGTTTCTAATACAAATGATAAAAATCAATGTGTTTTCATTAGAATGAACTAAAATGTTCCTGATTTTCCGTTTATATTATAGATGGAAGATGTACACGTAAAACCGCACAATTCCGGCTGAAACGTCGATATATGCCATAAAAAGCAAACCTTTCCCATTTTCAATATCTTACTCAGTATTTCAACGAGAAACAAATAGACGATTGAAAATGAGGTATTTAAGGTTATTATCTAATCAATTATGTGTTTGTATAATTTTTATCGTATATTTAATGAATTAATACCAATAAACTGAAAATTCACAGAAACAAGAAAAACGGCAAAATAATGCCTAATTTGTTGGTATTTTGTTTATATCACATAAAGGAAAAGGGAGATGATAAACGTCAAAATATTACTAAATTCGATGATTTTTAGTTCGAAACAAAATGCAAGAAAACTTGCTTAAAATGCAATATTATGCGGTACTCTGAGATATGAAGGCCAAATCACATATCGTGATACGACAGGAAATAGTATCGAGATATTGGTTAAAATTAATATATTTACGTAATATCAAACTACATGAAAAACGTGAAAAAAGTCAATATTGTTCCAAATTTGAGGATTTTAACTTCAAATCATAGAGCGAAGTTTCGTATTATTTAGATCCAAGAAAAGACATATGACAATGTTGTTTCCAATACAAATGATAAAAACCAATGCGTTTTCACTAGAGTAAACTAAAATGTTCCTGATTTTTCGTTTATATTACTGATGGAAGATGTACACGTAAAACCGCTCTATTCTGGCTGAAACGTCGATATATGCAATAAAAAGCGAACCTTCCCCATTTTTAATATCTTACTCAGTATTTCAACGAAAAACAAATAGATGATTGAAGATGAAGTATTTAAGTTTATTATCTAATTAATTACGTGTTTGCATCATTTTTATCGTATATTTAATGAATTAATACCAATAAACTGAACATTCACAAAAACATTCAAAAACAGCAAAATATTGTCTAATTCGATGGTATTTTGTTTAAATCACATAAAAGAAAAGGGGATGATAAACGTCAAAATATTGCTAAGTTCGATGATGTTTAGTACGAAACAAAATGCAAGAAAACTTGCTTAAAATGCAATATTATGCGAATATCTGAGATATGAAGGCCAAATCACATATCTTGAGAAAACATGAAGTAGTATCGAAATATTGGTAAAAACGAATATATTTACGTAAAATCACACCACATGAAAAACGTGAAAAAGGTCACAATTTTACCATATTTGAGGATTTTAACTTCAAATCATAGAGCGAGGTTTCGTATTGTTTAGACCAAAGAAAAGACATATGAGAATGTTGTTTCCAATACAAATGATAAAAATCAATGTGTTTTCATTAGAATTATCTAAAAATGTTCCTGATTTTCCGTTTATATTACCGACGGAAGATGTACACGTAAAACCGCTCTAATCCGGCTGAAACGTCGATATATGCAATAAAAACAGAAATTCTCCCCTTTTCATTATCTTATCAAGTATTTTACCGAGAAATAAATAGTTGATTTAAAATGAAGTATTTAAGGTTAATTTCTAATCAATTATGTGTTTCATCATTTTTATCGTAGATTTAATGAATTAATAACAATAAAATGAAAATTTACAATAACGTGGAAAAACAGCAAAATATTGCCTAATTCGATGATATTTTGTTTATATCACATAAAGGAAAAGGGAGATGATAAACGTCAAATTATTACTAAATTCGATGATTTTTAGTACGAAACAAACTGCAAGAAAACTTGCGTAAAATGCAATAATTTGCAAAATTCTGAGATTTGAAGGCCAAATCACATATCGTGATACAACATATAATAGTATCGAAATATTGGTAAAAATGATACGATATTTACGTAATATCAAACTACATGAAATATGTGAAAAAAGTAAATATAATTCCAAATTTGAGAATTTTAATTTCGAATCATAGAGCGAGGTTTCGTATTATTTAGATCCAAGAAAAGACATATGACAATATTGTTTCCAATACAAATGATAAAAATCAATGTGTTTTCATTAGAATGAACTAAAATGTTCCTGATTTTCCGTTTATATTATAGATGGAAGATGTACACGTAAAACCGCACAATTCCGGCTGAAACGTCGATATATGCCATAAAAAGCAAACCTTTCCCATTTTCAATATCATACTCAGTATTTCAACGAGAAACAAATAGACGATTGAAAATGAGGTATTTAAGGTTATTATCTAATCAATTATGTGTTTGTATCATTTTTATCGTATATTTAATGAATTAATACCAATAAACTGAAAATTCACAGAAACAAGAAAAACGGCAAAATAATGCCTAATTTGATGATATTTTGTTTATATCACATAAAGGAAAAGGGAGATGATAAACGTCAAAATATTACTAAATTCGATGATTTTTAGTTCGAAACAAAATGCAAGAAAACTTGCTTAAAATGCAATATTATGCGATATTCTGAGATATGAAGGCCAAATCACATATCGTGATACGACTGGAAATAGTATCGAGATATTGGTTAAAATTAATATATGTACGTAATATCAAACTACATGAAAAACGTGAAAAAAGTCAATATTGTTCAAAATTTGAGGATTTTAACTTCAAATCATAGAGCGAGGTTTCGTATTATTTAGATCCAAGAAAAGACATATGACAATGTTGTTTCCAATACAAATGATAAAAATCAATGTGTTTTCATTAGAATTAACTAAAATGTTCTGGATTTTTCGTTTATATTACCGACGGAAGATGTACACGTAAAACCGCTCTAATCCGGCTGAAGCGTCGATATATGCAATAAAAACCGAACTTCTCCCCTTTTCAATATCTTATCAAGTATTTTAACGAGAAATAAATAGTTGATTTAAAATGAAGTATTTAAGGTTATTTCTAATCAATTATGTGTTTCATTATTTTTATCGTAGATTTAATGAATTAATACCAATAAACTGAAAATTCACAGAAACAAGAAAAACGGCAAAATATTGCCTAATTCGATGGAATTTTGTTTAAATCACATAAAGGAAAAGGGGATGGTAAACGTCAAAATATTGCTAAATTCGATGATATTTAGTACGAAACAAAATGCCAGAAAACTTGCTTAAAATGCAATATTATGTGAAAATCTGAGATATAAAGGCCAAATCACATATCGTAATACTACATGAAACAGTATCGAAATATTGGTACAAATGAATATATATACGTAATATCCAACAACATGAAAAACGTGAAAAAAGTCAATAGTATTTCAAATTTTAAGATTTTTAACTTCGAATCATAGAGGTAGGTTTCGTATTATTTAAATCCAAGAAAAGACATATGACAATGTTGTTTCCAATACAAATAAAAAAAATCAATGTGTTTTTATTAGAATGAACTAAAATGTTCCTGATTTTCCGTTTATATTACCGATGGAAGATGTACACGTAAAACCACACAACTCCGGCTGAAACGTTGATATATGCAATAAAATGCAAACCTTCTCCATTTTCAATATCTTACTCAGTATTTCAACGACAAACAAATAGACGATTAAAAATGGGGTATTTAAGGTTATTATCTAATCAATTATGTGTTTTTATCATTTTATCGTATATTTAATGAATTAATACCAATAAACTGAAAATTCACAGAAACAAGAAAAACGGGAAAATATTGCCTAATTCGATGATATTTTGTTTATATCACATAAAGGAAAAGGGAGATGATAAACGTCAAAATATTACTAAATTCGATGATTTTTAGTTCGAAACAAAATGCAAGAAAACTTGCTTAAAATGCAATATTATGCGATATTCTGAGATATGAAGGCCAAATCACATATCGTGATACTACATGAAATAGTATCGAAATATTGGTGAAAATGAATATATTTACGTAATATCAAACTACATGAAAAAGGTGATAAATGTCACTATTAAACCATATTTAAGGATTTTAGCTTCGAATCATAAAGCAAGGTTTCGTGTTATTTAGATCCACGAAAAGACATATGACAATGTTGTTTCTAATACAAATGATAAAAATCAATGTGTTTTCATTAGAATGAACTAAAATGTTCCTGATTTTCCGTTTATATTATAGATGGAAGATGTGCACGTAAAACCGCACAATTCCGGCTGAAACGTCGATATATGCCATAAAAAGCAAACCTTTCCCATTTTCAATATCTTACTCAGTATTTCAACGAGAAACAAATAGACGATTGAAAATGAGGTATTTAAGGTTATTATCTAATCAATTATGTGTTTGTATAATTTTTATCGTATATATAATGAATTAATACCAATTAACTGAAAATTCACAGAAACAAGAAAAACGGCAAAATAATGCCTAATTTGTTGGTATTTTGTTTATATCACATAAAGGAAAAGGGAGATGATAAACGTCAAAATATTACTAAATTCGATGATTTTTAGTTCGAAACAAAATGCAAGAAAACTTGCTTAAAATGCAATATTATGCGGTATTCTGAGATATGAAGGCCAAATCACATATCGTGATACGACAGGAAATAGTATCGAGATATTGGTTAAAATTAATATATTTACGTAATATCAAACTACATGAAAAACGTGAAAAAAGTCAATATTGTTCCAAATTTGAGGATTTTAACTTCAAATCATAGAGCGAAGTTTCGTATTATTTAGATCCAAGAAAAGACATATGACAATGTTGTTTCCAATACAAATGATAAAAACCAATGCGTTTTCACTAGAGTAAACTAAAATGTTCCTGATTTTTCGTTTATATTACTGATGGAAGATGTACACGTAAAACCGCTCTATTCTGGCTGAAACGTCGATATATGCAATAAAAAGCGAACCTTCCCCATTTTTAATATCTTACTCAGTATTTCAACGAAAAACAAATAGATGATTGAAGATGAAGTATTTAAGTTTATTATCTAATTAATTACGTGTTTGCATCATTTTTATCGTATATTTAATGAATTAATTCCAATAAACTGAAAATTCACAAAAACATTCAAAAACAGCAAAATATTGTCTAATTCGATGGTATTTTGTTTAAATCACATAAAAGAAAAGGGGATGATAAACGTCAAAATATTGCTAAGTTCGATGATGTTTAGTACGAAACAAAATGCAAGAAAACTTGCTTAAAATGCAATATTATGCGAATATCTGAGATATGAAGGCCAAATCACATATCGTGAGAAAACATGAAGTAGTATCGAAATATTGGTAAAAACGAATATATTTACGTAAAATCACACCACATGAAAAACGTGAAAAAGGTCACAATTTTACCATATTTGAGGATTTTAACTTCAAATCATAGAGCGAGGTTTCGTATTGTTTAGACCAAAGAAAAGACATATGAGAAAGTTGTTTCCAATACAAATGATAAAAATCAATGTGTTTTCATTAGAATTATCTAAAAATGTTTCTGATTTTCCGTTTATATTACCGACGGAAGATGTACACGTAAAACCGCTCTAATCCGGCTGAAACGTCGATATATGCAATAAAAACAGAAATTCTCCCCTTTTCATTATCTTATCAAGTATTTTAACGAGAAATAAATAGTTGATTTAAAATGAAGTATTTAAGGTTAATTTCTAATCAATTATGTGTTTCATCATTTTTATCGTAGATTTAATGAATTAATAACAATAAAATGAAAATTTACAATAACGTGGAAAAACAGCAAAATATTGCCTAATTCGATGATATTTTGTTTATATCACATAAAGGAAAAGGGAGATGATAAACGTCAAATTATTACTAAATTCGATGATTTTTAGTACGAAACAAACTGCAAGAAAACTTGCGTAAAATGCAATAATTTGCAAAATTGTGAGATTTGAAGGCCAAATCACATATCGTGATACAACATATAATAGTATCGAAATATTGGTAAAAATGATACGATATTTACGTAATATCAAACTACATGAAAAATGTGAAAAAAGTAAATATAATTCCAAATTTGAGAATTTTAACTTCGAATCATAGAGCGAGGTTTCGTATTATTTAGATCCAAGAAAAGACATATGACAATATTGTTTCCAATACAAATGATAAAAATCAATGTGTTTTCATTAGAATGAACTAAAATGTTCCTGATTTTCCGTTTATATTATAGATGGAAGATGTACACGTAAAACCGCACAATTCCGGCTGAAACGTCGATATATGCCATAAAAAGCAAACCTTTCCTATTTTCAATATCATACTCAGTATTTCAACGAGAAACAAATAGACGATTGAAAATGAGGTATTTAAGGTTATTATCTAATCAATTATGTGTTTGTATCATTTTTATCGTATATTTAATGAATTAATACCAATAAACTGAAAATTCACAGAAACGAGAAAAACGGCAAAATAATGACTAATTTGATGATATTTTGTTTATATCACATAAAGGAAAAGGGAGATGATAAACGTCAAAATATTACTAAATTCGATGATTTTTAGTTCGAAACAAAATGCAAGAAAACTTGCTTAAAATGCAATATTATGCGATATTCTGAGATATGAAGGCCAAATCACATATCGTGATACGACTGGAAATAGTATCGAGATATTGGTTAAAATTAATATATGTACGTAATATCAAACTACATGAAAAACGTGAAAAAAGTCAATATTGTTCCAAATTTGAGGATTTTAACTTCAAATCATAGAGCGAGGTTTCGTATTATTTAGATCCAAGAAAAGACATATGACAATGTTGTTTCCAATACAAATGATAAAAATCAATGTGTTTTCATTAGAATTAACTAAAATGTTCTGGATTTTTCGTTTATATTACCGACGGAAGATGTACACGTAAAACCGCTCTAATCCGGCTGAAGCGTCGATATATGCAATAAAAACCGAACTTCTCACCCTTTTCAATATCTTATCAAGTATTTTAACGAGAAATAAATAGTTGATTTAAAATGAAGTATTTAAGGTTAATTTCTAATCAATTATGTGTTTCATTATTTTTATCGTAGATTTTATGAATTAATACCAATAAACTGAAAATTCACAGAAAAAAGAAAAACGGCAAAATATTGCCTAATTCGATGGTATTTTGTTTAAATCACATAAAGGAAAAGGGGATGATAAACGTCAAAATATTGCTAAATTCGATGATATTTAGTACGAAACAAAATGCCAGAAAACTTGCTTAAAATGCAATATTATGTGAAAATCTGAGATATAAAGGCCAAATCACATATCGTAATACTACATGAAACAGTATCGAAATATTGGTACAAATGAATATATATACGTAATATCCAACAACATGAAAAACGTGAAAAAAGTCAATAGTATTTCAAATTTTAAGATTTTTAACTTCGAATCATAGAGGTAGGTTTCGTATTATTTAGATCCAAGAAAAGACATATGACAATGTTGTTTCCAATACAAATAAAAAAAATCAATGTGTTTTCATTAGAATGAACTAAAATGTTCCTGATTTTCCGTTTATATTACCGATGGAAGATGTACACGTAAAACCACACAACTCCGGCTGAAACGTTGATATATGCAATAAAATGCAAACCTTCTCCATTTTCAATATCTTACTCAGTATTTCAACGAGAAACAAATAGACGATTAAAAATGGGGGTATTTAAGGTTATTATCTAATCAATTATGTGTTTTTATCATTTTATCGTATATTTAATGAATTAATACCAATAAACTGAAAATTCACAGAAACAAGAAAAACGGGAAAATATTGCCTAATTCGATGATATTTTGTTTATATCACATAAAGGAAAAGGGAGATGATAAACGTCAAAATATTACTAAATTCGATGATTTTTAGTTCGAAACAAAATGCAAGAAAACTTGCTTAAAATGCAATATTATGCGATATTCTGAGATATGAAGGCCAAATCACATATCGTGATACTACATGAAATAGTATCGAAATATTTGTGAAAATTAATATATTTACGTAATATCAAACTACATGAAAAAGGTGAAAAATGTCACTATTAAACCAAATTTAAGGATTTTAGCTTCGAATCATAAAGCAAGGTTTCATATTATTTAGATCCACGAAAAGACATATGACAATGTTGTTTCCAATACAAATGATAAAAACCAATGTGTTTTCTTTAGAATGAACTAAAATGTTCCTGGTTTTTCGTTTATATTATAAATGGAAGATGTACACGTAAAACCGCACAATTCCGGCTGAAACGTCGATATATGCCATAAAAAGCAAACCTTCCCCATTTTCAATATCTTACTCAGTATTTCAACGAGAAACAAATAGACGATTGAAAATGAGGTATTTAAGGTTATTATCTAATCAATTATGTGTTTGTATCATTTTTATCGTATATTTAATGAATTAATACCAATAAACTGAAAATTCACAGAAACAAGAAAAACGGCAAAATAATGCCTAATTTGATGATATTTTGTTTATATCACATAAAGGAAAAGGGAGATGTTAAACGTCAAAATATTACTAAATTCGATGATTTTTAGTTCGAAACAAAATGCAAGAAAACTTGCTTAAAATGCAATATTATGCAAAAATCTGAGATATGAAGGCCAAATCACATATCGTGAGAAAACATGAAGTAGTATCGAAATATTGGTAAAATCGAGTATATTTACGTAAAATCACACCACATGAAAAACGTGAAAAAAGTCAATATTTTACCATATTTGAGGATTTTAACTTCAAATCATAGAGCGAGGTTTCGTATTTTTTAGACCAAAGAAAAGAAATATGACAATGTTGTTTCCAATACAAATGATAAAAATCAATGTGTTTTCATTAGAATTAACTAAAATGTTCCTGATTTTCCGTTTATATTACCGACGGAAGCTGTACACGTAAAACCGCTTTAATCCGGCTGAAACGTCGATATATGCAATAAAAACCGAACTTCTCCCCATTTCAAACTCTTATCAAGTATTTTAACGAGAAATAAATAGTTGATTTAAAATGAAATATTTAAGGTTAATTTCTAATCAATTATATGTTTCATCACTTTTATCGTAGATTTAATGAATTAATAACAATAACATGAAAATTTACAATAACGTGGAAAAACAGCAAAATATTGCCTAATTCGATGATATTTTGTTTATTTCACTTAAAAGAAAAGGGAGATGAAAAACGTCAAAATATTACTAAATTCGATGATTTTTAGTTCGAAACAAAATGCAAGAAAACTTGCTTAAAATGCAATATTATGCGATATTCTGAGATATGAAGGCCAAATCACATATCGTGATACGACAGTAAATAGTATCGAGATATTGGTGAAAATTAATATATTTACGTAATATCAAACTACATTAAAAAATTGATAAATGTTACTATTAAACCATATTTAAGGATTTTAGCTTCGAATCATAAAGCAAGGTTTCGTGTTATTTAGATCCACGAAAAAACATATGACAATGTTGTTTCTAATACAAATGATAAAAATCAATGTGTTTTCATGAGAATGAACTAAAATGTTCCTGGTTTTCCATTTATATTATTGATGGAAGATGTACACGTAAAACCGCACAATTCCGGCTGAAACGTCGATATATGCCATAAAAAGCAAACCTTTCCCATTTTCAATATCTTACTCAGTATTTCAACGAGAAACAAATAGACGATTGAAAATGAGGTATTTAAGGTTATTATCTAATCAATTACGTGTTTGTATAATTTTTATCGTATATTTAATGAATTAATACCAATAAACTGAAAATTTACAATAACGTGGAAAAACAGCAAAATATTGCCTAATTCGATGATATTTTGTTTATATCACATAAAGGAAAAGGGAGATGATAAACGTCAAATTATTACTAAATTCGATGATTTTTAGTACGAAACAAACTGCAAGAAAACTTGCGTAAAATGCAATAATTTGCAAAATTCTGAGATTTGAAGGCCAAATCACATATCGTGATACAACATATAATAGTATCGAAATATTGGTAAAAATGATACGATATTTACGTAATATCAAACTACATGAAAAATGTGAATAAAGTAAATATAATTCCAAATTTGAGAATTTTAACTTCGAATCATAGAGCGAGGTTTCGTATTATTTAGATCCAAGAAAAGACATATGACAATATTGTTTCCAATACAAATGATAAAAATCAATGTGTTTTCATTAGAATGAACTAAAATGTTCCTGATTTTCCGTTTATATTATAGATGGAAGATGTACACGTAAAACCGCACAATTCCGGCTGAAACGTCGATATATGCCATAAAAAGCAAACCTTTCCCATTTTCAATATCATACTCAGTATTTCAACGAGAAACAAATAGACGATTGAAAATGAGGTATTTAAGGTTATTATCTAATCAATTATGTGTTTGTATCATTTTTATCGTATATTTAATGAATTAATACCAATAAACTGAAAATTCACAGAAACAAGAAAAACGGCAAAATAATGCCTAATTTGATGATATTTTGTTTATATCACATAAAGGAAAAGGGAGATGATAAACGTCAAAATATTACTAAATTCGATGATTTTTAGTTCGAAACAAAATGCAAGAAAACTTGCATAAAATGCAATATTATGCGATATTCTGAGATATGAAGGCCAAATCACATATCGTGATACGACTGGAAATAGTATCGAGATATTGGTTAAAATTAATATATTTACGTAATATCAAACTACATGAAAAACGTGAAAAAAGTCAATATTGTTCCAAATTTGAGGATTTTAACTTCAAATTATAGAGCGAGGTTTCGTATTATTTAGATCCAAGAAAAGACATATGACAATGTTGTTTCCAATACAAATCATAAAAATCAATGTGTTTTCATTAGAATTAACTAAAATGTTCTGGATTTTTCGTTTATATTACCGACGGAAGATGTACACGTAAAACCGCTCTAATCCGGCTGAAGCGTCGATATATGCAATAAAAACCGAACTCCTCCCCTTTTCAATATCTTATCAAGTATTTTAACGAGAAATAAATAGTTGATTTAAAATGAAGTATTTAAGGTTAATTTCTAATCAATTATGTGTTTCATTATTTTTATCGTAGATTTAATGAATTAATACCAATAAACTGAAAATTCACAGAAACAAGAAAAACTGCAAAATATTGTCTAATTCGATGATATTTTGTTTATATCACATAAAGGAAAAGGGAGATGATAAAAGTCAAAATATTACTAAATTCGATGGTTTTTAGTTCGAAACAAAATGCAAGAAAACTTGCTTAAAATGCAATATTATGCGATATTCTGAGATATGAAGGCCAAATCACATATCGTGATACTACATGAAATAGTATCGAAATATTGGTGAAAATGAATATATTTACGTAATATCAAAAGGACATGAAAAACATGAAAAAGGTGAAAAAAGTCACTATTAAACCAAATTTTAGAATTTTAACTTCGAATCGTAAAGCGAGGTTGCGTATTATTTAGATCCAAGAAAAGACATATGACAATGTTGTTTCCAATACAAATGATAAAAATCAATGTGTTTTCATTAGAATGAACTAAAATGTTCCTGATTTTCCTTTTATATTATAGATGGAAGATGCACACGTAAAACCGCACAATTCCGGCTGAAAAGTCGAAATATATAAAAAAAAGGGAAACCTTACCCATTTTCAATATCTTACTCAGTATTTCAACGAGAAACAGATAGATGATTGAAGATGAAGTATTTAAATTTATTATCTAATTAATTACGTGTTTGCATCATTTTTATCGTATATTTAATGAATTAATACCAATAAACTGAAAATTTACAAAAACGTGGAAAAACGGCAAAATATTGCCTAATTCGATGGTATTTTGTTTAAATCACATAAAGGAAAAGGGGATGATAAACGTCAAAATATTGCTAAATTCGATGATATTTAGTACGAAACAAAATGCCAGAAAACTTGCTTAAAATGCAATATTATGTGAAAATCTGAGATATAAAGGCCAAATCACATATCGTAATACTACATGAAACAGTATCGAAATATTGGTACAAATGAATATATATACGTAATATCCAACAACATGAAAAACGTGAAAAAAGTCAATAGTATTTCAAATTTGAAGATTTTTAACTTCGAATCATAGAGGTAGGTTTCGTATTATTTAGATCCAAGAAAAGACATATGACAATGTTGTTTCCAATACAAATGAAAAAAATCAATGTGTTTTCATTAGAATGAACTAAAATGTTCCTGATTTTCCGTTTATATTACCGATGGAAGATGTACACGTAAAACCACACAACTCCGGCTGAAACGTTGATATATGCAATAAAAAGCAAACCTTCTCCATTTTCAATATCTTACTCAGTATTTCAACGAGAAACAAATAGACGATTAAAAATGGGGTATTTAAGGTTATTATCTAATCAATTATGTGTTTTTATCATTTTATCGTATATTTAATGAATTAATACCAATAAACTGAAAATTCACAGAAACAAGAAAAACGGGAAAATATTGCCTAATTCGATGATATTTTGTTTATATCACTTAAAGGAAAAGGGAGATGATAAACGTCAAAATATTACTAAATTCGATGATTTTTAGTTCGAAACAAAATGCAAGAAAACTTGCTTAAAATGCAATATTATGCGATATTCTGAGATATGAAGGCCAAATCACATATCGTGATACTACATGAAATAGTATCGAACTATTTGTGAAAATGAATATATTTACGTAATATCAAACTACATGAAAAAGGTGAAAAATGTCACTATTAAACCAAATTTAAGGATTTTAGCTTCGAATCATAAAGCAAGGTTTCGTATTATTTAGATCCACGAAAAGACATATGACAATGTTGTTTCCAATACAAATGATAAAAATCAATGTGTTTTCATTAGAATGAACTAAAATGTTCCTGATTTTCCGTTTATATTATAGATGGAAGATGTACACGTAAAACCGCACAATTCCGGCTGAAACGTCGATATATGCCATAAAAAGCAAACCTTCCCCATTTTCAATATCTTGCTCAGTATTTCAACGAGAAACAAATAGACGATTGAAAATGAGGTATTTAAGGTTATTATCTAATTAATTACGTGTTTGCATCATTTTTATCGTATATTTAATGAATTAATACCAATAAACTGAAAATTCACAAAAACATTAAAAAACAGCAAAATATTGTCTAATTCGATGGTATTTTGTTTAAATCACATAAAAGAAAAGGGGATGATAAACGTCAAAATATTGCTAAGTTCGATGATGTTTAGTACGAAACAAAATGCAAGAAAACTTGCTTAAAATGCAATATTATGCGAAAATCTGAGATATGAAGGCCAAATCACATATCGTGAGAAAACATGAAGTAGTATCGAAATATTGGTAAAAACGAATATATTTACGTAAAATCACACCACATGAAAAACGTGAAAAAGGTCACAATTTTACCATATTTGAGGATTTTAACTTCAAATCATAGAGCGAGGTTTCGTATTGTTTAGACCAAAGAAAAGACATATGAGAAAGTTGTTTAGAATACAAATGATAAAAATCAATGTGTTTTCATTAGAATTAACTAAAAATGTTCCTGATTTTCCGTTTATATTACCGACGGAAGATGTACACGTAAAACCGCTCTAATCCGGCTGAAACGTCGATATATGCAATAAAAACAGAAATTCTCCCCTTTTCATTATCTTATCAAGTATTTTAACGAGAAATAAATAGTTGATTTAAAATGAAGTATTTAAGGTTAATTTCTAATCAATTATGTGTTTCATCATTTTTATCGTATATTTAATGAACTAATAACAATAAACTGAAAATTTACAATAACGTAGAAAAACAGCAAAAATATTGCCTAATTCGATGATATTTTGTTTATATCATATAAAGGAAAAGGGAGATGATAAACGTCAAAATATTACTAAATTCGATGATTTTTAGTACGAAACAAAATGCAAGAAAACTTGCTTAAAATGCAATATTATGCGAAATTCTGAGATTTGAAGGCCAAATCACATATCGTGATACTACATGAAATAGTATCGAAAAATTGGTAAAAGTGAATATATTTACGTAATATCAAACTACATGAAAAACGTGAAAAAATCAATATTAATAAAAATTTGAGGATATTAACTTCGAATCATTGAGCGAGGTTTCGTATTATTTAGAGATAAGAAAAGACATATGACAATGTTGTTTCCAATACAAATGATAAAAATCAATGTGTTTTCATTAGAATTAACTAAAATGTTCTTGATTTTCCGTTTATATTACCGATGGAAGATGGACACGTAAAACCGCTCTATTCCGGCTGAAACGTCGATATATGCAATAAAAACCAAAATTCTCCCCTTTTCAATATCTTACTCAGTATTTTAACGGGAAACAAATAGTTGATTAAAAATGAAGTATTTAAGGTTAATTTCTAATCAATTTCGTGTTTGCATCATTTTTTCGTAAATTTATTGAATTAGAACCAATAAACTGAAAATTCATAGAAACGTGGAAAAACGGGAAAATATTGCCTAATTCGATTATATTTTGTTTATATCACATAAAGGAAAAGGGAGATGATAAACGTCAAAATATTACTAAATTCGATGATTTTTAGTTCGAAACAAAATGCAAGAAAACTTGCTTAAAATGCAATATTATGCGATATTCTGAGATATGAAGGCCAAATCACATATCGTGATACTACATAAAATAGTATCGTAATATTGGAGAAAATGAATATATTTACGTAATATCAAATTTGAGGATTTTAACTTCAAATCATAGAGCGAGGTTTCGTATTGTTTAGACCAAAGAAAAGACATATGACAATGTTGTTTCCAACACAAATGATAAAAATCAATGTGTTTTTCTAAAATTTTTAGAATTAACTAAAATGTTCCTGATTTTCCGTTTATATTCCCGACGGAAGATGTACACGTAAAACCGCTCTAATCCGGCTGAAACGTCGATATATGCAATAAAAACCGAACTTCTCCCCTTTTAAATATCTTATCAAGTATTTTAACGAGAAATAAATAGTTGATTTAAAATGAAGTATTTAAGGTTAATTTCTTATCAATTATATGTTTCATCATTTTTATCGTAGATTTAATGAATTAATAACAATAAAATGAAAATTTACAATAACGTGGAAAAACAGCAAAATATTGCCTAATTCGATGATATTTTGTTTATATCACATAAAGGAAAAGGGAGATTATAAACGTCAAAATATTACTAAATTCGATGATTTTTAGTTCGAAACAAAATGCAAGAAAACTTGCTTAAAATGCAATATTATGCGATATTCTGAGATATGAAGGCCAAATCACATATCGTGATACTACATGAAGTAGTATCGAAATATTGGTGCAAATGAATATATTTACGTAATATCAAACTACATGAAAAAGATGAAAAAAGTCACTATTAAACCAAATTTAAGGATTTTAACTTCGAATCATAAAGCAAAGTTTCGTATTATTTAGATCCAAGAAAAGACATATGACAATGTTGTTTCCAATACAAATGATAAAAATCAATGTGTTTTCATTAGAATGAACTAAAATGTTCCTGATTTTCCGTTTATATTATAGATGGAAGATGTATACGTAAAACCGCACAATTCCGGATGAAACGTCGATATATGCCATAAAAAGCAAACCTTCCCCATTTTTAATATCTTACTCAGTATTTCAACGAGAAACAAATAGACGATTGAAAATGAGGTATTTAAGGTTATTATCTAATCAATTATGTGTTTGTATCATTTTTATCGTATATTTAATGAATTAATACCAATAAACTTAAAAATTCACAGAAACAAGAAAAACGGCAAATTATTGCCTAATTCGATGATATTTTGTTTATATCACATAAATGAAAAGGGAGATGAAAAACGTCAAAATATTACTAAATTCAATGATTTTTAGTTCGAAACAAAATGCAAGAAAACTTGCTTAAAATGCAATATTATGCGATATTCTGAGATATGAAGGCCAAATCACATATCGTGATACTACATGAAATAGTATCGAAATATTGGTGAAAATGAATATATTTACGTAATATCAAACTACATGAAAAAGGTGAAAAAAGTCACTATTAAACCAAATTTAAGGATTTTAACTTCGAATCATAAAGCAAAGTTTCGTATTATTTAGATCCAAGAAAAGACATATGACAATGTTGTTTCCAATACAAATGATAAAAATCAATGTGTTTTCATTAGAATTAACTAAAAATGTTCCTGATTTACCGTTCATATTACCGACGGAAGATGTACACGTAAAACCGCTCTAATCCGGCTGAAACGTCGATATATGCAATAAAAACAGAAATTCTCCCCTTTTCATTATCTTATGAAGTATTTTAACGAAAATAAATAGTTGATTTTAAATGAAGTATTTAAGGTTAATTTCTAATCAATTATGTGTTTCATCATTTTTATCGTATATTTAATGAACTAATAACAATAAACTGAAAATTTACAATAACGTGGAAAAACAGCAAAAATATTGCCTAATTCGATGATATTTTGTTTATATCATATAAAGGAAAAGGGAGATGATAAACGTCAAAATATTACTAAATTCGATGATTTTTAGTACGAAACAAAATGCAAGAAAACTTGCTTAAAATGCAATATTATGCGAAATTCTGATATTTGAAGGCCAAATCACATATCGTGATACTACATGAAATAGTATCGAAAAATTGGTAAAAATGAATATATTTACGTAATATCAAACTACATGAAAAACGTGAAAAAATCAATATTAATACAAATTTGAGGATATTTGAATCATTGAATCAAATCATTGAGTCAATCATTGAATCAAATCATTGAATCAAATCATATATATATATATAAATCATATATATATATAATCATTGAATCAAATCATATATATATATATATATAAATCTTCGAATCATTGAGCGAGGTTTCGTATTATTTAGAGATAAGAAAACACATATGACAATGTTGTTTCCAATACAAATGATAAAAATCAATGTGTTTTCATTTCAATTAACTAAAATGTTCTTGATTTTCCGTTTATATTACCGATGGAAGATGTACACGTAAAACAGCTCTATTCCGGCTGAAACGTCGATATATGCAATAAAAACCAAAATTCTCCCCTTTTCAATATCTTACTCAGTATTTTAACGGGAAACAAATAGTTGATTGAAAATGAAGTATTTAAGGTTAATTTCTAATCAATTTCGTGTTTGCATCATTTTTATCGTATATTTATTGAATTAGAACCAATAAACTGAAAATTCATAGAAACGTGGAAAAACGGGAAAATATTGCCTAATTCGATTATATTTTGTTTATATCACATAAAGGAAAAGGGAGATGATAAACGTCAAAATATTACTAAATTCGATGATTTTTAGTTCGAAACAAATTGCAAGAAAACTTGATTAAAATGCAATATTATGCGATATTCTGAGATATGAAGGCCAAATCATATATCGTGATACTACATGAAGTAGTATCGAAATATTGGTGAAAATGAATATATTTACGTAATATCAAACTACATGAAAAAGATGAAAAAAGTCACCATTAAACCAAATTTAAGGATTTTAACTTCGAATCATAAAGCAAGGTTTCGTATTATTTAGATCCAAGAAAAGACATATGACAATGTTGTTTCCAATACAAATGATAAAAATCAATGTGTTTTCATTAGAATGAACTAAAATGTTCCTGATTTTCCGTTTATATTATAGATGGAAGATGACACGTAAAACCGCACAATTCCGGCTGAAACGTTGATATATGCAATAAAATGCAAACCTTCTCCATTTTCAATATCTTACTCAGTATTTCAACGAGAAACAAATAGACGATTAAAAATGGGGTATTTAAGGTAATTATCTAATCAATTATGTGTTTGTATCATTTTTATCGTATATTTAATGAATTAATACCAATAAACTGAAAATTCACAGAAACAAGAAAAACGGGAAAACATTGCCTAATTCGATGATATTTTGTTTATATCACATAAAGGAAAAGGGAGATGATAAATGTCAAAATATTACTAAATTCGATGATTTTTAGTTCGAAACAAAATGCAAGAAAACTTGCTTAAAATGCAATATTATGCGATATTCTGAGATATGAAGGCCAAATCACATATCGTGATACGACATGAAATAGTATCGAGATATTGGTAAAAATTAATATATTTACGTAATATCAAACTACATGAAAAACGTGAAAAAAGTCAATATTATTCCAAATTTGAGGATTTTAACTTCGCATGATAGAGCGAGGTTTCGTATTATTTAGATCCAAGAAAAGACATATGACAATGTTGTTTCCAATACAAATGATAAAAATCAATGTGTTTTCACTAGAGTTAACTAAAATGTTCCCGATTTTTCGTTTATATTACCGATGGAAGATGTACACGTAAAACCGCTCTATTCCGGCTGAAACGTCGATATATGCAATAAAAAGCGAACCTTCCCCATGTTTAATATCTTACTCAGTATTTCAACGAGAAACAAATAGATGATTGAAGATGAAGTATTTAAGTTTATTATCTTATTAATTACGTGTTTGCATCATTTTTATCGTATATTTAATGAATTAATACCAATAAACTGAAAATTCACAAAAACGTTGAAAAACAGCAAAATATTGCCTAATTCGATAGTATTTTGTTTAAATCACATAAAGGAAAAGGGGATGAAAAACGTCAAAATATTCCTAAATTCGAAGATGTTTAGTACGATACAAAAATGATAGAAAACTTGCTTAAAATGCAATATTATGCGAAAATCTGAGATATGAAGGCCAAATCACATATCGTGAGAAAACATGAAGTAGTATCGAAATATTAGTAAAATCGAGTAAAATCACACCACATGAAAAACGTGAAAAAAGTCAATATTTTACCATATTTGAGGATTTTAACTTCAAATCATAGAGCGAGGTTTCGTATTGTTTAGACCAAAGAAAAGAAATATGACAATGTTGTTTCCAATACAAATGATAAAAATCAATGTGTTTTCATTAGAATTAACTAAAATGTTCCTGATTTTCCGTTTATATTACCGACGGAAGCTGTACACGTAAAACCGCTTTAATCCGGCTGAAACGTCGATATATGCAATAAAAAACGAACTTCTCCCCTTTTCAAACTCTTATCAAGTATTTTAACGAGAAATAAATAGTTGATTTAAAATGAAGTATTTAAGGTTAATTTCTAATCAATTATATGTTTCATCATTTTTATCGTAGATTTAATGAATTAATAACAATAAAAAGAAAATTTACAATAACGTGGAAAAACAGCAAAATATTGCCTAATTCGATGATATTTTGTTTATATCACATAAAGGAAAAGGGAGATGATAAACGTCAAAATATTACTAAATTCGATGATTTTTAGTTCGAAACAAAATGCAAGAAAACTTGCTTAAAATGCAATATTATGCGATATTCTGAGATATGAAGGCCAAATCACATATCGTGATACTACATGAAATAGTATCGAAATATTGGTGAAAATGAATATATTTACGTAATATCAAACTACATGAAAAAGGTGATAAATGTCACTATTAAACCGTATTTAAGGATTTTAGCTTCGAATCATAAAGCAAGGTTTCGTATTATTTAGATCCACGAAAAGACATATGACAATGTTGTTTCTAATTCAAATGATAAAAATCAATGTGTTTTCATTAGAATGAACTAAAATGTTCCTGATTTTCCGTTTATATTATAGATGGAAGATGTACACGTAAAACCGCACAATTCCGGCTGAAACGTCGATATATGCCATAAAAAGCAAACCTTTCCCATTTTCAATATCTTACTCAGTATTTAACGAGAAACAAATAGACGATTGAAAGTGAGGTATTTAAGGTTATTATCTAATCAATTATGTGTTTGTATCATTTTTATCGTATATTTAATGAATTAATACCAATAAACTGAAAATTCACAGAAACAAGAAAAACGGCAAAATAATGCCTAATTTGTTGGTATTTTGTTTATATCACATAAAGGAAAAGGGAGATGATAAACGTCAAAATATTACTAAATACGATGATTTTTAGTTCGAAACAAAATGCAAGAAAACTTGCTTAAAATGCAATATTATGCGGTATTCTGGGATATGAAGGCCAAATCACATATCGTGATACGACAGGAAATAGTATCGAGATATTGGTTAAAATTAATATATTTACGTAATATCAAACTACATGAAAAACGTGAAAAAAGTCAATATTGTTCCAAATTTGAGGATTTTAACTTCAAATCATAGAGCGAGGTTTCGTATTATTTAGATCCAAGAAAAGACATATGGCAATGTTGTTTCCAATACAAATGATAAAAATCAATGTGTTTTCATTAGAATTAACTAAAATGTTCTGGATTTTTCGTTTATATTACCGACGGAAGATGTACACGTAAAACCGCTCTAATCCGGCTGAAGCGTCGATATATGCAATAAAAACCGAACTTCTCCCCTTTTCAATATCTTATCAAGTATTTTAACGAGAAATAAATAGTTGATTTAAAATGAAGTATTTAAGGTTATTTTCTAATCAATTATGTGTTTCATTATTTTTATCGTAGATTTAATGAATTAATACCAATAAACTGAAAATTCACAGAAACAAGAAAAACTGCAAAATATTGTCTAATTCGATAATATTTTGTTTATATCACATAAAGGAAAAGGGAGATGATAAAAGTCAAAATATTACTAAATTCGATGGTTTTTAGTTCGAAACAAAATGCAAGAAAACTTGCTTAAAATGCAATATTATGCGATATTCTGAGATATGAAGGCCAAATCACATATCGTGATACTACATGAAATAGTATCGAAATATTGGTGAAAATGAATATATTTACGTAATATCAAACTACATGAAAAAGGTGAAAAATGTCACTATTAAACCAAATTTAAGGATTTTAGCTTCGAATCATAAAGCAAGGTTTCGTATTATTTAGATCCACGAAAAGACATATGACAATGTTGTTTCCAATACAAATGATAAAAACCAATGTGTTTTCTTTAGAATGAACTAAAATGTTCCTGATTTTTCGTTTATATTACAGATGGAAGATGTACACGTAAAACCGCACAATTCCGGCTGAAACGTCGATATATGCCATAAAAAGCAAACCTTCCCCATTTTCAATATCTTACTCAGTATTTCAACGAGAAACAAATAGACGATTGAAAATGAGGTATTTAAGGTTATTATCTAATCAATTATGTGTTTGTATCATTTTTATCGTATATTTAATGAATTAATACCAATAAACTGAAAATTCACAGAAACAAGAAAAACGGCAAAATAATGCCTAATTTGATGATATTTTGTTTATATCACATAAAGGAAAAGGGAGATGTTAAACGTCAAAATATTACTAAATTCGATGATTTTTAGTTCGAAACAAAATGCAAGAAAACTTGCTTAAAATGCAATATTATGCGAAAATCTGAGATATGAAGGCCAAATCACATATCGTGAGAAAACATGAAGTAGTATCGAAATATTGGTAAAATCGAGTATATTTACGTAAAATCACACCACATGAAAAACGTGAAAAAAGTCAATATTTTACCATATTTGAGGATTTTAACTTCAAATCATAGAGCGAGGTTTCGTATTGTTTAGACCAAAGAAAAGAAATATGACAATGTTGTTTCCAATACAAATGATAAAAATCAATGTGTTTTCATTAGAATTAACTAAAATGTTCCTGATTTTCCGTTTATATTACCGACGGAAGCTGTACACGTAAAACCGCTTTAATCCGGCTGAAACGTCGATATATGCAATAAAAACCGAACTTCTCCCCATTTCAAACTCTTATCAAGTATTTTAACGAGAAATAAATAGTTGATTTAAAATGAAGTATTTAAGGTTAATTTCTAATCAATGCTATGTTTCATCACTTTTATCGTAGATTTAATGAATTAATAACAATAACATGAAAATTTACAATAACGTGGAAAAACAGCAAAATATTGCCTAATTCGATGATATTTTGTTTATATCCCTTAAAAGAAAAGGGAGATGAAAAACGTCAAAATATTACTAAATTCGATGATTTTTAGTTCGAAACAAAATGCAAGAAAACTTGCTTAAAATGCAATATTATGCGATATTCTGAGATATGAAGGCCAAATCACATATCGTGATACTACATGAAATAGTATCGAAATATTGGTGAAAATGAATATATTTACGTAATATCAAACTACATGAAAAAGGTGAAAAAAGTCACTATTAAACCAAATTTAAGGATTTTAACTCCGAATCATAAAGCGAGGTTTCGTATTATTTAGATCCACGAAAAGACATATGACAATGTTGTTTCTAATACAAATGATAAAAATCAATGTGTTTTCATTAGAATGAACTAAAATGTTCCTGATTTTCCGTTTATATTATAGATGGAAGATGTACACGTAAAACCGCACAATTCCGACTGAAACGTCGATATATGCCATAAAAAGCAAACCTTTCCCATTTTCAATATCTTACTCAGTATTTCAACGAGAAACAAATAGACGATTGAAAATGAGGTATTTAAGGTTATTATCTAATCAATTATGTGTTTGTATAATTTTTATCGTATATTTAATGAATTAATACCAATAAACTGAAAATTCACAGAAACAAGAAAAACGGCAAAATAATGCCTAATTTGTTGGTATTTTGTTTATATCACATAAATGAAAAGGGAGATGATAAACGTCAAAATATTACTAAATTCGATGATTTTTAGTTCGAAACAAAATGCAAGAAAACTTGCTTAAAATGCAATATTATGCGGTATTCTGAGATATGAAGGCCAAATCACATATCGTGATACGACAGGAAATAGTATCGAGATATTGGTTAAAATTAATATATTTACGTAATATCAAACTACATGAAAAACGTGAAAAAAGTTAATATTGTTCCAAATTTGAGGATTTTAACTTCAAATCATAGAGCGAAGTTTCGTATTATTTAGATCCAAGAAAAGACATATGACAATGTTGTTTCCAATAAAAATGATAAAAACCAATGCGTTTTCACTAGAGTAAACTAAAATGTTCCTGATTTTTCGTTTATATTACTGATGGAAGATGTACACGTAAAACCGCTCTATTCCGGCTGAAACGTCGATATATGCAATAAAAAGCGAACCTTCCCCATTTTTAATATCTTACTCAGTATTTCAACGAAAAACAAATAGATGATTGAAGATGAAGTATTTAAGTTTATTATCTAATTAATTACGTGTTTGCATCATTTTTATCGTATATTTAATGAATTAATACCAATAAACTGAAAATTCACAAAAACATTCAAAAACAGCAAAATATTGTCTAATTCGATGGTATTTTGTTTAAATCACATAAAAGAAAAGGGGATGATAAACTTCAAAATATTGCTAAGTTCGATGATGTTTAGTACGAAACAAAATGCAAGAAAACTTGCTTAAAATGCAATATTATGCGAAAATCTGAGATATGAAGGCCAAATCACATATCGTGAGAAAACATGAAGTAGTATCGAAATATTGGTAAAAACGAATATATTTACGTAAAATCACACCACATGAAAAACGTGAAAAAGGTCACAATTTTACCATATTTGAGGATTTTAACTTCAAATCATAGAGCGAAGTTTCGTATTGTTTAGACCAAAGAAAAGACATATGAGAAAGTTGTTTCCAATACAAATGATAAAAATCAATGTGTTTTCATTAGAATTAACTAAAAATGTTCCTGATTTTCCGTTTATATTACCGACGGAAGATGTACACGTAAAACCGCTCTAATCCGGCTGAAACGTCGATATATGCAATAAAAACAGAAATTCTCCCCTTTTCATTATCTTATCAAGTATTTTAACGAGAAATAAATAGTTGATTTAAAATTAAGTATTTAAGGTTAATTTCTAATCAATTATGTGTTTCATCATTTTTATCCTATATTTAATGAACTAATAACAATAAACTGAAAATTTACAATAACGTGGAAAAACAGCAAAAATATTGCCTAATTCGATGATATTTTGTTTATATCATATAAAGGAAAAGGGAGATGATAAACGTCAAAATATTACTAAATACGATGATTTTTAGTACGAAACAAAATGCAAGAAAACTTGCTTAAAATGCAATATTATGCGATATTCTGATATTTGAAGGCCAAATCACATATCGTGATACTACATGAAATAGTATCGAAAAATTGGTAAAAATGAATATATTTACGTAATATCAAACTACATGAAAAACGTGAAAAAATCAATATTAATACAAATTTGAGGATATTAACTTCGAATCATTGAGCGAGGTTTCGTATTATTTAGAGATAAGAAAAGACATATGACAATGTTGTTTCCAATACAAATGATAAAAATCAATGTGTTTTCATAAGAATTAACTAAAATGTTCCTGATTTTCCGTTTATATTACCGACGGAAGATGTATACGTAAAACCGCTCTAATCCGGCTGAAACGTCGATATATGCAATAAAAACCGAACTTCTCCCCTTTTCAATATCTTATCAAGTATTTTAACGAGAAATAAATAGTTGATTTAAAATGAAGTATTTAAGGTTAATTTCTAATCAATTATATGTTTCATCATTTTTATCGTAGATTTAATGAATTAATAACAATAAAATGAAAATTTACAATAACGTGGAAAAACAGCAAAATATTGCCTAATTCGATGATATTTTGTTTATATCACATAAAGGAAAAGGGAGATTATAAACGTCAAAATATTACTAAATTCGATGATTTTTAGTTCGAAACAAAATGCAAGAAAACTTGCTTAAAATGCAATATTATGCGATATTCTGAGATATGAAGGCCAAATCACATATCGTGATACTACATGAAGTAGTATCGAAATATTGGTGCAAATGAATATATTTACGTAATATCAAACTACATGAAAAAGATGAAAAAAGTCACTATTAAACCAAATTTAAGGATTTTAACTTCGAATCATAAAGCAAAGTTTCGTATTATTTAGATCCAAGAAAAGACATATGACAATGTTGTTTCCAATACAAATGATAAAAATGAATGTGTTTTCATTAGAATGAACTAAAATGTTCCTGATTTTCCGTTTATATTATAGATGGAAGATGTATACGCAAAACCGCACAATTCCGGATGAAACGTCGATATATGCCATAAAAAGCAAACCTTCCCCATTTTTAATATCTTACTCAGTATTTCGACGAGAAACAAATAGACGATTGAAAATGAGGTATTTAAGGTTATTATCTAATCAATTATGTGTTTGTATCATTTTTATCGTATATTTAATGAATTAATACCAATAAACTGAAAATTCACAGAAACAAGAAAAACGGGAAAATATTGCCTAATTCGATGATATTTTATTTATATCACATAAAGGAAAAGGGAGATGATAAACGTCAAAATATTACTAAATTCGATGATTTTTAGTTCGAAACAAAATGCAAGAAAACTTGCTTAAAATGCAATATTATGCGATATTCTGAGATATGAAGGCCAAATCACATATCGTGATACGACATGAAATAGTATCGAGATATTGGGAAAAATTAATATATTTACGTAATATCAAACTACATGAAAAACGTGAAAAAAGTCAATATTATTCCAAATTTAAAGGATTTTAACTTCGCATGATAGAGCGAGGTTTCGTATTATTTAAATCCAAGAAAAGACATATGACAATGTTGTTTCCAATACAAATGATAAAAATCAATGTGTTTTCACTAGAGTTAACTAAAATGTTCCCGATTTTCGTTTATATTACCGATGGAAGATGTACACGTAAAACGGAAAATTTACAATATTCCGGCTGAAACGTCGATATATGCAATAAAAAGCGAACCTTCCCCATTTTTAATATCTTACTCAGTATTTCAACGAGAAACAAATAGACGATTGAAAATGAGGTATTTAAGGTTATTATCTAATCAATTATGTGTTTGTATCATTTTTATCGTATATTTAATGAATTAATACCAATAAACTGAAAATTCACAGAAACAAGAAAAACGGCAAATTATTGCCTAATTCGATGATATTTTGTTTATATCACATAAATGAAAAGGGAGATGAAAAACGTCAAAATATTACTGAATTCAATGATTTTTAGTTCGAAACAAAATGCAAGAAAACTTGCTTAAAATGCAATATTATGCGATATTCTGAGATATGAAGGCCAAATCACATATCGTGATACTACATGAAATAGTATCGAAATATTGGTGAAAATGAATATATTTACGAAATATCAAACTACATGAAAAATGTGAAAAAAGTCACTATTGAATCACTAAGTCACTAAGGATTTTAACTTCGAATCATAAAGCGAGGTTTCGTATTATTTAGATCCAAGAAAAGACATATGACAATGTTGTTTCGAATGCAAATGATAAAAATCAATGTGTTTTCAGTAGAATGAACTAAAATGTTCCTGATTTTCCGTTTATATTAATGATGGAAGATGTACACGTAAAACCGCACAATTCCAGCTGAAACGTCGATATATGCAATAAAAAGCGAACCTTCCACATTTTCAATATCTTACTCAGTATTTCAACGAGAAACAAATAGACGATTGAAGATGAAGTATTTAAGTTTATTATCTAATTAATTACGTGTTTGCATCATTTTTATCGTATATTTAATGAATTAATACCAATAAACTGAAAATTCACAAAAACGTGAAAACACGGCAAAATATTGCCTAATTCAATGGTATTTTGTTTAAATCACATAAAGGAAAAGGGGATGATCAACGTCAAAATATTGCTAAATTCGATGATGTTTAGTACGAAACAAAATGCAAGAAAACTTGCTTAAAATGCAATATTATGCGAAAATCTGAGTTATGAAGGCCAAATCACATATCGTGATACTACATGAAATAGTATCGAAATATTGGTAAAAATGAATATATTTACGTAATATTAAACTACATCAAAAACGTGAAAAAAGTCAATATTATTCCAATATAGGATTTTAACTTCGAATCATAGAGCGAGGTTTCGTATTATTTAGATCCAAGAAAAGACATATGACAATGTTGTTTCCAATACAAATGATAAAAATAAATATGTTTTCATTAGAATTATCTTAAATGTTCCTCTTTTTTCGTTTATATTACTGATGGAAGATGTACACGTAAAACCGCTCTATTCCGGCTGAAACGTCGATATATGCAATAAAAACCGAACTTCTCCCCTTTTCAATATCTTACTCAGTATTTCAACGAGAAACAAATAGATGATTAAAGATGAAGTTTTTAAGTTTATTATCTAATCAATTACGTGTTTGCATCATTTTTATCGAATATTTAATGAATTAATACCAATAAACTGAAAATTCACAAAAACGGCGAAAAACGGCAAAATATTGCCTAATTCGATATTTTGTTTAAATCATATAAAGGAAAAGGGGATGATTAACGTCAAAATATTGCTAAATTCGATGATGTTTAGTACGAAACAAAATGCAAGAAAACTTGCTTAAAATGCAATATTATGCGAAAATCTGAAATATGAAGGCAAAATCACATATCGTGATACTACATGAAATAGTATCGAAATATTGGTAAAAATGAATATATATACGTAACATCAAACTACATGAAAAACGTGAAAAAAGTCAATATTATTCCAAATTTGAGGATTTTACCTTCGAATCATAAAGCGAGGTTTCGTATTATTTAGATCCAAGAAAAGACATATGACAATGTTGTTTCCAATACAAATGATAAAAATCAATGTGTTTTCAATAGAATTAATTAAATGTTTCTGATTTTCCGTTTATATTACCGATGGAAGATGTACACGTAAAAGCGCTCTATTCCGGCTAAGACGTCGATATATGCATTAAAAACCGAACTTCTCCTCTTTTCAATATCTTACTCAGTATTTCAACGAGAAACAAATAGATGATTGAAAATAAAGTATTTAAGGTTATCATCTAGTCAATTATGTGTTTGTATAATTTTTATCGTAAATTTAATGAATTAGTAACAATAAACTGGAAATTCACAAAAACGTGGAAAAACAGCAAAATATTGCCTAATTCGATGATATTTTGTTTATATCACATAAAGGAAAAGGGGGATGATAAACGTCAAAATATTACTAAATTTGATGATTTATAGTACGAAACAAAATGCAAAAAAACTTGCTTAAAAGGCAATATTATGCGAAATTCTGAGATTTGAAGGCCAAATCACATATCGTGATACTACATGTAAAAGTATCGAAATATTGGTAAAAATGAATATATTTACGAAATATCAAACTACATGAAAAACGTGAAAAAAGTCACTATTAAACCAAATTTAAGAATTTTAACTTCGAATCATAAAGCGAGGTTTCGTATTATTTAGATCCAAGAAAAAACATATGACAATGTTGTTTCCAATACAAATGATAAAAATCAATGTGTTTTCATTAGAATGAACTAAAATGTTCCTGATTTTCCGTTTATATTACAGATGGAAGATGTACACGTAAAACCGCACAATTCCGGCTGTAACGTCGATATATGCAATAAAAACCGAATTTCTCCCCTTTTCAATATCTTACTCAGTATTTCAACGAGAAACAAATAGATGACTGAAGATGAAGTTTTTAAGTTTATTATCTAATCAATTACGTGTTTGCATCATTTTTATCGTATATTTAATGAATTAATACAAATAAACTGAAAATTCACATAAACGTGGAAAAACGGCAAAATATTGCCTAATTCGATATTTTGTTTAAATCATATAAAGGAAAAGGGGATGATAAACGTCAAAATATTGCTAAATTCGATGATGTTTAGTACGACACAAAATGCAAGAAAACTTGCTTAAAATGCAATATTATGCGAAAATCTGAGATATGAAGCCCAAATCACATATCGTGATACTACATGAAAGAGTATCGAAATATTGGTAAAAATGAATATATTTACGTAATATCAAACTACATGAAAGACGTGAAAAAAGTCAATATTATTAAAAAATTTAAGGATTTTAACTACGAATCATAAGGCGAGGTTTCGTATTATTTAGATCCAAGAAAAGACATATGACAATGTTGTTTCCAATACAAATGACAAAAATCAATGTGTTTTCATTAGAATTAACTAAAATGATCCTGATTTTCGGTTTATATCACCGATGGATATAAATCTGAGATATGTACACGTAAAACCACTCTAATCCGGCTGAAACGTCGATATATGCAATAAAAACAGAAATTATCCCCTTTTCAATATCTTATCAAGTATTTTAACGAGAAATAAATAGTTGATTTAAAATGAAGTATTTAAGGTTAATTTCTAATCAATTATGTGTTTGCATAATTTTTATTGTATATTTATTGAATTAATACCAATAAACTGAAAATTCACAGAAACGTGGAAAAACGGCAAAAAATTGCCTAATTCGATGATATCTTGTTTATATCACATTAAGGAAAAGGGAGATGTTAAACGTCAAAATATTAGTAAATTCGATGATTTTTAGTACGAAACAAAATGCAAGAAAACTTGCATAAAATGCAATATTATGCGAAATTCTGAGATTTGAAGGCCAAATCACATATCGTGATACTACATGAAATAGCATCGAAATATTGGTGAAATGAATATATTTCCGTAATATCAAACTACATGAAAAACGTGAAAAAAATCACTATTATGCCACATTTGAGAATTTTAACTTCGAATCATAAAGCGAGGTTTGGTATTATTTAGATTCAAGAAAAGACATATGACAATGTTGTTTCCAATACAAAAGATAAAAATCAAGGTGTTTTCGTTGGAATGAACTAAAATGTTCCTGATTTTCCGTTAATATTACCTACGGAGGATGTACACGTAAAACCGCTCTAATCCAGCTGAGACGTCGATATATGCAATAAAAACAGAAATTCTCCCCTTTTCAATATCTTATCAAGTAAGTATTTTAACGAGAAATAAATAGTTGATTTAAAATGAAGTATTTAAGGTTAATTTCTAATCAATTATGTGTTTGCATAATTTTTATCGTATATTTAATGAATTAATACCAATAAACTGAAAATTCACAGAAACGTGGAAAACGGCAAAATATTGCCTAATTCGATGATATTTTGTTTGTATCACATAAAGGAAAAGGGAGATGATAAACGTCAAAATATTACTAAATTCGATGATTTTTAGTACGAAACAAAATGCAAGAAAACTTGCTTAAAATGTAATATTATGCAAAAATCTGAGATTTGAAGGCCAAATCACATATCGTGATACTACATGAAATAGTATCGAAATATTGGTGAAAATGAATATATTTACGTAATATCAAACTACATGAAAAAGGTGAAAAAAGTCACTATTGAACCACTAAGTCACTAAGGATTTTAACTTCGAATCATAAAGCGAGGTTTCGTATAATTTAGATCCAAGAAAAGACATATGACAATGTTGTTTCCAATACAAATGATATAAATCAATGTGTTTTACATTAGAATTGCCTAAAATGTTCCTGATTTTCGGTTTATATTACCGATGGAAGATGTACACGTAAAACCGCACAATTTTGGCTGAAACGTCGATATATGCAATAAAAACCGAACTTCTCCCCTTTTCAATATCTTACTCAGTATTTCAACGAGAAACAAATAGATGATTAAAGATGAAGTTTTTAAGTTTATTATCTAATCAATTACGTGTTTGCATCATTTTTATCGTATATTTAATGAATTAATACCAATAAACTGAAAATTCACATAAACGTGGAAAAACGGCAAAATATTGCCTAATTCGATATTTTGTTTAAATCATATAAAGGAAAAGGGGATGATAAACGTCAAAATATTGCTAAATTCGATGATGTTTAGTACGACACAAAATGCAAGAAAACTTGCTTAAAATGCAATATTATGCGAAAATCTGAGATATGAAGCCCAAATCACATATCGTGATACTACATGAAAGAGTATCGAAATATTGGTAAAAATGAATATATTTACGTAATATCAAACTACATGAAAGACGTGAAAAAAGTCAATATTATTAAAAAATTTAAGGATTTTAACTACGAATCATAAGGCGAGGTTTCGTATTATTTAGATCCAAGAAAAGACATATGACAATGTTGTTTCCAATACAAATGACAAAAATCAATGTGTTTTCATTAGAATTAACTAAAATGATCCTGATTTTCGGTTTATATCACCGATGGATATAAATCTGAGATATGTACACGTAAAACCACTCTAATCCGGCTGAAACGTCGATATATGCAATAAAAACAGAAATTATCCCCTTTTCAATATCTTATCAAGTATTTTAACGAGAAATAAATAGTTGATTTAAAATGAAGTATTTAAGGTTAATTTCTAATCAATTATGTGTTTGCATAATTTTTATTGTATATTTATTGAATTAATACCAATAAACTGAAAATTCACAGAAACGTGGAAAAACGGCAAAAAATTGCCTAATTCGATGATATCTTGTTTATATCACATTAAGGAAAAGGGAGATGTTAAACGTCAAAATATTAGTAAATTCGATGATTTTTAGTACGAAACAAAATGCAAGAAAACTTGCATAAAATGCAATATTATGCGAAATTCTGAGATTTGAAGGCCAAATCACATATCGTGATACTACATGAAATAGCATCGAAATATTGGTGAAATGAATATATTTCCGTAATATCAAACTACATGAAAAACGTGAAAAAAATCACTATTATGCCACATTTGAGAATTTTAACTTCGAATCATAAAGCGAGGTTTGGTATTATTTAGATTCAAGAAAAGACATATGACAATGTTGTTTCCAATACAAAAGATAAAAATCAAGGTGTTTTCGTTGGAATGAACTAAAATGTTCCTGATTTTCCGTTAATATTACCTACGGAGGATGTACACGTAAAACCGCTCTAATCCAGCTGAGACGTCGATATATGCAATAAAAACAGAAATTCTCCCCTTTTCAATATCTTATCAAGTAAGTATTTTAACGAGAAATAAATAGTTGATTTAAAATGAAGTATTTAAGGTTAATTTCTAATCAATTATGTGTTTGCATAATTTTTATCGTATATTTAATGAATTAATACCAATAAACTGAAAATTCACAGAAACGTGGAAAACGGCAAAATATTGCCTAATTCGATGATATTTTGTTTGTATCACATAAAGGAAAAGGGAGATGATAAACGTCAAAATATTACTAAATTCGATGATTTTTAGTACGAAACAAAATGCAAGAAAACTTGCTTAAAATGTAATATTATGCAAAAATCTGAGATTTGAAGGCCAAATCACATATCGTGATACTACATGAAATAGTATCGAAATATTGGTGAAAATGAATATATTTACGTAATATCAAACTACATGAAAAAGGTGAAAAAAGTCACTATTGAACCACTAAGTCACTAAGGATTTTAACTTCGAATCATAAAGCGAGGTTTCGTATAATTTAGATCCAAGAAAAGACATATGACAATGTTGTTTCCAATACAAATGATATAAATCAATGTGTTTTACATTAGAATTGCCTAAAATGTTCCTGATTTTCGGTTTATATTACCGATGGAAGATGTACACGTAAAACCGCACAATTTTGGCTGAAACGTCGATATATGCAATAAAAACCGAACTTCTCCCCTTTTCAATATCTTACTCAGTATTTCAACGAGAAACAAATAGATGATTAAAGATGAAGTTTTTAAGTTTATTATCTAATCAATTACGTGTTTGCATCATTTTTATCGTATATTTAATGAATTAATACCAATAAACTGAAAATTCACAAAAACGTGGAAAAACGGCAAAATATTGCCTAATTCGATATTTTGTTTAAATCATATAAAGGAAAAGGGGATGATAAACGTCAAAATATTGATAAATTCGATGATGTTTAGTACGAAACAAAATGCAAGAAAACTTGCTTAAAATGCAATATTATGCGAAAATCTGAAATATGAAGGCAAAATCACATACCGTGATACTACATGAAATAGTATCGAAATATTGGTAAAAATGAATATATATACGTAATATCAAACTACATGAAAAACGTGAAAAAAGTCAATATTATTCCAAATTTGAGGATTTTACCTTCGAATCATAAAGCGAGGTTTCGTATTATTTAGATCCAAGAAAAGACATTTGACAATGTTGTTTCCGATACAAATGATAAAAATCAATGTGTTTTCAATAGAATTAATTAAATTTTTCTGATTTTCCGTTTATATTACCGATGGAAGATGTACACGTAAAACCGCTCTATTCCGGCTAAGACGTCGATATATGCATTAAAAACCGAACTTCTCCTCTTTTCAATATCTTACTCAGTATTTCAACGAGAAACAAATAGATGATTGAAAATAAAGTATTTAAGGTTATCATCTAATCAATTATGTGTTTGTATAATTTTTATCGTAAATTTAATGAATTAGTAACAATAAACTGGAAATTCACAAAAACGTGGAAAAACAGCAAAATATTGCCTAATTCGATGATATTTTGTTTATATCACATAAAGGAAAAGGGGGATGATAAACGTCAAAATATTACTAAATTTGATGATTTATAGTACGAAACAAAATGCAAGAAAACATGCTTAAAATGCAATATTATGCGAAATTTTGAGATTTGAAGGCCAAATCACATATCGTGATACTACATGTAAAAGTATCGAAATATTGGTAAAAATGAATATATTTACGAAATATCAAACTACATGAAAAACGTGAAAAAAGTCACTATTAAACCAAATTTAAGAATTTTAACTTCGAATCATAAAGCGAGGTTTCGTATTATTTAGATCCAAGAAAAAACATATGACAATGTTGTTTCCAATACAAATGATAAAAATCAATGTGTTTTCATTAGAATGAACTAAAATGTTCCTGATTTTCCGTTTATGTTACAGATGGAAGATGTACACGTAAAACCGCACAATTCCGGCTCTAACGTCGATATATGCAATAAAAACCGAATTTCTCCCCTTTTCAATATCTTACTCAGTATTTCAACGAGAAACAAATAGATGACTGAAGATGAAGTTTTTAAGTTTATTATCTAATCAATTACGTGTTTGCATCATTTTTATCGTATATTTAATGAATTAATACAAATAAACTGAAAATTCACAAAAACGTGGAAAAACGGCAAAATATTTCCTAATTCGATATTTTGTTTAAATCATATAAAGGAAAAGGGGATGATAAACGTCAAAATATTGCTAAATTCGATGATGTTTAGTACGACACAAAATGCAAGAAAACTTGCTTAAAATGCAATATTATGCGAAAATCTGAGATATGAAGGCCAAATCACATATCGTGATACTACATGAAATAGTATCGAAATATTGGTAAAAATGAATATATTTACGTAATATCAAACTACATGAAAAACGTGAAAAAAGTCAATATTATTCCAAATTTAAGGATTTTAACTACGAATCATAAGGCGAGGTTTCGTATTATTTAGATCCAAGAATAGACATATGACAATGTTGTTTCCAATAGAAATGACAAAAATCAATGTGTTTTCATTAGAATTAACTAAAATGTTCCTGATTTTCGGTTTATATCACCGATGGATATAAATCTGAGATATGTACACGTAAAACCGCTCTAATCCGGCTGAAACGTCGATATATGCAATAAAAACAGAAATTATCCCCTTTTCAATATCTTATCAAGTATTTTAACGAGAAATAAATAGTTGATTTAAAATGAAGTATTTAAGGTTAATTTCTAATCAATTATGTGTTTGCATAATTTTTATCGTATATTTATTGAATTAATACCAATAAACTGAAAATTCACAGAAACGTGGAAAAACGGCAAAATATTGCCTAATTCGATGATATTTTGTTTGTATCACATAAAGGAAAAGGGAGATGATAAACGTCAACATATTACTAAATTCGATGATTTTTAGTACGAAACAAAATGCAAGAAAACTTGCTTAAAATGTAATATTATGCAAAAATCTGAGATTTGAAGGCCAAATCACATATCGTGATACTACATGAAATAGCATCGAAATATTGGTGAAATGAATATATTTACGTAATATCAAACTACATGAAAAACGTGAAAAAAATCACTATTATGCCAAATTTGAGAACTTTAACTTCGAATCATAAAGCGAGGTTTGGTATTATTTAGATTCAAGAAAAGACATATGACAATGTTGTTTCCAATACAAAAGATAAAAATCAAGGTGTTTTCGTTGGAATGAACTAAAATCTTCCTGATTTTCCGTTAAAATTACCTACGGAGGATGTACACGTAAAACCGCTCTAATCCGGCTGAGACGTCGATATATGCAATAAAAACAGAAATTCTCCCCTTTTCAATATCTTATCAAGTATTTTAACGAGAAATAAATAGTTGATTTAAAATGAAGTATAAAAGGTCAATTTCTAATCAATTATGTGTTTCATCATTTTTATCGTATATTTAATGAATTAATAACAATAAACTGAAAATTTACAATAACGTGGAAAAACAGCAAAATATTGCCTAATTCGATAATATTTTGTTTATATCACATAAAGGAAAAGGGGGATGATAAACGTCAAAATATTACTAAATTCGATGATTTTTAGTACGAAACAAAATGCAAGAAAACTTGCTTAAAATGCAATATTATGCGAAATTCTGAGATTTGAAGGCCAAATCACATATCGTGATACTACATGAAATAGCATCGAAATATTGGTGAAAATGAATATATTTACGTAATATCAAACTACATGAAAAAGGTGAAAAAAGTCACTATTGAACCACTAAGTCACTAAGGATTTTAACTTCGAATCATAAAGCGAGGTTTCGTATTATTTAGATCCAAGAAAAGACATATGACAATGTTGTTTCGAATGCAAATGATAAAAATCAATGTGTTTTCATTAGAATTAACTAAAATGTTCCTGATTTTCCGTTTATATTAATGATGGAAGATGTACACGTATAACCGCACAATTCCGGTTGAAACGTCGATATATGCAATAAAAAGCGAACCTTCCACATTTTCAATATCTTACTCAGTATTTCAACGAGAAACAAATAGACGATTGAAGATGAAGTATTTAAGTTTATTATCTAATTAATTACGTGTTTGCATCATTTTTATCGTATATTTAATGAATTAATACCAATAAACTGAAAATTCACAAAAACGTGAAAACACGGCAAAATATTGCCTAATTCAATGGTATTTTGTTTAAATCACATAAAGGAAAAGGGGATGATCAACGTCAAAATATTGCTAAATTCGATAATGTTTAGTACGAAACAAAATGCAAGAAAACTTGCTTAAAATGCAATATTATGCGAAAATCTGAGATATGAAGGCCAAATCACATATCGTGATACTACATGAAATAGTGTCGAAATATTGGTAAAAATGAATATATTAACGTAATATTAAACTACATGAAAAACGTGAAAAAAGTCAATATTATTCCAAATTTGAGGATTTTAACTTCGAATCATAGAGCGAGGTTTCGTATTATTTAGATCCAAGAAATGACATATGACAATGTTGTTTCCAATACAAATGATAAAAATAAATATGTTTTCATTAGAATTATCTTAAATGTTCCTCTTTTTTCGTTTATATTATTGATGGAAGATGTACACGTAAAACCGCTCTATTCCGACAGAAACGTCGATATATGCAATAAAAACCGAACTTCTCCCCTTTTCAATATCTTGCGGAGTATTTGAACGAGAAACAAATAGGCGATTGAAAATGAAGTATTTAAGGTTATTATCTAATCAATTATGTGTTTGCATAAATTTTATCGTATGAATTAATACCAATAAACTGAAAATTCACAGAAACGTGGAAAAACGGCAAAATATTGCCTAATTCGATGATATTTTGTTTGTATCACATAAAGGAAAAGGTAGATGATAAACGTCAAAATATTACTAAATTCGATGTTTTTTAGTTCGAAACAAAATGCAAGAAAACTTGCTTAAAATGCAGTATTATTCAATATTCTGATATATGAAGGCCAAATCACATATCGTGATACTACATGAAATAGTATCGAAATATTAGTGAAAATGAATATATTTACGTAATATCAAACTACATGAAAAACGTGAAAAAAGTCACTATTATGCCAAATTTGAGAATTTTAACTCCGAATCATAGAGCGAGGTTTCGTATAATTTAGATTCAAGAAAAGACATATGACAATGTTGTTTCCAATACAAATGATAAAAATCAATGTGTTTTCATTAGAATGAACTAAAATGTTCTTGATTTTCCGTTAATATTACCGACAGAGGATGTAAACGTAAAACCGTTCTAATCCTGCTGAAACGTCAATATATGCAATAAAAACAGAAATTCTCCCCTTTCTTACTCATTATTTTAACGAGAAACAAATAGTTGATTGAAAATGAAGTATTTAAGGTTAATTTCAAATCAATTAAATGTTTGCAACATTTTTATCGTATAATTATATAATTAATAACCATGAACTGAAAATTTACAAAAACGTGGAAAAACAGCAAAATATTGCTTAATTCGATGATATTTTGTTTATATCACATAAAGGAAAAGGGAGATGATAAACGTCAAAATATTACTAAATTCGATGATTTTTAGTTCGAAACAAAATGAAAGAAAACTTGCTTAAAATGCAATATTATGCGAAAATCTGGGATATGAAGGACAAATCACATATCGTGATACTACATGAAATAGTATTGAAATATTGGTGAAAATGAATATATCAAACTACATGAAAAACGTGAAAAAAGTCACTATTATGCCAAATTTGAATATTTTAACTCCGATTCATAAAGCGAGGTTTCGTATTATTTAGTTTCAAGAAAAGACATATGTAATGTTGTTTCCAATACAAATGATTAAAATCAATGTGTTTTCATTAGAATGAACTAAAATGTTCCTGATTTTCCGTTAATATTACCGACGGAGGATGTACACGTAAAACCGCTCTAATCCGGCTGAAACGTCGATATATGCAATAAAAACAGAAATTCTCCCCTTTTCAATATCTTACTCAGTATTTTAACGAGAAACAAATAGTTGATTGAAAATGAAGTATTTAACGTTAATTTCTAATCAATTATATGTTTGCAACATTTTTATCGTATATTTAATGAATTAATACCAATAAACTGAAAATTCACAAAAACGTGGAAACACGGCAAAATATTGCCTAATTCAATGGTATTTTGTTTATATCACATAAAGGAAAAGGGAGATGATAAACGTCAAAATATTACTAAATTCGATGATTTTTAGTTCGAAACAAAATGCAAGAAAACTTGTTTAAAATGCAATATTATGCGATATTCTGATATATGAAGGCCAAATCACATATCGTGATACTACATGAAATATTATCGAAATATTGGAGAAAATAAATATATATTTACGTAATATCAAATTTGAGGATTTTAACTTCGAATCATAGAGCGAGGTTTCGTATTGTTTAGACCAAAGAAAAGACATATGACAATGTTGTTTCCAATACAAATGATAAAAATCAATGTGTTTTCATTAGAATTAACTAAAATGTTCCTGATTTTCCGTTTATATTACCGACGGAAGATGTACACGTAAAACCGCTCTAATCCGGCTGAAACGTCGATATATGCAATAAAAACCGAACTTCTCCCCTTTTCAATATCTTATCAAGTATTTTAACGAGAAATAAATAGTTGATTTAAAATGAAGTATTTAAGGTTAATTTCTAATCAATTATGTGTTTCATCATTTTTATTGTAGATTTAATGAATTAATAACAATAAAATGAAAATTTACTATAACGAGGAAAAACAGCAAAATATTGCCTAATTCGATGATATTTTGTTTATATCAAATAAAGGAAAAGGGAGATGATAAACGTCAAAATATTACTAAATTCGATGATTTTTAGTTCGAAACAAAATGCAAGAAAACTTGCTTAAAATGCAATATTATGCGATATTCTGAGATATGAAGGCCAAATCACATATCGTGATACTACATGAAGTAGTATCGAAATATTGGTGAAAATGAATATATTTACGTAATATCAAACTACATGAAAAAGATGAAAAAAGTAACTATTAAACCAAATTTAAGGAGTTTAACTTCGAATCATAAAGCAAAGTTTCGTATTATTTAGATCCAAGAAAAGACATATGACAATGTTGTTTCCAATACAAATGATAAAAATCAATGTGTTTTCATTAGAATGAACTAAAATGTTCCTGATTTTCCGTTTATATTATAGATGGAAGATGTATACGTAAAACCGCACAATTCCGGATGAAACGTCGATATATGCCATAAAAAGTAAACCTTCCCCATTTTTAATATCTTACTCAGTATTTCGACGAGAAACAAATAGACGATTGAAAATGAGGTATTTAAGGTTATTATCTAATCAATTATGTGTTTGTATCATTTTTATCGTATATTTAATGAATTAATACCAATAAACTGAAAATTCACAGAAACAAGAAAAACGGCAAATTATTGCCTAATTCGATGATATATTGTTTATATCACATAAATGAAAAGGGAGATGAAAAACGTCAAAATATTACTAAATTCAATGATTTTTAGTTCGAAACAAAATGCAAGAAAACTTGCTTAAAATGATATATTATGCGATATTCTGAGATATGAAGGCCAAATCACATTTCGTGATACTACATGAAATAGTATCGAAATATTGGTGAAAATGAATATATTTACGTAATATCAAACTACATGAAAAAGGTGAAAAAAGTCACTATTAAACCAAAGTTAAGGATTTTAACTTCGAATCATAAAGCGAGGTTTCGTATTATTTAGATCCAAGAAAAAACATATGAAAATGTTGTTTCCAATACAAATGATAAAAATCAATGTGTTTTCATTAGAATGAACTAAAATGGTCCTGAATTTCCGTTTATATTAGAGATGGAAGATGACACGTAAAACCGCACAAATCCGGCTGAAACGTTGATATATGCAATAAAATGCAAACCTTCTCCATTTTCAATATCTTACTCAGTATTTCAACGAGAAACAAATAGACGATTAAAAATGGGGTATTTAAGGTTATTATCTAATCAATTATGTGTTTGTATCATTTGTATCGTATATTTAATGAATTAATACCAATAAACTGAAAATTCACAGAAACAAGAAAAACGGGAAAATATTGTCTAATTCGATGATATTTTATTTTTATCACATAAAGGAAAAGGGAGATGATAAACGTCAAAATATTACTAAATTCGATGATTTTTAGTTCGAAACAAAATGCAAGAAAACTTGCTTAAAATGCAATATTATGCGAAAATCTGAGATATGAAGGCCAAATCACATATCGTGAGAAAACATGAAGTAGTATCGAAATATTAGTAAAATCGAGTAAAATCACACCACATGAAAAACGTGAAAAAAGTCAATATTTTACCATATTTGAGGATTTTAACTTCAAATCATAGAGCGAGGTCTCGTATTGTTTAGACCAAAGAAAAGACATATGACAATGTTGTTTCCAATACAAATGATAAAAATCAATGTGTTTTCATTAGAATGAACTAAAATGTTCCTGATTTTCCGTTTATATTATAGATGGATGATGTACACGTAAAACCGCACAATTCCGGCTGAAACGTCGATATATGCCATAAAAAGCAAACCTTCCCCATTTTCAATATCTTACTCAGTATTTCAACGAGAAACAAATAGATGATTAAAGATGACGTATTTAAGTTTATTATCTAATTAATTACGTGGTTGCATCATTTTTATCGTATATTTAATGAATTAACACCATTAAACTGAAATTTCACAAAAACGTTGAAAAACAGCAAAATATTGCCTAATTCAATGGTATTTTGTTTAAATCACATAAAGGAAAAGGGGATGATAAACGTCAAAATATTGCTAAATTCGATGATGTTTAGTACGAAACAAAATGCAAGAAAACTTGCTTAAAATGCAATATTATGCGAAAATCTGAGATATGAAAGCCAAATCACATATCGTGAGAAAAAATGAAGTAGTATCGAAATATTGGTAAAACGATTATATTTACGTAAAATCACACCACATGAAAAACGTGAAAAACGTCACTATTTAACCATATTTGAGGATTTTAACTTCAAATCATAGAACGAGGTTTCGTATTGTTTAGACTAAAGAAAAGACATATGACAATGTTGTTTCCAATACAAATGATAAAAATCAATGTGTTTTCATTAGAATTAACTAAAATGTTCCTTATTTTTCGTTTATATTACCGATGGAAGATGTACACGTAAAACCGCTCTATTCTGGCTGAAACGTCGATATATGCAATAAAAACCGAACTTCTCCCCTTTTTAATATCTTACTCAGTATTTCAACGAGAAACAAATAGACGATTGAAAATGAAGTATTTAAGGTTATTATCTAATCAATTACGTGTTTGCATCATTTTTATCGTATATTTAATGAATATACCAATAAACTGAAAATTTACAGAAACATTGAAAAACGGCAAAATATTGCCTAATTCGATGGTATTTTGTTTAAATCACATAAATGAAAAGGGGATGATAAACGTCAAAAGCTAAATTCGATGAAATTTAGTACGAAACAAAATGCAAGAAAACTTGCTTAAAATGCAATATTATTCGAAAATCTGAGATATGAAGGCCAAATCTCATATCGTGATACTACATGAAACAGTTTCGAAATATTAGTAAAAATGAATATATATACGTAATATCAAACTAAATGAAATACATGAAAAAAGTCAATATTATTCCAAATTTGAGGATTTTAACTTCCAATCATAGAGCGAGGTTTCGTATTATTTAGATCCAAGAAAAGACACATGACAATGTTGTTTCCAATACAAATGATAAAAATCAATGTGTTTTCATTAAAAATTAAGTAAAATGTTCTTGATTTTTCGTTTATATTACCGATGGAAGATGTACACGTAAAATCGCTCTATTCCGGCTGAAACGTCAATATATGCAATAAAAACCGAACTTCTCCCCTTTTCAATATCTTACTCAGTATTTCAACGAGAAACAAATAGACGATTGAAAATGAAGTATTTAAGGTTATTATCTAATCAATTACGTGTTTGCATCATTTTTATCGTATATTAAATGAATTAATACAAATAAACTGAAAATTCACAAAAACGTGGAAAAACGGCAAAATATTGCCTAATTCGATGATATTTTGTTTAAATCACAAAATGGAAAAGGGGATGATAAACGTCAAAATATTGCTAAATTCGATGATGTTTAGTACGACACAAAATGCAAGAAAACTTGCTTAAAATGCAATATTATGCGAAAATCTGAGATATGAAGGCCATATCACATATCGTGATACTACATGAAATAGTATCGAAATATTGGTAAAAATGAATATATTTACGTAATATCAAACTACAAGAAAAACGTGAAAAAAGTCAATATTATTCAAAATTTAAGGATTTTAACTACGAATCATAAGGCGAGGTTTCGTATTATTTAGATCCAAGAAAAGACATATGACACTGTTGTTTCCAATACAAATGACAAAAATCAATGTGTTTTCATTAGAATTAACTAAAATGTTCCTGATTTTCGGTTTATATCACCGATGGATATAAATCTGAGATATGTACACGTAAAACCGCTCTAATCCGGCTGAAACGTCGATATATGCAATAAAAACAGAAATTCTCCCCTTTTCAATATTTTATCAAGTATTTTAACGAGAAATAAATAGTTGATTTAAAATGAAGTATTTAAGGTTAATTTCTAATCAATTATGTGTTTGCATCATTTTTATCGTATATTTATTGAATTAATACCAATAAACTGAAAATTTACAGAAACGTGGAAAAACGGCAAAAAATTGTCTAATTCGATGATATCTTGTTTATATCACATTAAGGAAAAGGGAGATGTTAAACGTCAAAATATTACTAAATTCGATGATTTTTAGTACGAAACAAATTGCAAGAAAATTTGCTTAAAATGCAGTATTATGCAATATTCTGATATATGAAGGCCAAATCACATATCGTGATACTACATGAAATAGCATCAAAATATTGGTGAAATGAATATATTTACGTAATATGAAACTACATGAAAAACGTGAAAAAAATCACTATTATGCCAAATTTGAGAATTTTAACTTCGAATCATAAAGCGAGGTTTGGCATTATTTAGATTCAAGAAAAGACATATGACAATGTTGTTTCCAATACAAATGATAAAAATCAAGGTGTTTTCGTTAGAATGAACTAAAATGTTCCTGATTTTCCGTTAATGTTACCTACGGAGGATGGTCACGTAAAACCGCTCTAATCCGGCTGAAACGTCGATATATGCAATAAAACCAGAAATTCTCCCCTTTTCAATATCTTATCAAGTATTTTAACGAGAAATAAATACTTGATTTAAAATGAAGTATTTAAGGTTAATTTCAAATCAATTATGTGTTTCATCATTTTTATCGTATATTTAATGAATTCGATGATTTTTAGTACGAAACAAAATGCAAGAAAACTTGCTTAAAATGCAATATTATGCGAAATTCTGAGATTTGAAGGCCAAATCACATATCGTGATGCTACATGAAATAGTATCGAAATATTGGTGAAAATGAATATATTTACGTAATATCAAACTACATGAAAAAGGTGAAAAAAGTCACTATTGAACCACTAAGTCACTAAGGATTTTAACTTCGAATCATAAAGCGAGGTTTCGTATTATTTAGATCAAAGAAAAGACATATGACAATGTTGTTTCGAATGCAAATGATAAAAATCAATGTGTTTTCATTAGAATGAACTAATATGTTCCTGATTTTCCGTTTATATTAATGATGGAAGATGTACACGTAAAACCGCAAAATTCCGGATGAAACGTCGATATATGCAATAAAAAGCGAACCTTCCACATTTTCAATATCTTACTCAGTATTTCAACGAGAAACAAAAAGACGATTGAAGCTGAAGTATTTAAGTTTATTATCTAATTAATTACGTGTTTGCATCATTTTTATCGTATATTTAATGAATTAATACCAATAAACTGAAAATTCACAAAACGTGAAAACACGGCAAAATATTGCCTAATTCAATGGTATTTTGTTTAAATCACATAAAGGAAAAGGGGATGATCAACGTCAAAATATTGCTAAATTCGATGATGTTTAGTACGAAACAAAATGCAAGAAAACTTGCTTAAAATGCAATATTATGCGAAAATCTGAGATATGAAGGCCAAATCACATATCGTGATACTACATGAAATAGTATCGTAATATTGGAAAAAATGAATATATTTACGTAATATTAAACTACATGAAAAACGTGAAAAAAGTCAATATTATTCCAAATTTGAGGATTTTAACTTCGAATCATAGAGCGAGGTTTCGTATTATTTAGATCCAAGAAAAGACATATGACAATGTTGTTTCCAATACAAATGATAAAAATAAATATGTTTTCATTAGAATTATCTTAAATGTTCCTCTTTTTTCGTTTATATTACTGATGGAAGATGTACACGTAAAACCGCTCTTTTCCGGCTGAAACGTCGATATATGCAATAAAAACCGAACTTCTTCCCTTTTCAATATCTTACTGAGTATTTCAACGAGAAACAATTAGGCGATTGAAAATGAAGTATTTAAGGTTATTATCTAATCAATTATGTGTTTACATAATTTTTATCGTATATTTAATGAATTAATACCAATAAACTGAAAATTCACAGAAACGTGGAAAAACGGCAAAATATTGCCTAATTCGATGATATTTTGTTTGTATCACATAAAAGAAAAGGGAGATGATAAACGTCAAAATATTACTAAATTCGATAATTTTTAGTACGAAACAAAATGCAAGAAAACTTGCTTAAAATGTAATATTATGCAAAAATCTCAGATTTGAAGGCCAAATCACATATCGTGATACTACATGAAATAGTATCGAAATATTGGTGAAAATGAATATATTTACGTAATATCAAACTACATGAAAAAGGTGAAAAAAGTCACTATTGAACCACTAAGTCACTAAGGATTTTAACTTCGAATCATAAAGCGAGGTTTCGTATTATTTAGATCCAAGAAAAGACATATGACAATGTTGTTTTCAATACAAATGATAAAAATCAATGTGTTTCCATTAGAATGAACTAAAATGTTCCTAATTTTCCGCTTATATTACTGATGGAAGAAGTATACGTAAAACCGCACATTTCCGGCTGAAACGTCGATATATGCAATAAAAAGCGAACTTCTCCCATTTTCAATATCTTACTCAGTATTCCAACGAGAAACATATAGATGATTGAAGATGAAGTAATTAAGTTCATTATCTAATCAATTACGTGTTTGCATCATTTTTATCGAATATTTAATGAATTAATACCAAAAACTTAAAATTCACAAAAACGTGGAAAAACGGCAAAATATTGCCTAATTCGATGGTATTTTGTTTAAATCACATAAATGAAAAGGGGATGATAAACGTCAAAATATTACTAAATTCGATGATTTTTAGTACGAAACAAAATGCAAGAAATCTTGCTTAAAATGCAATATTATGCGAAATTCTGAGATTTGATGGCCAAATCACATACCGTGAGAAAACTTGAAGTTGTATTGAAATATTGGTAAAAACGAATATATTTACGTAAAATCACACCACATGAAAAACGTGAAAAACGTCACTATTTAACCATATTTGAGGATTTTAACTTCAAATCATAGAACGAGGTTTCGTATTGTTTAGACTAAAGAAAAGACATATGACAATGTTGTTTCCAATACAAATGATAAAAATCAATGTGTTTTCATTAGAATTAACTAAAATGTTCCTTATTTTTCGTTTATATTACCGATGGAAGATGTACACGTAAAACCGCTCTATTCTGGCTGAAACGTCGATATATGCAATAAAAACCGAACTTCTCCCCTTTTTAATATCTTACTCAGTATTTCAACGAGAAACAAATAGATGATTGAAAATGAAGTATTTAAGGTTATTATCTAATCAATTACGTGTTTGCATCATTTTTATCGTATATTTAATGAATATACCAATAAACTGAAAATTTACAGAAACATTGAAAAACGGCAAAATATTGCCTAATTCGATGGTATTTTGTTTAAATCACATAAATGAAAAGGGGATGATAAACGTCAAAAGCTAAATTCGATGAAATTTAGTACGAAACAAAATGCAAGAAAACTTGCTTAAAATGCAATATTATGCGAAAATCTGAGATATGAAGGCCAAATCTCATATCGTGATACTACATGAAACAGTTTCGAAATATTAGTAAAAATGAATATATATACGTAATAACAAACTAAATGAAAAACGTGAAAAAAATCAATATTATTCCAAATTTGAGGATTTTAACTTCCAATCATAGAGCGAGGTTTCGTATTATTTAGATCCAAGAAAAGACACATGACAATGTTGTTTCCAATACAAATGATAAAAATCAATGTGTTTTCATTAAAAATTAAGTAAAATGTTCTTGATTTTTCGTTTATATTACCGATGGAAGATGTACACGTAAAACCGCTCTATTCCGGCTGAAACGTCAATATATGCAATAAAAACCGAACTTCTCCCCTTTTCAATGTCTTACTCAGTATTTCAACGAGAAACAAATAGACGATTGAAAATGAAGTATTTAAGGTTATTATCTAATCAATTACGTGTTTGCATCATTTTTATCGTATATTAAATGAATTAATACAAATAAACTGAAAATTCACAAAAACGTGGAAAAACGGCAAAATATTGCCTAATTCGATGATATTTTGTTTAAATCACAAAATGGAAAAGGGGATGATAAACGTCAAAATATTGCTAAATTCGATGATGTTTAGTACGACACAAAATGCAAGAAAACTTGCTTAAAATGCAATATTATGCGAAAATCTGAGATATGAAGGCCAAATCACATATCGTGATACTACATGAAATAGTATCGAAATATTGGTAAAAATGAATATATTTACGTAATATCAAACTACAAGAAAAACGTGAAAAAAGTCAATATTATTCCAAATTTAAGGATTTTAACTACGAATCATAAGGCGAGGTTTCGTATTATTTAGATCCAAGAAAAGACATATGACACTGTTGTTTCCAATACAAATGACAAAAATCAATGTGTTTTCATTAGAATTAACTAAAATGTTCCTGATTTTCGGTTTATATCACCGATGGATATAAATCTGAGATATGTACACGTAAAACCGCTCTAATCCGGCTGAAACGTCGATATATGCAATAAAAACAGAAATTCTCCCCTTTTCAATATTTTATCAAGTATTTTAACGAGAAATGAATAGTTGATTTAAAATGAAGTATTTAAGGTTAATTTCTAATCAATTATGTGTTTGCATCATTTTTATCGTATATTTATTGAATTAATACCAATAAACTGAAAATTTACAGAAACGTGGAAAAACGGCAAAAAATTGCCTAATTCGATGATATCTTGTTTATATCACATTAAGGAAAAGGGAGATGTTAAACGTCAAAATATTACTAAATTCGATGATTTTTAGTACGAAACAAATTGCAAGAAAACTTGCTTAAAATGCAGTATTATGCAATATTCTGATATATGAAGGCCAAATCACATATCGTGATACTACATGAAATAGCATCAAAATATTGGTGAAATGAATATATATACGTAATATGAAACTACATGAAAAACGTGAAAAAAATCACTATTATGCCAAATTTGAGAATTTTAACTTCGAATCATAAAGCGAGGTTTGGCATTATTTAGATTCAAGAAAAGACATATGACAATGTTGTTTCCAATACAAATGATAAAAATCAAGGTGTTTTCGTTAGAATGAACTAAAATGCTCCTGATTTTCCGTTAATGTTACCTACGGAGGATGTACACGTAAAACCGCTCTAATCCAGCTGAAACGTCGATATATGCAATAAAACCAGAAATTCTCCCCTTTTCAATATCTTATCAAGTATTTTAACGAGAAATAAATACTTGATTTAAAATGAAGTATTTAAGGTTAATTTCAAATCAATTATGTGTTTCATCATTTTTATCGTATATTTAATGAATTAATAACAATAAACTGAAAATTTACAATAACGTGGAAAAACAGCAAAATATTGCCTAATTCGATAATATTTTGTTTATATCACATAGAGGAAAAGGGAGATGATAAACGTCAAAATATTACAAAATTCGATGATTTTTAGTACGAAACAAAATGCAAGAAAACTTGCTTAAAATGCAATATTATGCGAAATTCTGAGATTTGAAGGCCAAATCACATATCGTGATGCTACATGAAATAGTATCGAAATATTGGTGAAAATGAATATATTTACGTAATATCAAACTACATGAAAAAGGTGAAAAAAGTCACTATTGAACCACTAAGTCACTAAGGATTTTAACTTCGAATCATAAAGCGAGGTTTCGTATTATTTAGATCAAAGAAAAGACATATGACAATGTTGTTTCGAATGCAAATGATAAAAATCAATGTGTTTTCATTAGAATGAACTAATATGTTCCTGATTTTCCGTTTATATTAATGATGGAAGATGTACACGTAAAACCGCACAATTCCGGCTGAAACGTCGATATATGCAATAAAAAGCGAACCTTCCACATTTTCAATATCTTACTCAGTATTTCAACGAGAAACAAATAGACGATTGAAGATGAAGTATTTAAGTTTATTATCTAATTAATTACGTGTTTGCATCATTTTTATCGTATATTTAATGAATTAATACCAATAAACTGAAAATTCACAAAAACGTGAAAACACGGCAAAATATTGCCTAATTCAATGATATTTTGTTTAAATCACATAAAGGAAAAGGGGATGATCAACGTCAAAATATTGCTAAATTCGATGATGTTTAGTACGAAACAAAATGCAAGAAAACTTGCTTAAAATGCAATATTATGCGAAAATCTGAGATATGAAGGCCAAATCACATATCGTGATACTACATGAAATAGTATCGAAATATTGGAAAAAATGAATATATTTACGTAATATCAAACTACATGAAAAAGGTGAAAAAAGTCACTATTGAACCACTAAGTCACTAAGGATTTTAACTTCGAATCATAAAGCGAGGTTTCGTATTATTTAGATCAAAGAAAAGACATATGACAATGTTGTTTCGAATGCAAATGATAAAAATCAATGTGTTTTCATTAGAATGAACTAATATGTTCCTGATTTTCCGTTTATATTAATGATGGAAGATGTACACGTAAAACCGCTCTATTCCGGCTGAAACGTCGATATATGCAATAAAAACCGAACTTCTTCCGTTTTCAATATCTTACTGAGTATTTCAACGAGAAACAATTAGGCGATTGAAAATGAAGTACTTAAGGTTATTATCTAATCAATTATCTGTTTGCATAATTTTTATCGTATATTTAATGAATTAATACCAATAAACTGAAAATTCACAGAAACGTGGAAAAACGGCAAAATATTGCCTAATTCGATGATATTTTGTTTGTATCACATAAAAGAAAAGGGAGATGATAAACGTCAAAATATTACTAAATTCGATGATTTTTAGTACGAAACAAAATGCAAGAAAACTTGCTTAAAATGTAATATTATGCAAAAATCTGAGATTTGAAGGCCAAATCACATATCGTGATACTACATGAAATAGTATCGAAATATTGGTGAAAATGAATATATTTACGTAATATCAAACTACATGAAAAAGGTGAAAAAAGTCACTATTGAACTACTAAGTCACTAAGGATTTTAACTTCGAATCATAAAGCGAGGTTTCGTATTATTTAGATCCAAGAAAAGACATATGACAATGTTGTTTTCAATACAAATGATAAAAATCAATGTGTTTCCATTAGAATGAACTAAAATGTTCCTAATTTTCCGCTTATATTACTGATGGAAGATGTATACGTAAAACCGCACATTTCCGGCTGAAACGTCGATATATGCAATAAAAAGCGAACTTCTCCCATTTTCAATATCTAACTCAGTATTCCAACGAGAAACATATAGATGATTGAAGATGAAGTAATTAAGTTCATTATCTAATCAATTACGTGTTTGCATCATTTTTATCGAATATTTAATGAATTAATACCAAAAACTTAAAATTCACAAAAACGTGGAAAAACGGCAAAATATTGCCTAATTCGATGGTATTTTGTTTAAATCACATAAATGAAAAGGGGATGATAAACGTCAAAATATTGCTAAATTCGATTATTTTTAGTACGAAACAAAATGCAAGAAAACATGCTTAAAATGCAATATTATGTGATATTCTGAAATATATGAAGGCCAAATCACATATCGTGATACTACATGAAATAGTATCGAAATATTGGTGAAAATGAATATATTTACGTAATACCAAACTACATGAAAAACGTGAAAAAAGTCAGTATTATACCAAATTTGAGGATTTTAACTTCGAATCATAAAGCGAGGTTTCGTATTATTTTTCGTAATTTTTCGTAATTTTCGTAATTAGATATATAATTCGAGGTTTCGTATATATCCAAGAAAAGACATATGACATATTATTAAAATTACATGACAAAATTATATCAAAATATTGCCTAATTCGATGATATTTTGTTTATCAATATTTCAATACTATTTCATGTAGTATCTAATACAATAGTAATCAATATTTCAATACTATTTCATGTAGTATCACGATATGTGATTTGTCCTTCATATCCCAGATTTTCGCATAATATTGCATTTTAAGCAAGTTTTCTTGCATTTTGTTTCGAACTAAAAATCATCGAATTTAGCAATATTTTGACGTTGATCATCCCCTTTTCCTTTATGTGATATAAACAAAATACCATTGAATTAGGCAATATTTTGCCGTGTTTTCACGTTTTTGTGAATTTTCAGTTTATTGGTATTAATTCATTAAATATACGATAAAAATGATGCAAACACGTAATTAATTAGATAATAAACTTAAATACTTCATCTTCAATCGTCTATTTGTTTCTCGTTGAAATACTGAGTAAGATATTGAAAATGTGGAAGGTTCGCTTTTTATTGCATATATCGACGTTTCAGCCGGAATTGTGCGGTTTTACGTGTACATCTTCCATCATTAATATAAACGGAAAATCAGGAACATTTTAGTTCATTCTAATGAAAACACATTGATTTTTATCATTTGCATTCGAAACAACATTGTCATATGTCTTTTCTTGGATCTAAATAATACGAAACCTCGCTTTATGATTCGAAGTTAAAATCCTTAGTGACTTAGTGGTTCAATAGTGACTTTTTTCACCTTTTTCATGTAGTTTGATATTACGTAAATATATTCATTTTCACCAATATTTCGATGCTATTTCATGTAGTATCACGATATGTGATTTGGCCTTCAAATCTCAGAATTTCGCATAATATTGCATTTTAAGCAAGTTTTCTTGCATTTTGTTTCGTACTAAAAATCATCGAATTTAGTAATATTTTGACGTTTATCATCTCCCTTTTCCTTTATGTGATATAAACAAAATATTATCGAATTAGGCAATATTTTGCTGTTTTTCCACGTTATTGTAAATTTTCAGTTTATTGTTATTAATTTATTAAATATAAGATAAAAATGATGAAACACATAATTGATTAGAAATTAACCTTAAATACTTCATTTTAAATCAACCATTTATTTCTCGTTAAAATACTTGATAAGATATTGAAAAGGGGAGAATTTCTGTTTTTATTGCATATATCGACGTTTCAGCCGGATTAGAGCGCTTTTACGTGTACATCCTCCGTAGGTAATATTAACGGAAAATCAGGAACATTTTAGTTCATTCCAACGAAAACACCTTGATTTTTATCATTTGTATTGGAAACAACATTGTCATATGTCTTTTCTTGAATCTAAATAATACCAAACCTCGCTTTATGATTCGAAGTTAAAATTCTCAAATTTGGCATAATAGTGATTTTTTTCACGTTTTTCATGTAGTTTGATATTACGTAAATATATTCATTTCACCAATATTTCGATGCTATTTCATGTAGTATCACTATATGTGATTTGGCCTTCATATATCAGAATATTGCATAATACTGCATTTTAAGCAAGTTTTCTTGCATTTTGTTTCGTACTAAAAATCATCGAATTTAGTAATATTTTGACGTTTAACATCTCCCTTTTCCTTAATGTGATATAAACAAGATATCATCGAATTAGGCAATTTATTGCCGTTTTTCCACGTGTCTGTGAATTTTCAGTTTATTGGTATTAATTCAATAAATATACGATAAAAATGATGCAAACACATAATTGATTAGAAATTAACCTTAAATACTTCATTTTAAATCAACTATTTATTTCTCGTTAATATACTTGATAAGATATTGAAAAGGGGATAATTTCTGTTTTTATTGCATATATCGACGTTTCAGCCGGATTAGAGCGGTTTTACGTGTACATATCTCAGATTTATATCCATCGGTGATATAAACCGAAAATCAGGAACATTTTAGTTAATTCTAATGAAAACACATTGATTTTTGTCATTTTCATTGGAAACAACATTGTCATATGTCTTTTCTTGGATCTAAATAATACGAAACCTCGCCTTATGATTCGTAGTTAAAATCCTTAAATTTGGAATAATATTGACTTTTTTCACGTTTTTCATGTAGTTTGATATTACGTAAATATATTCATTTTTACCAATATTTCGATACTATTTCATGTAGTATCACGATATGTGATTTGGCCTTCATATCTCAGATTTTCGCATAATATTGCATTTTAAGCAAATTTTCTTGCATTTTGTGTCGTACTAAACATCATCGAATTTAGCAATATTTTGACGTTTATCATCCCCTTTTCCATTATGTACTTTAAACAAAATATCATCGAATTAGGCAATATTTTGCCGTTTTTCCACGTTTTTGTGAATTTTCAGTTTATTTGTATTAATTCATTAAATATACGATAAAACTGATGCAAACACGTAATTGATTAGATAATAAACTTAAAAACTTCATCTTCAGTCATCTATTTGTTTCTCGTGTAAATACTGAGTAAGATATTGAAAAGGGGAGAAATTCGGTTTTTATTGCATATATCGACGTTACAGCCGGAATTGTGCGGTTTTACGTGTACATCTTCCATCTGTAATATAAACGGAAAATCAGGAACATTTTAGTTCATTCTAATGAAAACACATTGATTTTTATCATTTGTATTGGAAACAACATTGTCATATGTTTTTTCTTGGATCTAAATAATACGAAACCTCGCTTTATGATTCGAAGTTCAAATTCTTAAATTTGGTTTAATAGTGACTTTTTTCACGTTTTTCATGTAGTTTGATATTTCGTAAATATATTCATTTTTACCAATATTTCGATACTTTTATATGTAGTATCACGATATGTGATTTGGCCTTCAAATCTCAGAATTTCGCATAATATTGCATTTTAAGCAAGTTTTCTTGCATTTTGTTTCGTACTATAAATCATCAAATTTAGTAATATTTTGACGTTTATCATCCCCCTTTTCCTTTATGTGATATAAACAAAATATCATCGAATTAGGCAATATTTTGCTGTTTTTCCACATTTTTGTGAATTTCCAGTTTATTGTTACTAATTCATTAAATTTACGATAAAAATGATACAAACACATAATTGATTAGATGATAACCTTAAATACTTTATTTTCAATCATCTATTTGTTTCTCGTTGAAATACTGAGTAAGATATTGAAAAGAGGAAAAGTTCGGTCCAAAAAAAGACATATGACAATGTTGTTTCCAATACAAATGATAAAAATCAATATGTTTTCATTACAATTAACTAAAATGTTCCTGATTTTCCGTTTATATTACCGATGGAAGAAGTACACGTAAAACCGCTCTAATCTGGCTGAAACGTCGATATATGCAATATAAACATAACTTCTCCCCTTTTCAATATCTTACTCGGTATTTTAACGAGAAACAAATAGTTGATTGAAAATTAAGTGTTTAAGGTTAATTTCTAATCAATTATGTGTTTGCATCATTTTTATTGTATATTTAATGAATTAATAACAATAAACTGAAAATTCAGAAAAACGAGGAAAAACGGCAAAATATTGCCTAATTCGATGATATTTTGATTAAATCACATAATGGAAAAGGGGATGATAAACGTCAAAATATTGCTAAATTCGATGATTTTTAGTACGAAACAAAATGCAAAAAAACTTGCTTAAAATGCAATATTATGCGAAATTCTGAGATATGAAGGCCAAATCACATATCGTGATGGGGGGTGGACAGGCCTCCTCCCGATTGTGCTTCAAATAACAGCCACCTACTGGAGAAAAACCAGTGCCCTATAACACCGAGGGTCACCTCCCCCTCAAGGTCCACTGCACCTGCATTGGTCACCAAGGCTGAACCAACAGGCGTGCTTCAGGGGCGCGCGCGCCAACACAGACAAACACTGGTCAGGCGCGCCAACAACACAAACACTGGTCCGGCGCGCCAACAACACAAACACTACCTTAAATGTTGAGAAGGGTAGGACGCCCCTGACGGGTTGCTCCGAGTCGTTGTTGATAGGAACTGGTGTAGGGTCAATGCTGGGGGAAAAGTTGAGCATGCTAAACTTCTGTGTTTACGACTCGCTGAGCAGCAGTGAGCAGCGTTTTGTAAGAGAGCAGCTGTTGGCTTGTCGGGAAGAGGGCCACGCAGTCTGCGTCCGAGTTTATATAACCTCGGCTCGTTGCGCGCGCAGCTTGGGGCGGTTACAATCAGCTTCCAGACGTACGTTTTCTCTTCCCCTCAGAAAACCCACCGTTTTTGGGAAAAACAGTGTTCTTATAAGGAAATAGGCCGGGAGTCATTGCATTAGACAATCATCGGCTAGAAATGAGGGGTCCATGAGCTAGAGCTCGATCCAGCAGGCACAAATACGTGAGTACTCACACACACACACACACTTTATTATTACGTACTCAAGAAACATTTAACATTTATACAAAGAGCAGTTAACTGGACACGCCGGGCACAACTCCCTAACCCCAGGGAAGTGACGGCTAGCTGCTACTATACACAACACAACAATAACACATCTTTCTCCTCAGAAGGAGTAGAGGGCGCGGGAGGGGGGTGGGTGGTGGCGGAGGGGAACATCCTCATTATTGAGGTATGCTGCTGCCTCACACTTAAATCTCTCTTCGGCAGCAACAGCTCGCTTCACAGCCTCAGCTCTATGCTTGGGTAACTTCCTCATTGCGTTTTTGATCACCATCTTCTCTCCCATTTTTGCGGTCATAGTAGCCTGTGCCTTTGCGATCCTCCTCATGTCCTTGGCATAGTTGATGTCGATGGAGGAGGGAGAGGAGAGGGAGGAGGAGCTTGTGACAGGAACACTGCTCATGATGCCGGTCTGGTGTAACCTACCACGCACACCCAACTTGTCCAGCCATAATTATATCCTAGATAACAAATAAAATAGTTAACTGGTTATATATTAATACTGACCAGTCATGGTAGAGGGTATAGGTGAGAGTAGTGGTGTTAGTTGTGTTGGTGTTGATGATGGTCATTGGGATGATGGTGGTTATGGTGGAGGTGGTGGTGTTGATGATGGTGGTCATTGTGATGATGGTGGTTATGGTGGAGGAGATGGTGATAGTGGTGGTGATGATAGTGGTGTTGATGGTGATGATGGTGGTCATTGTGATGATGGTGGTTATGGTGGAGATAGTGATGGTGATGATAGTGGTGATGATGGTGGTCATTGTGATGATGGAGGTTATGGTGGAGGTGGTGATGGTGATGATAGTGGTCATTGTGATGATGGTGGTTATGGTGGAGGTGGTGATGGTGATGATAGTGGTGTTGATGGTGATGATGGTGGTCAATGTGATGATGGTGGTTATGGTGAAGGTGGTGATGGTGATGATAGTGGTGTTGATGGTGATGATGGTGGTCATTGTGATGATGGTGGAGGAGGTGATGGTGATGATAGTGGTGATGATAGTGGCCATTGAGATGATGGTGGTTATGGTGATAGTGATAGTGTTGGTGATGGTGATGATAGTGGTCATTGTGATGATGGTGGTTATGGTGGAGGTGGTGATGGTGATGATAGTGATGTTGATGGTGGTCATTGTGATGATGGTGTTTATGGTGGAGGTGGTGATAGTGATAGTGGTGGTGATGGTTGATGGTGGTTATGGTGGAGGAGGTGATGGTGATGATAGTGGTGTTGATGGTGATGATGGTGATGATAGTGGTCATTGTGGAGGTGATGATAGTGGTGGAGATGGTGATGGTGGTAGTGGGGGTTATGGTGGAGGTGGTGATGGTGATGATAGTGGTCATTGTGATGATAGTGGTTATGGTGGAGGTGGTGATGGTGATGATAGTGGTGTTGATGGTGATGATGGTGGTCATTGTGATGATGGTGGTTATGGTGGAGGAGGTGATGGTGATGATAGTGGTCATTGTGATGATGGTGGTTATGGAGGAGGAGGTGATGGTGATGATAGTGGTGTTGATGGTGATGATGGTGGTCATTGTTTAGGTGATGATAGTGGTGGAGATGGTGATGGTGGTTGTGGGAGTGATGATGGTGGTTATGGTGGAGGTGGTAATGGTGGTGGTGGTGGTAGTGAGGGTGATGATGGTGGTGAAGGTAGTGATGGTGGTGGTTGTGGAAGTGATGGTGATACTGTTGGTGGTGGTGATGGTGGTGATGGTTATAGTGAAGGGGTGGTGGTGGTGATAGTAGGTAGTGAAAAGAGCTAGTCGGAGGGACGCGATGGAAGGCAAAGAGAGGGAGGTGAGGGAAGCTAGTGAGAGGGAGGTGAGGGAAGCTAGTGAGAGGGAGGTGAGAGAAGCTAGTGAGAGGGAGGAGAGGGTGATGGAGCGAAGTACAGTTAATGACGTCAAGACCTGTGCGGAAGCTCAGGTCAGGTATACTGCAGTACCCAGAGTGTCAGGTATACTACAGTACCCAGAGTGTCAGGTATTCTACAGTACCCAGAGTGTCAGGTATACTACAGTACCCAGAGTGTCAGGTATACTACAGTACCCAGAGTGTCAGGTATACTACAGTACCCAGAGTGTCAGGTATACTACAGTACCCAGAGTGTCAGGTATACTACAGTACCCAGAGTGTCAGGTATACTACAGTACCCAGAGTGTCAGGTATACTACAGTACCCAGAGTGCCAGGTATACTACAGTACCCAGAGTGAGTGTCAGGTATACTACAGTACCCAGAGTGTCATGTATACTACAGTACCCAGAGTGAGTGTCAGGTATACTACAGTACCCAGAGTGTCAGGTATACTACAGTACCCAGAGTGAGTGTCAGGTATACTACAGTACCGAGAGTGAGTGTCAGGTATACTACAGTAACCAGAGTGAGTGTCAGGTATACTACAGGACCCAGAGTGAGTGTCAGGTATACTACAGGACCCATAGTGGGTGTCAGGTATAATACAGTACCCAGAGTGTCAGGTATACTACAGTACCCAGAGTGATTGTCAGGTATGCTACAGTACCCAGAGTGTCAGGTATACTACAGGACCCAGAGTGTCAGGTATACTACAAGACCCAGAGTGAGTGTCAGGTATACTACAGTACCCAGAGTGAGTTTCAGGTATGCTACTGGACCAAGAGTGAGTGTCAGGTATACTATAGTACCGGGGAGCCGGTCGGCCGAGCAGACAGCACGCTGGACTTGTGATCCTGTGGTCCGGGGTTCGATCCCAGGTGCCGGCGAGAAACATTGGGCAGAGTTTCTTTCACCCTATGCCCCTGTTACCTAGCAGTAAAATAGGTACCTGGGTGTTAGTCAGCTGTCACGGGCTGCTTCCTGGGGGTGGAGGCCTGGTCGAGGACCGAGCCGCGGGGACACTAAAGCCCCGAAATCATCTCAAGATAACCTCAAGATAACAGGACCCAGAGTGAGTGTCAGGTATACTACAAGACCCAGAGTGAGTGTCAGGTATACTACATGACCCAGAGTGAGTGTCAGGTATACTACAGGACCCAGAGTGAGTGTCAGGTATACTACAAGACCCAGAGTGAGTGTCAGGTATACTACAGTACCCAGAGTGAGTGTCAGGTATACTACAGTACCCAGAGTGTCACGTATACTACAATACCCAGAGTGAGTGTCAGGTATACTACAGGACCCAGAGTGGGTGTCAGGTATACTACAGTACCCAGAGTGTCAGGTATACTACAGTACCCAGAGTGAGTGTCAGGTATGCTACAGTACCCAGAGTGTCAGGTATACTACAGGACCCAGAGTGTCAGGTATACTACAAGACCCAGAGTGAGTGTCAGGTATACTACAGTACCCAGAGTGAGTTTCAGGTATGCTACTGGACCCAGAGTGAGTGTCAGGTATGCTACAGTACCCAGAGTGTCAGGTATACTACAGTTCCCAGAGTGAGTGTCAGGTATGCTACAGTACCCAGAGTGTCAGGTATACTGCAGGACCCAGAGTGAGTGTCTGGTATACTACAGAACCCAGAGTGAGTGTCAGGTATACTACAAGACCCAGAGTGGGTGTCAGGTATACTACAGTACCCAGAGTGTCAGGTATACTGCAGTACCCAGAGTGAGTGTCAGGTATGGTACAGTACCCAGAGTGTCAGGTATACTACAGTACCCAGAGTGAGTTTCAGGTATGCTACTGGACCCAGAGTGAGTGTCAGGTATACTACAGTACCCAGAGTGTCAGGTATACTACAGTACCCAGAGTGAGTGTCAGGTATACTACAGGACATAGAGTGAGTATCAGGTATACTACAGTACCCAGAATGAGTGTCAGGTATACTACAGTACCCAGAGTGAGTGTCAGGTATACTTCAGTACCCAGAGTGAGTGTCAGGTATACTACAGGACCCAGAGTGTCATGTATACTACAGTACCCAGAGTGAGTGTCAGGTATAGTACAGGACCCAGAGTGAGTGTCAGGTATCCTACAGGACACAGAGTGAGTGTCAGGTATACTACAGTACCCAGAGTGAGTGTCAGGTATACTACAGTACCCAAAGTGAGTGTCAGGTATACTACAGTACCCGGAGGGAGTGTTAGGTATACTACAATACCCAGAGTGTCAGGTATACTCCGGTACCTTGAGGGAGTGTCAGGTATACTGCAGTACCCAGAGTGTCAGGTATACTACATTACCCAGAGTGAGTTTCAGGTATAATACATTACCCAGAGTGAGTGTCAGGTATACTACAGTACCCAGAGTGAGTGTCAGGTATACTACAGGACCCAGAGTGAGTGTCAGGTATATTACAGGACCTAGAGTGAGTGTCAGGTATACTACAGTACCAAGAGTGAGTGTCAGGTATACCACAGTACCCAGAGTGAGTGTCAGGAAGTGTAGTGAAGATGGTTACTGTGATGACGACAGTATATAATGAAGATGGTTGCTGTGATGAAGACTGTGTATAGTGAAGATGGTTACAGTGGTGAAGACTGTGTGTAGTGAAGATGGTTACTGTGATGAAGACAGTGTATAGTGAAGATGGTTACTGTGATGAAGACTGTGTGTAGTGAAGATGGTTACTGTGATGAAGACTGTGTATAGTGAAGATGGTTACTGTGATGAAGACAGTGTATAGTGAAGATGGTTACTGTGATGAAGGCTGTGTATAGTGAAGATGGTTACTGTGATGAAGACTGTGTGTAGTGAAGATAGTTACTGTGATGAAGACTGTGTGTAGTGAAGATGGTTACTGTGATGAAGACAGTGTGTAGTGAAGATGGTTACTGTGATGAAGACTGTGTATAGTGAAGATGGTTACTGTGATGAAGGCTGTGTACAGTTAAGATGGTTACTGTGATGAAGACTGTGTGTAGTGAACATAGTTACTGTGATGAAGACTGTGTGTAGTGAAGATAGTTACTGTGATGAAGACTGTGTATAGTGAAGATGGTTACTGTGATGAAGACTGTGTATAGTGAAGATGGTTACTGTGATGAAGACAGTGTGTAGTGAAGATGGTTACTGTGATGAAACTGTGTATAGTGAAGATGGTTACTGTGATGAAGATGGTTACTGTGATGAAGACAGTGTATAGTGAAGATGGTTACAGTGATGAAGACTGTGTGTAGTGAAGATTTGACCTCCATCACCCGAACACAGGATACTCCATCTTGTTTAATGTATATTACACACACACACACACACACACACACACACACACACACACACACACATACAGTACCGCACATGAGACTGCTATACAAACTTGAGAGGCAGGCAGGAGCATGCGGAAAGGCCCTAGTATAGGTGAAGAACTACCTAACAGGAAGGAGCCAGAGGGTAATGGTAAGGGGCGAGAAGTAGGACTGGCGAACAGTAACAAGTGGAGTACCTGAAGAGGGAGTACACTCCCTCCGGGTACTGTAGTATACCTGACACTCACTCTGGGTACTGTAGTATACCTGACACTCACTCTGGGTACTGTAGTATAAGTGACACTCACTCTGGGTCCTGTAGTATACCTGACACTCACTCTGGGTCCTGTAGTATACCTGGGTCCGGTAGTGAAGATGGTTAGTATATCATCACAGTATATCACCACCTGTAGTATATCATCACAGTAACCATCTTCACTATACACAGTCTTCATCACAGTAACCATCTTCCAGGCTTAAGAGAGGGAAGCAGAGGCTCAAGTGAGGGGATGCAGAGGCACAAGAGAGGAATGCAGAGGCTCTTGAGAGTGATGCAGAGGCTCAAGAGAGGGATGCATAGGCTTAAGATAGTGATGCAAAGGCTCAAGAGAGGGATGCAGGAGAGAATATGCAGGATGCATATTAGTCTCTGCATAACTCTTTTTAGCCTCTGCATCACTCTCTTGAGCCTCTGCATCACTCTCTTCGGCCTCTGCATCACTCTCTTGAGCCTCTGCAACACTCTCTTCAGCCTCTGCATCACTCTCTTAAGCCTCTGCATCACTCTCTTTGGCCTCTGCATCACTCTCTTAAGCCTCTGCTTCCTTTTCTTGATCCTCTGCATCACTCTCATGACCCTCTGGATCCCTCTCATAAGCCTCTGCATCACTCTCTTGAGCCTCTGCATCACACTTTTGAGAGTAATTTCTAATTCTAATGAAAACACATTGATTTTTATCATTTGTATTGGAAACAACATTGTCATATGTCTTTTCTTGGATCTAAATAATACGAAACCTCGCTCTATGATTTGAAGTTAAAACCCTCAAATTTGGTAAAATAGTGACTTTTTTTTACGTTTTTTATGAAGTGTGATTTTACGTAAATTTATTCGTTTTTACCAATATTTCGATACTACTTCATATTTTCCTACGATATGTGATTTGGCCTTCATATCTCAGAATTTCGCAAATTTTGCATTTTTAAGAAAGTTTCTTGCATTTTGTTTCGTACTAAAAATCATCGAATTTAGCAATATTTTGACGTTTATCATCCCCATTTCCTTTATGTGATTTAAACAAAATATCATCGAATTAGGCAAAATTTTGCCGTTTTTCCACGTTTTTGAGCATTTTCAGTTTATTGTTATTTATTCAATAAATATACGATAAAAATGATGCAAACACATAATTGATTAGAAATTAACCTTAAAATATTTCATTTTCAATCATTTATTTGTTTCTCGTTAAAATACTGAGTAAGATATTGAAAAGGGCAGAAGTTCGGTTTTATTGCATATATCGACGTTTCAGCCGGAATAGAGCGGTTTTACGTGTACATCTTCCATCGGTAATATAAACGGAAAATCATTAACATTTTAGTTAATTCTAATGAAAACACATTGATTTATATCATTTGTATTGGAAACAACATTGTCATATGTCTTTTCTTGGATCTAAATAATACGAAATCTCGCTTTATGATTCGAAGTTAAAATCCTCAAAAATGGTAAAATAGTGACTTTTTTCACGTTTTTTATGTAGTGTGATTTAACGTAAATATATTCGTTTTTACCAATATTTCGATACTACTTCATGTTTTCTCACGGTGAGTGATTTGGCCTTCATATCTCAGAATTTCGCAAATTTTGCATTTTTAAGTAAGTTTCTTGCATTTTGTTTTGTACTAAAAATCATCGAATTTAGCAATATTTTGACGTTGATCATCCCCTTTTCCTTTATGTGATTTAAACAAAATATCATCGAATTAGGCAATATTTTGCTATTTTTTCACGTTTTTGTGAATTTTCCGTTTATTGTTATTAATTCATTAAATATACGATAAAAATGATGCAAACACATAATTGATTAGAAATTAGTCTTAAATACTTCATTTTCAATCATCTATTTGTTTCTCGTTAAAATACTGAGTAAGATATTGAAAAGGGGAGAAGTTCGTTTTTTATTGCATATATCGACGTTTCAGCCGGATTAGAGTGGTTTTACGTGTACATCTTCCATCGGTAATATAAACGAAAAATCAGGAACATTTTAGTTAATTCTAATGAAAACACATTGATTTTTATCATTTGTATTGGAAACAACATTGTCATATGTCTTTTCTTGGATCTAAATAATACGAAACCTCGCTCTATGATTTGAAGTTAAAACCCTCAAATATGGTAAAATATTGACTTTTTTTTACGTTTTTTATGAAGTGTGATTTTACGTAAATTTATTCGTTTTACCAATATCTCGATACTACTTCATATTTTCTCATGATATGTGATTTGGCCTTCATATCTCAGAATTTCGCAAATTTTGCATTTTTAAGAATGTTTCTTGCATTTTGTTTCGTACTAAAAATCATCGAATTTAGCAATATTTTGACGTTTATCATCCCCATTTCCTTTATGTGATTTAAACAAAATATCATCGAATTAGGCAATATTTTGCCATTTTTCCACGTTTTTGAGAATTTTCAGTTTATTGGTATTAATTCATTAAATATACGATAAAAATCATGCAAACACATAATTGATTAGATATTAACCTTAAATACTTCATTTTCAATCATCTATTTGTTTCTCGTTAAAATACTGAGTAAGATATTGAAAAGGGGAGAAGTTCGGTTTTTATTGCATATATCGACGTTTCAGCCGGAATAGAGCGGTTTTACGTGTACATCTTCCATCGGTAATATAAGAGGAAAATCAGGAACATTTTAGTTAATTCTAATGAAAACACATTGATTTTTTTCATTTGTATTGGAAACAACATTGTCATATGTCTTTTCTTCGATCTAAATAATACGAAACCTCGCTTTATGATTCGAAGTTAAAATCCTCAAATTTGGTATAATAGTGACTTTTTTCACGTTTTTCATGATATTACGTATATTTATTCATTTTTACCAATATTTCGATAATATTTCATGTAGTATCACGATATGTGATTTTGCCTTCAAATCTAAGAATTTCGCATAATATTGCATTTTAAGCAAGTTTTCTTGAATTTTGTTTCGTACTAAAAATCATCAAATTTAGTAATATTTTGACGTTTATCATCCCCCTTTTCCTTTATGTGATATAAACAAAATATCATCGAATTAGGCAATATTTTGCTGTTTTTAAAGGTTTTTGTGAGTTTTCAGTTTATTGTTATTAATTCATTAAATATACAACAAAAATGATGCAAACACATAATTGATAAGAAATTAACCTTAAATACTTAATTTTCAATCATCTGTTTGTTTCTCGTTAAAATACTGAGTAAGATATTGAAAAGGGGAGAAGTTCCTTTTTATTGCATATATCGACGTTTCAGCCGGAATAGAGCGGTTTTACGTGTACATCTTCCATCGGTAATATTAGAGGAAAATCAGGAACATTTTAGTTAACTCTAATGAAAACACATTGATTTTTATCATTTGTATTGGAAACAACATTGTCATATGTCTTTTCTTCGATCTAAATAATACGAAACCTCGCTCTATGATTCGAAGGTAAAATCCTCAAATTTGGTATAATAGTGACTTTTTTCACGTTTTTCATGATATTACGTATATATATTCATTTTTACCAATATTTCGATACTATTTCATGTAGTATCACGATATGTGATTTTGCCTTCATATATAAGAATTTCGCATAATATTTCATTTTAAGCAAGTTTTCTTGAATTTTGTTTCGTACTAAAAATCATCAAATTTAGTAATATTTTGATGTTTATCATCCCCCTTTTCCTTTATGTGATATAAACAAAATATCATCGAATTAGGCAATATTTTGCTGTTTATCCACGTTTTTGTGAATTTTCTGTTTATTGTTATTAATTCAATAAATATACGATAAAAATGATGCAAACACATAATTGATTAGAAATTAACCTTAAATACTTTATTTTCAATCATCTATTTGTTTCTCGTTAAAATACTGAGTAAGATATTGAAAAGGGGAGAAGTTCGGTTTTATTGCATATATCGACGTTTCAGCCGGAACGGAGCGGTTTTACGTGTAATACTTCCATCGGTAATATAAACGGAAAATCAGGAACCTTTTAGTTAATTCTAATGAAAACACATTGATTTTTTTCATTTGTATTGGAAACAACATTGATTTTTATAATTTGTATTGGAAACAACATTGTCATCAAAAATTGGCTCCAAAAATTGGCTCAAGGGTCGAATTTGGTATGTTTGGGATATTTTGAAAACTGCAAGGGGGTTTGAGCAGAATGTGACCCATTGCAGCTTTCAGTAATTGACATATTTTCGGTATAAAAAGTCGTTATTTCAAACTGCGAATACGTGAAGAAAGCAAGAACTTGGCTCCAAAATAAGGCTCCAGGGTCGAATTTGGGAAGTTTGGGATATTTTGAAAACTGCACGGAGGGTTTGGGCAAAATGTGCTCCATCGCCTCTCAAAGTAATTAGCATATTTTCGGTATAAAAATACCTAATTTAAAACTGCGAATACGTGCAGAGAGCCAAAATTTGAGATGTTTGGGATATTTTGAAAACTGCAGGGGGGGTTTAGGTAAAATGTGACCAATCGCTGCTCACAGTAATTGACATATTTTCGGTATAAAATGTCGTAATTTCAAACTGCGAATAGGATCCAGAATTTGGCTCCAAAATATGGCTCAAGGGTTGTATTTGGGATGTTTGGGATATTTTGAAAACTGAATGGTGGATTTGAGCAAAATGTGATCTATCGCCGCTTTCAGGAATTGGCATATTTTCGGGATAAAAAGTCGTTATTTCAAACTGTGAATACGTGCAGAAAGCCCGAATTTGGCTAGAAAATATGGCTCAAGTGTCGAATTTGGGATGTTTTGGATATTTTGAAAACTGCACGGAGGGTTTGGGCAAAATGTAATCCATCGCTGCTCTAAGTAATTGGTATATTTTCGGTATAAAAATTCCTAATTTTAAACTGCGAATACGTGCAGAGAGCCAGAACTTCGCTCCAAAATAAGCCGCAAGGGTGGAATTTGGGATGTTTGCGATATTTTAAAAACTGCAATAAGGGGTTTGGGCAAAATGTGATCCATTGCTCCTCTCCGTAATTGGCATATTTTCGGTATAAAAATTCGTAGCTTCAAACTGCAAATACGTGCAGAGAGCCAGAATTTAGCTCCAAAATATGTCTCAAGCGTTGAATTTGGGATGTGTGGGATATTTTGAAAACTGCAGGGAAGGTTTGTGCAGAATGTGATCCATCGCCGCTCTAAGTAATTGGCATATTTTCGGTATAAAAACTCGTAATTTCAAACTGCGAATAGGCGCAGAGAGCCAGAATTTGGCTCCAAAATATGGCTCAAGCGTCGAATTGGGGATGTTTGAGATATTTTGAAAACTGCATAGAGGGTTTGGGCAAAATGTTACCCATCGCCGCTTTCAGTAACTGGCATATTTTCGGTTTAAAAAGTTGTAATTTCAAAATGCGAATACGTGCAGAGAGCCAGAATTTGGCTCCAAAATATGGCTCATGGGTCGAATTTGGGATGCTTGGGATATTATGAAAACTGACTGGTGGGTTTGTACAAAATGTGAGCTATCGCCGCTTTCAGTAATAGACATTTTTTCGGTAAAAATATCGTTATTTCAAACTGCGAACACGTGCAGAAAGCCAGAATTTGGCTAGAAAATATGGTTCAAGGGTCTAATTTTGGATGTTTTCGATGTTTTGAAAACTGCACGGAGGGTTTGGGCAGAATGTGATCCATCGCCGCTCTAAGTAATTGGTATATTTTCGGTATAAAAATTCGTAATTTCAAACTGCGAATACGTGCAGAGAGCCTGAATTTCGCTCCAAAATATGCCACAATTGTGGAATTTGGGTTGTTTGCGACCTTTTGAAAACTGCAGGGGGGGGTTTTGGCAAAATGTGACCCATCGCTGCTCTCAATAATTGGCATATTTTCGGTATAAAAAGACGTAATTTCAAATAGCGAATACGTGCAGAAAGCCAGAATTTGGCTCCAAAATATGGCTCAAGCTTCGAATTTGGGATATTTGGGATATTTTGAAAACTGCAGGGGGGTGGGGGGGTTTGGGCAAAATGTGACCTATCGCCGCTCTCAGTAATTGACATATTTTCGGTATAAAGATTCGTAATTTCAAACTGCGAATATGTGCAGAGAGCCAGAATTTGGCTCCAAAATAAGGCTCCAGGGTCGAATTTGGGATGTTTGGGATATTTTGAAAACTGGAGGGAGGGTTTGGGCAAAATGTGATCCATCGCCGCTCTCCGTAATTGGCATATTTTCGGTATAAAATGTAATTTCAAACTGCGAATGCGTGCAGAATATTTTTATTGAGATTACGTAAATATATTCGTTTGTACCATGATTTCGATACTACTTCACGTTTTCTCACGATATGTGATTTGGCTTTCAAATCTCAGAATTTCGCATAATATTGCATTTTTAGGTAAGTTTTCTTGCATTTTCTTTTTTACTCAAAATCACCGAATTTAGCAATATTTTGACGTTTATCGTCCGCCTTTTTCTTTATATGATTTACACAAAATATCATCGAATTATGCAATATTTTGCCGTTTTTCCAGGTTGTTGTGAATTTTCAGTTTATTGTATTAATTCTTTATATATACGACAAAAATGATGCAAATACATTATTGGTTAGAAATTAACCTTAAATACTTTATTTTCAATCAACTATTTGTTTCTAGTTAAAATACTGAGTGTGTTGTTTCTAGTTAAAATACTGAGTACGATATTGAATAGGGGAGAAGTTCTTTTTTTATTGCATATATCGACGTTTCAGCCGGATTAGAGCGGTTTTACGTGTACATCTTCCATTGGTAATGGAAGATGTGCACGTAAAAGCCTTAAGCTCTTAAGCTTAAGGCTCTTAAGCCTTAAGCCCCCTGCAGTTTTCAAAACATCTCAAACATCCCAAATTCGACGCTTGAGCCAAATTTTGGAGCCAAATTGTGGCTCTCTGCCAATATTCGCAGCTTGAAATTTCGAATTTTTATACCGAAAATATGCCAATTACGGAGAGCGGCGATGGATCACATTTTGCCCAAACCCTCCCTCCAGTTTTCAAAATATCCAAAACATCCCAAATTCGACCCTGGAGCCTTATTTTGGAGCCAAATTCTGGCTCTCTGCACATATTCGCAGTTTGAAATTACGAATCTTTATACCGAAAATATGTCAATTACTGAGAGCGGCGATAGGTCACATTTTGCCCAAACCCCCCACCCCCCTGCAGTTTTCAAAATATCTCAAACATCCCAAATTCGAAGCTTGAGCCATATTTTGGAGCCAAATTCAGGCTTTCTGCACATATTCGCAGTTTGAAATTACGTCTTTTTATACCGAAAATATGCCAATTACTGAGAGCAGCGATGGGTCACATTTTACCAAAACCTTCCCCTGCAGTTTTCAAACTGTCGCAAACAACCCAAATTCCACCCTTGTGGCATATTTTGGAGCGAAATTCAGGCTCTCTGCACGTATTCGCAGTTTGAAATTACGAATTTTTAAACCGAAAATATACCAATTACCTAGAGCGGCGATGGATCACATTCTGCCCAAACCCTCCGTGCAGTGTTCAAAATATCGAAAAACTTCCCAAATAAGACCCTTGAACCATATTTTCTAGTCAAATTCTGGCTTTCTGCACGTTTTCGCAGTTTGAAATAACGACTTTTTATACCGAAAATATGTCTATTACTGAAAGCGGCGATAGCTCACATTTTGATCAAACCCACCAGTCAGTTTTCATAATATCCCAAGCATCCCAAATTCGACCCTTGAGCCATATTTTGGAGCCAAATTCTGGCTCTCTGCACGTATTCGCATTTTGAAATTACAACTTTTTAAACCGAAAATATGCCAGTTACTGAAAGCGGCGATGGGTCACATTTTGCCCAAACCCTCTGTGCAGTTTTCAAAATATCTCAAACATCCTCAATTCGACGCTTGAGCCATATTTTGGAGCCAAAATCTGGCTCTCTGCACCTATTCGCAGTTAGAAATTACGACTTTTTATACCGAAAATATGCCAATTACTGAAAGCTGCGATGGATCACATTCTGCTCAAACCCTCCCTGCAATTTTCAAAATATTTTAAACATCCCAAATTCAACGCTTGAGCCATATTTTGGAGCTAAATTCTGGCTCTCTGCACGTATTTGCAGTTTGAAGCTACGAATTTTTATACCGAAAATATGCCAATTACGGAGAGCAGCAATGGATCACATTTTGCCCAAACCCCTTTTTGCAGTTTTAAAAATATCGCAAACATTCCAAATTCCACCCTTGCGGCATATTTTGGAGCGAAGTTCTGGCTCTCTGCACGTATTCGCAGTTTTAAATTAGGAATTTTTATACCGAAAATATATAAATTATTTAAAGCAGCGATGGATCACATTTTGCCCAAACCCTCCGTACAGTTTTCAAAATATCCAAAGCATCCCAAATTCGACACTTGAGCCATATTTTCTAGCCAAATTCGGGCTTTCTGCTCGTATTCACAGCTTGAAATAACGACTTTTTATCCCGAAAAAATGCCAATTACTGAAAGCAGCGATAGATCACATTTTGCTCAAACCCACCATTTAGTTTTCAAAATATCCCAAACATCCCAAATACAACCCTTGAGCCATATTTTGGAGCCAAATTCTGGCTCTCTGCACCTATTCGCAGTTTGAAATTACGACATTTTTTGCCGAAAATATGTCAATTACTGAGAGCCGCGATAGGTCACATTTTACCTAAACACCCCCCTGCAGTTTTCAAAATATCCCAAACATCCCAAATTTTGGCTCTCTGCACGTATTCGCAGTTTTAAATTAGGTATTTTTATACCAAAAATATGCTAATTACTTTGAGAGGCGATGGATCACATTTTGCCCAAACCCTCCGTGCAGTTTTCAAAATTTCCTAAACATACCAAATTCGACCCTTGAGCCAACTTTTGGAGCCAAATTGTGGCTCTCTGCACATATTCGCATTTTGAAATTACGACATTTTATACCGAAAATATGCCAATTTCTGAAAGCGGCGATAGGTCACATTTAGCCGAAACCCCCTCCTTGCAGTTTTCAAAATATCCCAAACATCTCAAATTCGACCCATGAGAATGTTTTTGGAGCCAAATTCTGGCTCTCTGCACGTATTCGCTGTTTGAAATTACGACTTTTTATCCCAATCATCCCAAACTTGACGCTTGAAAATATGCCAATTACTGAAAGAAACGATGGGTCACGTTTTGCCCAAACCCCACTGCAGTTTGCAAAATATCCCAAACATCCAAATTCGACCTTTGAGCCATATTTTGGAGCCAAATTCTAGCTTTCTGCACGTATTCGCACTTTGAAATTACGTCATTTTATACCGTAAATATGCCAATTACTGAGAGCGGCGATGGGTCACATTTTGCCCAAACCCCCCTGCAGTTTTCAAAATATACCAAACATCCCAAATTCTACCCTGGAGCGTTATTTTGGAGCCAAATTCTGGCTCTCTGCACGTATTTGCAGTTTGAAATTACGACTTTTTATACGGAAAATATGCCAATTACTGAAAGCAACGATGCGTCAAATTTTGCCCAAACCCCGCTTGCAGTTTTCAAATATCCCAAACATCCCAAATTCGACCCTTGAGCCATACATTATAGCCAAATTCTGGCTCTCAGCACGTATTCGCAGTTGGAAATTATGACTTTTTATACTGAAAATATGTCAATTACGGGAAGCGGCGATGGATCACATTAGGCCCAAACCCTCCCTGCAGTTTTAAAAATATCCCAAACATCCCAAATTCGACCCTGGAGCCTTATTTTGGAGCCAAATTCTGGCTCTCTGCACGTATTCGCAGTTTGAAATTACGACATTTTATACCGAAAATATGCCAATTACTGAGAGCAGCGATGGGTCACATTTTGCCCAAACCCACCTGCAGTTTTCAAAATATCCCAAACATCGCAAATTCGACCCTTGAGCGAAATTTTGAAGCCAAATTGTGGCTCTCTGCACATATTCGCAGTTTGAAATTACGTCATTTTATACCTAAAATATGCCAATTACTGAGATCGGCGATAGGTCACATTTAGCCGAAACCCCCTCCTTGCAGTTTTCAAAATATCCCAAACACCCCAAATTCGACCCTTGAGAATGTTTTTGGAGCCAAATTCTGGCTCTCTGCACGTATTCGCAGTTTGAAATTACGAATTTTTATCCCAAACATCCCAAATTTGACGCTTGAAAATATGCCAATTACTGAAAGAAGCGATGGGTCACATTTTGCCCATACCCCTCTGCAATTTGCAAAATATCCCAAACATCCCTAATTCGACCTTTGAGCCATATTTTGGAGCCAAATTCTAGCTTTCTGCGCGTATTCGCAGTTTGAAATTACGACTTTTTATACCGAAAATAAGCCAATTACTGAATACGGCGATGGATCACATTTTGCCGAAACCCTCTCAGCAGTTTCCAAATTATCTCAAACATCCCAAATTCGACCCTTGTGCCATATTTTGTAACCAAATTCGGGCTCTCTGCACGTACTCCCCGTTTGAAATTACGTCTTTTTATACCGAAAATATGCCATTTACTGAGAGCGGCGATGGATCACATTTTGCCCAAACCCTCCCTGCAGTTTTCAAAATATAGCAAACATCCCAAATTCGACGCTTGAGTTATATTTTGGAGCCAAATTCTGGTTCTCTGCATATATTCGCAGTTTGAAATTACGACTTTTATACCGAAAAAATGCCAATTACTGAAAGCGGCGATGGATCACATTTTGCCCAAACCCTCCCTGCAGTTTTCAAAATATCCCAAACATCCCAAATTCAACGCTTGAGCCATATTTTGGAGCCAAATTCTGGCTCTCTGCACGTATTCGCAGTTTGAAATTACGAATTTTTATACCGAAAATATGCCAATTACGGAGAGCGGCAATAGACCACATTTTGCCCAAACTCTACCTGCAGTTTTCAGGTAGGGTTTAGTTTAATTCATTAAATATACGATAAAAATGATGCAAACACATAATAGATAAGAAATTAACCTTAAATACCTCATTTTCAATCAACTCTTTGTTTCTCGTTAAAATACTGAGTAAGATATTGAAAAGGGGAGTTCTGTTTTTATTGCATATGTCGACGTTTCAGCCGGGTTAGAGCGGTTTTACGTATACATCTTCCATCGGTAATATAAACGGAAAATCAGGAACATTTTAATTAATTCTAATGAAAACATATTGATTTTTATCATTTGTATTGGAAACAACATTGTCATATGTCTTTTCTTGGATGTAAATAATACGAAACCTCGCTCTATGATTTGAAGTTAAAATCCTCAAATATGGTAAAATAGTGACTTTTTTCACGTTTTTTATGTAGTGTGATTTTACGTAAATATATTCGTTTTTACCAATATTTCGATACTACTTCATGTTTTCTCATGGTGAGTGATTTGGCCTTCATATCTCAGAATTTCGCAAATTTTGCATTTTTAAGCAAGTTTCTTGCATTTTGTTTTGTACTAAAAATCATCGAATTTAGCAATATTTTGACGTTCATCATCCCCTTTTCCTTTATGTGATTTAAACAAAATATCATTGAATTAGGCAATATTTTGCTGTTTTTTCACGTTTTTGTGAATTTTCCGTTTATTGATATTAATTCATTAAATATACGATAAAAATGATGAAAACACATAATTAATTAGATATTGTAGTATACCTAACACTCCGTCCGGGTACTGAAGTATACCTGACACTCACTTTGGGTGATTGAGAATGAGAGTAAGAGTGATTGAGAGTTAGAGTGAGAGTAGAGTTAGCGCGGATCATTATTACAAGTTTATAACTGGATGCACTAGGCAACATGGAATGAATTTGTTGTCGTCCGCAGGAGGCAAATTGCTTACGGGACCAGTGCTTTTCAGACAAAGTCCAGCGCCCACAAACCAACAAGCCAATAACATAATCGTGGCGTGACTAGGCTTGGAGCAGTCACCCCTACGTTTCAGGGAAATATCTGAGGATATTGAGTCTGACCCACCAATACATCGTTTGTGGGATTTAGACACTTTAGGCATTATCCCTGAACAACCAAGTCCTGATGATACGTGGACTTACCAGCAATACCTGGATACAGTTGTCTACTCAAATAAACAATACTGGGTAAGACTCCCATGGAAGTTGGATCATCCACAACTTCCAGTTAATTATTTTATGGCAGCCTCACAATTGCAGTCTCAATTAACACGACTACAGAAGCAGTCAGACAAACTGAACATGTATCATCAACTTATCCAACAACAACTTAACAGTAAATTCATTGAAGTTGTTGAGCACGATGACCGAAAAACAGGTCATTATTTACCTCATCACGCTGTGGTGAAAGACTCATTGACAACACCTATTCGTATTGTCTTTAACTGCAGTGCTAAAGTAAAGCCAAGCAGTGTGTCTTTAAATGAATGTCTCCAAACGGGACCTAGCCTAACACAAAGGCTACATGATGTGCTGTTACGATTTCGCACAGGCATTTTTGCCTATACAGCTGATATTAGCAAAGCCTTTCTCCGAGTAGGTTTGCAGGAGGAAGATCGTAACTACACAAAATTCCTCTGGATTAAGGATCCACTGGATCCTAACAGTGAAGTAATCACCTATCGTTTTGCCTCAGTATTATTTGGAGCTACGTCCTCACCGTTTCTTTTGCAAGCAACATTAGACACACATTTGAGGAAATCAAACAGCCCCTATAAGGCAGACATTTGTGACAACTTGTATGTCGACAATTTCCAGGGGACAACTAATGATCAAGCTGATCTGGTAGAAATCTACCATGAGGCTAACCGTGAACTATTAGGAGCCAATATGCCACTACAGTCATGGGCCTCAAATAATAAACTGCTTAACCAGGTAATCGAGAAAGAATTTCCAGATTATCAGGTACCCAGTAAATTAAAGGTTCTAGGCGTGGAATGGAACACCAGTACTGACGAGATGAATGTCAAGTCAGTACAAACTGATAATTCAACCCTTACCATGAGAACACTTCTCTCGTTTGTCAGTCAACCATTTGACCCTTTAGGCCTACTTAGTCCTATATTAATAAGGGGTAAACTCCTAATGCAGGAGTGCTGGCAGAAACATATGGGATGGGATGATCCGTTACCAAGTGAGTTACAAGCTAAATGGCAAATACTCTCAACGGATTTTAATCAGTTAGGCGTTTTGAAATTTCCTCGTTATGCTTCAGGACCAAACTTACCCACCAATTTGCACGTTTTCTGCGATGCCTTTGGCAAAGCATATGGCGCAGTAGCCTATTTAGTTAATAGTGCACAATCAATTTTGCTCACATCTAAAGCAAGAGTTGCTCCCATTAAGAAGAGATCTTTACCTCAGATGGAGTTGACTGCATTGCTGGTGGGAGTAAGATTGGCTCATTGCCTGGCAAAGACAATAATATCCACTTTGGTGAGATTGTAGTGTGGTCAGACAACGAGGCAGTCTTACAATGGGTAAGAAACAATAACAACAAAACTCCCTACGTCAGTAATCGAGTCAGGGAGATTCAACACTCATAACATACTACGATGTGGAGGACGTTTGCTTCATGCAAAAATTGATTTGGACACAAAGAATCCAATTCTTCTACCTCGTCACCACATCATCACTAAACTTCTTGTCTTACATCACCATCAATATGGTACCTTACATGGTGGAGTTTTAGATACTCTCACCGACCTTAGACAAAAGTACTGGCTTCCTCAAGGTCGTCAGACAGTTAAGTCAATTATTAAATCTTGTGTAATCTGTAAGAGATACGACGCTAGAGTATGTCCTTACCCAGGACCTCCACCACTCCCAGAAGAGAGAGTGGTTCATCTTCGTCCTTTCGAAACCACTAGTGTTGATTACACAGGAGCCTTATTTCTCACTGGTAACCCAGATAACATACCAGTGAAAGCATACATTTGTCTCTTTACGTGTGCTACAACCAGAGGCGTACATTTAGAAGTCACTCCAGACATGAGTGCTGAAGCCTTCATCCAGGCCTTCCGCAGATTCGCTGCTCGCAGATCTTGTCCCAAATTAATGATATCGGACAATGGTTCCAATTTTGTGGTAGGAGAATCTTGTTTGCGAGAAGTCTGGAACCACCCAGAAGTACAGTCAGTCCTACAGAGACGACAATGTCACTGGAAATTCATAGCACCGAGAGCCCCTTGGCAAGGTGGGTTCTATGAACGAATGGTAGGCACAGTCAAGAAGTGTCTAAGGAAAACTTTACACCGACAAAAGGTCAGTTACTCCGAACTCCAAACTATTGTTGTGGAAATCGAGGCGCGAGTCAATAACCGCCCAATAACCTACCTGTCTGATGATTTCACTCAGAGAGAACCTCTGAGTCCCTCACACTTGATCCATGGAGGTCTACTGAGCCCTCTTATCCCTTTAGCCGAAGAGGACCCTGTAGACCCGTCACATGTGACCAGAGGAGACTTGGTGGAAAGCTACCAGCATCTCTCCAGAGTTATTAACAGGTGGAATGAGGTGTGGACTCGAGAGTACCTCACAGCTCTACGAGAGTACCACTACGGAGCTTCGAGTCCTTACAATAAAGTGCAATTAAAACCAGGGGACCTAGTACTAGTCGACAGTGATGGACCAAGGTCAGAGTGGCCTATAGGCAAAATTGTTGCCGTTCATCCAGATCATCAAGGTGTCCTGAGAGTAGTTAAAGTTCTATGCCGAGGCAGCACTACTCTAAAAACTTTAGAGAAGCTGGTTCCCCTTGAATTGACTGAACGAGAATATCAGCCAGATCCAGTTTCCCCAGTAATTTCCGAGGACAATGATCCTGATCCTCCAAGCAACCGCCCCACTAGAGCTGCTGCTCAACAATGTAGGCGGAATTTGCAAGCCTATTACAACTCTGAACAAGAGTAATTCCCTTTACCTTCCACTTAGATAACTATGATGATGCTGCGATGTGATATCACGTAGCAAACCATTACAAGTCACTATGACCCAGGATATTCGCATCACAGTAGATTCTGTTGTTTAAATTGTGTGATTTAAAATCTTTAATTATTGTGTAGGCTATAAGTAACATGTTTCATTTGACATGCAATTAGCGAGACTCAAGTTTCTTGTAAGTCCTTGATAAATACGGGACGTTCGTTATGTGTGTACTAACATACTAACATATTAACATACTAATGTACTAATATTAATACCAACTTCGGGATAGGTCAGTACTCCACAGTACACTACGACCCTAGAATCCTCCCCCCGGAGTTATGTTGGAAATTTCCAACACCGAATACAACACTGTTGTCTTCTCATTAATTATTACTAATTCTACTAATCATTGTAGTAAGTAAAATTAACACAACGTAGAATTCCCATGTACTAATAATTTCATCTGTGCAATAGGCTAGAATTCCTACGTCACCCGACGCCAGTATTGCGTCAGATTTCATTGTAATAAACACATTATATCCAATGTGCCTGAGAATTGAATTCGATTCTCTATAACAAAAGGTGTTCTGTGTGATAATTAATTACAGATAAATTGACTTCCAACTAAAGCCGAATAGAGCGTTAGAGTCATAGCAGTTATCTAGTAATAAAAATTAACGTCACAAGTGAATGCCATGGAGAGACATTAATTCTTCTCCATTATATGTTTACTCTCACTGAACTGGCAAATAATAATATTTTACTCTTCTAAATAATAAACCCGTCCTGACTCGAGCATTTCAAGCACAACCGCGAGAAATACTAATATTCATGATAATAACTTGTCTAATGAACGCGAGACGCGGAGCGGGGAAGGAGAGGAAGCCAGTGCACGTGTTGAGACGCTCCCGAGCGGACCTGTTCACGTAGTGCTCACGAGGAGACGCCATTACCCAGCCATCAGGGTAAACGCTATCCATTCTCCCGAAGAAAGTCGCCACTGTGAGGCGTGAAAAGCCATGCAGACAATATCTTCACCGGGTGTCAGTGTCATATAAGGAACCTATCAAATCTGGTTCTTTGTGATTCCACGTGACCGGCCAGTGAAGCGCGTCATTATCCAGGATAGGTGAAGCCAGAGCCTGGGACGCGAATTTCGGCAAACTTAAAACTTACACAGTGCCCATATTAGCTAAGTATCTTATCCTTATTTGATGCATCTGATAGGGTGTAGAATTATTGCTGGGTAGTTTGTCGTGACGACGTATACCAACATCAAACCACAGGTCATTATCCCTTACCTACTATTAATATTAATTTGTTGGACATAGAAATCCAGTAGTTTAATTAGTTGCTACTGTAAATATTTATTTTGCAGCATGTGAGAAGAATTCTCCTAGCTGCCCTCTCCCATGTTAATCGAATCCCACTCGTCATCCAGCCGAGCCCAGGAGAATCAGAGGAAGCGTCGTGACTTACTTTAAGGAATCGTCATTAAGCTAAGATTCCTTTGTATTCCTCTAATTTATTATCTGGAATTATTTACATGCAGAACTCTGTTTCTTGGATTGACATGTGTTTATTATGATTATCATTATTATATTCATAATCTATGTTCCCATTAATGATAATGACATTGATTTCACAATTATTCATAGGATTAGATTATTACATCTTGGATTAGTGAACGAAACACACTAGTTCCTGGACGTACTGAGTTCCAGTAATAACCCCCCAATGTAGGTGTTTGAGGTTTGATTCATTTAATTATACAGCCCATTTATTATTTCTATGATCATATTCTCTAGTGTTTTATCCATAGTTACTGGTTCATCTAGGAATCATCAAATGATCATAATTTCTCAGTTTCCCTCTTTATCTTAAAAGCGGGTGGTCCTTCGTAATGTATTTTCCTATATTAATATTTAAATAATTAGATTCAAGCCCCAAATGTCCCACAGCTGAAACGTCGATATATGTAATAAAAACCGAACTTCTCCCCTTTTCAATACCTTAATCAGTATTTTAACGAGAAACAAATAGTTGATTGAAAATGAGGTATTTAAGGTTAATTTCTAATCAATTATGTGTTTGCATGAGTTTTGTCATATATTTAATGAATTAATATTAATAAACTGAAAATTTACAAAAACGTGGAAAAACGGCAAAATGTTGCCTAATTCGATGATATTTTGATTAAATCACTTAAAATAAAAGGAGATGATAAACGTCAAAATATTGGTAAATTCGAGGATTTTTAGAACGAAACAAAATGCCAGAAAACTTGCTTAAAATGCAATATTATGCGAAATTCTGAGATATGAAGGCCAAATCACATATCGTGATACTACATGAAATAGTATCGAAATATTGGTAAAAATGAATATATTTGCGTAATATCAAACTACATGAAAAACGTGAAAAAAGTCACTATTATAAGTCACAATTTGAGGACTTTAACTTCGAATAAAAAAAGCGAGGTTTCGTATTATTTAGATCGTAGGAAAGACATATGACAATGTTGTTTCCAATACAAATGATAAAAATCAATGTGTTTTCATTAGAATTAACTAAAATGTTCCTGATTTTCCGTTTATATTACCGATGGAAGATGTACACGGAAAACCGATCTAATCCGGCTGAAACGTCGATATATGCAATAAAAACAGAACTTCTCCCCTTTTCAATACCTTAATCAGTATTTTAACGAGAAACAAATAGTGATTGAAAATGAAGTATTTAAGGTTAATTTCTAATCAATTATGTGTTTGCATCATTTTTATCGTATATTTAATGAATTAATAACCATAAACGGAAAATTCACAAAAACGTGGAAAAACGGTAAAATCTTGCCTAATTCGATGATATTTTGTTAAAATCACATAAAGGAAAAGGGGATGATAAACGTGAAAATATTGCTAAATTCGATGATTTTTCGTACGAAACAAAACGCAAGAAAACTTGTTTAAAATGAAATATTAAAGCAAAATTCTGAGATATAAAGGCATCACATATCGTGATGCTACATGAAATATTATCGAAAAATTGGTAAAAATGAATATATTTACGTAATATCAAACTACATGAAAAAAGTGAAAAAAGTCACTATTATAACAAATTTGAGGATTTTAACTTCGAATCATGAGGCGAGGTTTCGTATTATTTAGATCCAAGAAAAGACATATGCCAATGTTGTTTCCAATACAAATGATAAAAATCAATGTGCTTTCATTAGAATTAATTAAAATGTTCCTGATTTTCCGTTTATATTACCGATGGAAGATGTACATGTATAACCGCTCAATTCCGGCTGAAACGTCGATATATGCAATAAAAACCGAACTTCTCCCCTTTTCAATACCTTAATCAGTATTTTAACGAGAAACAAATAATGAATGAAGATGAGCTATTTAATGTTAATTTCTAATCAATTATGTGTTTGCATGATTTTTGTCATATATTTAATGAATAATAACTAATAAACAATAATAACTAATAAACTGAAAATTCACAAAAACGTGGAAAAACGGCAAAATATTGCCTAATTCGATGATATTTTGATTAAATCACATAATGGAAAAGGGGATGATAAACGTCAAAATATTGCTAATTTCGATGATTTTTAGTACGAAACAAAATGCAAGAAAACTTGCATAAAAAAAATATTATGCAAAATTCTGAGATATAAAGGCATCACATATCGTGATGCTACATGAAATAGTATCATATATTATGATACTATCATGTATTATGATACTACATGAAATAGTATCATGTACCTCACGATATGTGAGGTTTCGTATTATTTAGATTCAAGAAAAGACATATGACAATGTTGTTTCCAATACAAATGACAAAGATCAATGTGTTTTCATTAGAATTATCTAAAATGTTCCTGATTTTCTGATTATATTACCGATGGAAGATGTACACGGAAAACCGATCTAATCCGGCTGAAACGTCGATATATGCAATAAAAACAGAACTTCTCCCCTTTTCAATATCTTACTCAGTATTTTAACGAGAAACAAATAGTTGATTGAAAATGAAGTATTTATGGTTAATTTCTAATCAATTATGTGTTTGCATCATTTTTATCGTATATTTAATGAATTAATAACAATAAACGGAAAATTCACAAAAACGTGGAAAACGGTAAAATCTTGCCTAATTCGATGATATTTTGTTTAAATCACATAAAGGAAGAGGGGATGATAAACGTGAAAATATTGCTAAATTCGATGATTTTTCGTACGAAACAAAATGCAAGAAAACTTGCTTAAAATGCCATATTATGCGAAATTCTGAGATTTGAAGGTAGTACCATGTAGTATCACATATCGTGATGAAATAGTATCGAAATATTGGTAAAAATGAATATATTTACGTAATATCAAACAACATGAAAAACATGAAAAAGTCACTATTATACCAAATTTGAGGATTTTAAATTCGAATCATAAAGCGAGGTTTCGTATTATTTAGATCCAAGAAAAGACATATGACAATGTTGTTTCCAATACAAATGATAAAAATCAATGTGTTTTCATTAGAATTAACTAAAATGTTCCTGATTTTCCGTTTATATTACCGATGGAAGGTGTACACGTAAAACCGCTCTAATCCGGCTGAAACGTCGATATATGCAATAAAAACAGAACTTCTCCCCTTTTCAATATCTTACTTAGTATTTTAACGAGAAACAAATAGTTGATTGAAAATGAAGTATTTAGGATTAATTTCTAGTCAATTATGTGTTTGCATCATTTTTATCGTATATTTAATGAATTAATAACAATAAACAGAAAATTCACAAAAACGTGGAAAAACGGCCTAATTCGATGATATTTTGTTTAAATCACATAAAGGAAAAGAGGATGATAAAGGTCAAAATATTGATAAATTCGATGATTTTTAGTACAAAACAAAATGCAAGAAAACTTGCTTAAAATGCAAAATTTGCGAAATTCTGAGATTTGAAGGCCAAATCACATATCGTGAGAAAACATGAAGTAGTATCGAAATATTGGTAAAAACGAATATATATACGTAAAATCACATTACATAAATAACGTGAAAAAGTCACTATATTACCATATTTGAGGATTTTAACTTCAAATCATAGAGCGAGGTTTCGTATTATTTAGATCCTAGAAAAGACATATGACAATGTTGTTTCAAATACAAATGATAAAAATCTATGTGTTTTCATTAGAATTAACTAAAATGTTCCTGATTTTCCGTTTTCGTTTTCACTACAGTACCCAGAGTGAGTGTCAGGTATACTACAGTACCCAGAGTGAGTGTCAGGTATACTACAGTACCCAGAGGGAGTGTACTCCCTCTTCAGGTACTCCACTTGTTACTGTTCGCCAGTCCGACTTCTCGCCCCTTACCATTACACTCTGGCTCCTTCCTGTTAGGTAGTTCTTCACCTATACTAGGGCCTTTCCACATGCTCCTGCCTGCCTCTCAAGTTTGTATAGCAGTCTCATGTGCGGTACTGTATGTGTGTGTGTGTGTGTGTGTGTGTGTGTGTGTGTGTGTGTGTGTGTGTGTGTGTGTGTGTAATATACATTAAACAAGATGGAGTATCCTGTGTTCGGGTGATGGAGGTCAAATCTTCACTACAAACAGTCTTCATCACTGTAACCATCTTCACTATACACTGTCTTCATCACAGTAACCATCTTCATCACAGTAACCATCTTCACTATACACAGTTTCATCACAGTAACCCTCTTCACTACACACTGTCTTCATCACAGTAACCATCTTCACTATACACAGTCTTCATCACAGTAACCATCTTCACTATACACAGTCTTCATCACAGTAACTATCTTCACTACACACAGTCTTCATCACAGTAACTATCTTCACTACACACAGTCTTCATCACAGTAACCATCTTAACTATACACAGCCTTCATCACAGTAACCATCTTCACTATACACAGTCTTCATCACAGTAACCATCTTCACTACACACTGTCTTCATCACAGTAACCATCTTCACTACACACAGTCTTCATCACAGTAACTATCTTCACTACACACAGTCTTCATCACAGCAACTATCTTCACTATACACAGCCTTCATCACAGTAACCATCTTCACTATACACTGTCTTCATCACAGTAACCATCTTCACTATACACAGTCTTCATCACAGTAACCATCTTCACTACACACAGTCTTCATCACAGTAACCATCTTCACTATACACTGTCTTCATCACAGTAACCATCTTCACTACACACAGTCTTCACCACTGTAACCCTCTTCACTATACATAGTCTTCATCACAGCAACCATCTTCACTATATACTGTCGTCAACACAGTAACCATCTTCGCTACACTTCCTGACATTCACTCTGAGTACTGTAGTATACCTGACACTCACTCTTGGTACTGTAGTATACCTGACACTCACTCTAGGTCCTGTAAAATACCTGACACTCACTCTGGGTCCTGTAGTATACCTGACACTCACTCTGGGTACTGTAGTATACCTGACACTCACTCTGGGTAATGTAGTATACCTGAAACTCACTCTGGGTAATGTAGTATACCTGACACTCTGGGTACTGTAGTATACCTGACACTCCCTCAAGGTACCGGAGTATACCTGACACTCTGGGTATTGTAGTATACCTAACACTCCCTCCGGGTACTGTAGTATACCTGACACTCACTTTGGGTACTGTAGTATACCTGACACTCACTCTGGGTACTGTAGTATACCTGACACTCACTCTGTGTCATGTAGTATACCTGACACTCACTCTGGGTCCTGTAGTATACCTGACACTCACTCTGGGTACTGTAGTATACATGACACTCTGGGTCCTGTAGTATACCTGACACTCACTCTGGGTACTGTAGTATACCTGACACTCACTCTGGGTACTGTAGTATACCTGACACTCACTCTGGGTCCTGTAGTATACCTGACACTCATTCTGGGTACTGTAGTATACCTGATACTCACTCTAGGTCCTGTAGTATACCTGACACTCACTCTGGGTACTGTAGTATACCTGACACTCTTGGTACTGTAGTAAACCTGACACTCACTCTAGGTCCAGTAGCATACCTGAAACTCACTCTGGGTACTGTAGTATACCTGACACTCTGGGTACTGTAGCATACCTGACACTCACTCTGGGTCTTGTAGTATACCTGACACTCACTCTGGGTTCTGTAGTATACCAGACACTCACTCTGGTTCCTGCAGTATACCTGACACTCTGGGTACTGTAGCATACTTGACACTCACTCTGGGTACTGTAGTATACCTGACACTCTGGGTACTGTAGCATACCTGACACTCACTCTGGGTACTGTAGTATACCTGACACTCTGAGTACTATAGTATACCTGACACTCACTCTGGGTCCAGTAGCATACCTGAATCTCACTCTGGGTACTGTAGTATACCTGACACTCACTCTGGGTCTTGTAGTATACCTGACACTCTGGGTCCTGTAGTATACCTGACACTCTGGGTACTGTAGCATACCTGACACTCACTCTGGGTACTGTAGTATACCTGACACTCTGGGTACTGTAGTATACCTGACACCCACTCTGGGTCCTGTAGTATACCTGACACTCACTCTGGGTATTGTAGTATACCTGACACTCTGGGTACTGTAGTATACCTGACACTCACTCTGGGTACTGTAGTATACCTGACACTCACTCTGGGTCTTGTAGTATACCTGACACTCACTCTGGGTCCTGTAGTATACCTGACACTCACTCTGGGTCCTGTAGTATACCTGACACTCACTCTGGGTCTTGTAGTATACCTGACACTCACTCTGGGTCCTGTAGTATACCTGACACTCACTCTGGGTCCTGTAGTATACCTGACACTCACTCTGTTTACTGTAGTATACCTGACACTCACTCTCGGTACTGTAGTATACCTGACACTCACTCTGGGTACTGTAGTATACCTGAAACTCTGGGTACTGTAGTATACCTGACACTCTGGGTACTGTAGTATACCTGACACTCTGGGTACTGTAGTATACCTGACACTCTGGGTACTGTAGTATACCTGACACTCTGGGTACTGTAGTATACCTGACACTCTGGGTACTGTAGTATACCTGACACTCTGGGTACTGTAGTATACCTGACACTCTGGGTACTGTAGTATACCTGACACTCTGGGTACTGTAGTATACCTGACACTCTGGGTACTGCAGTATACCTGACCTGAGCTTCCGCACAGGTCTTGACGTCATTAACTGTACTTCGCTCCATCACCCTCTCCTCCCTCTCACTAGCTTCCCTCACCTCCCTCTCACTAGCTTCCCTCACCTCCCTCTCACTAGCTTCCCTCACCTCCCTCTCACTAGCTTCCCTCACCTCCCTCTCTTTGCCTTCCATCGCGTCCCTCCGACTAGCTCTTTTCACTACCTACTATCACCCCTACCACCACTTCACTATAACTATCACCACCATCACCACCACCAACAGTATCACCATCACTTCCACAACCACCACCATCACTACCTTCACCACCATCATCACCCTCACTACCACCACCACCACCATCACCACCTCCACCATAACCACCATCATCACTCCCACAACCACCATCACCATCTCCACCACTATCATCACCTCCACAATGACCACCATCATCACCATCAACACCACTATCATCACCATCACCTCCTCCTCCATAACCACCATCATCACAATGACCACTATCATCACCATCACCTCCTCCACCATAACCACCATCATCACCATCAACACCACTATCATCACCATCACCACCTCCACCATAACCACTATCATCACAATGACCACTATCATCACCATCACCACCTCCACCATAACCCCCACTACCACCATCACCATCTCCACCACTATCATCACCTCCACAATGACCACTATCATCACCATCATCACCATCAACACCACTATCATCACCATCACCTCCTCCACCATAACCACCATCATCACCATCAACCATCACCACCACTGTCACTATCACCACCTCCACCATAACCACCATCATCACAATGACCACCTTCAACATCACTATCATCACCATCACCACCTCCACCATAACCACCATCATCACAATGACCACTATCATCACCATCACCACCACTATCACTATCACCATAACCACCATCATCTCAATGGCCACTATCATCACCATCACCTCCTCCACCATCATCACAATGACCACCATCATCACCATCAACACAACTATCATCACCATCACCACCTTCACCATAACCACCATCATCACATTGACCACCATCATCACCAACAACACCACTATCATCACCATCACCACCTCCACCATAACCACCATCATCACAATGACCACTATCATCACCATCACCACCTCCACCATAACCTCCATCATCACAATGACCACCATCATCACCACTATCATCACCATCACCATCTCCACCATAACCACCATCATCACAATGACCACCATCATCACCATCAACACCACTATCATCACCACCACTATCACCATCTCCTCCACCATAACCACCATCATCACAATGACCACCATCATCAACACCACTATCATCACCATCACCACCTCCACCATTACCACCATCATCACAATGACCACCATCATCAACACCACCACCTCCACCATAACCACCATCATCCCAATGACCATCATCAACACCAACACAACTAACACCACTACTCTCACCTATACCCTCTACCATGACTGGTCAGTATTAATATATAACCAGTTAACTATTTTATTTGTTATCTAGGATATAATTATGGCTGGACAAGTTGGGTGTGCGTGGTAGGTTACACCAGACCGGCATCATGAGCAGTGTTCCTGTCACAAGCTCCTCCTCCCTCTCCTCTCCCTCCTCCATCGACATCAACTATGCCAAGGACATGAGGAGGATCGCAAAGGCACAGGCTACTATGACCGCAAAAATGGGAGAGAAGATGGTGATCAAAAACGCAATGAGGAAGTTACCCAAGCATAGAGCTGAGGCTGTGAAGCGAGCTGTTGCTGCCGAAGAGAGATTTAAGCGTGAGGCAGCAGCATACCTCAATAATAAGGAGGTTCCCCCCCGCCACAACCCACCCCCCTCCCGCGCCCTCTACTCCTTCTGAGGAGAAAGATGTGTTATTGTTGTGTTGTGTATAGTAGCAGCTAGCCGTCACTTCCCTGGGGTTAGGGAGTTGTGCCCGGCGTGTCCAGTTAACTGCTCTTTGTATAAATGTTAAATGTTTCTTGAGTACGTAATAATAAAGTGTGTGTGTGTGTGTGAGTACTCACGTATTTGTGCCTGCTGGATCTAGCTCTAGCTCATGGACCCCTCATTTCTAGCCGATGATTGTCTAATGCAATGACTCCCGGCCTATTTCCTTATAAGAACACTGTTTTTCCCAAAAACGGTGGGTTTTCTGAGGGGAAGAGAAAACGTACGTCTGGAAGCTGATTGTAACCGCCCCAAGCTGCGCGCGCAACGAGCCGAGGTTATATAAACTCGGACGCAGACTGCGTGGCCCTCTTCCCGACAAGCCAACAGCTGCTCTCTTACAAAACGCTGCTCACTGTTGCTCAGCGAGTCGTAAACACAGAAGTTTAGCATGCTCAACTGTTCCCCCAGCATGGACCCTACACCAGTTCCTATCAACAACGACTCGGAGCAACCCGTCAGGGGCGTCCTGCCCTTCTCAACATTTAAGGGCGCGCGCCGGACCAGTGTTTGTGTTGTTGGCGCGCCTGACCAGTGTTTGTCTGTGTTGGCGCGCGCGCCCCTGAAGCACGCCTGTTGGTTCAGCCTTGGTGACCAAATGCAGGTGCAGTGGACCTAGAGGGGGAGGTGACCCTCGGTGTTATAGGGCACTGGTTTTTCTCCAGTAGGTGGCTGTTATTTGAAGCACAATCGGGAGGAGGCCTGTCCACCCCCCCATCACGATATGTGATTTGGCCTTCATATCTCAGAATTTCGCATAATATTGCATTTTAAGCAAGTTTTTTTGCATTTTGTTTCGTACTAAAAATCATCGAATTTAGCAATATTTTGACGTTTATCATCCCCTTTTCCATTATGTGATTTAATCAAAATATCATCGAATTAGGCAATATTTTGCCGTTTTTCCACGTTTTTCTGAATTTTCAGTTTATTGTTATTAATTCATTAAATATACAATAAAAATGATGCAAACACATAATTGATTAGAAATTAACCTTAAACACTTAATTTTCAATCAACTATTTGTTTCTCGTTAAAATACCGAGCCGAGGTTATATAAACTCGGACGCAGACTGCGTGGCCCTCTTCCCGACAAGCCAACAGCTGCTCTCTTACAAAACGCTGCTCACTGCTGCTCAGATAATAACTTGATTAGATAATAACCTTAAATACATCATTTTCAATCATCTATTTGTTTCTCGTTAAAATACTGAGTAGGATATTGAAAAGGGGAGAAGTTCGGTTTTTATTGCATATATCGATTTTTCAGCCGGAATAGAGCGTTTTTTCGTGTACATCTTCCATCGGTAATATAAACGGAAAATCAGGAACATTTTAGTTAATTCTAATGAAAACACATTGATTTTTATCATTTGTATTCGAAACAACATTGTCATATATCTTTTCTTGGATCTAAATAATACGAAACCCTGCTTTATGATTCGAAGTTAAAATCCTCAAATTTGGTATAATAGTGACTTTTTTTACGTTTTTCATATAATTTGATATTACGTAAATATATTCGTTTTTACCAATATTTCGATACTATTTCAAATAGTATCACGATAAGTGATTTGGCCTTCAAATCTCAGAATTTCGCATAATATTGCATTTTAAGCAAGTTTTCTTGCATTTTGTTTCGTACGAAAAATCATCGAATTTAGCAATATTTTCACGTTTATCATCTCCTTTTCCTTTATGTGATTTAAACAAAATATCATCGAATTTGGCAAGATTTTACCGTTTTTCAACGTTTATATGAAATTTTCCGTTTATTGTTATTAATTCAATAAATATACGACAAAAATGATGCAAACACATAATTGATCACAAATTAACTTTAAATACTTCATTTTCAATCAACTATTTGTTTCTCACTAAAATACTGAGTAAGATATTGAAAAGGGGAGAAGTTATTTTTATTGCATAAAAACTCGTAATTTCAAATTTGTGAATACGTGCACAGATCCTGAATTTGGCTCCAAAATATGGCTCAAGGGTCAAATTCGGGATGTTTGGGATATTTTGAAAACTGCAGGGAGTGTTTGGGCAGAATGTGATCCATCGCTGCTTTCAGTAATTGGCTTATATTTTCGGTATAAAAACTCGTAATTTCAAAATGCGAATACGTGCAGAGAGACAGAATTTGGCTCCAAAATATGGCTCAAGGGTTGAATTTGGGATGTTTTGGATATTTTGAAAACTGCAAGGAGAGTTTAGGCAAAATGTGATCTATGGCTGCTCTAAATAATTGGCATATTTTCGGTATAAAAATCCTAATGTAAAACTGCGAATATGTGCAGAGAGCCAGCATTTGGCTTCAAAATTTGGCTCATTGGAGGAAATTGGGATAATTGGGATATTTTGAAAACTGCAGGGAGTTTTGGGCAAAATATGATCCATCGCCGCTCTCAGTAATTTGCATATTTTCGGTATAAAAACTCGTAATTTCCAAATGCGAATACGTTCAGAGAGCCAGAATTTGGCTCTAAAATATGGCTCAAGCGTCGAATTTGGGATGTTTGGGATATTTTGCAAACTACAGAGAGGGCTCGGCCAGAATGTGATCCATCGTAACTTTCAATAATTGGCATATTTTTGGTATAAAAAGTCGTAATTTCAAACTGTGAATTCATGAAAAGAGACAGAATTTGGCTCCAAAATAATTCTCTAGGGTCGAATTTGGGATGTTTGGGATATTTTAAAAACTGCAGGGAGGGTTTGGGCAAAATGTGATCCATCGCCGCTCTCAGTAATTGGCATTTTTTCGGTATAAAAAGTCGTAATTTCAAACTACGAATACGTGCAGAGAGCCAGTATTTGGCTCCAAAATATAGCTCAAGCGTTGAATTTGGGATGTTTGGGATATTTTGGAAACTGCAGGGAAGGTTTGGGCAAAATGTGATACATCGCCGATTTCAGTAATTGTCATGTTTTCGGTATAAAAAGACGTAATTATAAACTGCGAATACGCGCAGAAAGCTTGAATTTGGTTCCAAAATATATCTCAAAGGTCGAATTTGGGATGTTTGGGATATTTTGTAAACTGCAGCGGGGTTTGGGCAAAATGTGACCCATCGCTTCATTCAGTAATTGACATATTTTCAAGCGTCGAATATGGGATGTTTGGGATAAAAAGACGTAACTTCAAACTGCGTATACGTGCAGAGAGCCAGAATTTTCCTCCTAAAAAATTCTCAAGGGTCAAAATTTGGATGTTTGGGATATTTTTAAAACTGCAGGGAGGGTTTGGGCAAAATATAATCCATCGCCGCTCTCAGTAATTGTCATATTTTCGGTATAAAAATTCGTAATTTCAAACTGCGAATACGTGCAGAGAGCCAGAATTTGGCTCCAAAATATGGCTCAAGCGTTGAATTTGGGATGTTTGGAATATTTTGGAAACTGCAGGGAGGATTTGGGCAAAATGTGATCAATCGCCGATTTCAGTAGTTTTCATGTTTTCGGTAAAAAGATCGTAAGTGCAAAATGCGAATACGTGCAGAGAGCCAGAATTTGGCTCTAAAATATGGCTCAAGCGTTGAATTTGGATTGTTTGGGATATTTTGCAAACGGCAGAGAGGGTTCGGGCAGAATGTGATCCATCGCCACTTTCAGTAATTGGCATATTTTTGGTATACAAAGTCGTAATTTCAAACTGTGAATACGTGCAGAGAGCCAGAATTTGGATCCAAAATAATTCTCTCGGGTCGAATTTGGGATGTTTGGGATATTTTGAAAACTGTAGGGAGGGTTTGGGCAAAATGTGATCCATCGCCGCTCTCAGTAATTGGCATATTTTCGGTATAAAAAGTCGTAATTTCAAACTGCGAATACGTGCAGAGAGCCAGAATTTGGCTCCAAAATATGGCTCAAGCTTTGAATTTGGGATTTTTGGGATATTTTGGAAACTGCAGGGAGGATTTGGCAAAATGTGATCTATCGCTGATTTCAGTAATTGGCATATTTTCGGTATAAAAAGTCGTAAGTTCAAAATGCGAATACGTGCAGAGAGCCAGAATTTGGCTCTAAAATATGGCTCTAGCCTCGAATTTGGGATGTTTTTGATATTTTGCAAACTGCAGGGAGGGTTTGGGCAGAATGTGATCCATCGCCACTTTCAGTAATTGGCATATTTTCGGTATAAACAGACGTAATTTCAAACTGCGAATACGTGCAGAGAGCCCGACTTTGGCTCCAAAATATGGCTCAAGTTCCGAATTTTAGATGTTTCCGATGTTTTGAAAACTGCAGGGGGGGTTTGGGAAAATGTGACCTATCGCCGCTCTCAGTAATTGACATATTTTCGGTATAAAATGTAGTAATTTCAAACTGCGAATATGTGCAGAGAACCAGAATTTGGCTCCAAAATAATTCTCAAGGGTCGTATTTGGGATGCTTGGGATATTTTGAAAACTGCAGGGAATGTTTGGGCAGAATGTGATCCATTGCCGCTTTCAGTAATTGGAATATTTTCGGTATAAATACTCGTAATTTCAAACTTGTGAATACGTGCACAGATCCAGAATTTGGCTCCAAAATATGGCTAATAAAAATCAATGTGTTTAAAAATGATGTGTAAATGTGTAAAAAATGATGCAATGTGTAAAATGATGCAGTGTGTAAAATGATGCAATGTGTAAAATGATGCAATGTGTAAAAATGATGCAAACACATAATTGATCAGAAATTAACCTTAAATACTTCATTTTCAATCGTCTATTTGTTTCTCGTTGAAATACTGAGTAAGATATTGAAAAGGGGAGAAGTTCGGTTTTTATTGCATATATCGACGTTTCAGCCGGAATAGAGCGGTTTTTCGTGTACATCTTCCATCGGTAATATAAACGAAAAATGAGGAACATTTAAGTTAATTCTAATGAAAACACATTTATTTTTATCATTTGTATTGGAAACAACATTATCATATGTCTTTTCTTGGATCTAAAAAATACGAAACCTCGCTCTATATTTCGAAGCTAAAATCCTCAAATTTGGAATAATATTGACTTTTTTCACGTTTTTCATGTAGTTTGATATTACGTAAATATATTCATTTTTACCAATATTTCGATACTATTTCATGTAGTATCACGATAAGTGATTTGGCCTTAAAATCTCAGAATTTCGCATAATATTCCATTTTAAGCAAGTTTTCTTGCATTTTGTTTCGTACTAAACATCATCGAATTTAGCAATATTTTGACGTTTATCATCCCCTTTTCCTTTATGTGATATAAACAAAATATCATCGAATTAAGCAATATTTTGCTGTTTTTTCACGTTTTTGTAAATTTTCAGATTATGGTTATTAATCATATAATTATACGATAAAAATGTTGCAAACGTATAATTGATTTGAAATTAACCTTAAATACTTCATTTCAATCAACTATTTGTTTCTATTTTGTATATCGACGTTTCAGCCGGATTAGAACGGTTTTACGTGTACATCCTCTGTCGGTAATATTAACGGAAAATCAGGAACATTTTAGTTAATTCTAATGAAAACACATTTATTTTTATCATTTGTATTGGAAACAACATTGTCATATGTCTTTTCTTGAATCTAAATAATACGAAACCTCGCTCTATGATTCGGAGTTAAAATTCACAAATTTGGAATAATAGTGACTTTTTTCACGTTTTTCATGTAGTTTGATATTACGTAAATATATTCATTTTCACTAATATTTCGATACTATTTCATGTAGTATCACGATATGTGATTTGGCCTTCATATATCAGAATATTGCATAATACTGCATTTTAAACAAGTTTTCTTGCATTTTGTTTCGAACTAAAAAACATCGAATTTAGTAATATTTTGACGTTTATCATCTCCCTTTTCCTTTATGTGATACAAACAAAATATCATCGAATTAGGCAATATTTTGCCGTTTTTCCACGTTTCTGTGAATTTTCAGTTTATTGGTATTTATTCATTAAATATACGATAAAAATTATGCAAACACATAATTGATTAGATAATAACCTTAAATACTTCATTTTCAATCGCCTATTTGTTTCTCGTTGAAATACTCAGTAAGATATTGAAAAGGGGAGAAGTTCGGTTTTTATTGCATATATCGACGTTTCAGCTGGATTAGAGCGGTTTTACGTGTACATCTTCCATCGGTAATATAAACGAAAAAAGAGGAACATTTAAGATAATTCTAATGAAAACATATTTATTTTTATCATTTGTATTGGAAACAACATTTTCATATGTCTTTTCTTGGATCTAAATAATACGAAACCTCGCTCTTTGATTCGAAGTTAAAATCCTCAAATTTGGAATAATATTGACTTTTTTCAAATTTTTCATGTAGTATAATATTACGTAAATATATTCATTTTTACCAATATTTCGATACTATTTCATGTAGTATCACGATATGTGATTTGGCCTTCATATCTCAGATTTTCGCATAATATTGCATTTTAAGCAAGTTTTCTTGCATTTTGTTTCGTACTAAACATCATCGAATTTAGCAATATTTTGACGTTTATCATCCCCTTTTCCTTTATGTGATTTAAACAAAATACCATTGAATTAGGCAATATTTTGCCGTGTTTTCACGTTTTTGTGAATTTTCAGTTTATTGGTATTAATTCATTAACTATACGATAAAAATGATGCAAACACGTAATTAATTAGATAATAAACTTAAATACTTCATCTTCAATCGTCTATTTGTTTCTCGTTGAAATACTGAGTAAGATATTGAAAATGTGGAAGGTTCGCTTTTTATTGCATATATCGACGTTTCAGCCGGAATTGTGCGGTTTTACGTGTACATCTTCCATCATTAATATAAACGGAAAATCAGGAACATTTTAGTTCATTCCAATGAAAACACATTGATTTTTTTCATTTGCATTCGAAACAACATTGTCATATGTCTCTTCTTGGATCTAAATAATACGAAACCTCGCTTTATGATTCGAAGTTAAAATCCTTAGTGACTTAGTGGTTCAATAGTGACTTTTTTCACCTTTTTCATGTAGTTTGATATTACGTAAATATATTCATTTTCACCAATATTTCGATACTATTTCATGTAGTATCACGATATGTGATTTGAAATTCAAATCTCAGAATTTCGCATAATATTGCATTTTAAGCAAGTTTTCTTGCATTTTCTTTCGTACTAAAAATCATCGAATTTAGTAATATTTTGACGTTTATCATCTTCCTTTTCCTTTATGTGATATAAACAAAATATTATCGAATTAGGCAATATTTTGCTGTTTTTCCATGTTATTGTAAATTTTCAGTTTATTGTTATTAATTCATTAAATATACGATAAAAATGATGAAACACATAATTGATTAGAAATTAACCTTAAATACTTCATTTTAAATCAACTATTTATTTCTCGGTAAAATACTTGATAAGATATTGAAAAGGGGAGAATTTCTGTTTTTATTGCATATATCGACGTTTCAGCCGGATTAGAGCGGTTTTACGTGTACATCTTCCGTCGGTAATATAAACGGAAAATCAGGAACATTTTAGTTCATTCTAATGAAAACACATTGATTTTTATCATTTGTATTGGAAACAAAATTGTCATATGTCTTTTCTTGGATCTAAATTATTATTTAGATCCCTCGCTTTATGATTTATGATAAAGCGAAAATTATGATTTATGATAAAGCGAAACCTCGCTTTATGATTCAAAGTTAAAATTCTCAAATTTGGTATAGGAGTGACTTTTTCACGTTTTTCATGTAGTTTGATATTACGTAGTTTGATATTACGGTTTGATATTATATTATAAAAACCGAACTTCTCCCCATTTCAATATCTTACTCAGTATTTCAACGAGAAACAAATAGACGATTGAAAATGAAGTATTTAAGGTTATTATCTAATCAATTATGTGTTTGAATCATTTTTATCGTATATTGAATGAATTAATACCAATAAACTGGAAATTTACAAAAACGTGGAAAAACAGCAAAATATTGCCTAATTCGATGATATTTTGTTTATATCACATAAAGGAAAAGGGAGATGAAGAACGTCAAAATTTTACTAAATTCGATGATTTTTAGTACGAAACAAAATGCAAGAAAACTTGCTTAAAATGCAATATTATGTGAAATTCTGAGATTTGAAGGCCAAATCACATATCGTGATACTACATGAAATAGTATCGAAGTATTGGTAAAAATGAATATATTTACGTAATACAAAACTACATGAAAAACGTGAAAAAGTCACTATTATACCAAATTTGAGAACTTTAACTTCGAATCATAAAGCGAGGTTTCGTATTATTTAGATCCAAGAAAAGACATATGACAATGTTGTTTCCAATACAAATGATAAAAATCAATGTGTTTTCATTAGAATTAACTAAAATGTTCCTGATTTTCCGTTTATATTACCGATGGAAGATGTACTCGTAAAACCGCTCTATTCCGGCTGAAACGTCGATATATGCAATAAAAACCGAACTTCTCCCTTTTCAATATCTTACTCAGTATTTTAACATCCCAAATTTGACACTTGAAAATATGCCAATTACTGAAAGCAGCGATAAGTAACATTTTGCCCAAACCCCCCGGCAGTTTGTAAAATATCCCAAACTTCCCAAATTAGACCTTTGAGCCATATTTTGGAGCCAAATTCGGGTTCTCTGCACGTATTCGCAGTTTGAAATTATTTCATTTGTTACCGAAAATATGCCAATTACTGAGTGAAACGATGGGTCACATTTTGCCCAAACCCCCCTGCAGTTTTCAAAATATCCAAAACACTCGAAATTTGATCAATGACTTATATTTTGGAGCCAAATTTGTGGCTCTCTGCAAGTATTCGCAGTTTGAAATTACGAACTTTTATACCGAAAATATGCCAATTACTGAGTGCGGCAATAGATAACATTTTGCATAAAGCCCTCTCTGCAGTTTTCAAAATATATCAAACATCCCAAATTCGACCCTTGAACCATATTTTGGAGCCAAATTCTGGCTCGCTTCACGTATTCGCAGTTAGAAATTACGAATTTTTATACCGAAAATATGCCAATTACTGAGAGCGACGATGGATCATATTTTGCCGAAACCCTCCCTGCAGTTTTAAAAATATCCCAAACATCTCAAATTCGACCCTTGAGAATTATTTTGGAGCAAAATTCTGGCTCTCTGCACGTATTCGCAGTTTGAAATTACGACTTTTTATCCCAAACATAATAAATTTGACGCTTGAAAATATGTCAATTACTGAAAGAAGCGATGGGTCACATTTTGCCCAAACCCCCCTGCCGTTTACAAAATATCCCAAACATCGCAAATTCGACCTTTGAGATATATTTTGGAACCAAATTCTAGCTTTCTGCGCGTATTCGCAGTTTGAAATTACGACTTTTTATAACGAAAACATGACAATTTCTGAAAACGGCAATAGATCACATTTTGCCCAAACCCTTCCTGCAGTTTTCAAAATATTACAATTATCCCAATTTCCATCCTTGAGCCAAATTTTGAAGCCAAATGCTGGCTCTCTGCTCGTATTCGCAGTTTTACATTAGGATTTTTATACCGAAAATATGCCAATTACTTAGAGCGGCGTTGGATCATATTTTGCCTAAACCCTCCTTGCAGTTTTCAAAATATCCAAAACATCCCAAGTTCGACCCTTGAGCCATATTTTGAAGCCAAATTCTGGCTTTCTGCACGTATTCGCAGTTTGAAATTACGAGTTTTTATACCGAAAATATGCCAATTACTGAAAGCGGCAATGGATCACATTCTGCCCAAACACTCCCTGCAGTTTTCAAAATATCCCAAGCATCCCAAATTCGACCCTTGAGAATTATTTTGGAGCCAAATTCTGGCTCTCTGCACGGACTCGCAGTTTAAATTTACGTCTGTTTATACCGAAAATATGCAAATTACTAAGAGCGGCGATGGATCACATTTTGCCCAAACCCTCCCTGCAGTTTTCAAAACATCCCAAACATCTAAAATTCGACGCTTGAGCCATATTTTGGAGCCAAAGTCGGGCTCTCTGCACGGACTCGCAGTTTAAATTTACGTCTGTTTATACCGAAAATATGCAAATTACTAAGAGCGGCGATGGATCACATTTTGCCCAAACCCTCCCTGCAGTTTTCAAAATATCGCTATATCCCAAGTTCGACGCTTGAGCCATATTTTCGAGCCAAATTCTGACTCTCAGCACGTATTCGCAGTTTGAAATTACGACTTTTTATACCGAAAATATGCCAATTACTGAGAGCGGCGATGGATCACATTTTGCCTAAACCCTCCCTGCAGTTTTCAAAATATCCCAAACATCCCAAATTCGACCCAAGAGAATTATTTTGGAGCCAAATTCTGGCTCTCTGCACGTATTCACAGTTTGAAATTACGACTTTTTATACCGAAAACATGCCAATTACTGAGAGCGGCGATGGATCACATTTTGCCCAAACCCTGCCTGCAGTTTCCAAAATATCCCAAACATCCCAAATTCGACGCTTGAGACCTATTTTGGAGCAAAATTCTGGCACTTTGCACGTATTCGCAGTTTGAAATTTCGTCATTTTATAGCGAAAATATGCCAATTACTGAGAGCGGCGATGGGTCACTTGTAGCCCAAACTCCCCTGCAGTTTTCAATTCTGGCTCTCTGCACATATTTGCAAATTGAAATTACGGTATTTTATACCGAAAATATGCCAATTACTGAAAGCAGCGATGGGTCACATTTTGCCCCCACCCCCTGCAGTTTTCAAAATATCCCAAACACCCCAAATTCGACTCTTCAGCCATATTTTGGGGCTAAACTCAGGGTCTCTGCACGTATTCGCAGTTTGAAATTACGTCATTTTATACCGAAAATATGCCAAAAACTTAGAGCGGCGATGGGTCACATTTTGCATAAACCCACCTGCAGTTTTCAAAATATCCCAAACTTCCCAAATTAGACCCTTGAACTATATTTTAGAGCAAAACTCTGGTTCTCTGCACGTATTCGCAGTTTGAAATTACAACTTTTTATGCCGAAAATATGCCAATTACTGAGAGCAGCAATGGATCACATTTTGCCCAAACCCTCCCTGCAGTTCTCAAAATATCCCAAACATCCCAAATTCCAACCTGGAGTCTTATTTGGGAGCCAAGTTCTGGCTTTCTTCACGTATTCGCAGGTTGAAATTACGACATTTATACAGAAAATATGCCAATTACTGATAGCAGCGATGTATCACATTTTGTCCAAACCCTCCCTGCAGTTTTCAAAATATCCCAAACATCCCAAATTCGAACCTGGAGCCATATTTTGGAGCCAAATTGTAGCTTTCTGCACATATTCGCAATTAGAAATTGCGACTTTTTATACATATTCGCATTTTGAAATTACGACATTTTATACCGAAAATAAGTTAATTACTGAGAGCGGCGATAGGTCACATTTTGCCCAAACCCCCCCTGCAGTTTTCAAAACATCCCAAACATCTAAAATTCGACGCTTGAGCCATATTTTAGAGCTAAAGTCGGGCTCTCTGCACGGACTCGCAGTTTGAATTTACGTCTGTTTATACCGAAAATATGCAAATTACTAAGAGCGGCGATGGATCACATTTTGCCCAAACTCTCCATGCAGTTTTCAAAATATCGCAAACATCCCAAATTCGACGCTTGAGCCATATTTTGGAGCCAAATTCTGACTCTCTGCACGTATTCGCAGTTTGAAATTACGGTTTTTATACCGAAAATATGCCAATTACTGAGAGCGGCGATGGATCACATTTTGCATAAACCCTCCCTGCAGTTCTCAAAATATCCCAAACATCCCAAATTCGACCCAAGAGAATTATTTTGGAGCCAAATTCTGGCTCTCTGCACGTATTCACAGTTTGAAATTACGACTTTTTATACCAAAAATATGCCAATTACTGAAAGTGGCGATGGATCACATTCTGTCTGAACCCTCCCTGCAGTTTGCAAAATATCCCAAACATCCCAAATTCGACGCTTGAGCCATATTTTAAAGCCAAATTCTGGCTCTCCTCACGTATTCGCATTTTGAACTTACGACTTTTTGTACCGAAAATATGCCAATTACTGAAATCGGCGATGGATCACATTTTGCCCAAACCCTGCCTGCAGTTTCCAAAATATCCCAAACATCCCAAATTCGACGCTTGAGACCTATTTTGGAGCAAAATTCTGGCTCTTTGCACGTATTCGCAGTTTGAAATTTCGTCATTTTATAGCGAAAATATGCCAATTACTGAGAGCGGCGATGGGTCACTTTTAGCCCAAACCCCCCTACAGTTTTCAATATATCCCAAACATCCCAAATTCGACCCTTGAGCCATATTTTGGAGCCAAATTGTGGCTCTCTGCACATATTCGCAGTTTGAAATTACGAATTTTTTTTCCGAAAATATGTCAATTACTGAGAGAGTCGATGGGTCACATTTTACACAAACCCCCCTGCAGCTTTCAAAATATCCCAAACAACCCAAATTCGACGCTTTAGCCATATTTTAAAGCCAAATTCTGGCTCTCTGCACGTATTCGCATTTTGAACTTACGACATTTTGTACCGAAAATAAGCCAAAAACTGAAATCAGCGATGGATCACATTTTGCCCAAACCCTCCCTGCAGTTTCCAAAATGTCCCAAACATCCCAAATTCAACGCTTGAGCCATATTTTGGAGCCAAATTCTGGCTCGCTTCACGTATTCGCAGTTTGAAATTACGACATTTTATCCCAAGCATAATAAATTTGACGCTTGAAAATATGTCAATTACTGAAAGAAGCGATGGGTCACATTTTGCCCAAACCCCCCTGCAGTTTACAAAATATCCCAAACATCCCAAATTACACCTTTGAGATATATTTTGGAACCAATTTCTAGCTTTCTGCGCGTATTCGCAGTTTGAAATTACGACTTTTTATAACGAAAACATGACAATTACTGAAAGCGGCAATAGATCACATTTTGCCCAAACCCTTCCTGCAGTTTTCAAAATGTTACAATTATCCCAATTTCCACCCTTGAGCCAAATTTTGAAGCCAAATGCTGGCTCTCTGCACGAATTCGCAGTTTTACATTAGGATTTTTATACCGAAAATATGCCAATTACTGAAAGCGGCAATGGATCACATTCTGCCCAAACACTCCCTGCAGTTTTCAAAATATCCCAAGCATCCCAAATTCGACCCTTGAGAATTATTTTGGAGCCAAATTCTGGTTCTCTGCACATATTCGCATTTTGAAATTACGACATTTTATACCGAAAATAAGTCAATTACTGAGAGCGGCGATAAGTCACATTTTGCCCAAACCCCCCCTGCAGTTTTCAAAACATCTCAAACATCTAAAATTCGACGCTTGAGCCATATTTTGGAGCCAAAGTCGGGCTCTCTGCACGGACTCGCAGTTTGAATTTACGTCTGTTTATACCGAAAATATGCAAATTACTAAGAGCGGCGATGGATCACATTTTGCCCAAATCCTCCATGCAGTTTTCAAAATATCGCAAACATCCCAAATTCGACGCTCGAGCCATATTTTGGAGCCCAATTTTGACTCTCTGCACGTATTCGCAATTTGAAATTACGGCTTTTTATACCGAAAATATGCCAATTACTGAGAGCGGCGATGGATCACATTTTGACTAAACCCTCCCTGCAGTTTTCAAAATATCCCAAACATCCCAAATTCGACCCGAGAGAATTATTTTGGAGCCAAATTCGGCTCTCTGCACGTATTCACAGTTTGAAATTACGACTTTTTATACCAAAAATATGCCAATTACTGAAAGTGGCGATGGATCACATTCTGTCCGAACGCTCCCTGCAGTTTACAAAATATCCCAAACATCCCAAATTCGACGCTTGAGCCATATTTTAAAGCCAAATTCTGGCTCTCTGCACGTATTCGCATTTTGAACTTACGACTTTTTGTACCGAGAATATGCCAATTACTGAAATCGGCGATGGATCACATTTTGCCCAAACCTTGCCTGCAGTTTCCAAAATATCCCAAACATCCCAAATTCGACGCTTGAGACCTATTTTGGAGCAAAATTATGGCTCTTTGCACGTATTCACAGTTTGAAATTTCGTCATTTTATAGCGAAAATATGACAATTACTGAGAGCGACGATGGGTCACTTGTAGCCCAAACCCCCCTGCAGTTTTCAATATATCCCAAACATCCCAAATTCGACCCTTGAGCCATATTTTAGAGCCAAATTGTAGCTCTCTGCACATATTCGCAGTTTGAAATTACGAATTTTTATTCCGAAAATATGTCAATTACTGAGAGGGTCGATGGGTCACATTTTACCCAAACCCCCTGCAGTTTTCAAAATATCCCAAACATCCCAAATTCGACGCTTTAGCCATATTTTAAAGCCAAATTCTGGCTCTCTGCACGTATTCGCATTTTGAACTTACGACTTTTTGTACCGAAAATAAGCCAATTACTGAAATCGGCGATGGATCACATTTTGCCCAAACTCTCCCTGCAGTTTCCAAAATATCCCAAACATCCCAAATTCAACGCTTGAGCCATATTTTGGAGCCAAATTCTGGCTCGCTTCACGTATTCCCAGTTACAAATTACGACTTTTTATACCGAAAATATGCCAATTACTGAGAGCGACGATGGATCATATTTTGACGAAATCCTCCCAACAGTTTTCAAAATATCTCAAACATCCCAAATTCGACCCTTGAGAATTATTTTGGAGCAAAATTCTGGCTCTCTGCACGTATTCGCAGTTTGAAATTACGACTTTTTATCCCAAACATAATAAATTTGACGCTTGAAAATATGTCAATTACTGAAAGAAGCGATGGGTCACATTTTGCCCAAACCCCCCTGCAGTTTACAAAATATCCCAAACATCCCAAATTCGACCTTTGAGATATATTTTGGAACCAAATTCTAGCTTTCTGCGCGTATTCGCATTTTGAAATTACGACTTTTTATAACGAAAACATGACAATTACTGAAAGCGGCAATAGATCACATTTTACCCAAACCCTTCCTGCAGTTTTCAAAATATTACAATTATCCCAATTTCCACCTTGAGCCAAATTTTGAATCCAAATGCTGGCTCTCTGCACGTATTCGCAGTTTTACATTAGGATTTTTATACCAAAAATATGCCAATTACTTAGAGCGGCGATGGATCACATTTTGCCTAAACCCTCCTTGCAGTTTTCAAAATATCCAAAACATCCCAAGTTCGAAGCTTGAGACCTATTTTGGAGCAAAATTCTGGCTCTCTGCACGAATTCGCAGTTTGAAATTACGAGTTTTTATACCGAAAATATGCCAATTACTGAAAGCGGCAATGGATCACATTCTGCCCAAACACTCCCTGCACTTTTCAAAATATCCCAAGCATCCCAAATTCGACCCTTGAGAATTATTTTGGAGCCAAATTCTGGTTCTCTGCACATATTCGCATTTTGAAATTACGACATTTTATACCGAAAATAAGTCAATTACTGAGAGCGGCGATAGGTCACATTTTGCCCAAACCCCCCCTGCAGTTTTCAAAACATCCCAAACATCTAAAATTCGACGCTTGAGCCATATTTTGGAGCCAAAGTCGGGCTCTCTGCACGGACTCGCAGTTTGAATTTACGTCTGTTTATACCGAAAATATGCAAATTACTAAGAGCGGCGATGGATGACATTTTGCCCAAACCCTCCATGCAGTTTTCAAAATATCGCAAACATCCCAAATTCGACGCTTGAGCCATATTTTGGTGCCAAATTCTGACTCTCTGCACGTATTCGCAGTTTGAAATTACGGCTTTTTATACCGAAAATATGCCAATTACTGACAGCGGCGATGGATCACATTTTGCCTAAACCCTCCCTGCAGTTTTCAAAATATCCCAAACATCCCAAATTCGACCCGAGAGAATTATTTTGGAGCCATATTCTGGCTCTCTGAACGTATTCACAGTTTGAAATTACGACTTTTTATACCAAAAATATGCCAATTACTGAAAGTGGCGATGGATCACATTCTGTCCGAACCCTCCCTGCAGTTTGCAAAATATCCCAAACATCCCAAATTCGAGGCTTGAGCCATATTTTAAAGCCAAATTCTGGCTCTCCTCACGTATTCGCATTTTGAACTTACGACTTTTTGTACCGAAAATATGGCAATTACTGAAATCGGCGATGGATCACATTTTGCCCAAACCCTGCCTGCAGTTTCCAAAATATCCCAAACATCCCAAATTCGACGCTTGAGACCTATTTTGGAGCAAAATTCTGGCTCTTTGCACGTATTCGCAGTTTGAAATTTCGTCATTTTATAGCGAAAATATGCCAATTACTGAGAGCGGCGATGGGTCACTTGTAGCCCAAACCCCCCTGCAGTTTTCAATATATCCCAAACATCCCAAATTCGACCCTTGAGCCATATTTTGGAGCCAAATTGTGGCTCTCTGCACATATTCGCAGTTTGAAATTACGAATTTTTATTCCGAAAATATTTCAATTACTGAGAGGGTCGATGGGTCACATTTTACACAAACCCCCCTGCAGTTTTCAAAATATCCCAAACATCCTAAATTCGACACTTGAGCTATATTTTAGAGCCAAATTCTGGCTTTCTGCACGTATTCGCAGTTTGAAATTACGACCGTTTTTACCGAAAGTATGTCAATTACTGAGAGCGGCGAAGGATCACATTATGCCCAAACCCTCCCTGCAGTTTGCAAAATATCCTAAACATTCCAAATTCGACACTTGAGATATATTTTGGAGCCAAATTTTGGCGTTCTGCATGTAATCGCAGTGTGAAATTATGACTTTTATACCTAAAATATGCCAATTACTGAGAGCGGCGATGGATCACATTTTGCCCAAACCCTCCCTGCAGTTTTCAAAATATCTCAAACATCCCAAATTCGTCCCTTGAGGCATATTTTGGAGCCATATTTTCGCTTTCTGCATGTATTCGCAGTTTGAAATTACGAATTTTTATAACGAATATGTGCCAATTACTGAAAGCTGCGATGGATCACATTTTGCCCAAACCCCCTTGCAATTTTCAAAATATCCCAAACATCCCATATTCGACCATTGAGCTATATTTTGGAGCCAAAATTTGGCTCTCTGCACCTATTCGCAGTTTGAAATTACGACTTTTTTTACTCGAAAATATGTAAATTACTGAAAGCGGCGATGGGTCACATTTTGCCCAAACCCTCCCTATAGTTTTCAAAATATCCCAAATATCCCAAATTCGACCCTTGAGACTTATTTTGGAGCCAAATTGTGGCTCTCTGCACATATTCGCAGTTTGAAATTACGACTTTTTATACCGAAAATATGGTAATTACTGAGATCGGCGATGGGTCACATTTTACCCAAACCCCCCTGCAGTTTTCAAAATATCCCAAATATCCCAAATTCGACCCTTGAGCCTTATTTTGGAGCCAAATTGTGGCTCTCTGCACATATTCGCAGTTTAAAATTACGACTTTTTATACCGAAAATATGGTAATTACTGAGATCGGCGATGGATCACATTTTACCCAAACCACCCTGCAGTTTTCAAAATATCCCAAATATCCCAAATTCGACCCTGGAGCCTTATTTTGGGGCGATATTCTGGCTCTCTGCACGTATTCGCAATTTGAAATTACGACTTTTTATTCTGAAAATATGCCAATTACTGAAAGCAGCGATGCGTCACATTTGGCCCAAACCCCCCTTGCAGTTTTCATATATCCCAAACATCCCAAATTCGACCCTTGAGCCATATTTTCTATTACTGACAGCAGCGATGGGTTACATTTTGTACAAACCCTCCCTGCAGTTTGCACAATATCCCAAACATCCCAAATTCAACCTTTGAGCAATATTTTGGAGACAAATTCTGGGTGTCTGCACGTATTTGCAGTTTGAAATTACGACTTTTTTTACCGAAAATATGCCAATTACTGAAAGCGGCGATGGGTCACATTTTGCCCAAACCCTCCCGGTAGTTTTCAAAATATCCCAAACACTCAAAATTCGACCCTTCAGCCATATTTTGGAGCCAAATTGTAGCTCGCTGCGCATATTCGCAGTTTGAAAATACGACTTTTTATACCGAAAATATGTTAATTAGTGAGAGCGGCGATGGGTCACATTTTACCCAAACCCCCCCTGCAGTTTTCAAAATATCCCAAATATCCCAAATTCGACCCGTGAGCCTTATTTTGGAGCCAAATTGTGGCTCTCTACACATATTCGCAGTTTGAAATTACGACTTTTTATACCGAAAATATGTTAATTACTGAGAGCGGCGATGGGTCACATTTTACCCAAACCCCCTGCAGTTTTCAAAATATCCCAAATATCCCAAATTCGACCCTTGAGCCTTATTTTGGAGACAAATTCTGGCTGTCTGCACGTATTCGCAGTTTGAAAATACGTAATTTAATACCGAAAATATGCCAATTACTTAAAGTGGCGATGGACCACATTTTGCCCAAACCCTCCCTGCAGATTTTAAAATATCCCAAACATCCCAAATTCGACGCTTGAGACCTATTTTGGAGCAAAATTCTGGCTCTTTGCACGTATTCACAGTTTGAAATTTCGTCATTTTATAGCGAAAATATGCCAATTACTGAGAGCGGAGATGGGTCACTTGTAGCCCAAACCCCCCCTGCAGTTTTCAATATATCCCAAACATCCCAAATTCGACCCTTGAGCCATATTTTGGAGCCAAATTGTGGCTCTCTGCACATATTCGCAGTTTGAAATTACGACTTTTTATTCCGAAAATATGTCAATTACTGAGAGGGTCGATGGGTAACATTTTAACCAAACCCCCCTGCAGTTTTCAAAATATCCCAAACATCCCAAATTCGACGCTTTAGCTATATTTTGGAGCCAAAATAAGTCTATCAGTACATCAGTCTATCTTACCGCCTTGATAACTAAATCAGGCGTGTGGATTCCCAAGAGTTTATCACCATAGTTAATTACCATTACCAGTATAAAAAGTCGTAATTTCAACCTGCGAATACGTGAAGAAAGCCAGAACTTGGCTCCAAAATAAGGCTCCAGGTTGGAATTTGGGATGTTTAGGATATTTTGAAAACTGCAGGGAGGGTTTGGGCAAAATGTGATCCATCGCTGCTCTCAGTAATTGGCATATTTTCGGTATAAAAAGTTGTAATTTCAAACTGCGAATACGTGCAGAGAACCAGATTTTTGCTCTAAAATATAGTTCAAGGGTCGAATTTGGGGTGTTTGGGATATTTTGAAAACTGCATGGGGGGGGGGCAAAATGTGACCCATCGCTGCTTTCAGTAACTGGCATATTTTCGGTATAAAATATCGTAATTTCAATTTGCAAATATGTGCAGAGAGCCAGAATTTGGCTCCTAAATATGGCTCAAGGGTCGAATTTGAGTTGTTTGGGATATTTTGAAAACTGCAGGGAGGGTTCTGGCAAAATGTGATCCATCGCCGCTTTCAGTAATTGGCATATTTTCGGTATAAAAATTCGTCATTTCAAACTGCGAAAGCGTGCAGAAAGCCAGAATTTGGCTCCAAAATATAGCTAAAGCATCGAATTTGGGATTTTTGGGATATTTTGAAAACTGTATTTTACTCAAACCCCCCGTTTGGGTAAAATGTGACCCATGGACCCTCTCAGTAATTGACATATTTTCGGAATAAAAATTCGTAATTTCAAACTGCGTATATATGCTGAGAGCCACAATTTGGCTCCAAAATATGGCTCAAGGGTCGAATTTGGGATGTTTGGGATATTTTGAAAACTGCAGGGGGGTTTGGGCTACAAGTGACCCATCGCCGCTCTCAGTAATTGGCATATTTTCGGTATAAAAAGCCGTAATTTCAAACTGCGAATACGGGCAGAGAGTCAGAATTTGGCTCTAAAATATGGCTCAAGCGTCGAATTTGGGATGTTTGCGATATTTTGAAAACTGCAGGGAGGGTTTGGGCAAAATGTGATCCATCACCGCTCTTAGTAATTGACATATTTTCGGTATAAACAGACGTAAATTCAAACTGCGAGTCCGTGCAGAGAGCCCGACTTTGGCTCCAAAATAGGTCTCAAGCGTCGAATTTTAGATGTTTGGGATGTTTTGAAAACTGCAGGGGGGGTTTGGGCAAAATGTGACCTATCGCCGCTCTCAGTAATTGACTTATTTTCGGTATAAAATGTCGTAATTTCAAAATGCGAATATATGCAGAGAACCAGAATTTGGCTCCAAAATAATTCTCAAGGGTCGAATTTGGGATGCTTGGGATATTTTGAAAACTGCAGGGAGTGTTTGGGCAGAATGTGATCCATTGCCGCTTTCAGTAATTGGCATATTTTCGGTATAAAAACTCGTAATTTCAAGCTGCGAATACGTGCAGAGAGCCAGAATTTGGCTCCAAAATATGGCTCAAGGGTCGAACTTGGGATGTTTTGGATATTTTGAAAACTGCAATGAGGGTTTAGGCAAAATGTGATCCATCGCCGCTCTAAGTAATTGGCATATTTTCGGTATAAAAATCCTAATGTAAAACTGCGAATACGTGCAGAGAGCCAGCATTTGGCTTCAAAATTTGGCTCAAGGGTGGAAATTGGGATAATTGTAATATTTTGAAAACTGCAGGAAGGGTTTGGGCAAAATGTGATCTATTGCCGCTTTCAGTAATTGTCATGTTTTCGTTATAAAAAGTCGTAATTTCAAACTGCGAATACGCGCAGAAAGCTAGAATTTGGTTCCAAAACATATCTCAAAGGTCGGATTTGGGATGTTTGGGATATTTTGTAAACTGCAGGGGGGTTTGGGCAAAATGTGACCCATCGCTTCTTTCAGTAATTGACATATTTTCAAGCGTCAAATTTATTATGTTTGGGATAAAAGGTCGTAATTTCAAACTGCGAATACGTGCAGAGAGCCAGAATTTTGCTACAAAATAATTCTCAAGGGTCGAATTTGGGATGTTTGGGATATTTTTAAAACTGCTGGGAGGGTTTGGGCAAAATATGATCCATCGTCGCTCTCAGTAATTGGCATATTTTCGGTATAAAAAGTCGTAATTTGTAACTGCGAATACGTGAAGCGAGCCAGAATTTGGCTCCAAAATATGGCTCAAGCGTTGAATTTGGGATGTTTGGGATATTTTGGAAACTGCAGGGAGAGTTTGGGCAAAATGTGATCCATCGCCGATTTCAGTAATTGGCTTATTTTCGGTACAAAAAGTCGTAAGTTCAAAATGCGAATACGTGCAGAGAGCCAGAATTTGGCTTTAAAATATGGCTAAAGCGTCGAATTTGGGATGTTTGGGATATTTTCATAACTGCAGGGGGGTTTGGGTAAAATGTGATCCATCGACCCTCTCAGTAATTGACATATTTTCGGAATAAAAATTCGTAATTTCAAACTGCGAATATGTGCAGAGAGCCACAATTTGGCTCCAAAATATGGCTCAAGGGTCGAATTTGGGATGTTTGGGATATATTGAAAACTGCAGGGGGGTTCCGCTACAAGTGACCCATCGTCGCTCTCAGTAATTGTCATATTTTCGCTATAAAATGACGAAATTTCAAACTGCGAATACGTGCAAAGAGCCAGAATTTTGCTCCAAAATAGGTCTCAAGCGTCGAATTTAAGATGTTTGGGATATTTTGGAAACTGCAGGCAGGGTTTGGGCAAAATGTGGTCCATCGCCGATTTCAGTAATTGGCATATTTTCGGTACAAAAAGTCGTAAGTTCAAAATGCGAATACGTGCAGAGAGCCAGAATTTGCCTTTAAAATATGGCTCAAGCGTCGAATTTGGGATGTTTGGGATATATTGCAAACTGCCGGGAGGGTTCGGACAGAATGTGATCCATCGCCACTTTCAGTAATTGGCATATTTTTTGTATAAAAAGTCGTAATTTCAAACTGTGAATACGTGCAGATAGCCAGAATTTGGCTCCAAAATAATTCTCTCGGGTCGAATTTGGGATGTTTGGGATATTTTGAAAACTGCAGGGAGGGTTTAGGCAAAATGTGATCCATCGCCGTTCTCAGTAATTGGCATATTTTCGGTATAAAAAGCCGTAATTTCAAACTGCGAATACGTGCAGAGAGTCAGAATTTGGCTCCAAAATATGGCTCAAGCGTCGAATTTAGGATGTTTGCGATATTTTGAAAACTGCATGGAGGGTTTGGGCAAAATGTGATCAATCGCCGCTCTTAGTAATTTGCATATTTTCGGTATAAACAGACGTAAATTCAAACTGCGAGTCCGTGCAGAGAGCCTGACTTTGGCTCCAAAATATGTCTCAAGCGTCGAATTTTAGATGTTTGGGATGTTTTGAAAACTGCAGGGGGGGTTTGAGCAAAATGTGACCTATCGCCGTTCTCAGTTATTGACTTATTTTCGGTATAAAATGTCGTAATTTCAAAATGCGAATATGTGCAGAGAACCAGAATTTGGCTCTAAAATAATTCTCAAGGGTCGCATTTGGGATGCTTGGGATATTTTGAAAACTGCAGGGAGTGTTTGGGCAGAATGTGATCCATTGCCGCTTTCAGTAATTGGCATATTTTCGGTATAAAAACTCATAATTTCAAACTGCGAATACGTGCAGAGAGCCAGAATTTGGCTCCAAAATATGGTTCAAGGGTCGAACTTGGGATGTTTTGGATATTTTGAAAACTGCAATGAGGGTTTAGGCAAAATGTGATCCATCGCCGCTCTAAGTAATTGGCATATTTTCGGTATAAAAACCCTAATGTAAAACTGCGAATACGTGCAGAGAGCCAGAATTTGGCTCCAAAATATGGTTCAAGGGTCGAACTTGGGATGTTTTGGATATTTTGAAAACTGCAATGAGGGTTTAGGCAAAATGTGATCCATCGCCGCTCTAAGTAATTGGCATATTTTCGGTATAAAAACCCTAATGTAAAACTGCGAATACGTGCAGAGAGCCAGCATTTGGCTTCAAAATTTGGCTCAAGGGTGGAAATTGGGATAATTGTAATATTTTGAAAACTACAGGAAGGGTTTGGGCAAAATGTGATCTATTGCTGCTTTCAGTAATTGTCATGTTTTCGTTATAAAAAGTCGTAATTTCAAACTGCGAATACGCGCAGAAAGCTAGAATTTGGTTCCAAAATATATCTCAAAGGTCGAATTTGGGATGTTTGGGATATTTTGTAAACTGCAGGGGGGTTTGGGCAAAATGTGACCCATCGCTTCTTTCAGTAATTGACATATTTTCAAGCGTCAAATTTATTATGTTTGGGATAAAAAGTCGTAATTTCAAACTGCGAATACGTGCAGAGAGCCAGAATTGTGCTCCAAAATAATTCTCAAGGGTCGAATTTGGGATGTTTGGGATATTTTTAAAACTGCAGGGAGGGTTTGGGCAAAATATGATCCATCGTCGCTCTCAGTAATTGGCATATTTTCGGTATAAAAAGTCGTAATTTGTAACTGGGAATACGTGAAGCGAGCCAGAATTTGGGTCCAAAATATGGCTCAAGCGTTGAATTTGGGATGTTTGGGACATTTTGGAAACTGCAGGGAGGGTTTGGGCAAAATGTGATCCATCACCGATTTCAGTAATTGGTGTATTTTCGGTACAAAATGTCGTAAGTTCAAAATGCGAATACGTGCAGAGAGCCAGAATTTGGCTTTAAAATATGGCTAAAGCGTCGAATTTGGGATGTTTGGGATATTTTGAAAACTGCAGGGGGGGTTTGTTTAAAATGTGGCCCATCGACCCTCTCAGTAATTGAAATATTTTCGGAATAAAAATTCGTAATTTCAAACTGCGAATATGTGCAGAGAGCCACAATTTGGCTCCAAAATATGGCTCAAGGGTCGAATTTGGGATGTTTGGGATATATTGAAAACTGTAGGGGGGTTTGGGCTACAAGTGACCCATCGCCGCTCTCAGTAATTGGCATATTTTCGCTATAAAATGACGAAATTTCAAACTGCGAATACGTGCAAAGAGCCAGAATTTTGCTCCAAAATAGGTCTCAAGCGTCGAATTTGGGATGTTTGGGATATTTTGGAAACTGCAGGCAGGGTTTGGGCAAAATGTGATCCATCGCCGATTTCAGTAATTGGCATATTTTCGGTAAAAAAATTCGTAAGTTCAAAATGCGAATACGTGAGGAGAGCCAGAATTTGGCTTTAAAATATGGCTCAAGCGTCGAATTTGGGATGTTTGGGATATTTTGCAAACTGCAGGGAGGGTTCAGACAGAATGTGATCCATTGCCACTTTCAGTAATTGGCATATTTTTGGTATAAAAAGTCGTAATTTCAAACTGTGAATACGTGCAGAGAGCCAGAATTTGGCTCCAAAATAATTCTCTCGGGTCGAATTTGGGATGTTTGGGATATTTTGAAAACTGCAGGGAGGGTTTAGGCAAAATGTGATCCATCGCCGCTCTCAGTAATTGGCATATTTTCGGTATAAAAAGCCGTAATTTCAAACTGCGAATACGTGCAGAGAGTCAAAATTTGGCTCCAAAATATGGCTCAAGCGTCGAATTTGGGATGTTTGCGATATTTTGCAAACTGCAGGGAGGGTTCGGACAGAATGTGATCCATCGCCACTTTCAGTAATTGGCATATTTTTGGTATAAAAAGTCGTAATTTCAAACTGTGAATACGTGCAGAGAGCCAGAATTTGGCTCCAAAATAATTCTCTCGGGTCGAATTTGGGATGTTTGGGATATTTTGAAAACTGCAGGGATGGTTTAGGCAAAATGTGATCCATCGCCGCTCTCAGTAATTGGCATATTTTCGGTATAAAAAGCCGTAATTTCAAACTGCGAATACGTGCAGAGAGTCAAAATTTGGCTCCAAAATATGGCTCAAGCGTCGAATTTGGGATGTTTGCGATATTTTGAAAACTGCATGGAGGGTTTGGGCAAAATGTGATCCATCGCCGCTCTTAGTAATTTGCATATTTTCGGTATAAACAGACGTAAATTCAAACTGCGAGTCCGTGCAGAGAGCCCGACTTTGGCTCCAAAATATGGCTCAAGCGTCGAATTTTAGATGTTTGGGATTTTTTGAAAACTGCAGGGGGGGTTTGGGCAAAATGTGACTTATCGCCGCTCTCAGTAATTGACTTATTTGCGGTATAAAATGTCGTAATTTCAAAATGCGAATATGTGCAGAGAACCAGAATTTGGCTCCAAAATAATTCTCAAGGGTCGAATTTGGGATGCTTGGGATATTTTGAAAACTGCAGAGAGTGTTTGGGCAGAATGTGATCCATTGCCGCTTTCAGTAATTGGCATATTTTCGGTATAAAAACTCGTAATTTCAAACCTCGAATACGTGCAGAGAGCCAGAATTTGGCTCCAAAATATGGCTCAAGGGTCGAACTTGGGATGTTTTGGATATTTTGAAAACTGCAATGAGGGTTTAGGCAAAATGTGATCCATCGCCGCTCTAAGTAATTGGCATATTTTCTGTATAAAAATCCTAATGTAAAATTGCGAATACGTGCAGAATACGTACAGAATACGTGAAGAATTTGGCTTTCAAATCTCAGAATATCGCATAATATTGCATTTTAAGAAAGTTTTCTTGCATTTTGTTTCGTACTAAAAATCATCGAATTTAATAATATTTTGACGTTTATCATCTCTCTGTTCCTCTGTGATATAAACAAAATATCGAATTAGGCAATATTTTGCCGTTTTTCCACGTTTCTGTGAATTTTCAGTTTTTTCGTATTAATTCATTAAATATACGATAAAAATGATGCAAACACATAATTGATTAGATAATAACATTAAATACCTCATTTTCAATCAACTATTTGTTTCTCGTAAAAATACTGGGAAAAATATTGAAAAGGGGAGGAGTTCGGTTTTTATTACATATATCGACATTTCAGCCGGAATTGAGCGGTTTAACGTGTACATTTTCCATCGGTAATATTAACAGAAAATCAGTAAATATATTAATTTTTACCAATATTTCGATACTTTTTCATGTAGTATCTCGATATGTGATTTGGCCTTCAAATCTCAGAATATCGCATAATATTTCATTTTAAGCAAGTTTTCTTGCATTTTGTTTCGTACTATAAATCATCGAATTTAGTAATATTTTGACGTTTATCATCCCCCTTTTCCTTTATGTGATATAAACAAAATATCATCGAATTAGGCAATATTTTGCTGTTTTTTCACGTTTTTCTGAATTTCAAGTTTATGGTTATTATTTCATTAAATATACGATAAAAATGATACAAACACATAATTGTTTAGATAACAACCTTAAATACTTTTTTTTTAAATAAATTTTCAATCATCTATTTGTTTCTCGTTGAAATACTTAGTAAGATATTGAAAAGGGAAGATGTTCGGGTTTTATTGCATATATCGACGTTTCAGTCGGAATAGAGCGGTTATACGTGTACATCTTCCATTGGTAATATAAACGGATAATCAGGAACATTTTAGTTAATTCTAATAAAAACACATTATTTTTTATCATTTATATTGGAAACAACATTATCATATGTCTTTTCTTGGATCTAAATAATACGAAACCTCGCTTTATGATTCGAAGTTAAAATCCTCAAATTTGGTTTATTAGTGACTTTTTTCACGTTTTTCATGTAGTTTGATATTACGTATAGTTATTCATTTTCAGCACCAATATTTCGATACTATTTCATGTAGTATCACGACATGTAATTTGGCCTTCAAATCACAGAATATCGCATAATATTGAATTTTAAGCAAGTTTTCTTGCATTTTGTTTCGTACTAAAAATCATCGAATTTATTAATATTTTGACGTTTATCATCTCCCTTTTCCTCTATGTGATATAAAAAAAATTCGAATTAGGCTATATTTGCCGTTTTTCCACGTTTTTGTGAATTTCCAGTTTATTGGTATTAATTCATTAAATATACGATAAAAATGATACAAACACATAATTGATTAGATAATAACCTTAAATCATTTTTAATCAACTATTTGTTTCTCGTTAAAATACTGGGAAGCATATTGAAAAGGGGAGAAGTTCGGTTTTTATTGCATATATCGACGTTTCAGCCGGAATAGAGCGTTTTTACATGTACATCTCCCATTGGTAATATAAACGGAAAATCAGGAACATTTTAGTTAATTCTAATGAAAACACATTGATTTTTATCATTTGTATTGGAAACAACATTGTCATATGTCTTTTCTTGGATCTAAATAATACGAAACCTCGCTCTATGATTCGAAGTTTAAATCCACAAATTTGGAATAATAGTGACTTTTTTCACGTTTTTCATGTAGTTTGATATTACGTAAATATATTCATTTTCCAATATTTCGATACTTTTTCATTTAGTATCTCGATATGTGATTTGGCCTTCAAATCTTAGAATTTCGCAACATATTGCATTTTAAGCAAGTTTTCTTGCATTTTGTTTCGTACTATAAATCATCGAATTTAGTAATATTTTGACGTTTATCATCTCCCTTTTCCTTTATGTGATATAAACAAAATCATTTGTATTGGAAACAACATTGTCATATGTCTTTTCTTGGATCTAAATAATACGAAACCTCGCTTTATGATTCGAAGTTAAAATCCACAAATTTGGAATAATAGTGACTTTTTTCACGTTTTTCATATAGTTTGATATTACGTAAATTTACCAATTTTTTACCAATATTTCGATACTATTTCATGTAGTATCACCATATGTGATTTGGCCTTCATATCTCAGATTTTCGCATTATATTGCATTTTAAGCAAGTTTTCTTGCATTTTGTTTCGTACTAAACATCATCGAATTTAGCAATATTTTGACGTTTTTCATCCCCTTTTCCTTTATGTGATTTTAACAAAATATCATCGAATTAGGCAATATTTTGCCGTTTTTCCACGTTTTTATGAATTTTCAGTTTAATGGTATTAATTCATTAAATATACGATAAAAATAATTCAAACACATAATTGATTAGATAATAACCTTAAATACTTCATTTTCAATGATCTATTTGTTTCTCATTGAAATATTGAGCAAGATAATGAAAAGGGGAGAAGTTCGGTTTTTATTGCTTTTTATTTTATTGCTTTTTTCTTTTTTTCTTTTATTGCGGTTTTTATTTACAATGTTGTTTCGAATACAAATGATAAAAATCAATGTGTTTTCATTAGAATTAACTAAAATGTTCCTGATTTTCCGTTTATATTACCGATGGAAGATGTACACGAAAAACCGCTCTATTCCGGCTGAAAAATCGATATATGCAATAAAAACCGAACTTCTCCCCTTTTCAATATCCTACTCAGTATTTTAACGAGAAACAAATAGATGATTGAAAATGAAGTATTTAAGGTTATTATCTAATCAAGTTATTATCTGAGCAGCATTGAGCAGCGTTTTGTAAGAGAGCAGCTGTTGGCTTGTCGGGAAGAGGGCCACGCAGTCTGCGTCCGAGTTTATATAACCTCGGCTCGTTGCGCGCGCAGCTTGGTGCGGTTACAATCAGCTTCCAGACGTACGTTTTCTCTTCCCCTCAGAAAACCCACCGTTTTTGGGAAAAACAGTGTTCTTATAAGGAAAAAGGCCGGGCGTCATTGCATTAGACAATCATCGGCTAGAAATGAGGGGTCCATGAGCTAGAGCTAGATCCAGCAGGCACAAATACGTGAGTACTCACACACACACACACACTTTATTATTACGTACTCAAGAAACATTTAACATTTATACAAAGAGCAGTTAACTGGACACGCCGGGCACAACTCCCTAACCCCAGGGAAGTGACGGCTAGCTGCTACTATACACAACACAACAATAACACATCTTTCTCCTCAGAAGGAGTAGAGGGCGCGGGAGGGGGGTGGGTTGTGTCGGGGGGGAACCTCCTCATTATTGAGGTATGCTGCTGCCTCACGCTTAAATCTCTCTTCGGCAGCAACAACTCGCTTCACAGCCTCAGCTCTATGCTTAGGTAACTTCCTCATTGCGTTTTTGATCACCATCTTCTCTCCCATTTTTGCGGTCATAGTAGCCTGTGCCTTTGCGATCCTCCTCATGTCCTTGGCATAGTTGATGTCGATGGAGGAGGGAGAGGAGAGGGAGGAGGAGCTTGTGACAGGAACACTGCTCATGATGCCGGTCTGGTGTAACCTACCACGCACACCCAACTTGTCCAGCCATAATTATATCCTAGATAACAAATAAAATAGTTAACTGGTTATATATTAATACTGACCAGTCATGGTAGAGGGTATAGGTGAGAGTAATGGTGTTAGTTGTGTTGGTGTTGATGATGGTCATTGGGATGATGGTGGTTATGGTGGAGGTGGTGGTGTTGATGATGGTGGTCATTGTGATGATGGTGGTAATGGTGGAGGTGGTGATGGTGATGATAGTGGTGTTGATGATGGTGGTCATTGTGATGATGGTGGTTATGGTGGAGGAGATGGTGATAATGGTGTTGATGGTGATGATGGTGGTCATTGTGATGATGGTGGTTATGGTGGAGATAGTGATGGTGATGATAGTGGTGATGATGGTGGTCATTGTGATGATGGAGGTTATGGTGGAGGTGGTGATGGTGATGATAGTGGTCATTGTGATGATGGTGGTTATGGTGGAGGTGGTGATGGTGATGATAGTGGTGTTGATGGTGATGATGGTGGTCAATGTGATGATGGTGGTTATGGTGAAGGTGGTGATGGTGATGATAGTGGTGTTGATGGTGATGATGGTGGTCATTGTGATGATGGTGGAGGAGGTGATGGTGATGATAGTGGTGATGATAGTGGCCATTGAGATGATGGTGGTTATGGTGATAGTGATAGTGTTGGTGATGGTGATGATAATGGTCATTGTGATGATGGTGGTTATGGTGGAGGTGGTGATGGTGATGATAGTGATGTTGATGGTGGTCATTGTGATGATGGTGGTTATGGTGGAGGTGGTGATAGTGATAGTGGTGGTGATCGTTGATGGTGGTTATGGTGGAGGAGGTGATGGTGATGATAGTGGTGTTGATGGTGATGATGGTGATGATAGTGGTCATTGTGGAGGTGATGATAGTGGTGGAGATGGTGATGGTGGTAGTGGGGGTTATGGTGGAGGTGGTGATGGTGATGATAGTGGTCATTGTGATGATAGTGGTTATGGTGGAGGTGGTGATGGTGATGATAGTGGTGTTGATGGTGATGATGGTGGTCATTGTGATGATGGTGGTTATGGTGGAGGAGGTGATGGTGATGATAGTGGTCATTGTGATGATGGTGGTTATGGAGGAGGAGGTGATGGTGATGATAGTGGTGTTGATGGTGATGATGGTGGTCATTGTTTAGGTGATGATAGTGGTGGAGATGGTGATGGTGGTTGTGGGAGTGATGATGGTGGTTATGGTGGAGGTGGTAATGGTGGTGGTGGTGGTAGTGAGGGTGATGATGGTGGTGAAGGTAGTGATGGTGGTGGTTGTGGAAGTGATGGTGATACTGTTGGTGGTGGTGATGGTGGTGATGGTTATAGTGAAGGGGTGGTGGTGGAGATAGTAGGTAGTGAAAAGAGCTAGTCGGAGGGACGCGATGGAAGGCAAAGAGAGGGAGGTGAGGGAAGCTAGTGAGAGGGAGGTGAGGGAAGCTAGTGAGAGGGAGGTGAGAGAAGCTAGTGAGAGGGAGGAGAGGGTGATGGAGCGAAGTACAGTTAATGACGTCAAGACCTGTGCGGAAGCTCAGGTCAGGTATACTGCAGTACCCAGAGTGTCAGGTATACTACAGTACCCAGAGTGTCAGGTATACTACAGTACCCAGAGTGTCAGGTATACTACAGTACCCAGAGTGTCAGGTATACTACAGTACCCAGAGTGTCAGGTATACTACAGTACCCAGAGTGTCAGGTATACTACAGTACCCAGAGTGTCAGGTATACTACAGTACCCAGAGTGTCAGGTATACTACAGTACCCAGAGTGCCAGGTATACTACAGTACCCAGAGTGAGTGTCAGGTATACTACAGTACCCAGAGTGTCAGGTATACTACAGTACCCAGAGTGAGTGTCAGGTATACTACAGTACCCAGAGTGTCAGGTATACTACAGTACCCAGAGTGATTGTCAGGTATGCTACAGTACCCAGAGTGTCAGGTATACTACAGGACCCAGAGTGTCAGGTATACTACAAGACCCAGAGTGAGTGTCAGGTATACTACAGTAACCAGAGTGAGTGTCAGGTATACTACAGGACCCAGAGTGAGTGTCAGGTATACTACAGGACCCATAGTGGGTGTCAGGTATACTACAGTACCCAGAGTGTCAGGTATACTACAGTACCCAGAGTGATTGTCAGGTATGCTACAGTACCCAGAGTGTCAGGTATACTACAGGACCCAGAGTGTCAGGTATACTACAAGACCCAGAGTGAGTGTCAGGTATACTACAGTACCCAGAGTGAGTTTCAGGTATGCTACTGGACCCAGAGTGAGTGTCAGGTATACTATAGTACCGGGGAGCCGGTCGGCCGAGCAGACAGCACGCTGGACGGTGATCCTGTGGTCCGGGGTTCGATCCCAGGTGCCGGCGAGAAACATTGGGCAGAGTTTCTTTCACCCTATGCCCCTGTTACCTAGCAGTAAAATAGGTACCTGGGTGTTAGTCAGCTGTCACGGGCTGCTTCCTGGGGGTGGAGGCCTGGTCGAGGACCGGGCATCGGGGACACTAAAGCCCCGAAATCATCTCAAGATAACCTCAAGATAACAGGACCCAGAGTGAGTGTCAGGTATACTACAAGACCCAGAGTGAGTGTCAGGTATACTACAGGACCCAGAGTGAGTGTCAGGTATACTACAGGACCCAGAGTGAGTGTCAGGTATACTACAAGACCCAGAATGAGTGTCAGGTATACTACAGTACCCAGAGTGAGTGTCAGGTATACTACAGTACCCAGAGTGTCAGGTATACTACAATACCCAGAGTGAGTGTCAGATATACTACAGGACCCAGAGTGGGTGTCAGGTATACTACAGTACCCAGAGTGTCAGGTATACTACAGTACCCAGAGTGAGTGTCAGGTATGCTACAGTACCCAGAGTGTCAGGTATACTACAGGACCCAGAGTGTCAGGTATACTACAGTACCCAGAGTGAGTGTCAGGTATACTACAGTACCGAGAGTGAGTGTCAGGTGTACTACAGTAACCAGAGTGAGTGTCAGGTATACTACAGGACCCAGAGTGAGTGTCAGGTATACTACAGGACCCATAGTGGGTGTCAGGTATACTACAGTACCCAGAGTGTCAGGTATACTACAGTACCCAGAGTGATTGTCAGGTATGCTACAGTACCCAGAGTGTCAGGTATACTGCAGGACCCAGAGTGTCAGGTATACTACAAGACCCAGAGTGAGTGTCAGGTATACTACAGTACCCAGAGTGAGTTTCAGGTATGCTACTGGACCCAGAGTGAGTGTCAGGTATACTATAGTACCGGGGAGCCGGTCGGCCGAGCAGACAGCACGCTGGACGGTGATCCTGTGGTCCGGGGTTCGATCCCAGGTGCCGGCGAGAAACATTGGGCAGAGTTTCTTTCACCCTATGCCCCTGTTACCTAGCAGTAAAATAGGTACCTGGGTGTTAGTCAGCTGTCACGGGCTGCTTCCTGGGGGTGGAGGCCTGGTCGAGGACCGGGCATCGGGGACACTAAAGCCCCGAAATCATCTCAAGATAACCTCAAGATAACAGGACCCAGAGTGAGTGTCAGGTATACTACAAGACCCAGAGTGAGTGTCAGGTATACTACAGGACCCAGAGTGAGTGTCAGGTATACTACAGGACCCAGAGTGAGTGTCAGGTATACTACAAGACCCAGAGTGAGTGTCAGGTATACTACAGTACCCAGAGTGAGTGTCAGGTATACTACAGTACCCAGAGTGTCAGGTATACTACAATACCCAGAGTGAGTGTCAGGTATACTACAGGACCCAGAGTGGGTGTCAGGTATACTACAGTACCCAGAGTGTCAGGTATACTACAGGACCCAGAGTGAGTGTCAGGTATACTACAGGACCCAGAGTGAGTGTCAGGTATACTACAAGACCCAGAGTGAGTGTCAGGTATACTACAGTACCCAGAGTGAGTGTCAGGTATACTACAGTACCCAGAGTGTCAGGTATACTACAATACCCAGAGTGAGTGTCAGGTATACTACAGGACCCAGAGTGGGTGTCAGGTATACTACAGTACCCAGAGTGTCAGGTATACTACAGTACCCAGAGTGAGTGTCAGGTATGCTACAGTACCCAGAGTGTCAGGTATACTACAGGACCCAGAGTGTCAGGTATACTACAAGACCCAGAGTGAGTGTCAGGTATACTACAGTACCCAGAGTGAGTTTCAGGTATGCTACTGGACCCAGAGTGAGTGTCAGGTATACTCTAGTACCCAGAGTGTCAGGTATACTACAGTACCCAGAGTGAGTGTCAGGTATGCTACAGTACCCAGAGTGTCAGGTATACTACAGTACCCAGAGTGAGTGTCAGGTATGCTACAGTACCCAGAGTGTCAGGTATACTGCAGGACCCAGAGTGAGTGTCTGGTATACTACAGAACCCAGAGTGAGTGTCAGGTATACTACAAGACCCAGAGTGGGTGTCAGGTATACTACAGTACCCAGAGTGTCAGGTATACTGCAGTACCCAGAGTGAGTGTCAGGTATGCTACAGTACCCAGAGTGTCAGGTATACTACAGTACCCAGAGTGAGTTTCAGGTATGCTACTGGACCCAGAGTGAGTGTCAGGTATACTACAGTACCCAGAGTGTCAGGTATACTACAGTACCCAGAGTGAGTGTCAGGTATACTACAGGACCTAGAGTGAGTATCAGGTATACTACAGTACCCAGAATGAGTGTCAGGTATACTACAGGACCGAGAGTGAGTGTCAGGTATACTACAGTAACCAGAGTGAGTGTCAGGTATACTACAGGACCCAGAGTGAGTGTCAGGTATACTACAGGACCCATAGTGGGTGTCAGGTATACTACAGTACCCAGAGTGTCAGGTATACTACAGTACCCAGAGTGATTGTCAGGTATGCTACAGTACCCAGAGTGTCAGGTATACTACAGGACCCAGAGTGTCAGGTATACTACAAGACCCAGAGTGAGTGTCAGGTATACTACAGTACCCAGAGTGAGTTTCAGGTATGCTACTGGACCCAGAGTGAGTGTAAGGTATACTATAGTACCGGGGAGCCGGTCGGCCGAGCAGACAGCACGCTGGACGGTGATCCTGTGGTCCGGGGTTCGATCCCAGGTGCCGGCGAGAAACATTGGGCAGAGTTTCTTTCACCCTATGCCCCTGTTACCTAGCAGTAAAATAGGTACCTGGGTGTTAGTCAGCTGTCACGGGCTGCTTCCTGGGGGTGGAGGCCTGGTCGAGGACCGGGCATCGGGGACACTAAAGCCCCGAAATCATCTCAAGATAACCTCAAGATAACAGGACCCAGAGTGAGTGTCAGGTATACTACAAGACCCAGAGTGAGTGTCAGGTATACTACAGGACCCAGAGTGAGTGTCAGGTATACTACAGGACCCAGAGTGAGTGTCAGGTATACTACAAGACCCAGAATGAGTGTCAGGTATACTACAGTACCCAGAGTGAGTGTCAGGTATACTACAGTACCCAGAGTGTCAGGTATACTACAATACCCAGAGTGAGTGTCAGATATACTACAGGACCCAGAGTGGGTGTCAGGTATACTACAGTACCCAGAGTGTCAGGTATACTACAGTACCCAGAGTGAGTGTCAGGTATGCTACAGTACCCAGAGTGTCAGGTATACTACAGGACCCAGAGTGTCAGGTATACTACAGTACCCAGAGTGAGTGTCAGGTATACTACAGTACCGAGAGTGAGTGTCAGGTGTACTACAGTAACCAGAGTGAGTGTCAGGTATACTACAGGACCCAGAGTGAGTGTCAGGTATACTACAGGACCCATAGTGGGTGTCAGGTATACTACAGTACCCAGAGTGTCAGGTATACTACAGTACCCAGAGTGATTGTCAGGTATGCTACAGTACCCAGAGTGTCAGGTATACTGCAGGACCCAGAGTGTCAGGTATACTACAAGACCCAGAGTGAGTGTCAGGTATACTACAGTACCCAGAGTGAGTTTCAGGTATGCTACTGGACCCAGAGTGAGTGTCAGGTATACTATAGTACCGGGGAGCCGGTCGGCCGAGCAGACAGCACGCTGGACGGTGATCCTGTGGTCCGGGGTTCGATCCCAGGTGCCGGCGAGAAACATTGGGCAGAGTTTCTTTCACCCTATGCCCCTGTTACCTAGCAGTAAAATAGGTACCTGGGTGTTAGTCAGCTGTCACGGGCTGCTTCCTGGGGGTGGAGGCCTGGTCGAGGACCGGGCATCGGGGACACTAAAGCCCCGAAATCATCTCAAGATAACCTCAAGATAACAGGACCCAGAGTGAGTGTCAGGTATACTACAAGACCCAGAGTGAGTGTCAGGTATACTACAGGACCCAGAGTGAGTGTCAGGTATACTACAGGACCCAGAGTGTCAGGTATACTACAGTACCCAGAGTGAGTGTCAGGTATGCTACAGTACCCAGAGTGTCAGGTATACTGCAGGACCCAGAGTGAGTGTCTGGTATACTACAGAACCCAGAGTGAGTGTCAGGTATACTACAAGACCCAGAGTGGGTGTCAGGTATACTACAGTACCCAGAGTGTCAGGTATACTGCAGTACCCAGAGTGAGTGTCAGGTATGCTACAGTACCCAGAGTGTCAGGTATACTACAGTACCCAGAGTGAGTTTCAGGTATGCTACTGGACCCAGAGTGAGTGTCAGGTATACTACAGTACCCAGAGTGTCAGGTATACTACAGTACCCAGAGTGAGTGTCAGGTATACTACAGGACCTAGAGTGAGTATCAGGTATACTACAGTACCCAGAATGAGTGTCAGGTATACTACAGGACCCAGAGTGAGTGTCAGGTATACTACAGTACCCAGAGTGAGTGTCAGGTATACTTCAGTACCCAGAGTGAGTGTCAGGTATACTACAGGACCCAGAGTGTCATGTATACTACAGTACCCAGAGTGAGTGTCAGGTATACTACAGGACCCAGAGTGAGTGTCAGGTATACTACAGGACACAGAGTGAGTGTCAGGTATACTACAGTACCCAGAGTGAGTGTCAGGTATACTACAGTACCCAAAGTGAGTGTCAGGTATACTACAGTACCCGGAGGGAGTGTTAGGTATACTACAATACCCAGAGTGTCAGGTATACTCCGGTACCTTGAGGGAGTGTCAGGTATACTACAGTACCCAGAGTGTCAGGTATACTACATTACCCAGAGTGAGTTTCAGGTATACTACATTACCCAGAGTGAGTGTCAGGTATACTACAGGACCCAGAGTGAGTGTCAGGTATATTACAGGACCTAGAGTGAGTGTCAGGTATACTACAGTACCAAGAGTGAGTGTCAGGTATACTACGGTACCCAGAGTGAGTGTCAGGAAGTGTAGTGAAGATGGTTACTGTGATGACGACAGTATATAGTGAAGATGGTTGCTGTGATGAAGACTGTGTATAGTGAAGATGGTTACAGTGGTGAAGACTGTGTGTAGTGAAGATGGTTACTGTGATGAAGACAGTGTATAGTGAAGATGGTTACTGTGATGAAGACTGTGTGTAGTGAAGATGGTTACTGTGATGAAGACTGTGTATAGTGAAGATGGTTACTGTGATGAAGACAGTGTATAGTGAAGATGGTTACTGTGATGAAGGCTGTGTATAGTGAAGATGGTTACTGTGATGAAGACTGTGTGTAGTGAAGATAGTTACTGTGATGAAGACTGTGTGTAGTGAAGATGGTTACTGTGATGAAGACAGTGTGTAGTGAAGATGGTTACTGTGATGACGACTGTGTATAGTGAAGATGGTTACTGTGATGAAGGCTGTGTATAGTTAAGATGGTTACTGTGATGAAGACTGTGTGTAGTGAACATAGTTACTGTGGTGAAGACTGTGTGTAGTGAAGATAGTTACTGTGATGAAGACTGTGTATAGTGAAGATGGTTACTGTGATGAAGACTGTGTATAGTGAAGATGGTTACTGTGATGAAGACAGTGTGTAGTGAAGATGGTTACTGTGATGAAACTGTGTATAGTGAAGATGGTTACTGTGATGAAGATGGTTACTGTGATGAAGACAGTGTATAGTGAAGATGGTTACAGTGATGAAGACTGTGTGTAGTGAAGATTTGACCTCCATCACCCGAACACAGGATACTCCATCTTGTTTAATGTATATTACACACACACACACACACACACACACACACACACACACACACACACACACACACACTCACACACACACACACACACACACACACACACACACACACACACACACACACATACAGTACCGCACATGAGACTGCTATACAAACTTGAGAGGCAGGCAGGAGCATGCGGAAAGGCCCTAGTATAGATGAAGAACTACCTAACAGGAAGGAGCCAGAGGGTAATGGTTAGGGGCGAGAAGTAGGACTGGCGAACAGTAACAAGTGGAGTACCTGAAGAGGGAGTACACTCCCTCCGGGTACTGTAGTATACCTGACACTCACTCTGGGTACTGTAGTATACCTGACACTCACTCTGGGTACTGTAGTATAAGTGACACTCACTCTGGGTCCTGTAGTATACCTGACACTCACTCTGGGTCCTGTAGTATACCTGGGTCCAGTAGTGAAGATGGTTAGTATATCATCACAGTATATCACCACCTGTAGTATATCATCACAGTAACCATCTTCACTATACACAGTCTTCATCACAGTAACCATCTTCCAGGCTTAAGAGAGGGAAGCAGAGGCTCAAGTGAGGGGATGCAGAGGCACAAGAGAGGAATGCAGAGGCTCTTGAGAGTGATGCAGAGGCTCAAGAGAGGGATGCATAGGCTTAAGATAGTGATGCAAAGGCTCAAGAGAGGGATGCAGGAGAGAATATGCAGGATGCATATTAGTCTCTGCATAACTCTTTTTAGCCTCTGCATCACTCTCTTGAGCCTCTGCATCACTCTCTTCGGCCTCTGCATCACTCTCTTGAGCCTCTGCAACACTCTCTTCAGCCTCTGCATCACTCTCTTAAGCCTCTGCATCACTCTCTTTGGCCTCTGCATCACTCTGTTAAGCCTCTGCTTCCTTTTCTTGATCCTCTGCATCACTCTCATGAGCCTCTGGATCCCTCTCATAAGCCTCTGCATCACTCTCTTGAGCCTCTGCATCCCTCTCTTAAGCCTCTGCATCACACTTTTGAGAGTAATTTCTAATTCTAATGAAAACACATTGATTTTTATCATTTGTATTGGAAACAACATTGTCATATGTCTTTTCATGGATCTAAATAATACGAAACCTCGCTCTATGATTTGAAGTTAAAACCCTCAAATTTGGTAAAATAGTGACTTTTTTTTACGTTTTTTATGAAGTGTGATTTTAAGTAAATTTATTCGTTTTTTACCAATATTTCGATACTACTTCATATTTTCCTACGATATGTGATTTGGCCTTCATATCTCAGAATTTCGCAAATTTTGCATTTTTAAGAAAGTTTCTTGCATTTTGTTTCGTACTAAAAATCATCGAATTTAGCAATATTTTGACGTTTATCATCCCCATTTCCTTTATGTGATTTAAACAAAATATCATCGAATTAGGCAATATTTTGCCGTTTTTCCACGTTTTTGAGAATTTTCAGTTTATTGTTATTTATTCAATAAATATACGATCATTTATTTGTTTCTCGTTAAAATACTGAGTAAGATATTGAAAAGGGCAGAAGTTCGGTTTTATTGCATATATCGACGTTTCAGCCGGAATAGAGCGGTTTTACGTGTACATCTTCCATCGGTAATATAAACGGAAAATAATTAACATTTTAGTTAATTCTAATGAAAACACATTGAATTATCTTTTGTATTGGAAACAACATTGTCATATGTCTTTTCTTGGATCTAAATAATACGAAATCTCGCTTTATGATTCGAAGTTAAAATCCTCAAATATGGTAAAATAGTGACTTTTTTCACGTTTTTTATGTAGTGTGATTTAACGTAAATATATTCGTTTTTACCAATATTTCGATACTACTTCATGTTTTCTCATGGTGAGTGATTTGGCCTTCATATCTCAGAATTTCGCAAATTTTGCATTTTTAAGCAAGTTTCTTGCATTTTGTTTTGTACTAAAAATCATCGAATTTAGCAATATTTTGACGTTGATCATCCCCTTTTCCTTTATGTGATTTAAACAAAATATCATCGAATTAGGCAATATTTTGCTATTTTTTCACGTTTTTGTGAATTTTCCGTTTATTGTTATTAATTCATTAAATATACGATAAAAATGATGCAAACACATAATTGATTAGAAATTAGTCTTAAATACTTCATTTTCAATCATCTATTTGTTTCTCGTTAAAATACTGAGTAAAATATTGAAAAGGGGAGAAGTTCGTTTTTTATTGCATATATCGACGTTTCAGCCGGATTAGAGTGGTTTTACGTGTACATCTTCCATCGGTAATATAAACGAAAAATCAGGAACATTTTAGTTAATTCTAATGAAAACACATTGATTTTTTTCATTTGTATTGGAAACAACATTGTCATATGTCTTTTCTTCGATCTAAATAATACGAAACCTCGCTTTATGATTCGAAGTTAAAATCCTCAAATTTGGTATAATAGTGACTTTTTTCACGTTTTTCATGATATTACGTATATTTATTCATTTTTACCAATATTTCGATAATATTTCATGTAGTATCACGTTATGTGATTTTGCCTTCAAATCTAAGAATTTCGCATAATATTGCATTTTAAGCAAGTTTTCTTGAATTTTGTTTCGTACTAAAAATCATCAAATTTAGTAATATTTTGACGTTTATCATCCCCCTTTTCCTTCATGTGATATAAACAAAATATCATCGAATTAGGCAATATTTTGCTGTTTTTAAACGTTTTTGTGAATTTTCAGTTTATTGTTATTAATTCATTAAATATACAACAAAAATGATGCAAACACATAATTGATAAGAAATTAACCTTAAATACTTAATTTTCAATCATCTGTTTGTTTCTCGTTAAAATACTGAGTAAGATATTGAAAAGGGGAGAAGTTCCTTTTTATTGCATATATCGACGTTTCAGCCGGAATAGAGCGGTTTTACGTGTACATCTTCCATCGGTAATATAAGAGGAAAATCAGGAACATTTTAGTTAACTCTAATGAAAACACATTGATTTTTATCATTTGTATTGGAAACAACATTGTCATATGTCTTTTCTTCGATCTAAATAATACGAAACCTCGCTCTATGATTCGAAGGTAAAATCCTCAAATTTGATATAATAGTGACTTTTTTCACGTTTTTCATGATATTACGTATATATATTCATTTTTACCAATATATCGATACTATTTCATGTAGTATCACGATATGTGATTTTGCCTTCATATATAAGAATTTCGCATAATATTTCATTTTAAGCAAGTTTTCTTGAATTTTGTTTCGTACTAAAAATCATCAAATTTAGTAATATTTTGACGTTTATCATCCCCCTTTTCCTTTATGTGATATAAACAAAATATCATCGAATTAGGCAATATTTTGCTGTTTATCCACGTTTTTGTGAATTTTCTGTTTATTGTTATTAATTCAATAAATATACGATAAAAATGATGCAAACACATAATTGATTAGAAATTAACCTTAAATACTTTATTTTCAATCATCTATTTGTTTCTCGTTAAAATACTGAGTAAGATATTGAAAAGGGCAGAAGTTCGGTTTTATTGCATATATCGACGTTTCAGCCGGAATGGAGCGGTTTTACTGCCTCCGTGCAGTTTTCAAAACATCGAAAACATCCAAAATTAGACCCTTGAACCATATTTTCTAGCCAAATTCTGGCTTTCTGCACGTGTTCGCAGTTTGAAATAACGATATTTTTACCGAAAAAATTTCTATTACTGAAAGCGGCGATAGCTCACATTTTGATCAAACCCACCAGTCAGTTTTCATAATATCCCAAGCATCCCAAATTCGACCCTTGAGCCATATTTTGGAGCCAAATTCTGGCTCTCTGCACGTATTCGCATTTTGAAATGACAACTTTTTAAACCGAAAATATGCCAGTTACTGAAAGCGGCGATGGGTCACATTTTGCCCAAACCCTCTGTGCAGTTTTCAAAATATCTCAAACATCCTCAATTCGACGCTTGAGCCATATTTTGGAGCCAAAATCTGGCTCTCTGCACCTATTCGCAGTTAGAAATTACGACTTTTTATACCGAAAATATGCCAATTACTGAAAGCTGCGATGGATCACATTCTGCTCAAACCCTCCCTGCAATTTTCAAAATATTTTAAACATCCCAAATTCAACGCTTGAGCCATATTTTGGAGCTAAATTCTGGCTCTCTGCACGTATTTGCAGTTTGAAGCTACGAATTTTTATACCGAAAATATGCCAATTACGGAGAGCAGCAATGGATCACATTTTGCCCAAACCCCTTTTTGCAGTTTTAAAAATATCGCAAACATTCCAAATTCCACCCTTGCGGCATATTTTGGAGCGAAGTTCTGGCTCTCTGCACGTATTCGCAGTTTTAAATTAGGAATTTTTATACCGAAAATATATAAATTATTTAAAGCAGCGATTTATCACATTTTGCCCAAACCCTCCGTGCAGTTTTCAAAATATCCAAAGCATCCCAAATTCGACACTTGAGCCATATTTCTAGCCAATTTTGGCTTTCTGCTCGTATTCACAGCTTGAAATAACGACTTTTTATCCCGAAAAAATGCCAATTACTGAAAGCAGCGATAGATCACATTTTGCTCAAACCCACCATTTAGTTTTCAAAATATCCCAAACATCCCAAATACAACCCTTGAGCCATATTTTGGAGCCAAATTCTGGCTCTCTGCACCTATTCGCAGTTTGAAATTACGACATTTTTTGCCGAAAATATGTCAATTACTGAGAGCCGCGATAGGTCACAATTTACCTAAACCCCCCCCTGCAGTTTTCAAAATATCCCAAACATCCCAAATTTTGGCTCTCTGCACGTATTCGCAGTTTTAAATTAGGTATTTTTATACCAAAAATATGCTAATTACTTTGAGAGGCGATGGATCACATTTTGCCCAAACCCTCCGTGCAGTTTTCAAAATTTCCTAAACATACCAAATTCGACCCTTGAGCCAACTTTTGGAGCCAAATTGTGGCTCTCTGCACATATTCGCATTTTGAAATTACGACATTTTATACCGAAAATATGCCAATTTCTGAGAGTAGCGATAGGTCACATTTAGTCGAAACCCCCTCCTTGCAGTTTTCAAAATATCCCAAACATCTCAAATTCGACCCATGAGAATGTTTTTGGAGCCAAATTCTGGCTCTCTGCACGTATTCGCTGTTTGAAATTACGACTTTTTATCCCAATCACCCCAAACTTGACGCTTGAAAATATGCCAATTACTGAAAGAAACCATGGGTCACGTTTTGCCCAAACCCCACTGCAGTTTGCAAAATATCCCAAACATCCAAATTCGACCTTTGAGCCATATTTTGGAGCCAAATTCTAGCTCTCTGCACGTATTCGCACTTTGAAATTACGTCATTTTATACCGTAAATATGCCAATTACTGAGAGCGGCGATGGGTCACATTTTGCCCAAACCCCCCTGCAGTTTTCAAAATATACTAAACATCCCAAATTCTACCCTGGAGTGTTATTTTGGAGCCAAATTCTGGCTCTCTGCACGTATTTGCAGTTTGAAATTACGACTTTTTATACGGAAAATATGCCAATTACTGAAAGCAACGATGCGTCAAATTTTGCCCAAACCCCGCTTGCAGTTTTCAAATATCCCAAACATCCCAAATTCGACCCTTGAGCCATACATTATAGCCAAATTCTGGCTCTCAGCACGTATTCGCAGTTGGAAATTATGACTTTTTATACTGAAAATATGTCAATTACGGGAAGCGGCGATGGATCACATTAGGCCCAAACCCTCCCTGCAGTTTTAAAAATATCCCAAACATCCCAAATTCGACCCTGGAGCCTTATTTTGGAGCCAAATTCTGGCTCTCTGCACGTATTCGCAGTTTGAAATTACGACATTTTATACCGAAAATATGCCAATTACTGAGAGCAGCGATGGGTCACATTTTGCCAAACCCACCTGCAGTTTTCAAAATATCCCAAACATCGCAAATTCGACCCTTGAGCGAAATTTTGAAGCCAAATTGTGGCTCTCTGCACATATTCGCAGTTTGAAATTACGTCATTTTATACCTAAAATATGCCAATTACTGAGATCGGCGATAGGTCACATTTAGCCGAAACCCCCTCCTTGCAGTTTTCAAAATATCCCAAACACCCCAAATTCGACCCTTGAGAATGTTTTTGGAGCCAAATTCTGGCTCTCTGCACGTATTCGCAGTTTGAAATTACGAATTTTTATCCCAAACATCCCAAATTTGACGCTTGAAAATATGCCAATTACTGAAAGAAGCGATGGGTCACATTTTGCCCATACCCCTCTGCAATTTGCAAAATATCCCAAACATCCCTAATTCGACCTTTGAGCCATATTTTGGAGCCAAATTCTAGCTTTCTGCGCGTATTCGCAGTTTGAAATTACGACTTTTTATACCGAAAATAAGCCAATTACTGAATACGGCGATGGATCACATTTTGCCGAAACCCTCTCAGCAGTTTCCAAATTATCTCAAACATCCCAAATTCGACCCTTGTGCCATATTTTGTAACCAAATTCGGGCTCTCTGCACGTACTCGCCGTTTGAAATTACGTCTTTTTATACCGAAAATATGCCATTTACTGAGAGCGGCGATGGATCACATTTTGCCCAAACCCTCCCTGCAGTTTTCAAAATATAGCAAACATCCCAAATTCGACGCTTGAGTTATATTTTGGAGCCAAATTCTGGTTCTCTGCATATATTCGCAGTTTGAAATTACGACTTTTATACCGAAAAAATGCCAATTACTGAAAGCGGCGATGGATCACATTTTGCCCAAACCCTCCCTGCAGTTTTCAAAATATCCCAAACATCCCAAATTCAACGCTTGAGCCATATTTTGGAGCCAAATTCTGGCTCTCTGCACGTATTCGCAGTTTGAAATTACGAATTTTTATACCGAAAATATGCCAATTACGGAGAGCGGCAATAGACCACATTTTGCCCAAACTGTACCTGCAGTTTTCAGGTAGGGTTTAGTTTAATTCATTAAATATACGATAAAAATGATGCAAACACATAATAGATAAGAAATTAACCTTAAATACCTCATTTTCAATCAACTCTTTGTTTCTCGTTAAAATACTGAGTAAGATATTGAAAAGGGGAGTTCTGTTTTTATTGCATATGTCGACGTTTCAGCCGGGTTAGAGCGGTTTTACTTATACATCTTCCATCGGTAATATAAACGGAAAATCAGGAACATTTTAATTAATTCTAATGAAAACACATTGATTTTTATAATTTGTATTGGAAACAACATTGTCATATGTCTTTTCTTGGATGTAAATAATACGAAACCTCGCTCTATGATTTGAAGTTAAAATCCTCAAATATGGTAAAATAGTGACTTTTTTCACGTTTTTTATGTAGTGTGATTTTACGTAAATATATTCGTTTTTACCAATATTTCGATACTACTTCATGTTTTCTCATGGTGAGTGATTTGGCCTTCATATCTCAGAATTTCGCAAATTTTGCATTTTTAAGCAAGTTTCTTGCATTTTGTTTTGTACTAAAAATCATCGAATTTAGCAATATTTTGACGTTCATCATCCCCTTTTCCTTTATGTGATTTAAACAAAATATCATTGAATTAGGCAATATTTTGCTGTTTTTTCACGTTTTTGTGAATTTTCCGTTTATTGATATTAATTCATTAAATATACGATAAAAATGATGAAAACACATAATTGATTAGATATTGTAGTAGTAGATATTGTAGTATACCTAACACTCCGTCCGGGTACTGAAGTATACCTGACACTCACTTTGGGTGATTGAGAATGAGAGTAAGAGTGATTGAGAGTTAGAGTGAGAGTAGAGTTAGCGCGGATCATTATTACAAGTTTATAACTGGATGCACTAGGCAACATGGAATGAATTTGTTGTCGTCCGCAGGAGGCAAATTGCTTAAGGGACCAGTGCTTTTCAGACAAAGTCCAGCGCCCACAAACCAACAAGCCAATAACATAATCGTGGCGTGACTAGGCTTGGAGCAGTCACCCCTACGTTTCAGGGAAATATCTGAGGATATTGAGTCTGACCCACCAATACATCGTTTGTGGGATTTAGACACTTTAGGCATTATCCCTGAACAACCAAGTCCTGATGATACGTGGACTTACCAGCAATACCTGGATACAGTTGTCTACTCAAATAAACAATACTGGGTAAGACTCCCATGGAAGTTGGATCATCCACAACTTCCAGTTCATTATTTTATGGCAGCCTCACAATTGCAGTCTCAATTAACACGACTACAGAAGCAGTCAGACAAACTGAACATGTATCATCAACTTATCCAACAACAACTTAACAGTAAATTCATTGAAGTTGTTGAGCACGATGACCGAAAAACAGGTCATTATTTACCTCATCACGCTGTGGTGAAAGACTCATTGACAACACCTATTCGTATTGTCTTTAACTGCAGTGCTAAAGTAAAGCCAAGCAGTGTGTCTTTAAATGAATGTCTCCAAACGGGACCTAGCCTAACACAAAGGCTACATGATGTGCTGTTACGATTTCGCACAGGCATTTTTGCCTATAGAGCTGATATTAGCAAAGCCTTTCTCCGAGTAGGTTTGCAGGAGGAAGATCGTAACTACACAAAATTCCTCTGGATTAAGGATCCACTGGATCCTAACAGTGAAGTAATCACCTATCGTTTTGCCTCAGTATTATTTGGAGCTACGTCCTCACCGTTTCTTTTGCAAGCAACATTAGACACACATTTGAGGAAATCAAACAGCCCCTATAAGGCAGACATTTGTGACAACTTGTATGTCGACAATTTCCAGGGGACAACTAATGATCAAGCTGATCTGGTAGAAATCTACCATGAGGCTAACCGTGAACTATTAGGAGCCAATATGCCACTACAGTCATGGGCCTCAAATAATAAACTGCTTAACCAGGTAATCGAGAAAGAATTTCCAGATTATCAGGTACCCAGCAAATTAAAGGTTCTAGGCGTGGAATGGAACACCAGTACTGACGAGATGAATGTCAAGTCAGTACAAACTGATAATTCAACCCTTACCATGAGAACACTGCTCTCGTTTGTCAGTCAACCATTTGACCCTTTAGGCCTACTTAGTCCTATATTAATAAGGGGTAAACTCCTAATGCAGGAGTGCTGGCAGAAACATATGGGATGGGATGATCCGTTACCAAGTGAGTTACAAGCTAAATGGCAAATACTCTCAACGGATTTTAATCAGTTAGGCGTTTTGAAATTTCCTCGTAATGCTTCAGGACCAAACTTACCCACCAATTTGCACGTTTTCTGCGATGCCTTTGGCAAAGCATATGGCGCAGTAGCCTATTTAGTTAATAGTGCACAATCAATTTTGCTCACATCTAAAGCAAGAGTTGCTCCCATTAAGAAGAGATCTTTACCTCAGATGGAGTTGACTGCATTGCTGGTGGGAGTAAGATTGGCTCATTGCCTGGCAAAGACACTCAATAATATTCACTTTGGTGAGATTGTAGTGTGGTCAGACAACGAGGCAGTCTTACAATGGGTAAGAAACAATAACAACAAAACTCCCTACGTCAGTAATCGAGTCAGGGAGATTCAACACTCATAACATACTACGATGTGGAGGACGTTTGCTTCATGCAAAAATTGATTTGGACACAAAGAATCCAATTCTTCTACCTCGTCACCACATCATCACTAAACTTCTTGTCTTACATCACCATCAATATGGTACCTTACATGGTGGAGTTTTAGATACTCTCACCGACCTTAGACAAAAGTACTGGCTTCCTCAAGGTCGTCAGACAGTTAAGTCAATTATTAAATCTTGTGTAATCTGTAAGAGATACGACGCTAGAGTATGTCCTTACCCAGGACCTCCACCACTCCCAGAAGAGAGAGTGGTTCATCTTCGTCCTTTCGAAACCACTGGTGTTGATTACACAGGAGCCTTATTTCTCACTGGTAACCCAGATAACATACCAGTGAAAGCATACATTTGTCTCTTTACGTGTGCTACAACCAGAGGCGTACATTTAGAAGTCACTCCAGACATGAGTGCTGAAGCCTTCATCCAGGCCTTCCGCAGATTCGCTGCTCGCAGATCTTGTCCCAAATTAATGATATCGGACAATGGTTCCAATTTTGTGGTAGGAGAATCTTGTTTGCGAGAAGTCTGGAACCACCCAGAAGTACAGTCAGTCCTACAGAGACGACAATGTCACTGGAAATTCATAGCACCGAGAGCCCCTTGGCAAGGTGGGTTCTATGAACGAATGGTAGGCACAGTCAAGGAGTGTCTAAGGAAAACTTTACACCGACAAAAGGTCAGTTACTCCGAACTCCAAACTATTGTTGTGGAAATCGAGGCGCGAGTCAATAACCGCCCAATAACCTACCTGTCTGATGATTTCACTCAGAGAGAACCTCTGAGTCCCTCACACTTGATCCATGGAGGTCTACTGAGCCCTCTTATCCCTTTAGCCGAAGAGGACCCTGTAGACCCGTCACATGTGACCAGAGGAGACTTGGTGGAAAGCTACCAGCATCTCTCCAGAGTTATTAACAGGTGGAATGAGGTGTGGACTCGAGAGTACCTCACAGCTCTACGAGAGTACCACTACGGAGCTTCGAGTCCTTACAATAAAGTGCAATTAAAACCAGGGGACCTAGTACTAGTCGACAGTGATGGACCAAGGTCAGAGTGGCCTATAGGCAAAATTGTTGCCGTTCATCCAGATCATCAAGGTGTCCTGAGAGTAGTTAAAGTTCTATGCCGAGGCAGCACTACTCTAAAAACTTTAGAGAAGCTGGTTCCCCTTGAATTGACTGAACGAGAATATCAGCCAGATCCAGTTTCCCCAGTAATTTCCGAGGACAATGATCCTGATCCTCCAAGCAACCGCCCCACTAGAGCTGCTGCTCAACAATGTAGGCGGAATTTGCAAGCCTATTACAACTCTGAACAAGAGTAATTCCCTTTACCTTCCACTTAGATAACTATGATGATGCTGCGATGTGATATCACGTAGCAAACCATTACAAGTCACTATGACCCAGGATATTTGCATCACAGTAGATTCTGTTGTTTAAATTGTGTGATTTAAAATCTTTAATTATTGTGTAGGCTATAAGTAACATGTTTCATTTGACATGCAATTAGCGAGACTCAAGTTTCTTGTAAGTCCTTGATAAATACGGGACGTTCGTTATGTGTGTACTAACATACTAACATATTAACATACTAATGTACTAATATTAATACCAACTTCGGGATAGGTCAGTACTCCACAGTACACTACGACCCTAGAATCCTCCCCCCGGAGTTATGTTGGAAATTTCCAACACCGAATACAACACTGTTGTCTTCTCATTAATTATTACTAATTCTACTAATCATTGTAGTAAGTAAAATTAACACAACGTAGAATTCCCATGTACTAATAATTTCATCTGTGCAATAGGCTAGAATTCCTACGTCACCCGACGCCAGTATTGCGTCAGATTTCATTGTAATAAACACATTATATCCAATGTGCCTGAGAATTGAATTCGATTCTCTATAACAAAAGGTGTTCTGTGTGATAATTAATTACAGATAAATTGACTTCCAACTAAAGCCGAATAGAGCGTTAGAGTCATAGCAGTTATCTAGTAATAAAAATTAACGTCACAAGTGAATGCCATGGAGAGACATTAATTCTTCTCCATTATATGTTTACTCTCACTGAACTGGCAAATAATAATATTTTACTCTTCTAAATAATAAACCCGTCCTGACTCGAGCATTTCAAGCACAACCGCGAGAAATACTAATATTCATGATAATAACTTGTCTAATGAACGCGAGACGCGGAGCGGGGAAGGAGACGAAGCCAGTGCACGTGTTGAGACGCTCCCGAGCGGACCTGTTCACGTAGTGCTCACGAGGAGACGCCATTACCCAGCCATCAGGGTAAACGCTATCCATTCTCCCGAAGAAAGTCACCACTGTGAGGCGTGAAAAGCCATGCAGACAATATCTTCACCGGGTGTCAGTGTCATATAAGGAACCTATCAAATCTGGTTCTTTGTGATTCCACGTGACCGGCCAGTGAAGCGCGTCATTATCCAGGATAGGTGAAGCCAGAGCCTGGGACGCGAATTTCGGCAAACTTAAAACTTACACAGTGCCCATATTAGCTAAGTATCTTATCCTTATTTGATGCATCTGATAGGGTGTAGAATTATTGCTGGGTAGTTTGTCGTGACGACGTATACCAACATCAAACCACAGGTCATTATCCCTTACCTACTATTAATATTAATTTGTTGGACATAGAAATCCAGTAGTTTAATTAGTTGCTACTGTAAATATTTATTTTGCAGCATGTGAGAAGAATTCTCCTAGCTGCCCTCTCCCATGTTAATCGAATCCCACTCGTCATCCAGCCGAGCCCAGGAGAATCAGAGGAAGCTTCGTGACTTACTTTAAGGAATCGTCATTAAGCCAAGATTCCTTTGTATTCCTCTAATTTATTATCTGGAATTATTTACATGCCGAACTCTGTTTCTTGGATTGACATGTGTTTATTATGATTATCTTTATTATATTCATAATCTATGTTCCCATTAATGATAATGACATTGATTTCACAATTATTCATAGGATTAGATTATTACATCTTGGATTAGTGAACGAAACACACTAGTTCCTGGACGTACTGAGTTCCAGTAATAACCCCCCAATGTAGGTGTTTGAGGTTTGATTCATTTAATTATACAGCCCATTAATTATTTCTATGATCATATTCTCTAGTGTTTTATCCATAGTTACTGGTTCATCTAGGAATCATCAAATGATCATAATTTCTCAGTTTCCCTCTTTATCTTAAAAGCAGGTGGTCCTTCGTAATGTATTTTACTATATTAATATTTAAATAATTAGATTCAAGCCCCAAATGTCCCACAGCTGAAACGTCGATATATGTAATAAAAACCGAACTTCTCCCCTTTTCAATACCTTAATCAGTATTTTAACGAGAAACAAATAGTTGATTGAAAATGAGGTATTTAAGGTTAATTTCTAATCAATTATGTGTTTGCATGAGTTTTGTCATATATTTAATGAATTAATATTAATAAACTGAAAATTTACAAAAACGTGGAAAAACGGCAAAATCTTGCCTAATTCGATGATATTTTGTTAAAATCACATAAAGGAAAAGGGGATGATAAACGTGAAAATATTGCTAAATTCGATGATTTTTCGTACGAAACAAAACGCAAGAAAACTTGTTTAAAATGAAATATTATGCGAAATTCTGAGATTTGAAGGCTAAATCACATATCGTGATACTACATGAAATATTATCGAAAAATTGGTAAAAATGAATATATTTACGTAATATCAAACTACATGAAAAAAGTGAAAAAAGTCACTATTATAACAAATTTGAGGATTTTAACTTCGAATCATGAGGGGAAGTTTCGTATTATTTAGATCCAAGGAAAGACATATGACAATGTTGTTTCCAATACAAATGATAAAAATCAATGAGTTTTCATTAGAATGAACTAAAATGTTCCTGATTTTCCGTTTATATTACCGATGGAAGATGTACATGTATAACCGCTCAATTCCGGCTGAAACGTCGATATATGCAATAAAAACCGAACTTCTCCCCGTTTCAATACCTTAATCAGTATTTTAACGAGAAACAAATAGTGATTGAAAATGAGCTATTTAATGTTAATTTCTAATCAATTATGTGTTTGCATGATTTTTGTCATATATTTAATGAATAATAACTAATAAACAATAATAACTAATAAACTGAAAATTCACAAAAACGTGGAAAAACGGCAAAATATTGCCTAATTCGATGATATTTTGATTAAATCACATAATGGAAAAGGGGATGATAAACGTCAAAATATTGCTAATTTCGATGATTTTTAGTACGAAACAAAATGCAAGAAAACTTGCTTAAAAAAATATTATGCAAAATTCTGAGATATAAAGGCATCACATATCGTGATGCTACATGAAATAGTATCATATATTATGATACTATCATGTATTATGATACTACATGAAATAGTATTATGTACCTCACGATATGTGAGGTTTCGTATTATTTAGATTCAAGAAAAGACATATGACAATGTTGTTTCCAATACAAATGACAAAGGTCAATGTGTTTTCATTAGAATTAACTAAAATGTTCCTGATTTTCTGTTTATATTACCGATGGAAGATGTACACGGAAAACCGATCTAATCCGGCTGAAACGTCGATATATGCAATAAAAACAGAACTTCTCCCCTTTTCAATATCTTACTCAGTATTTTAACGAGAAACAAATAGTTGATTGAAAATGAAGTATTTATGGTTAATTTCTAATCAATTATGTGTTTGCATCATTTTTATCGTATATTTAATGAATTAATAACAGTAAACGGAAAATTCACAAAAACGTGGAAAAACGGTAAAATCTTGCCTAATTCGATGATATTTTGTTTAAATCACATAAAGGAAGAGGGGATGATAAACGTGAAAATATTGCTAAATTCGATGATTTTTCGTACGAAACAAAATGGAAGAAAACTTGCTTAAAATGCCATATTATGCGAAATTCTGAGATTTGAAGGTAGTACCATGTAGTATCACATATCGTGATGAAATAGTATCGAAATATTGGTAAAAATGAATATATTTACGTAATATCAAACAACATGAAAAACGTGAAAAAGTCACTATTATACCAAATTTGAGGATTTTAAATTCGAATCATAAAGCGAGGTTTCGTATTATTTAGATCCAAGAAAAGACATATGACAATGTTGTTTCCAATACAAATGATAAAAATCAATGTGTTTTCATTAGAATTAACTAAAATGTTCCTGATTTTCCGTTTATATTACCGATGGAAGATGTACACGTAAAACCGCTCTAATCCGGCTGAAACGTCGATATATGCAATAAAAACAGAACTTCTCCCCTTTTCAATATCTTACTTAGTATTTTAACGAGAAACAAATAGTTGATTGAAAATGAAGTATTTAAGATTAATTTCTAGTCAATTATGTGTTTGCATCATTTTTATCGTATATTTAATGAATTAATAACAATAAACAGAAAATTCACAAAAACGTGGAAAAACGGCAAAATATTGCCTAATTCGATGATATTTTGTTTAAATCACATAAAGGAAAAGGGGATGATAAACGTGAAAATATTGCTAAATTCGATGATTTTTCGTACGAAACAAAACGCAAGAAAACTTGCTTAAAATGCAATATTATGCGAAATTCTGAGATTTGAAGGCTAAATCACATATCGTGATACTACATGAAATAATATCGAAATATTGGTGGAAAAATGAATATATTTACGGAATATCAAACTAAATGATAAACGTGAAAAAGTCACTATTATACCAAATTCGAGGGTTTTAACTTCGAATCATAAAGCGAGGTTTCGTATTATTTAGATCCAAGAAAAGACATATGACAATGTTGTTTCCAATACAAATCATTAAAATTAATGTGCTTTCATTAGAATTAACTAAAATGTTCCTGATTTTCCGTTTATATTACCGATGGAAGATGTACACGTAAAACCGCTCTAATCCGGCTGAAACGTCGATATATGCAATAAAAACAGTACTTCTCCCCTTTTCAATATCTTACTTAGTGTTTTAACGAGAAACAAATAGTGATTGAAAATGAGGTATTTAAGGTTAATTTCTAATCAATTATGTGTTTGCATGATTTTTGTCATATATTTAATGAATAATAACTAATAAACAATAATAACTAATAAACTGAAAATTCACAAAAACGTGGAAAAACGGCAAAATATTGCCTAATTCGATGATATGTGATTAAATCACATAATGGAAAAGGGGATGATAAACGTCAAAATATTGCTAATTTCGATGATTTTTAGTACGAAACAAAATGCAAGAAAACTTGCTTAAAAAAAATATTATACAAAATTCAGAGATATAAAGGCATCACATATCGTGATGCTACATGAAATAGTATCATATATTATGATACTATCATGTATTATGATACTACATGAAATATAATGATAAATTAATCATGTACCTCACGATATGTGGGGTTTCGTATTATTTAGATTAAAGAAAAGACATATGACAATGTTGTTTCCAATACAAATGATAAAGATCAATGTGTTTTCATTAGAATTAACTAAAATGTTCCTGATTTTCAGTTTATATTCCCGATGGAAGATGTACACGTATAACCGCTCTATTCCGGCTGAAACGTCGATATAAGCAATAAAAACCGAACTTCTCCCCTTTTCAATACCTTAATCAGTATTTTAACGAGAAATAAATAGTTGATTGAAAATGAGGTATTTAAGGTTAATATATAATCAAATATGTGTTTGCATGAGTTTTGTCATATATTTAATGAATTAATACTAATAAACTGAAAATTTACAAAAACGTGGAAAAACGATAAAATATTGCCTAATTCGATCATATTTTGATTAAATCACATAAAATAAAAGGGGATGATAAACGTAAAACTATTGCTAAATTCGATGATTTTTAGTACGAAACAAAATGCAAGAAAACTTGTTTAAAATGCAATATTATGCGAAATTCTGAGATATGAAGGCCAAATCACATATCTTGATACTACATGAAATATTATCGAAAAATTGGTAAAAATGAATATATTTACGTAATATCAAACTACATGAAAAAAGTGAAAAAAGTCACTATATAACAAATTTGAGGATTTTAGCTTCGAATCATGAGGCGAGGTTTCGTATTATTTAGATCCAAGAAAAGACATATGACAATGTTGTTTCCAATACAAATGATAAAAATCAATGTGCTTTCATTAGAATTAACTAAAATGTTCCTGATTTTCCGTTTATATTACCGATGGAAGATGTACATGTATAACCGCTCAATTCCGTCTGAAACGTCGATATATGCAATAAAAACCGAACTTCTCCCATTTTCAATACCTTAATCAGTATTTTAACGAGAAACAAATAGTGATTGAAAATGAGGTATTTAAGGTTAATTTCTAATCAATTATGTGTTTGCATGATTTTTGTCATATATTTAATGAATAATAACTAATAAAAAATAATAACTAATAAACTGAAAATTCACAAACACGTGGAAAAACGGCAAAATATTGCCTAATTCGATGATATTTTGATTAAATCACATAAAGGAAAAGGGGATGATAAACGTCAAAATATTGCTAATTTCGATGATATTTTAGTACGAAACAAAATGCAAGAAAACTTGCTTAAAAAAAATATTATGCAAAATTCTGAGATATGAAGGCCAAATCACATATCGTGATGCTACATGAAATAGGATCATATATTATGATACTATCATGTATTATGAAACTACATGAAATAGAATCATGTACCTCACGAAATGTGAGGTTTCGTATTATTTAGATTCAAGAAAAGACATATGACAATGTTGTTTCCAATACATATGATAAAGATCAATGTGTTTTCATTAGAATTAACTAAAATGTTCCTGATTTTCCGTTTATATTACCGATGGAAGATGTACACGTAAAACCGTTCTAATCCCGCTGAAACGTCGATATATGCAATAAAAACAGAACTTCTTCCCTTTTCAATATCTTATTCAGTATTTTAGCGAGAAACAAATAGTTGATTGAAAATGAAGCATTTAAGATTAATTTCTAATCAATTATGTGTTTGCATCATTTTTATCGTATATTTATTGAATTAATAACAATAAACGGAAAATTCACAAAAACGTAGAAAAACGGTAAAATCTTGCCTAATTCGATGATATTTTGTTTAAATCACATAAAAAAAAGGGGGATGATAAACGTCAATATATTGCTAAATTCGATGATTTTTCGTACGAAACAAAACGCAAGAAAACTTGCTGTAAATGCCATATTATTTGAAATTTTGAGATTTGAAGGCTGTATCATGTAGTATCACATATCGTAAAACTACATGAAATAGTATCGAAATATCATTACATTTTATGATGGAAATTTGATGGAAAAACGACTCCATCGAATTTAACAATATTTTGACGTTTATCATCCCCTTTTCCTTTATGTGATTTTAACAAAATATCATCGAATTAGGCAATATTTTGCCGTTTTTCCACGTTTTTGTGAATTTTCAGTTTAATGGTATTAATTCATTAAATATACGATAAAAATGATGCAAACACGTAATTGATTAGATAATAAACTTAAATACTTCATCTTCAATCATCTATTTGTTTCTCGTTGAAATACTGAGTAAGATATTGAAAAGGGGAGAAGTTCGGTTTTTATTGAATATATATCGATGTTTCAGCCGGAATAGAGCGGTTTTACGTGTACATCTTCCATTGTTAATATAAACGGAAAATCAGGAACATTTTAGTAAATTCTAAAGAAAACACATTGATTTTTATCATATATATTGGAAACAACATTGTCATATGTCTTTTCTTGGATCTAAACAATACGAGACCTCGCTTTATGATTCGAAGTTAAAATTCACAAATTTGGAATAAAAGTGACTTTTTTCACGTTTTTCATGGTGTTTGATATAACGTAATTATATTCATTTTTACCAATATTTCGATACTATTTCATGTAGTATCACGATATGTGATTTGGTCTTCATAACCCAGATTTTCGCATAATATTGCATTTTAAGCAAGTTTTCTAGCATTTTGTTTCGAACTAAACATCATCGAATTTAGCAATATTTTGACGTTTATCATCCCCTTTTCCCTTATGTGATTTAAACAAAATATCGTCGAATTAGGCAATATATTGCCGTTTTTCCACGTTTCTGTGAATTTTCAGTTTATTGGTATTAATCCATTAAATATACGATAAAAATGATGCAAACACACAATTGATTAGATAATAACCTTAAATACTTCATCTTCAATCATCTATTTGTTTCTCATTGAAATACTGAGTAATATATTGAAAAGGAGAGAAGCTCGGTTTTTATTGCATATATCTACGATTCAGCCGGAATAGAGCGGTTTTAATACTGAGTAAGAAATACTGAGTAAGATATTGAAAAGGGGAGAAGTTCGGTTTTTATTGCATATATCGACGTTTCAGCCGGAATTGTGCGGTTTTATGTGTACATCTTCCATCAGTAATATAAACGGAAAATCAGGAACATTTTAGTTCATTCTAATGAAAACACATTGATTATTATCATTTGTATTGGAAACAACATTGTCATATGTCTTTTCTTGGATCTAAATAATACGAAACCTCGCTCTATGATTTGAAGTTAAAATACTCAAATTTGGAATAATATTGACTTTTTTCACGTTAATCATGTAGTTTGATATTACGTAAATATATTCATTTTTACCAATATTTGGATTCTTTTTCATGTAGTATCTCGACATGTGATTTGGCCTTCAAATCTCAGAAATTCGCATAATATTGCATTTTAAGCAAGTTTTCTTGCATTTTGTTTCGTACTATAAATCATCGAATTTAGTAATATTTTGACTTTTATCATCCCCCTTTTCCTTTATGTGATTTAAACAAAATATCATCGCATTAGGCAATATTTTGCCGTTTTTCCACGTTTCTGTGAATTTTCAGTTTATTGGTATTAATCCATTATATATACGATAAAAATGATGCAAACACATAATTGATTAGATAATAACCTTAAACACTTCATCTTCAATCATCTATTTGTTTCTCATTGAAATACTGAGTAATATATTGAAAAGGAGAGAAGCTCGGTTTTTATTGCATATATCGACGTTTCAGCCGGAATAGAGCGGTTTTACGTGTACATCTTCCATCGGTAATATAAACGGAAAATAAGGAACATTTTAGTTCATTCTAATGAAAACACATTGATTTTTATCATTTGTATTGGAAACAACATTGTCATATGTCTTTTCTTGGATCTAAATAATACGAAACCTCGCTTTATGATTCGAAGTTAAAATCCACAAACTTGGAATAATAGTGACTTTTTTCACGTTTTTCATGTTGTTTGATATTACGTAATTATATTCAGTTTTACCAATATTTCGATACTATTTCATGTAGTATCACGATATGTGATTTGGTCTTCATAACCCAGATTTTCGCATAATATTGCATTTTAAGCAAGTTTCCTTGCATTTTGTTTCGTACTAAACATCATCGAATTTAGCAATATTTTGACGTTTATCATCCCCTTTTCCTTTATGTTATTTTAACAAAATATCATCGAATTAGGCAATATTTTGCTGTTTTTCCACGTTTGTGTGAATTTTCAGTTTATTGGAAATAATTCATTAAATATACGATAAAAATGATGCAAACACGTAATTGATTAGATTCTTAATTGATTAAACTTAAATACTTCATCTTTAATCATCTATTTGTTTCTCGTTGAAATACTGAAAAAGATATTGAAAAGGGAAGAAGTTCGGTTTTTATTGCATATATCGACGTTTCAGCCGGAATTGTGCGGTTTTACGTGTACATCTTCAATCGGAAATATAAACCGAAAATCAGGAATATTTTAGTTAATTCTAATGAAAACACATTGATTTTTATCATTTGTATTGGAAACAACATTGTCATATGTCTTTTCGTGGATCTAAATAATATAAAACCTAGCTCTATAATTAGAAGTTAAAACCTCAAATTTGGTTTAATAGTGACTTTTTTCACGTTTTTCATGTAGTTTGATATTACGTAAAAATATTCATTTTTACCAATATTTCGATACTTTTTCATGTAGTATCTCGATATGTGATTTGGCCTTCAAATCTCAGAATTTCGCATAATATTGCATTTTAAGCAAGTTTTCTTGCATTTTGTTTCGTACTATAAATCATCGAATTTAGTAATATTTTGACTTTTATCATCCCCCTTTTCCTTTATGTGATTTAAACAAAATATCATCGAATTAGGCAATATTTTGCCGTTTTTCCACGTTTTTGTGAATTTTCAGTTTATTGGTATTAATCCATTAAATATACGATAAAAATGATGCAAACACATAATTGATTAGATAACAACCTTAAATACTTCATCTTCAATCATCTATTTGTTTCTCATTGAAATACTGAGTAATATATTGAAAAGGAGAGAAGCTCGGTTTTTATTGCATATATCGACGTTTCAGCCGGAATAGAGCGGTTTTAATACTGAGTAAGAAATACTGAGTAAGATATTAAAAAGGGGAGAAGTTCGGTTTTTATTGCATATATCGAAGTTTCAGCCGGAATTGTGCGGTTTTACGTGTACATCTTCCATCGGTAATATAAACTGAAAATCAGGAACATTTTAGTTCATTCTAATGAAAACACATTGATTTTTATCATTTGTATTGGAAACAACATTGTCATATGTCTTTTCTTGGATCTAAATAATACGAAACCTCGCTCTATGATTCGAAGTTAAAATACTCAAATTTGGAATAATATTGACTTTTTTCACGTTTATCATGTAGTTTGATATTGCGTAAATATATTCATTTTTACCAATATTTGGATTCTTTTTCATGTAGTATCTCGACATGTGATTTGGCCTTCAAATCTCAGAAATTCGCATAATATTTCATTTTAAGCAAGTTTTCTTGCATTTATTTTCGTACTAAATATCATCGAATTAAGCAATATTTTGACGTTTATCATCCCCCTTTCCTTTATGTGATTTAAACAAAATATCATCGAATTAAGCAATATTTTGCCGTTTTTCAACGTTTTTGTGAATTTTCAGTTTATTGGTATTAATTCATTAAATATACGATAAAAATGATACAAACACGTAATTGATTAGATAATAAACTTAAATACTTCATCTACAATCATCTATTTGTTTCTCGTTGAAATACTGAGTAAGATATTGAAAAGGGAAGAAGTTAGGCTTTTATTGCATATATCGACGTTTCAGCCGGAATTGTGCGATTTTACGTGTACATCTTCCATCGGTAATATAAACGGAAAATAAGGAACATTTTAGTTCATTCTAATGAAAACACATTGATTTTTATCATTTGTATTGGAAACAACATTGTCATATGTCTTTTCGTGGATCTAAATAATATAAAACCTAGCTCTATGATTAGAAGTTAAAACCTCAAATTTGGTATAATTGTGACTTTTTTCACGTTTTTCATGTAGTTTGATATTACGTAAATATATTCATTCTTACCAATATTTCGATACTTTTTTCATGTAGTATCTCGATATGTGATTTGGCCTTCAAATCTCAGGATTTCGCATAATATTGCATTTTAAGCAAGTTTTCTTGCATTTTGTTTCGTACTATAAATCATCGAATTTAGTAATATTTTGACGTTTATCATCCCCCTTTTCCTTTATGTGATATAAACAAAATATTATCGAATTAGGCAATATTTTGCTGTTTTTCCACGTTTTTGTGAATTTTCAGTTTATTGGTATTAATTCATAAAATATACGATAAAAATTATACAAACACATAATTGATTAGATAATAACCTTAAATACTACATTTTCAATCATCTATTTGTTTCTCGTTGAAACACCTTGAAAGATATTGAAAAGGGGAGAAGTTCGGTTTTTATTGCATATATTGACCTTTTAGACGGAATAGAGCGTTTTTACGTGTACATCTTTCTTTGGTAATATAAACGTAAAATCAGGAACATTTTAGTTAATTCTAATGAAAACACATTGATTTTTATCATTTGTATTGGAAACAACATTGTCATATGTCTTTTCTTGGATCTAAATAATACGAAACCTCGCTTTATGATTCGAAGTTAAAATCCACAAACTTGGAATAATAGTGACTTTTTAACGTTTTTCATGTTGTTTGATATTACGTAATTATATTCAGTTTTACCAATATTTCGATACTATTTCATGTAGTATCACGATATGTGATTTGGTCTTCATAACCCAGATTTTCGCATAATTTTGCATTTTAAGCAAGTTTTCTTGCATTTTGTTTCGTACTAAACATCATCGAATTTAGCAATATTTTGACGTTTATCATCCCCTTTTCCTTTATGTTATTTTAAAAAAATATCATCGAATTAGGCAATATTTTGCCGTTTTTCCACGTTTGTGTGAATTTTCAGTTTATTGGAATTAATTCATTAAATATACGATAAAAATGATGCAAACACGTAATTGATTAGATTCTTAATTGATTAAACTTAAATACTTCATCTTTAATCATCTATTTGTTTCTCGTTGAAATACTGAAAAAGATATTGAAAAGGGAAGAAGTTCGGTTTTTATTGCATATATCGACGTTTCAGCCGGAATTGTGCGGTTTTACGTGTACATCTTCAATCGGAAATATAAATCGAAAATCAGGAATATTTTAGTTAATTTTAATGAAAACACATTGATTTTTATCATTTGTATTGGAAACAACATTGTCATATGTCTTTTCGTGGATCTAAATAATATAAAACCTAGTTCTATGATTAGAAGTTAAAACCTCAAATTTGGTATAATAGTGACTTTTTTCACGTTTTTCATGTAGGTTGATATTACGTAAAAATATTCATTTTTACCAATATTTCGATACTTTTTCATGTAGTATCTCGATATGTGATTTGGCCTTCAAATCTCAGAATTTCGCATAATATTGCATTTTAAGCAAGTTTTCTTGCGTTTTGTTTCGTACTATAAATCATCGAATTTAGTAATATTTTGACTTTTATCATCCCCCTTTTCCTTTATGTGATTTAAACAAAATATCATCGAATTAGGCAATATTTTGCCGTTTTTCCACGTTTTTGTGAATTTTCAGTTTATTGGTATTAATCCATTAAATATACGATAAAAATGATGCAAACACATAATTGATTAGATAATAACCTTAAACACTTCATCTTCAATCATCTATTTGTTTCTCATTGAAATACTGAGTAATATATTGAAAAGGAGAGAAGCTCGGTTTTTATTGCATATATCGACGTTTCAGCCGGAATAGAGCGGTTTTACGTGTACATCTTCCATCGGTAATATAAACGGAAAATAAGGAACATTTTAGTTCATTCTAATGAAAACACATTGATTTTTATCATTTGTATTGGAAACAACATTGTCATATGTCTTTTCTTGGATCTAAATAATACGAAACCTCGCTCTATGATACGAAGTTAAAATCCTGAAATTTGGAATAATATTGACTTTTTTCACGTTTATCATGTAGTTTGATATTACGTAAATATATTCATTTTTACTAATATTTCGATACTATTTCATGTAGTATCACGATATGTGATTTGGCCTTCATATCTCAGATTTTCGTATAATATTGCTTTTTAAGCAAGTTTTCTTGCATTTATTTTCGTACTAAATATCATCGAATTAAGCAATATTTTGACGTTTATCATCCCCCTTTCCTTTATGTGATTTAAACAAAATATCATCGAATTAAGCAATATTTTGCCGTTTTCAACGTTTTTGTGAATTTTCAGTTTATTGGTATTAATTCATTAAATATACGATAAAAATGATACAAACACGTAATTGATTAGATAATAAACTTAAATACTTCATCTACAATCATCTATTTGTTTCTCGTTGAAATACTGAGTAAGATATTGAAAAGGGAAGAAGTTCGGTTTTTATTGCATATATCGACGTTTCAGCCGGAATTGTGCGATTTTACGTGTACTTCTTCCATCGGTAATATAAACGGAAAATAAGGAACATTTAAGTTCATTCTAATGAAAACACATTGATTTTTAGCATTTGTATTGGAAACAACATTGTCATATGTCTTTTCGTGGATCTAAATAATATAAAACCTAGCTCTATGATTAGAAGTTAAAACCTCAAATATGGTATAATAGTGACTTTTTTCACGTTTTTCATGTAGTTTGATATTACGTAAATATATTCATTTTTACCAATATTTCGATACTTTTTCATGTAGTATCTCGATATGTGATTTGGCCTTCAAATCTCAGAATTTCGCATAATATTGCATTTTAAGCAAGTTTTCTTGCATTTTGTTTCGTACTATAAATCATCGAATTTAGTAATATTTTGACGTTTATCATCCCCCTTTTCCTTTATGTGATATAAACAAAATATCATCGAATTAGGCAATATTTTGCTGTTTTTCCACGTTTTTGTGAATTTTCAGTTTATTGGTATTAATTCATAAAATATACGATAAAAATGATACAAACACATAATTGATTAGATAATAACCTTAAATACTACATTTTCAATCATCTATTTGTTTCTCGTTGAAATACCTAGAAAGATAAAGCGAGGTTTCGCTTTATCATAAATCATAATTTCGCTTTATCATAAATCATAAAGCGAGGGATCTAAATAATAATTTAGATCCAAGAAAAGACATATGACAATGTTGTTTCTAATGCAATTGATAAAAATCAAAATGTTTTCATTAGAATGAACTAAAATGTTCCACACTTTAAGTTTATATTACCGACGGAAGATGTACACGTAAAACCGCTCTAATCCGGCTGAAACGTCGATATATGCAATAAAAACAGAAATTCTCCCCTTTTCATTATCTTACTCAGTATTTTAACGAGAAACAAATAGTTGATTGAAAATGAAGTATTTAAGGTTAATTTCTAATCAATTATGTGTTTGCATCATTTTTATCGTATATTTATTGAATTAATACCAATAAACTGAAAATTCACAGAAACGTGGAAAAACGGCAAAAAATTGCCTAATTCGATGATATTTTGTTTATATCACATTAAGGAAAAGGGAGATGTTAAACGTCAAAATATTACTAAATTCGATGATTTTTAGTACGAAACAAAATGCAAGAAAACTTGCTTAAAATGCAATATTATGCGAAATTCTGAGATTTGAAGGCCAAATCACATATCGTGATACTACATGAAATAGTATCGAAATATTGGTAAAAATGTATATATTTATGTAATATCAAACTACATGAAAAACGTTAAAAAATCAATATTATTCCAAATTTGAGGATTTTAACTTCGAATCATAGAGCGAGGTTTCGTAGTATTTAGATCCAAGAAAAGACATATGACAATGTTGTTTCCAATACAAATGATAAAAATCAATGTGTTTTCATTAGAATTAACTTAAATGTTCCTCATTTTTCGTTTATATTACCGATGGAAGATGTACACGCAAAACCGCTCTATTCCGGCTGAAACGTCGATATATGCAATAAAAACCGAACTTCTTCCCTTTTCAATATCTTACTCAGTATTTCAACGAGAAACAAATAGATGATTGTAGATGAAGTATTTAAGTTTATTATCTAATCAATTACGTGTTTGTATCATTTTTATCGTATATTTAATGAATTAATACCAATAAACTGAAAATTTACAATAACGTGGAAAAACAGCAAAATATTGCCTAATTCGATAATATTTTGTTTATATCACATAAAGGAAAAGGGAGATGATGAACGTCAAAATATTACTAAATTCGATGATTTTTAGTACGAAACAAAATGCAAGAAAACTTGCTTAAAATGTAATATTATGCGAAATTCTGAGATTTGAAGGCCAAATCACATATCGTGATACTACATGAAATAGTGTCGAAATATTGGTGAAAATGAATATATTTACGTAATATCAAACTACATGAAAAAGGTGAAAAAAGTCACTATTGAACCACTAAGTCACTAAGGATTTTAACTTCGAATCATAAAGCGAGGTTTCGTATTATTTAGATCCAAGAAAAGACATATGACAATGTTGTTTCGAATGCAAATGATAAAAACCAATGTGTTTTCATTAGAATGAACTAAAATGTTCCTGATTTTCCGTTTATATTAATGATGGAAGATGTACACGTAAAACCGCACAATTCCGGCTGAAACGTCGATATATGCAATAAAAAGCGAACCTTCCACATTTTCAATATCTTACTCAGTATTTCAACGAGAAACAAATAGACGATTGAAGATGAAGTATTTAAGTTTATTATCTAATTAATTACGTGTTTGCATCATTTTTATCGTATATTTAATGAATAAATACCAATAAACTGAAAATTCACAAAAACGTGGAAAAACGACAAAATATTGCCTAATTCGATATTATTTTGTTTATATCACATTAAGGAAAAGGGGGATGATAAACGTCAAAATAGTGCTAAATTCGATGATGTTTAGTACGAAACAAAATGCAAGAAAACTTGCTTAAAATGTAATATTATGCGAAAATCGGAGATTTGAATGCCAAATCACATATCGTGAGGAAACATAAAGTAGTATCGAAATATTGGTAAAAAACGAATATATTTACGTAAAATCACACCATATGAAAAACGTGCAAAAGTCACTATTTTACCATATTTGAGGATTTTAACTTCAAATCATTGAGCGGGGTTTCGTATTATTTAGATCCAAGAAAAGACATATGACAATGTTGTTTCCAATACAAATGATATAAATCAATGTGTTTTCATTTGAATTGCCTAAAATGTTCCTGATTTTCCGTTTATATTACCGACGGAAGATGTACACGTAAAACCGTTCAATTCCAGCTGAAACGTCGATATATGCAATAAAAACCGAACTTCTCCCCTTTTCAATATCTTACTCAGTATTTTAACGAGAAACGAATAGTCGATTGAAAATGAGGTATTTAAGGTTAATTTCTAATAAATTACGTGTTTGCATCATTTTTATCGTATATTTAATGTATTAATAACAATAAACTGAAAATTCACAAAAACGTTGAAAAACGGCAAAATATTGCCTAATTCGATGATATTTTGTTTAAATCACATAAAGGAAAAGGGGATGATAAACGTCAAAATATTACTAAATTCGATGTTTTTTAGTTCGAAACAAAATGCAAGAAAACTTGCTTAAAATGCAGTATTATGCAATATTCTGATATATGAAGGCCAAATCACATATCGTGATACTACATGAAATAGTATCGAAATATTAGTGAAAATGAATATATTTACGTAATATCAAACTACATGAAAAACGTGAAAAAAGTCACTATTATGCCAAATTTGAGAATTTTAACTCCGAATCATAGAGCGAGGTTTCGTATTATTTAGATTCAAGAAAAGACATATGACAATGTTGTTTCCAATACAAATGATAAAAATCAATGTGTTTTCATTAGAATGAACTAAAATGTTCCTGATTTTCCGTTAATATTACCGACAGAGGATGTAAACGTAAAACCGTTCTAATCCGGCTGAAACGTCGATATATGCAATAAAAACAGAAATTCTCCCCTTTCTTACTCAGTATTTTAACGAGAAACAAATAGTTGATTGAAAATGAAGTATTTAAGGTTAATTTCAAATCAATTATATGTTTGCAACATTTTTATCGTATAATTATATGATTAATAACCATAAACTGAAAATTTACAAAAACGTGGAAAAACAGCAAAATATTGATTAATTCGAGGATATTTTGTTTATATCACATAAAGGAAAAGGGGATGATAAACGTCAAAATATTACTAAATTCGATGATGTTTAGTACGAAACAAAATGCAAGAAAACTTGCTTAAAATGCAATATTATGCGAAATTCGGAGATTTTAAGGCCAAATTACATATCGTGATACTACATGAAATAGTATCGAAATATTGGTAAAAATGAATATATTTACGTAATATCAAACTACATGAAAAACGTGAAAAAAGTCAATATTATTCCAAATTTGAGGATTTTAACTTCGAAATATAGAGCGAGGTTTCGTATTATTTAGATCCAAGAAAAAACATATGACAATGTTGTTTCCAATACAAATGATAAAAATAAATGTGTTTTCATTAGAATTAACTTAAATGTTCCTCATTTTTCGTTTATATTACCGATGGAAGATGTACACGTAAAACCGCTCTATTCTAGCTAAAATGTCGATATATGCAATAAAAACCGAACTTCTCCCCTTTTCAATATCTTAATCAGTATTTCAACGAGAAACAAATAGACGATTGAAAATGAAAAATAAAAAGCCGTAATTTCAAACTGCGAATACGTGCAGAGAGTCAGAATTTGGCTCCAAAATATGGCTCAAGCGTCGAATTTGGGATGTTTTCGATATTTTGAAAACTGCATGGAGGGTTTGGGCAAAATGTGGTCCATCGCCGCTCTTAGTAATTTGCATATTTTCGGTATAAACAGACGTAAATTCAAACTGCGAGTCCGTGCAGAGAGCTCGACTTTGGCTCCAAAATATGGCTCAAGCGTCGAATTTTAGATGTTTGGGATGTTTTGTAAACTGCAGGGGGGGTTTGAGCAAAATGTGACCTATCGCCGCTCTCAGTAATTGACTTATTTTCGGTATAAAATGTCGTAATTTCAAAATGCGAATATGTGCAGAGAACCAGAATTTGGCTCCAAAATAATTCTCAAGGGTCGAATTTGGGATGCTTGGGATATTTTGAAAACTGCAGGGAGTGTTTGGGCAGAATGTGATCCATTGCCGCTTTCAGTAATTGTCATGTTTTCATTATAAAAAGTCGTAATTTCAAACTGCGAATACGCGCAGAAAGCTAGAATTTGGTTCCAAAATATATCTCAAAGGTCGAATTTGGGATGTTTGGGATATTTTGTAAACTGCAGGGGGGTTTGGGCAAAATATGACCCATCGCTTCTTTCAGTAATTGACATATTTTCAAGCGTCAAATTTATTATGTTTGGGACAATAAGTCGTAATTTCAAACTGCGAATATGTGCAGAGAGCCAGAATTTTGCTCCAAAATAATTCTCAAGGGTCGAATTTGGGATGTTTGGGATATTTTTAAAACTGCAGGGAGGGTTTGAGCAAAATATGATCCATCGTCGCTCTCAGTAATTGGCATATTTTCGGTATAAAAAGTCGTAATTTGTAACTGCGAATACGTGAAGCGAGCCAGAATTTGGCTCCAAAATATGGCTCAAGCGTTGAATTTGGGATGTTTGGGATATTTTGGAAACTGCAGGGAGGGTTTGGGCAAAATGTGATCTATCGCCGATTTCAGTAATTGGCTTATTTTCGGTATAAAATGTCGTAAGTTCATAATGCGAATACGTGCAGAGAGCCAGAATTTGGCTTTAAAATATGGCTAAAGCGTCGAATTTGGGATGTTTGGGATATTTTGAAAACTGCAGGAGGGTTTGGGTAAAATGTGACCCATCGACCCTCTCAGTAATTGACATATTTGCCGTTTTTTCACGTTTTTGTGAATTTTCAGTTTATTGGTATTAATTCAATAAATATTCGATAAAAATGATGCAAACACGTAATTGATTAAAAATTAACCTTAAATACTTATATATATATCGACGTTTCAACCGAAATAGAGCGGTTTTACGTGTACATCTTCCATCGGTAATATAAACGAAAAATCAGGACCATTTTTGTTAATTCAAATGAAAACACATTGATTTTTATCATTTGTCTTGGAAACAACATTGTCATATGTCTTTTCTTAGATTTAAATAATACGAAACCTCGCTTTATGATTCGAAGTTAAAATCCTCAAATTTGGAATAATATTGACTTTTTTCACGTTTTTCATGTAGTTTGATACTACGTATATATATTCATTTTTACCAATATTTCGATACTATTTCATGTAGTATCACGATATGGGATTTGGCCTTCAAATCTCAGAATTTTGCATTATATTGCATTTTAAGCAAGTTTTCTTGCAGTTTGTTTCGTACTAAAAATCATCGATTTCAGTAATATTTTGACGTTTATTATCCCCTTTTTCCTTTTTTTTCCTGTTTTTATTGCATATATCGACGTTTCAGCCGGAATAGAGCGGTTTTACGTGAACATCTTCCATCGGTAATATAAACGAAAAATCAGGAACATTTTAGTTAATTCTAATGAAAACACATTCATTTTTATCATAAAATGATAAACGTCAAAATATTACTAAATTTGATGATTTATAGTACGAAACAAAATGCAAGAAAACTTGCTTAAAATGTGATATTATGCGAAATTCTGAGATTTAAAGGCCAAATCACATATCGTGTAACTACATGTAAAAGTATCGAAATATTGGTAAAAATGTATATATTTACGTAATATCAAACTACATGAAAAACGTGAAAAAAGTCACTATTAAACCAAATTTAAGAATTTTAACTTCGAATCATAAAGCGAGGTTTCGCATTATTTAGATCCAACAAAAGACATATGACAATGTTGTTTCCAATACAAATGATAAAAATCAATGTGTTTTCATTAGAATGAACTAAAATGTTCATGATTTTCCGTTTATATTACAGATAGAAGATGTACACGTAAAACCGCACAATTCCGGCTGTAACGTCTATATATGCAATAAAAACCGAATTTCTCCCCTTTTCAATATCTTACTCAGTATTTCAACGAGCAACAAATAGATGATTGAAGATGAAGTTTTTTAGTTTATTATCTAATCAATTACGTGTTTGCATCATTTTTATCGTATATTTAATGAATTAATACGAATAAACTGAAAATTCACAAAAACGGGGAAAAACGGGAAAATATTGCCTAATTCGATGAGAAACAAATAATTGATTGAAAATGAAGTATTTAAGGTTAATTTCTAATCAATTATGTGTTTGCATCATTTTATCGTATAATTTATCGTATAATTAATGAATTAATAACAATAAACTGGAAATTTACAAAAACGTGAAAAAACAGTAAAATACTGCCTAATTTGATGATATTTTGTTTAAATCACATAAAGGAAAAGGGGATGATAAACGTCAAAATATTACTAAATTCGATGATGTTTAGTACGAAACAAAATGCAAGAAAACTTGCTTAAAATGCAATATTATGCGAAATTCTGAGATTTGAAGGCCAAATCACATATCGTGATACTACATGAAATAGTATCGAAATATTGGTAAAAATGTATATATTTATGTAATATCAAACTACATGAAAAACGTTAAAAAATCAATATTATTCCAAATTTGAGGATTTTAACTTCGAATCATAGAGCGAGGTTTCGTAGTATTTAGATCCAAGAAAAGACATATGACAATGTTGTTTCCAATACAAATGATAAAAATCAATGTGTTTTCATTAGAATTAACTTAAATGTTCCTCATTTTTCGTTTATATTACCGATGGAAGATGTACACGCAAAACCGCTCTATTCCGGCTGAAACGTCGATATATGCAATAAAAACCGAACTTCTTCCCTTTTCAATATCTTACTCAGTATTTCAACGAGAAACAAATAGATGATTGTAGATGAAGTATTTAAGTTTATTATCTAATCAATTACGTGTTTGTATCATTTTTATCGTATATTTAATGAATTAATACCAATAAACTGAAAATTTACAATAACGTGGAAAAACAGCAAAATATTGCCTAATTCGATAATATTTTGTTTATATCACATAAAGGAAAAGGGAGATGATGAACGTCAAAATATTACTAAATTCGATGATTTTTAGTACGAAACAAAATGCAAGAAAACTTGCTTAAAATGTAATATTATGCGAAATTCTGAGATTTGAAGGCCAAATCACATATCGTGATACTACATGAAATAGTGTCGAAATATTGGTGAAAATGAATATATTTACGTAATATCAAACTACATGAAAAAGGTGAAAAAAGTCACTATTGAACCACTAAGTCACTAAGGATTTTAACTTCGAATCATAAAGCGAGGTTTCGTATTATTTAGATCCAAGAAAAGACATATGACAATGTTGTTTCGAATGCAAATGATAAAAACCAATGTGTTTTCATTAGAATGAACTAAAATGTTCCTGATTTTCCGTTTATATTAATGATGGAAGATGTACACGTAAAACCGCACAATTCCGGCTGAAACGTCGATATATGCAATAAAAAGCGAACCTTCCACATTTTCAATATCTTACTCAGTATTTCAACGAGAAACAAATAGACGATTGAAGATGAAGTATTTAAGTTTATTATCTAATTAATTACGTGTTTGCATCATTTTTATCGTATATTTAATGAATAAATACCAATAAACTGAAAATTCACAAAAACGTGGAAAAACGACAAAATATTGCCTAATTCGATATTATTTTGTTTATATCACATTAAGGAAAAGGGGGATGATAAACGTCAAAATAGTGCTAAATTCGATGATGTTTAGTACGAAACAAAATGCAAGAAAACTTGCTTAAAATGTAATATTATGCGAAAATCGGAGATTTGAATGCCAAATCACATATCGTGAGGAAACATAAAGTAGTATCGAAATATTGGTAAAAAACGAATATATTTACGTAAAATCACACCATATGAAAAACGTGCAAAAGTCACTATTTTACCATATTTGAGGATTTTAACTTCAAATCATTGAGCGGGGTTTCGTATTATTTAGATCCAAGAAAAGACATATGACAATGTTGTTTCCAATACAAATGATATAAATCAATGTGTTTTCATTTGAATTGCCTAAAATGTTCCTGATTTTCCGTTTATATTACCGACGGAAGATGTACACGTAAAACCGTTCAATTCCAGCTGAAACGTCGATATATGCAATAAAAACCGAACTTCTCCCCTTTTCAATATCTTACTCAGTATTTTAACGAGAAACGAATAGTCGATTGAAAATGAGGTATTTAAGGTTAATTTCTAATAAATTACGTGTTTGCATCATTTTTATCGTATATTTAATGTATTAATAACAATAAACTGAAAATTCACAAAAACGTTGAAAAACGGCAAAATATTGCCTAATTCGATGATATTTTGTTTAAATCACATAAAGGAAAAGGGGATGATAAACGTCAAAATATTACTAAATTCGATGTTTTTTAGTTCGAAACAAAATGCAAGAAAACTTGCTTAAAATGCAGTATTATGCAATATTCTGATATATGAAGGCCAAATCACATATCGTGATACTACATGAAATAGTATCGAAATATTAGTGAAAATGAATATATTTACGTAATATCAAACTACATGAAAAACGTGAAAAAAGTCACTATTATGCCAAATTTGAGAATTTTAACTCCGAATCATAGAGCGAGGTTTCGTATTATTTAGATTCAAGAAAAGACATATGACAATGTTGTTTCCAATACAAATGATAAAAATCAATGTGTTTTCATTAGAATGAACTAAAATGTTCCTGATTTTCCGTTAATATTACCGACAGAGGATGTAAACGTAAAACCGTTCTAATCCGGCTGAAACGTCGATATATGCAATAAAAACAGAAATTCTCCCCTTTCTTACTCAGTATTTTAACGAGAAACAAATAGTTGATTGAAAATGAAGTATTTAAGGTTAATTTCAAATCAATTATATGTTTGCAACATTTTTATCGTATAATTATATGATTAATAACCATAAACTGAAAATTTACAAAAACGTGGAAAAACAGCAAAATATTGATTAATTCGAGGATATTTTGTTTATATCACATAAAGGAAAAGGGGATGATAAACGTCAAAATATTACTAAATTCGATGATGTTTAGTACGAAACAAAATGCAAGAAAACTTGCTTAAAATGCAATATTATGCGAAATTCGGAGATTTTAAGGCCAAATTACATATCGTGATACTACATGAAATAGTATCGAAATATTGGTAAAAATGAATATATTTACGTAATATCAAACTACATGAAAAACGTGAAAAAAGTCAATATTATTCCAAATTTGAGGATTTTAACTTCGAAATATAGAGCGAGGTTTCGTATTATTTAGATCCAAGAAAAAACATATGACAATGTTGTTTCCAATACAAATGATAAAAATAAATGTGTTTTCATTAGAATTAACTTAAATGTTCCTCATTTTTCGTTTATATTACCGATGGAAGATGTACACGTAAAACCGCTCTATTCTAGCTAAAATGTCGATATATGCAATAAAAACCGAACTTCTCCCCTTTTCAATATCTTAATCAGTATTTCAACGAGAAACAAATAGACGATTGAAAATGAAAAATAAAAAGCCGTAATTTCAAACTGCGAATACGTGCAGAGAGTCAGAATTTGGCTCCAAAATATGGCTCAAGCGTCGAATTTGGGATGTTTTCGATATTTTGAAAACTGCATGGAGGGTTTGGGCAAAATGTGGTCCATCGCCGCTCTTAGTAATTTGCATATTTTCGGTATAAACAGACGTAAATTCAAACTGCGAGTCCGTGCAGAGAGCTCGACTTTGGCTCCAAAATATGGCTCAAGCGTCGAATTTTAGATGTTTGGGATGTTTTGTAAACTGCAGGGGGGGTTTGAGCAAAATGTGACCTATCGCCGCTCTCAGTAATTGACTTATTTTCGGTATAAAATGTCGTAATTTCAAAATGCGAATATGTGCAGAGAACCAGAATTTGGCTCCAAAATAATTCTCAAGGGTCGAATTTGGGATGCTTGGGATATTTTGAAAACTGCAGGGAGTGTTTGGGCAGAATGTGATCCATTGCCGCTTTCAGTAATTGTCATGTTTTCATTATAAAAAGTCGTAATTTCAAACTGCGAATACGCGCAGAAAGCTAGAATTTGGTTCCAAAATATATCTCAAAGGTCGAATTTGGGATGTTTGGGATATTTTGTAAACTGCAGGGGGGTTTGGGCAAAATATGACCCATCGCTTCTTTCAGTAATTGACATATTTTCAAGCGTCAAATTTATTATGTTTGGGACAATAAGTCGTAATTTCAAACTGCGAATATGTGCAGAGAGCTAGAATTTTGCTCCAAAATAATTCTCAAGGGTCGAATTTGGGATGTTTGGGATATTTTTAAAACTGCAGGGAGGGTTTGAGCAAAATATGATCCATCGTCGCTCTCAGTAATTGGCATATTTTCGGTATAAAAAGTCGTAATTTGTAACTGCGAATACGTGAAGCGAGCCAGAATTTGGCTCCAAAATATGGCTCAAGCGTTGAATTTGGGATGTTTGGGATATTTTGGAAACTGCAGGGAGGGTTTGGGCAAAATGTGATCTATCGCCGATTTCAGTAATTGGCTTATTTTCGGTATAAAATGTCGTAAGTTCATAATGCGAATACGTGCAGAGAGCCAGAATTTGGCTTTAAAATATGGCTAAAGCGTCGAATTTGGGATGTTTGGGATATTTTGAAAACTGCAGGAGGGTTTGGGTAAAATGTGACCCATCGACCCTCTCAGTAATTGACATATTTGCCGTTTTTTCACGTTTTTGTGAATTTTCAGTTTATTGGTATTAATTCAATAAATATTCGATAAAAATGATGCAAACACGTAATTGATTAAAAATTAACCTTAAATACTTATATATATATCGACGTTTCAACCGAAATAGAGCGGTTTTACGTGTACATCTTCCATCGGTAATATAAACGAAAAATCAGGACCATTTTTGTTAATTCAAATGAAAACACATTGATTTTTATCATTTGTCTTGGAAACAACATTGTCATATGTCTTTTCTTAGATTTAAATAATACGAAACCTCGCTTTATGATTCGAAGTTAAAATCCTCAAATTTGGAATAATATTGACTTTTTTCACGTTTTTCATGTAGTTTGATACTACGTATATATATTCATTTTTACCAATATTTCGATACTATTTCATGTAGTATCACGATATGGGATTTGGCCTTCAAATCTCAGAATTTTGCATTATATTGCATTTTAAGCAAGTTTTCTTGCAGTTTGTTTCGTACTAAAAATCATCGATTTCAGTAATATTTTGACGTTTATTATCCCCTTTTTCCTTTTTTTTTCCTGTTTTTATTGCATATATCGACGTTTCAGCCGGAATAGAGCGGTTTTACGTGAACATCTTCCATCGGTAATATAAACGAAAAATCAGGAACATTTTAGTTAATTCTAATGAAAACACATTCATTTTTATCATAAAATGATAAACGTCAAAATATTACTAAATTTGATGATTTATAGTACGAAACAAAATGCAAGAAAACTTGCTTAAAATGTGATATTATGCGAAATTCTGAGATTTAAAGGCCAAATCACATATCGTGTAACTACATGTAAAAGTATCGAAATATTGGTAAAAATGTATATATTTACGTAATATCAAACTACATGAAAAACGTGAAAAAAGTCACTATTAAACCAAATTTAAGAATTTTAACTTCGAATCATAAAGCGAGGTTTCGCATTATTTAGATCCAACAAAAGACATATGACAATGTTGTTTCCAATACAAATGATAAAAATCAATGTGTTTTCATTAGAATGAACTAAAATGTTCATGATTTTCCGTTTATATTACAGATAGAAGATGTACACGTAAAACCGCACAATTCCGGCTGTAACGTCTATATATGCAATAAAAACCGAATTTCTCCCCTTTTCAATATCTTACTCAGTATTTCAACGAGCAACAAATAGATGATTGAAGATGAAGTTTTTTAGTTTATTATCTAATCAATTACGTGTTTGCATCATTTTTATCGTATATTTAATGAATTAATACGAATAAACTGAAAATTCACAAAAACGGGGAAAAACGGGAAAATATTGCCTAATTCGATGAGAAACAAATAATTGATTGAAAATGAAGTATTTAAGGTTAATTTCTAATCAATTATGTGTTTGCATCATTTTATCGTATAATTTATCGTATAATTAATGAATTAATAACAATAAACTGGAAATTTACAAAAACGTGAAAAAACAGTAAAATACTGCCTAATTTGATGATATTTTGTTTAAATCACATAAAAGAAAAGGGGATGATAAACGTCAAAATATTGCTAAATTCGATGATGTTTAGTACGAAACAAAATGCAAGAAAACTTGCTTCAAATGCAATATTATGCAAAAATCTGAGATATAAAGGGAAAATCACATATCGTGAGAAAACATGAAGTAGTATCGAAATATTGGTAAAAACGAATATATTTACGTAAAATCACACCATATGAAAAACGTGGAAAAGCCACTATTTTACAATATTTGAGGATTTTAACTTCAAATCATAGAGCGGGGTTTCGTATTATTTAAATCCAAGAAAAGACATATGACAATGTTGTTTCCAATACAAATGATATAAATCAATGTGTTTTCATTTGAATTGCCTAAAATGTTCCTGATTTTCCGTTTATATTACCGACGGAAGATGTACACGTAAAACCGTTCAATTCCAGCTGAAACGTCGATACATGCAATAAAAACCCAACTTCTCCCCTTTTCAATATCATACTCAGTATTTTAACGAGAAACAAATAGTCGATTGAAAATGAGGTATTTAAGGTTAATTTCTAATAAATTACGTGTTTGCATAATTTTTATCGTATATTTAATGTATTAATAACAATAAACTGAAAATTCACAAAAACGTTGAAAAACGGCAAAAATGTTGCCTAATTCGATGAAATTTTGTTTAAATCACATAAAGGAAAAGGGAATGATAAACGTCAAAATATTGCTAAATTCGACGATGTTTAGTACGAAACAATATGCAAGAAAACTTGCTTAAAATGCAATATTATGCGAAAATCTGAGATATTAAGGCCAAATCACATATCGTGATACTACATGAAATTGTATCGAAATATTGGTAAAAATGAATATATTTACGTAATATCAAACTACATGAAAAACGTGAAAAAATTCACTATTATTCCAAATTTGTGGATTTTAACTTCGAATCATGAAGCGAGGTTTCGTATTATTTACATCCAAAAAAAGACATATGACAATGTTGTTTCCAATACAAATGATAAAAATCAATGTGTTTTCATTAGAATGAACTAAAATGTTCCTCATTTTCCGTTTATATTACCGATGGAAGATGTACAGGTAAAACCGCACAATTCCGGCTGAAACGTCGATATATGCAATAAAAACCGAACTTCTCCCCTTTTCAATATCTTACTCAGTATTTCAACGAGAAACAAATAGATGATTGAAGATGAAGTATTTAAGTTTATTGTCTAATCAATTACGTGTTTGCATCATTTTTATCGTATATTTAATGAATTTATACTAATAAACTGAAAACTCACAAAAACGTGGAAAAACGGCAAAATATTGCCTAATTCGATGATATTTTGTTTAAATCACATAAAGGAAAAGGGGATGATAAACGTCAAAATATTGCTAAATTCGATGATGTTTAGTACGAAACAAAATGCAAGAAAAATTGCTTAAAATGCAATATTATGCGAAAATCTGATATATGAAGGCCAAATCACATATCGTGATACTACATGAAATAGTATGCAAATATTGGTAAAAATGAATATATTTACGTAATATCAAACTACATGAAAAACGTGAAAAAAGTCAATATTATTCCAAATTTGAGGATTTTAACTTTGAATCATAGAGCGAGGTTTCGTATTATTTAGATCCAAAAAAAGACATATGACAATGTTGTTTCCAATACAAATGATAAAAATGAATGTGTTTTCATTAGAATTAACTAAAATGTTCCTGATTTTTCGTTTATATTACCGATGGAAGATGTTCACGTAAAACCGCTCTATTCCGGCTGAAACGTCGATATATGCAATAAAAACAGGAAAAAAAAAGGAAAAAGGGGATAATAAACGTCAAAATATTACTGAATTCGATGATTTTTAGTACGAAACAAACTGCAAGAAAACTTGCTGAAAATGCAATATAATGCAAAATTCTGAGATTTGAAGGCCAAATCCCATATCGTGATACTACATGAAATAGTATCGAAATATTGGTAAAAATGAATATATATACGTAGTATCAAACTACATGAAAAACGTGAAAAAAGTCAATATTTTCCAAATTTGAGGATTTTAACTTCCCAAACATCCCAAATTCGACGCTTGAGTCATATTTTAAAGCAAAATTCTGGCTCTCCTCACGTATTCGCATTTTGAACTTACGACTTTTTGTACCGAAAATATGCCAATTACTGAAATCGGCGATGGATCACATTTTTCCCAAACCCTGCCTGCAGTTTCCAAAATATCCCAAACATCCCAAATTCGACGCTTGAGACCTATTTTGGAGCAAAATTCATGCTCTTTGCACATATTCGCAGTTTGAAATTTCGTCATTTCGAAATTTCGGGCAAAATGTGATCCATCGCCGATTTCAGTAATTGGCATATTTTCGGTACAAAAAGTCGTAAGTTCAAAATGCGAATACGTGAGGAGAGCCAGAATTTGGCTTTATAATATGACTCAAGCGTCGAATTTGGGATGTTTGGGATATTTTGGAAACAGCCGGGAGGGTTCGGACAGAATGTGATCCATCGCCACTTTCAGTAATTGGCATATTTTTGGTATAAAAAGTCGTAATTTCAAACTGTGAATACGTGCAGAGAGCCAGAATTTGGCTCCAAAATAATTCTCTCGGGTCGAAATTGGGATGTTTTGGATAATTTGAAAACTGCAGGGAGGGTTTAGGCAAATTGTGATCCATCGCCGCTCTCATTAATTGGCATATTTTCGGTATAAAAAGCCGTAATTTCAAACTGCGAATACGTGCAGAGAGTCATAATTTGGCTCCAAAATATGGCTCAAGCGTCGAATTTGTGATGTTTGCGATATTTTGAAAACTGCATGGAGGGTTTGGGCAAAATGTGATCCATCGCCGCTCTTAGTAATTTGCATATTTTCGGTATAAACAGACGTAAATTCAAACTGCGAGTCCGTGCAGAGAGCCCGACTTTGGCTCCAAAATATGGCTCAAGCGTCGAATTTTAGATGTTTGGGATGTTTTGAAAACGGCAGGGGGGGTTTGGGCAAAATGTGACCTATCGCCGCTCTCAGTAATTGACTTATTTTCGGTATAAAATGTCGTAATTTCAAAATGCGAATATGTGCAGAGAACCAGAATTTGGCTCCAAAATAATTCTGAAGGGTCGAATTTGGGATGCTTGGGATATTTTGAAAACTGCAGGGAGTGTTTGGGCAGAATGTGATCCATTGCCGCTTTCAGTAATTGGCATATTTTCGGTATAAAAACTCGTAATTTCAAACTGCGAATACGTGCAGAGAGCCAGAATTTGGCTCCAAAATATGGCTCAAGGGTCGAACTTGGGATGTTTTGGATATTTTGAAAACTGCAATGAGGGTTTAGGCAAAATGTGATCCATCGCCGCTCTAAGTAATTGGCATATTTTCGGTATAAAAAACTGCGAATACGTGCAGAGAGCCAGCATTTGGCTTCAAAATTTGGCTCAAGGGTGGAAATTGGGATAATTGTAATATTTTGAAAACTGCAGGAAGGGTTTGGGCAAAATGTGATCTATTGCCGCTTTCAGTAATTGTCATGTTTTCGTTATAAAAAGTCGTAATTTCAAACTGTTTGCGATATTTTGAAAACTGCAGGGAGGGTTTGGGCAAAATGTGATCCATCGCCGCTCTTAGTAATTGGCATATTTTCGGTATAAACAGACGTAATTTCAAACTGCGAATACGTGCAGAGAGCCCGACTTTGGCTCCAAAATATGGCTCAAGTGTCGAATTTTAGATGTTTCCGATGTTTTGAAAACTGCAGGGGGGGTTTGGGAAAATGTGACCTATCGCCGCTCTCAGTAATTGACATATTTTCGATATAAAATGTAGGAATTTCAAACTGCGAATATGTGCAGAGAACCAGAATTTGGCTCCAAAATAATTCTCAAGGGTCGAATTTGGGATGCTTGGGATATTTTGAAAACTGCAGGGAATGTTTGGGCAGAATGTGATCCTTTGCCGCTTTCAGTAATTGGAATATTTTCGGTATAAAAACTCGTAATTTCAAACTTGTGAATACGTGCACAGTTCCAGAATTTGGCTCCAAAATATGGCCAATAAAAATCAATGTGTTTAAAAATGATGTGTAAATGTGTAAAAAATGATGCAATGTGTAAAATGATGCAGTGTGTAAAATGATGCAATGTGTAAAATGAGGCAATGTGTAAAAATGATGCAAACACATAATTGATTAGAAATTAACCTTAAATACTTCATTTTCAATCGTCTATTTGTTTCTCGTTGAAATACTGAGTAAGATATTGAAAAGGGGAGAAGTTCGGTTTTTATTGCATATATCGACGTTTCAGCCGGAATAGAGCGGTTTTTCGTGTACATCTTCCATCGGTAATATAAACGAAAAATGAGGAACATTTAAGTTAATTCTAATGAAAACACATTTATTTTTATCATTTGTATTGGAAACAACATTGTCATATGTCTTTTCTTGGATCTAAAAAATACGAAACCTCGCTCTATATTTCGAAGCTAAAATCCTCAAATTTGGAATAATATTGACTTTTTCACGTTTTTCATGTAGTTTGATACTACGTAAATATATTCATTTTTACCAATATTTCGATACTATTTCATGTAGTATCACGATATGTGATTTGGCCTTAAAATCTCAGAATTTCGCATAATATTCCATTTTACGCAAGTTTTCTTGCATTTTGTTTCGTACTAAACATCATCGAATTTAGCAATATTTTGACGTTTATCATCCCTTTTTCCTTTATGTGATATAAACAAAATATCATCGAATTAAGCAATATTTTGCTGTTTTTTCTCGTTTTTGTAAATTTTCAGTTTATGGTTATTAATCATATAATTATACGATAAAAATGTTGCAAACGTATAATTGATTTGAAATTAACCTTAAATACTTCATTTCAATCAACTATTTGTTTCTCGTTAAAATACTAAGTAAGAAAGGGGAGAATTTCTGTTTTTATTGCATATATCGACGTTTCAGCCGGATTAGAACGGTTTTACGTGTACATCCTCTGTCGGTAATATTAACGGAAAATCAGGAACATTTTTGTTCATTCTAATGAAAACACATTTATTTTTATCATTTGTATTGGAAACAACATTGTCATATGTCTTTTCTTGAATCTAAATAATACGAAACCTCGCTCTATGATTCGGAGTTAAAATTCACAAATTTGGCATAATAGTGACATTTTTCACGTTTTTCATGTAGTTTGATATTACGTAAATATATTCATTTTCACTAATATTTCGATACTATTTCATGTAGTATCACGATATGTGATTTGGCCTTCATATATCAGAATATTGCATAATACTGCATTTTAAGCAAGTTTTCTTGCATTTTGTTTCGAACTAAAAAACATCGAATTTAGTAATATTTTGACGTTTATCATCTCCCTTTTCCTTTATGTGATACAAACAAAATATCATCGAATTAGGCAATATTTTGTAGTTTTTCCACGTTTCTGAGAATTTTCAGTTTATTGGTATTTATTCATTAAATATACGATAAAAATTATGTAAGTTAGATCATATTGATCTAACTTAGATCATATTGATCTAACTTAAATATTGAGCAAGATATTGAAAAGGGGAGAAGTTCGGTTTTTATTGCATATATCGACGTTTCAGCCAGAGTAGAGCGGTTTTACGTGTACATCTTCCATTGGTAATATAAACGGAAAATCAGGAACATTTTAGTAAATTCTAATGAAAACACATTGATTTTTATCATTTGTATTGGAAACAACATTGTCATATGTATTTTCTTGGATCTAAATAATACGAAACCTCGCTTTATGATTCGAAGTTAAAATCCACAAATTTGGAATAATAGTGACTTTTTTCACGTTTTTCATGTAGTTTGATATTACGTAAATTTACCAATTTTTTACCAATATTTCGATACTATTTCATGTAGTATCACCATAAGTGATTTGGCCTTCTTATCTCAGATTTTCGCATTATATTGCATTTTAAGCAAGTTTTTTTGCATTCTGTTTCGAACTAAACATCATCGAATTTAGCAATATTTTGACGTTTATCATCCCCTTTTCCCTTATATGATTTAAACAAAATATCATCGAATTAGGCAATATATTGCCGTTTTTCCACGTTTCTGTGAATTTTCAGTTTATTGGTATTAATCCATTAAATATACGATAAAAATGATGCAAACACATAATTGATTAGCTAATAACCTTAAATACTTCATCTTCAATCATCTATTTGTTTCTCATTGAAATACTGAGTAATATATTGAAAAGGAGAGAAGCTCGGTTTTTATTGCATATATCGACGTTTCAGCCGGAATAGAGCTGTTTTATGTGTACTTCTTCCATCGGTAATATAAACGGAAAATCAGGAACATTTTAGTTCATTCTAATGAAAACACATTGATTTTTATCATTTGTATTGGAAACAACATTGTCATATGTCTTTTCTTGGATCCCAAACATCCATATGTAATATCAAACTACATGAAAAACGTGAAAAAATTCACTATTATACCAAATTTGAGGTTTTAACTTAGAATCATAGAGCGAGGTTTCGTATTATATAGATCCAAGAAAAGACATATGACAATGTTGTTTCCAATACAAATGATAAAAATCAATGTGTTTTCATTAGAATGAACTAAAATGTTCCTGATTTTCCGTTTATATTACCGATGGAAGATGTACACGTAAAACAGCTCTATTCCGGCTGAAACGTCAATATATGCAATAAAAACCGAACTTCTCCCCTTTTCAATATGTTTCCCAGTATTTTAACGAGAAAAAATAGTTCATTAAAAATGAGGTATTTAATGTTTTTATCTAATCAATAATGTGTTTGCATCATTTTTATCGTATATTTAATGAATTAATACCAAAAAACTGAAAATTCACAGAAACGTGGAAAAACGGCAAAATATTGCCTAATTCGATGATTTTTTGTTTAAATCACATAAAGGAAAAGTGAGATGACAAACGTCAAAATATTACTAAATTCGATGATTTTTAGTACGAAAGAAAATGCAAGAAAACATGCTTCAAATGCAATTATATGCGAAAATCTAAGATATGAAGGGCAAATCACATATTGTGATACTACATGAAATAGTATCGAAATATTGGTAAAAATGAATATATTTACGTAATATCAAACTACATGAAAAACGTGAAAAAAGTCACTTTTATTCCAAATTTGTGGATTTTAATTCGAATCATAAAGCGAGGTTTCGTATTATTTAGATCCAAGAAATATCTTGGATTATCTTTTTAATATCTTACTCAGTATTTCAACGATAAACAAATAGATGATTGAAAATGAAGTATTTAAGGTTGTTATCTAAACAATTATGTGTTTGTATAATTTTTATCGTATATTTAATGAATTAATAAAAATAAACTGGAAATTCACAAAAACGTGGAAAAACAGCAAAATATTGCCTAATTCGATGATATTTTGTTTATATCACATAAAGGAAAAGGGGGGATGATAAACGTCAAAATATTACTAAATTCGATGATTTATAGTACGAAACAAAATGGAAGAAAACTTGCTTAAAATGCAATATTATGCGAAATTCTGAGATTTGAAGGCTAAATCACATATCGAGATACGACATGAAAAAGTATCGAAATATTGGTAAAAATGAATATATTGACGTAATATCAAACTACATGAAAAACGTGAAAAAAGTCACTATTATTCCAAATTTGTGGATTTAAACTTCGAATCATAGAGCGAGTTTTCGTATTATTTAGATCCAAGAAAAGACATATGACAATGTTGTTTCCAATACAAATGATAAAAATCAATGTGTTTTCATTAGAATGAACTTAAATGTTCCTGATTTTCCGTTTATATTACCGATGGAAGATGTACACGTAAAACCGCTCAATTCCGGCTGAAACGTCGATATATGCAATAAAAACCGAACTTCTCCCATTTTCAATATGTTTCCCAGTATTTTAACGAGAAACAAATAGTTCATTGAAAATGAGGTATTTAATGTTTTTATCTAATCAATAATGTGTTTGCATCATTTTTATCGTATATATAATGAATTATTATCAAAAAACTGAAAATTCACAAAAACGTGGAAAAACTACCAAATATTGCCTAATTCGATGATTTTTTGTTTAAATCACATAAAGGAAAAGTGAGATGACAAACGTCAAAATATTACTAAATTCGATGATTTTTAGTACGAAACAAAATGCAAGAAAACATGCTTAAAATGCAATTGTATGCGAAAATCTGAGATGTGAATGGCAAATTACATATTATGATACTACATGAAATAGTATCGAAATATTGGTAAAAATGTAATTTACGTAATGTAATGTATTTACGTAATATCAAACTACATGAAAAACGTGAAAAAAGTTACTATTATTCCAAATTTGTAGATTTTAACTTCGAATCATAAAGCGAGGTTTCGTATTATTTAGATCCAAGAAAAGACATATGACAATGTTGTTTCCAATACAAATGATAAAAATCAATGTGTTTTCATTAGAATTAACAAAAATGTTCCTGATTTTCCGTTTATATTACCAATAGAAGATGTACACGTAAAACCGCTCTATTCCGGCTAAACGTCGATATATGCAATAATAACCGAACTTCTTCCCTTTTCAATATGCTTCCCAGTATTTTAACGAGAAACAAATAGTTGATTAAAAATGATTTAAGGTTATTATCTAATCAATTATGTGTTTGTATCATTTTTATCGTATATGTAATAAATTAATACCAATAAACTGGAAAATAACAAAAACGTGGAAAAACGGCAAATATTGCCTAATTCGATATTTTGTTTATATCACATAGAGGAAAAGGGAGATGATAAACGTCAAAATATTAATAAATTCGATGATTTATAGTACGAAACAAAATGGAAGAAAACTTGCTTAAAATTCAATATTATGCGATATTTTGTGATTTGAAGGCCAAATTACATGTCGTGATACTACATGAAATAGTATCGAAATATTGGTGCTAAAAATGAATATATTTACGTATTATCAAACTACATGAAAAACATGAAAAAAGTCACTAATAAACCAAATTTGAGGATTTTAACTTCGAATCATAGAGCGAGGTTTCGTATAATTTTGATCCAAGAAAAGACATATGACAATGTTGTTTCCAATACAAATGATAAAAATCAATGTGTTTTCATTTGAATTAACTAAAATGTTCCTGATTTTCCGTTTATATTACCAATGGAAGATGTACACGTAAAAACGCTCTATTCCGGCTGAAACGTCGATATATGCAATAAAAACCGAACTTCTCCTCTTTTCAATATCTTTCTCGGTATTTCACGAGAAACAAATAGATGATTGAAAATGAAGTATTTAAGGTTATTATCTAATCAATTATGTGTTTGTATCATTTATATCGAATATTTAATGAATAATACCAATAAACTGGAAATTTACAAAAACGTGGAAAAACAGCAAAATATTGCCTAATTCGATGATATTATGTTTAAATCACATAAAGGAAAAGGGGATGATAAACGTCAAAATATTGCTAAATACGATGATGTTTAGTCCGAAACAATATGCAAGAAAACTTGGTTAAAAAGCAATGTAATGCGAAAATCTGAGATATGAAGGCTAAAGCACATATCGTGATACTACATGAAAAAGTATCGACATATTGGTAAAAGTGAATATATTTACGTAATATCAACCTACATGAAAAACGTGAAAAAAGTCACTATTTTACCATATATGAGGATTTTAACTTCGAATCATAGAGCGAGGTTTCGTATTATTTAGATCCCAGAAAAGACATATGACAATGTTGTTTCCAATACAAATGATAAAAATCAATGTGTTTTCATTAGAATGAACTAAAATGTTCCTGAATTTTTCCGTTTATATTACCGATGGAACATGTACACGTAAAACCGCTCTATTCCGGCTGAAACGTCGATATATGCAATAAAAACTGAACTTCTCTCCTTTTCAATATATTACTCAGTATTTAAATGAGAAACAAATAGATGATTGAAGATGAAGTATTTAAGGTTATTATCTAATCAATTATGTGTTTGCATCATTTTTATCGTATATTTAATGAAATAATACCAATAAACTGGAAGTTCAAAAAAACGTGGAAAAACAGCAAAATATTGCCTAATTCGATGATGTTTTGTTTATACATATAAGGGAAAAGGGAGATGATAAACGTCAAAATATTACTAAATTCGATGATTTTTAGTACGAAACAAAATGCAAGAAAACTTGCTTAAAATGAAATATTATGCGATATTCTGAGATTTGAAGGCCAACTCACATATCGAGATACTACATGAAAAAGTATCGAAATATTGGTAAAAATTAATATATTTACTGATTTTCTGTTAATATTACCGATGGAAAATGTACACGTAAAACCGCTCAATTCCGGCTGAAACGTCGATATATGTAATAAAAACCGAACTTCTACCCTTTTCAATATGTTTCCCAGTATTTTAACGAGAAACAAATAGTTGATTGACAATGAGGTATTTAATGTTATTATCTAATCAATTATGTGTTTGCATAATTTTTATCGTATATTTAATGAATTAATACCAAAAAACAGAAAATTCACAGAAACGTGGAAAAACGGCTAAATATTGCTTAATTCGATATTTTGTTTATATCACAGAGGAAAAGGGAGATAATAAACGTCAAAATATTATTAAATTCGATGATTTTTAGTACGAAACAAAATGCAAGAAAACTTGCTTAAAATGCAATATTATGCGATATTCTGATATTTGAAAGCCAAATTACATATCGTGATACTACATGAAATAATATCGAAATATTGGTAAAAATGAATATATTTACGTAATATCAAACTACATGAAAAACATGAAAAATGTCAATATTACCGATGGAAGATGTACACGTAAAACCGTTCTATTCCGACTGAAACGTCGATATATGCAATAAAAACCGAACTTCTCCCCTTTTAAATATCTTACTCAGTATTCCAACGAGAAACAAATACATGATTGAAAATGAAGTATTTAAGGTTATTATCTAATCAATTATGTGTTTGTATCATTTTTATCGTACATTTAATGAATTATTACCAATAAACTGGAAGTTCAAAAAAACGTGGAAAAACAGCAAAATATTGCCTAATTCGATGATGTTTTGTTTATACATATAAGGGAAAAGGGAGATGATAAACCGTAAAAATATTACTAAATTCGATGATTTTTAGTACGAAACAAAATGCAAGAAAACTTGCTTAAAATGCAATATTATGCGAAAATCTGAGATTTGAATGCCAAATCACATATCGTGAGAAAACATGAAGTAGTATCGAAATATTGGTAAAAACGACTATATTTACGTAAAGTCACACAACATGAAAAACGTGAAAAATTCACTATTCTACCATATTTGAGGATTTTAATTACAAATTATAGAGCGAGGTTTCGTATTACTTAGATCCAAGAAAAGACGTATAACAATATTGTTTCCAATACAAATGATAAAAATCAATCGTTTTCATTAGAATTAACTAAAATGTTCCTAATTTTCCGTTTATATTATCGACGGAAGATGTACACGTAAAACCGCTCTAATCCGGCTGAAACGTCGATATATTCAATAAAAAAAGAAATTCTCCCCTTTTCAATATCTTATCAAGTATTTTAACGAGAAACAAATAGTTGATTGAAAATGATGTATTTAAGGTTAATTTTTAATCAATTATGTGTTTGCATCATTTTTATCATACATATTTAATGAATTAATAACAATAAACTGAAAATTTACAAAAACGTGGAAAAACTGCAAAATATTGCCTAACTCAATGATATTTTGTTTATATAACATAAAGGAAACGGGAGATGATAAACGTCAAAATATTACTAAATTCGATGATTTTTAGAATGTACACGTAATGTGAAAATGTACAAGTAAAACCGCTCAATTCTGGCTGAAACGTCGATATATGCAATAAAAACCGAACTTTTCCCTATTTCAATATCTTTCTCTGTATTTCAACGAGAAACAAATAGATGATTGAAAATGAAGTATTTAAAGTTATTATCTAATCAATTATGTGTTTGTATCATTTTTATCGTATATTTAATGAAATAATACCAATAAACTGAAAATTCGCAGAAACGTGGAAAAACGGCAAAATATTGCCTAATTCGATGATTTTTTGTTTAAATCACATAAAGGAAAAGTGAGATGACAAACGTCAAAATATTACTAAATTCGATGATTTTTAGTACGAAACAAAATGCAAGAAAATATGCTTAAAATGCAATTGTATGCGAAAATCTGAGATATGAAGGGCAAATCACATATTGTGATACTACATGAAATAGTATCGAAATATTGGTAAAAATGAATATATTTACGTAATATCAAACTACATGAAAAACGTGAAAAAAGTTACTATTATTCCAAATTTGTAGATTTTAACTTCGAATCATAAAGCGAGGTTTCGTATTATTTAGATCCAAGAAAAGACATATGACAATGTTGTTTCCAATACAAATGATAAAATTTATCATGTAGTTTGATATTACGTAAATATATTCATTTTTACCAATATTTCGATACTATTTCATGTAGTATCACGATATGTGATTTGGCCTTCATATCTCAGATTTTCGCATAATATTGCTTTTTAAGCAAGTTTTCTTGCATTTATTTTCGTACTAAATATCATCGAATTAAGCAATATTTTGACGTTTATCATCCCCCTTTCCTTTATGTGATTTAAACAAAATATCATCGAATTAAGCAATATTTTGCCGTTTTTCAACGTTTTTGTGAATTTTCAGTTTATTGGTATTAATTCATTAAATATACGATAAAAATGATACAAACACGTAATTGATTAGATAATAAACTTAAATACTTCATCTACAATCATCTATTTGTTTCTCGTTGAAATACTGAGTAAGATATTGAAAAGGGAAGAAGTTCGGTTTTTATTGCATATATCGACGTTTCAGCCGGAATTGTGCGATTTTACGTGTACATCTTCCATCGGTAATATAAACGGAAAATCAGGAACATTTTAGTTCATTCTAATGAAAACACATTGATTTTTATCATTTGCATTGGAAACAACATTGTCATATGTCTTTTCTTGGATCTAAATAATACGAAACCTCGCTCTATGATTCGAAGTTAAAATACTCAAATTTGGAATAATATTGACTTTTTTCACGTTTATCATGTAGTTTGATATTACGTAAATATATTCATTTTTACTAATATTTGGATTCTTTTTCATGTAGTATCTTGACATGTGATTTGGCCTTCAAATCTCAGAAATTCGCATAATATTGCATTTTAAGCAAGTTTTCTTGCATTTTGTTTCGTACTATAGATCATCGAATTTATTAATATTTTGACTTTTATCATCCCCCTTTTCCTTTATGTGATTTAAACAAAATATCATCGCATTAGGCAATATTTTGCCGTTTTTCCACGTTTCTGTGAATTTTCAGTTTATTGGTATTAATCCATTATATATACGATAAAAATGATGCAAACACATAATTGATTAGATAATAACCTTAAACACTTCATCTTCAATCATCTATTTGTATCTCATTGAAATACTGAGTAATATATTGAAAAGGAGAGAAGCTCGGTTTTTATTGCATATATCGACGTTTCAGCCGGAATAGAGCGGTTTTACGTGTACATCTTCCATCGGTAATATAAACGGAAAATAAGGAACATTTTAGTTCATTCTAATGAAAACACATTGATTTTTATCATTTGTATTGGAAACAACATTGTCATATGTCTTTTCTTGGATCTAAATAATACGAAACCTCGCTCTATGATTCGAAGTTAAAATCCTCAAATTTGGAATAATATTGACTTTTTTCACGTTTATCATGTAGTTTGATATTACGTAAATATATTCATTTTTACCAATATCTCGATACTATTTCATGTAGTATCACGATATGTGATTTGGCCTTCATATCTCAGATTTTCGCATAATATTGCTTTTTAAGCAAGTTTTCTTGCATTTATTTTCGGACTAAATATCATCGAATTAAGCAATATTTTGACGTTTATCATCCCCCTTTCCTTTATGTGATTTAAACAAAATATCATCGAATTAAGCAATATTTTGCCGTTTTTCAACGTTTTTGTGAATTTTCAGTTTATTGGTATTAATTCATTAAATATACGATAAAAATGATACAAACACGTAATTGATTAGATAATAAACTTAAATACTTCATCTACAATCATCTATTTGTTTCTCGTTGAAATACTGAGTAAGATATTGAAAAGGGAAGAAGTTCGGTTTTTATTGCATATATCGACGTTTCAGCCGGAATTGTGCGATTTTACGTGTACATCTTCCATCGGTAATATAAACGGAAAATAAGGAACATTTTAGTTCATTCTAATGAAAACACATTGATTTTTATCATTTGTATTGGAAACAACATTGTCATATGTCTTTTCGTGGATCTAAATAATATAAAACCTAGCTCTATGATTAGAAGTTAAAACCTCAAATTTGGTATAATAGTGACTTTTTTCACGGTTTTCATGTAGTTTGATATTACGTAAATATATTCATTTTTACCAATATTTCGATACTTTTTCATGTAGTATCTCGATATGTGATTTGGTCTTCAAATCTCAGAATTTCGCATAATATTGCATTTTAAGCAAGTTTTCTTGCATTTTGTTTCGTACTATAAATCATCGAATTTAGTAATATTTTGACGTTTATCATCCCCCTTTTCCTTTATGTGATATAAACAAAATATCATCGAATTAGGCAATATTTTGCTGTTTTTCCACGTTTTTGTGAATTTTCAGTTTATTGGTATTAATTCATAAAATATACGATAAAAATGATACAAACACATAATTGATTAGATAATAACCTTAAATACTACATTTTCAATCATCTATTTGTTTCTCGTTGAAATACCTAGAAAGATAAAGCGAGGTTTCGCTTTATCATAAATCATAAAGCGAGGGATCTAAATAATAATTTAGATCCAAGAAAAGACATATGACAATGTTGTTTCCAATGCAATTGATAAAAATCAATATGTTTTCATTAGAATGAACTAAAATGTTCCTGATTTTCCGTTTATATTACCGACGGAAGATGTACACGTAAAACCGCTCTAATCCGGCTGAAACGTCGATATATGCAATAAAAACAGAAATTCTCCCTTTTTCATTATCTTACTCAGTATTTTAACGAGAAACAAATAGTTTATTGAAAATGAAGTATTTAAGGTTAATTTCTAATCAATTATGTGTTTGCATCATTTTTATCGTATATTTATTGAATTAATACCAATAAACTGAAAATTCACAGAAACGTGGAAAAACGGCAAAAAATTGCCTAATTCGATGATATTTTGTTTATATCACATTAAGGAAAAGGGAGATGTTAAACGTCAAAATATTACTAAATTCGATGATTTTTAGTACGAAACAAAATGCAAGAAAACTTGCTTAAAATGCAATATTATGCGAAATTCTGAGATTTGAAGGCCAAATCACATATCGTGATACTACATGAAATAGTATCGAAATATTGGTAAAAATTAATATATTTACGCAATATCAAACTACATGAAAAACGTGAAAAAAGACAATATTATTCCAAATTTGAGGATTTTAACTTCGAATCATAGAGCGAGGTTTCGTAGTATTTAGATCCAAGAAAAGACATATGACAATGTTGTTTCCAATACAAATGATAAAAATAAATGTGTTTTCATTAGAATTAACTTAAATGTTCCTCATTTTTCGTTTATATTACCGATGGAAGATGTACACGCAAAACCGCTCTATTCCGGCTGAAACGTCGATATATGCAATAAAAACCGAACTTCTCCCCTTTTTAATATCTTACTCAGTATTTCAACGAGAAACAAATAGACGATTGAAAATGAAGTATTTAATGTTATTATCTAATCAATTATGTGTTTGCATCATTTTTATCGTATATTTAATGAATTAATACCAATAAACTGAAAATTCACAGAAATGTGGAAAAACGGCAAAATATTGCCTAATTCGATGATATTTTGTTGATATCACATAAAGGAAAAGGGAGATGATAACCGTCAAAATATTACTAAATTCGATGATTTTTAGTTCGAAACAAAATGCGTGATGCAGAGGCCTCCCAGAGGCATCCCTCTCTTGAGCCTTTGCATCACTATCTTAAGCCTATGCATCCCTCTCTTGAGCCTCTGCATCACTCTCAAGAGCCTCTGCATTCCTCTCATGTGCCTCTGCATCCCCTCATTTGAGCCTCTGCTTCCCTCTCTTGAGCCTCTGCATCCCTCTCTTGAGCCTCTGCATCCCTCTCTTGAGCCTCTGCATCCCTCTCTTAAGCCACTGCATCACTCTCTTGAGCCTATGCATCACTCTCTTGAGCCTCTGCATCACTCTCTTGACCCTCTGCATCCCTCTCCTACGCCTCCGCAACACTGTCTTCAGCCTCTGCATCACTCTCTTAAGCCTCTGCATCCCTCTCTTGATCATCTGCATCACTCTCGTAAGCCTATGCATCACTCTCTTGAGCCTCTGCAGAACTCTCTTGAGCCTCTGCATCACTCTCTTTAGCCTCTGCATCCCTCTCCTGAGCCTTTTCATCTTTCTCTTGTGCCTCTGCATCCCTCACTTGATCCTCTGCATCCCTCTCTTGAGCCTCTGCATCCCTCTCTTGAGCCTCTGCATCCCTCACTTGAGCCTCTGCACCCTTCTCTTAAGCCTCTGCATCACTCTCTTAAGCCTCTGCATCACTCTCGCAAGCCTCAGAATCACTCTCTTGAGCATCTGCATCACTCTCGTGAGCTCCTGCATCCCTATCTTGACCCTCTGCATCCCTCTCTTGAGCCTCTGCATCCCTCTCTTACGCCTCTGCATCACTCTCTTAAGTCTCTGCATCACTCTCGAAAGCCTCTCAATCACTCTCTTGAGCCTCTGCATTCCTCTCTTGAGCCTCTGCATCACTCTCTTGAGCCTCTGCATCCCTCTCTTTAGCCTCTGCATCCCTCTCTTGAGCCTCTGCATCACTCTCTTGAGCCTCTGCATTACTCTCTTGAGCCTCTACATCCCTCTCTTAAGCCTCTGAATCCCTCTCTTGAGGCCTCTGCATTACTCTCTCGAGCCTCTGCATCACGCTCATGATCCTCTGCATCACTCTCTTGAGCCTCTGCATCACTCTCTTGAGCCTCTGCATCACTCTCTAGACCCTCTGCATCACTCTCTTCAGCCTCTGCATCACTCTCTTAAGCCTCTGCATCACTATCCTGAGCCTCTGCATCACTCTCTTGAGCCTCTACATCACTCTTTTGAGCCTCTGCATCACTCTCTTCAGCCTGTGCATCACTTTCTTAAGCCTCTGCATCACTCTCTTGAGCTTCTGCCTTACTCTCTTGAACCTCTACATCCGACTCTTGAGCCTCTGCATCACTCTCTTAAGCCTCTGCATTCCTATCTTGATCGTTTGCATCACTCTCATGAGCCTCTGCATCATTCTCTTGAGCCTCTGCATCCCTCTCTCAAGCCTCTACATCATTCTCTTGAGCCTCTGCATCACTCTTGAGCCTCTGTGTCACTCTCTTGAGCCTCTGCATCTCTCACTTCATCCTCTGCATCACTCTCTGGAGCCTCTTCATCACTCTCTGGAGCCTCAGCATCCCTCTCTTGAGCCTCAGCAGCACTCTCTTGAGCCTCTTCATTATTTTCTTGTGCCTCTGCATCCCTCTCTTAAGCCTCTGCTTCACTCTCTTCAGCCTCGCTCCAAAATTTCGCTCAAGGGTCGAATTTGCGATGTTTGGGATATTTTGAAAACTGCAGGTGGGTTTGGGCAAAATGTGACCCATCGCCGCTCTCAGTAATTGGCATATTTTCGGTATAAAATGTCGTAATTTCAAACTGCGAATAAGTGAAGAGAGCCAGAATTTGGCTCCAAAATAAGGCTCCAGGGTCGAATTTGGGATGTTTGGGATATTTTTAAAACTGCAGGGAGGGTTTGGGCCTAATGTGATCCATCGCCGCTTTCCGTAATTGACATATTTTCAGTATAACAAGTCATAATTTCAAACTGCGAATACGTGCAGAGAGCTAGAATTTGGCTATAAAGTATGGCTCAAGAGTCGAATTTGGGATGTTTGGGATATTTGAAAACTGCAAGCGGGGTTTGGGCAAAATGTGACGCATCGCTGCTTTCAGTAATTGGCATATTTTCCGTATAAAAAGTCGTAATTTCAAACTGCAAATACGTGCAGAGAGCCAGAATTTTGCCCCAAAATAACGCTCCCGGGTCGAATTTGGGATGTTTGGTATATTTTGAAAACTGCAGGGGGGTTTGGGCAAAATGTGACCCATCGCCGCTCTCAGTAATTGGCATATTTTCGGTATAAAATGACTTAATTTCAAAGGGCGAATACGTGCAGAAAGCTAGAATTTGGCTCCAAAATATGGCTCAAAGGTCGAATTTGGATGTTTGGGATATTTTGCAAACTGCAGGGGGGTTGGGGCAAAACGTGACCCATCGTTTCTTTCAGTAATTGGCATATTTTCAAGCGTCAAGTTTTGGACGTTTGGGATAAAAAGTCGTAATTTCAAACAGCGAATACGTGCAGAGATCCAAAATTTGGCTCCAAAAACATTCTCAAGGATCGAATTTGGGATGTTTGGGAAGTTTTAAAAACTGCAAGGAGGGGGTTTCGGCTAAATGTGACCTATCGCCGCTCTCAGTAATTGGCATATTTTCGGTATAAAAAGTCATAATTTCAAAATGCGAATACGTGCAGAGAGCCAGAATTTGGCTCCAAAATATAGCTCATAGGTCGAATATGGGATGTTTGGGATATTTTGCATAGTGCAGGGAAGGCCTGGGCAAAATGTGATCCATCGCTGCACTTAGTAATTGGCATATTTTCGGTATAAAATGTCGTAATTTCAAACTGCGAATACGTGCAGAAAGCTAGAATTTGGCTCCAAAATATGGCTCAAAGGTCGAATTTGGATGTTTGGGATATTTTGCAAACTGCAGGGGGGTTTGGGCAAAACGTGACCCATCGCATCTTTCAGTAATTGGCATATTTTCAAGCGTCAAGTTTGGGATGTTTGGGATAAAAAGTCGTAATTTCAAACAGCAAATACGTGCAGAGAGCCAAAATTTGGCTCCAAAAACATTCTCAAGGGTCGAATTTGGGATGTTTGGGATATTTTGAAAACTGCAAGGAGGGGGGTTCGGCTAAATGTGACCTACCGTTCCTCTCAGTAATTGGCATATTTTCGGTATAAAAAGTCGTAATTTCAAAATGCGAATATGTGCAGAGAGCCACAATTTGGCTCCAAAAATTGGCTCAAGGGTCGAATTTGGTATGTTTGGGATATTTTGAAAACTGCAAGGGGGTTTGAGCAGAATGTGACCCATTGCAGCTTTCAGTAATTGACATATTTTCGGTATAAAAAGTCGTTATTTCAAACTGCGAATACGTGAAGAAAGCAAGAACTTGGCTCCAAAATAAGGCTCCAGGGTCGAATTTGGGACGTTTGGGATATTTTGAAAACTGCACGGAGGGTTTGGGCAAAATGTGCTCCATCGCCTCTCAAAGTAATTAGCATATTTTCGGTATAAAAATACCTAATTTAAAACTGCGAATACGTGCAGAGAGCCAAAATTTGGGATGTTTGGGATATTTTGAAAACTGCAGGGGGGGGGGGGTTTAGGTAAAATGTGACCAATCGCTGCTCTCAGTAATTGACATATTTTCGGTATAAAATGTCATAATTTCAAACTGCGAATAGGTGCAGAGAGCCAGAATTTGGCTCCAAAATATGGCTCAAGGGTCGTATTTGGGATGTTTGGGATATTTTGAAAACTGAATGGTGAATTTGAGCAAAATGTGATCTATCGCCGCTTTCAGTAATTGGCATATTTTAGGGATAAAAAGTCGTTATTTCAAACTGTGAATACATGCAAAAAGCCCGAATTTTGCTAGAAAATATGGCTCAAGTGTCGAATTTGGGATGTTTTGGATATTTTGAAAACTGCACGGAGGGTTTGGGCAAAATGTAATCCATCGCTGCTCTAAGTAATTGGTATATTTTCGGTATAAAAATTCCTAATTTAAAACTGCGAATACGTGCAGAGAGCCAGAACTTCGCTCCAAAATAAGCCGCAAGGGTGGAATTTGGGATGTTTGCGATATTTTGAAAACTGCAAAAAGGGTCTTGGGCAAAATGTGATCCATTGCTGCTCTCCGTAATTGGCATATTTTCATTATAAAAATTCGTAGCTTCAAACTGCAAATACGTGCAGAGAGCCAGAATTTAGCTCCAAAATATGGCTCAACCGTTTAATTTGGAATGTGTGAGATATTTTGAAAACTGCAGGGAAGGTTTGTGCAGAATGTGATCCATCGCCGCTCTAAGTAATTGGCATATTTTCGGTATAAAAACTCGTAATTTCAAACTACGAATAGGCGCAGAGAGCCAGAATTTGGCTCCAAAATATGGCTCAAGCGTCGAATTGGGGATGTTTGAGATATTTTGAAAACTGCATAGAGGGTTTGGGCAAAATGTTACCCATCGCCGCTTTCAGTAACTGGCATATTTTCGGTTTAAAAAGTTGTAATTTCAAAATGCGAATACGTGCAGAGAGCCAGAATTTGGCTCGAAAATATGGCTCATGGGTCGAATTTGGGATGCTTGGGATATTATGAAAACTGACTGGTGGGTTTGGGCAAAATGTGAGCTATCGCCGCTTTCAGTAATAGACATATTTTCGGTAAAAATGTCGTTATTTCAAACTGCGAACACGTGCAGAAAGCCAGAATTTGGCTAGAAAATATGGTTCAAGGGTCTAATTTTGGATGTTTTCGATGTTTTGAAAACTGCACGGAGGGTTTGGGCAGAATGTGATCCATCGCCACTCTAAGTAATTGGTATATTTTCGGTATAAAAATTCGTAATTTCAAACTGCGAATACGTGCAGAGAGCCTGAATGTCGCTCCAAAATATGCCACAAGGGTGGAATTTGGGTTGTTTGCGACCTTTTGAAAACTGCAGGGGGGGGTTTTGGCAAAATGTGACCCATCGCTGCTCTCAATAATTGGCATATTTTCGGTATAAAAAGACGTAATTTCAAACAGCGAATACGTGCAGAAAGCCAGAATTTGGCTCCAAAATATGGCTCAAGCTTCGAATTTGGGATGTTTGGGATATTTTGAAAACTGCAGGGGGGTGGGGGGTTTGGGCAAAATGTGACCTATCGCCGCTCTCAGTAATTGACATATTTTCGGTATAAAGATTCGTAATTTCAAACTGCGAATATGTGCAGAGAGCCAGAATTTGGCTCCAAAATAAGGCTCCAGGGTCGAATTTGGGATGTTTGGGATATTTTGAAAACTGGAGGGAGGGTTTGGGCAAAATGTGATCCATCGCCGCTCTCCGTAATTTTCATATTTTCTGTATAAAAATTCGAAATTTCAAGCTGCGAATATTGGCAGAGAGCCACAATTTGGCTCCAATATTTGGCTCAAGCATCGAATTTGGGATGTTTGAGATGTTTTGAAAACTGCAAGGGGGTTTGGGCAAAATGTGACCTATCGCTGCGCTAAGTAATTGGCATGTTTTCGTTATAAAATGATATAATTTCAAACTGCGAATACGTGCAGAGAGCCGGAATTTGGCTCCAAAATATGGTTCAAGCGTCGAACATGGGATGTTTGGGATATTTTGAAAAGTGCAAAGGGGGTTTGGGCAAAATGTGACCTATCGCTGCCCTCAGTAATTGACATATTTTCGGTATAAAAATTCATAATTTCAAACAGCGAATACGAGCAGAGAGCCAGAATGTGACTCCAAAATATGGCTCAAGGGTCGAATTTGGGATGCTTGGGATAATTTGAAAACTGAAGGGAGGGCCTGGGCAAAATGTGATCCATCGCCACACTCATTAATTGGCATATTTTCGGTATAAAATGTAATTTCAAACTGCGAATACGTGCAGAATATTTTTATTGAGTTTACGTAAATATATTCGTTTGTACCATGATTTCGATACTACTTCACGTTTTCTCACGATATGTGATTTGGCTTTCAAATCTCAGAATTTCGCATAATATTGCATTTTTAGGTAAGTTTTCTTGCATTTTCTTTTTTACTCAAAATCACCGAATTTAGCAATATTTTGACGTTTATCGTCCGCCTTTTTCTTTATATGATTTACACAAAATATCATCGAATTATGCAATATTTTGCCGTTTTTCCAGGTTGTTGTGAATTTTCAGTTTATTGTATTAATTCTTTATATATACGACAAAAATGATGCAAATACTTTATTGGTTAGAAATTAACCTTAAATACTTTATTTTCAATCAACTATTTGTTTCTAGTTAAAATACTGAGTATGTTGTTTCTAGTTAAAATACTGAGTACGATATTGAAAAGGGGAGAAGTTCTTTTTTTATTGCATATATCGACATTTCAGCCGGATTAGAGCGGTTTTACGTGTACATCTTCCATTGGTAATGGAAGATGTACACGTAAAAGCCTTAAGCTCTTAAGCTTGAGGCTCTTAAGCCTTAAGCCCCCTGCAGTTTTCAAAACATCTCAAACATCCCAAATTCGACGCTTGAGCCAAATTTCGGAGCCAAATTGTGGCTGCCAATATTCGCAGCTTGAAATTTCGAATTTTCAAATCATCAATTTTCAAATCATCAGTTTTCAAAAATCATCGAATTGATAAATTAGATGTCAGGTGAGTTGACATCCTCCGGGACGTCAGGTGAGTTGGAGGTTGCTATGGCGTTTGAAGGCGGCTTTGTCGGGGTCTTCTTGGGGCCCCTGTCTTTAGCAACTCTCCGGGACGAGGTCCCTTTGCTGCTGGTCTCCTCCTTCGTTACTTCTCGTTGTTTTTTGGGCTGACGCGCCTCCTCCCGCAGGGGGTCCGGCTCTGTCCTCGGGGCTCCCACTGGAGTCACCGGGTTACAAGCGCGGGTTAGACAAGTAAATGAGTGGGATTGGGTGGTTATAAATAGGAGCTGCCTCGTATGGGCCAATAGGCCTTCTGCAGTTACCTTTGTTCTTATTGGGTGGTTATAAATAGGAGCTGCCTCGTATGGGCCAATAGGCCTTCTGCAGTTGCCTTTGTTCTTATGTTCTTATGTTCTTATGATTTTTAGTACAAAACAAAATTCAAGAAAACTTGCTTAAAATGCAAAATATGCGAAATACTGAGATTTGAAGGCCAAATCACATATCGTGAGAAAACATGAAGTAGTATCGAAATATTGGTAAAAACGAATATATATACGTAAAATCACACTACATGAATAACGTGAAAAAAGTCACTATATTACCATATATGAGGATTTTTAAATTCAAATCATAGAGCGAGGTTTCGTATTATTTAGATCCAAGAAAAGACATATGACAATGTTGTTTCAAATACAAATGATAAAAATCAATGTGTTTTCATTAAAATTAACTAAAATGTTCCTGATTTTCCGTTTATATTACCGATGGAAGATGTACACGTAAAGCTCCTCTAATCCGGCTGAAACGTCGATATATGCAATAAAAACAGAACTTCTCCCCTTTTCAATATCTTACTCAGTATTTTAACGAGAAACAAATAGTTGATTGAAAATGAAGTGTTTAAGGTTAATTTCTAATCAATTATGTGTTTGCATTATTTTTATCGTATATTTAATGAATTAATATCAATAAACTGAAAATTCACAAAAACGTGGAAAAACAGCAAAATATTACCTAATTCGATGATATTTTGTTTATATCACATAAAGGAAAAGGGGATGATAAACGTCAAAATATTGCTGATTTCGATGATTTTTAGTACGAAACAAAATGCAAGAAAACTTGCTTAAAATGCAATATAATGCGAAAATCTGAGATTTGAAGGCCAAATCACATATCGTGATACTACATGAAATAGTATCGAAATATTGGTAAAAATGAATATATTTACGTAATATCAAACTACATGAAAAACGTGAAAAAAGTCATTATTATACCAAATTTGAGGATTTTAACTTCGAATCATAGAGTGACGTTTCGTATTTTTTAGACCCTAGAAAAGACGTATAAAGATGTTGCTTCAAATACAAATGATAAAAATCAATGTGTTTTAATTAAAATTAACTAAAATGTTCCTGATTTTTGGTTTATATTACCGATGGAAGATGTACACGTAAAACCGTTCTACTCCGGCTGAAACGTCGATATATGCAATAAAAACAGAACTCCTCCCCTTTTCAATATCTTACTCAGTATTATAACGAGAAACAAATAGAGGATTGAAAATGAAGTATTTAAGGTTATTTTCTGATCAATTATGTGTTTGCATAATTTTTATCGTATATTTAATGAATTAATAACAATAAACTGAAAATTCACTAAAACGTGGAAAAACGGCCTAATTCGGTGATATTTTGTTTAAATCACATAAAGGAAAAGGGGATGATAAAGGTCAAAATATTGATAAATTCGATGATTTTTAGTACAAAACAATATGCAAGAAAACTTGCTTAAAATGCAAAATTTGCGAAATTCTGAGATTTGAAGGCCAAATCACATATCGTGAGAAAACATGAAGTAGTATCGAAATATTGGTAAAAACGAATATATATACGTAAAATCACATTACATAAATAACGTGAAAAAGTCACTATATTACCATATTTGAGGATTTTAACTTCATATCATAGAGCGAGGTTTCGTATTATTTAGATCCTAGAAAAGACATATGACAATGTTGTTTCAAATACAAATGATAAAAATCTATGTGTTTTCATTACAATTAACTAAAATGTTCCTGATTTTCCGTTTTCGTTTCCACTACAGTACCCAGAGTGAGTGTCAGGTATACTACAGTACCCGGAGGGAGTGTACTCCCTCTTCAGGTACTCCACTTTTTACTGTTCGCCAGTCCGACTTCTCGCCCCTTACCATTGCCCTCTGGCTCCCTCCTGTTAGGTAGTTCTTCACCTATACTAGGGCCTTTCCGCATGCTCCTGCCTGCCTCTCAAGTTTGTATAGCAGTCTCATGTGCGGTACTGTATGTGTGTGTGTGTGTGTGTGTGTGTGTGTGTGTGTGTGTGTGTGTGTGTGTGTGTGTGTGTGTGTGTGTGTGTGTGTGTGTGTGTGTAATATACATTAAACAAGATGGAGTATCCTGTGTTCGGGTGATGGAGGTCAACTCTTCACTACACACAGTCTTCATCACTGTAACCATCTTCACTATACACTGTCTTCATCACAGTAACCATCTTCATCACAGTAACCATCTTCACTATACACAGTTTCATCACAGTAACCCTCTTCACTACACACTGTCTTCATCACAGTAACCATCTTCACTATACACAGTCTTCATCACAGTAACCATCTTCACTATACACAGTCTTCATCACAGTAACTATCTTCACTACACACAGTCTTCATCACAGTAACTATCTTCACTACACACAGTCTTCATCACAGTAACCATCTTAACTATACACAGCCTTCATCACAGTAACCATCTTCACTATACACAGTCTTCATCACAGTAACCATCTTCACTACACACTGTCTTCATCACAGTAACCATCTTCACTACACACAGTCTTCATCACAGTAACTATCTTCACTACACACAGTCTTCATCACAGTAACCATCTTCACTATACACAGCCTTCATCACAGTAACCATCTTCACTATACACTGTCTTCATCACAGTAACCATCTTCACTATACACAGTCTTCATCACAGTAACCATCTTCACTACACACAGTCTTCATCACAGTAACCATCTTCACTATACACTGTCTTCATCACAGTAACCATCATCACTACACACAGTCTTCACCACTGTAACCCTCTTCACTATACATAGTCTTCATCACAGCAACCATCTTCACTATATACTGTCGTCAACACTGTAACCATCTTCACTACACTTCCTGACACTCACTCAGGGTACTGTAGTATACCTGACACTCACTCTTGGTACTGTAGTATACCTGACACTCACTCTGGGTAATGTAGTATACCTGAAACTCACTCTGGGTAATGTAGTATACCTGACACTCTGGGTACTGTAGTATACCTGACACTCCCTCAAGGTACCGGAGTATACCTGACACTCTGGGTATTGTAGTATACCTAACACTCCCTCCGGGTACTGTAGTATACCTGACACTCACTTTGGGTACTGTAGTATACCTGACACTCACTCTGGGTACTGTAGTATACCTGACACTCACTCTGTGTCCTGTAGTATACCTGACACTCACTCTGGGTCCTGTAGTATACCTGACACTCACTCTGGGTACTGTAGTATACATGACACTCTGGGTCCTGTAGTATACCTGACACTCACTCTGGGTACTGTAGTATACCTGACACTCACTCTGGGTCCTGTAGTATACCTGACACTCATTCTGGGTACTGTAGTATACCTGATACTCACTCTAGGTCCTGTAGTATACCTGACACTCACTCTGGGTACTGTAGTATACCTGACACTCTGGGTACTGTAGTATACCTGACACTCACTCTAGGTCCAGTAGCATACCTGAAACTCACTCTGGGTCCTGTAGTATACCTGACACTCACTCTGGGTACTGTAGTATACCTGACACTCACTCTGGGTAATGTAGTATACCTGAAACTCACTCTGGGTAATGTAGTATACCTGACACTCTGGGTACTGTAGTATACCTGACACTCCCTCAAGGTACCGGAGTATACCTGACACTCTGGGTATTGTAGTATACCTAACACTCCCTCCGGGTACTGTAGTATACCTGACACTCACTTTGGGTACTGTAGTATACCTGACACTCACTCTGGGTACTGTAGTATACCTGACACTCACTCTGTGTCCTGTAGTATACCTGACACTCACTCTGGGTCCTGTAGTATACCTGACACTCACTCTGGGTACTGTAGTATACATGACACTCTGGGTCCTGTAGTATACCTGACACTCACTCTGGGTACTGTAGTATACCTGACACTCACTCTGGGTACTGTAGTATACCTGACACTCACTCTGGGTCCTGTAGTATACCTGACACTCATTCTGGGTACTGTAGTATACCTGATACTCACTCTATGTCCTGTAGTATACCTGACACTCACTCTGGGTACTGTAGTATACCTGACACTCTGGGTACTGTAGTATACCTGACACTCACTCTAGGTCCAGTAGCATACCTGAAACTCACTCTGGGTACTGTAGTATACCTGACACTCTGGGTACTGTAGCATACCTGACACTCACTCTGGGTCTTGTAGTATACCTGACACTCACTCTGGGTTCTGTAGTATACCAGACACTCACTCTGGGTCCTGCAGTATACCTGACACTCTGGGTACTGTAGCATACCTGACACTCACTCTGGGTACTGTAGTATACCTGACACTCTGGGTACTGTAGCATACCTGACACTCACTCTGGGTACTGTAGTATACCTGACACTCTGGGTACTATAGTATACCTGACACTCACTCTGGGTCCAGTAGCATACCTGAAACTCACTCTGGGTACTGTAGTATACCTGACACTCACTCTGGGTCTTGTAGTATACCTGACACTCTGGGTCCTGTAGTATACCTGACACTCTGGGTACTGTAGCATACCTGACACTCACTCTGGGTACTGTAGTATACCTGACACTCTGGGTACTGTAGCATACCTGACACTCACTCTGGGTCTTGTAGTATACCTGACACTCACTCTGGGTCTTGTAGTATACCTGACACTCTGGGTCCTGTAGTATACCTGTCACTCTGGGTACTGTAGCATACCTGACACTCACTCTGGGTACTGTAGTATACCTGACACTCTGCGTACTGTAGTATACCTGACACCCACTCTGGGTCCTGTAGTATACCTGACACTCACTCTGGGTATTGTAGTATACCTGACACTCTGGGTACTGTAGTATACCTGACACTCACTCTGGGTACTGTAGTATACCTGACACTCACTCTGGGTCTTGTAGTATACCTGACACTCACTCTGGGTCCTGTAGTATACCTGACACTCACTCTTGGTCCTGTAGTATACCTGACACTCACTCTGGGTCTTGTAGTATACCTGACACTCACTCTGGGTCCTGTAGTATACCTGACACTCACTCTGGGTCCTGTAGTATACCTGACACTCACTCTGGTTACTGTAGTATACCTGACACTCACTCTCGGTACTGTAGTATACCTGACACTCACTCTGGGTACTGTAGTATACCTGAAACTCTGGGTACTGTAGTATACCTGACACTCTGGGTACTGTAGTATACCTGACACTCTGGGTACTGTAGTATACCTGACACTCTGGGTACTGTAGTATACCTGACACTCTGGGTACTGTAGTATACCTGACACTCTGGGTACTGTAGTATACCTGACACTCTGGGTACTGTAGTATACCTGACACTCTGGGTACTGTAGTATACCTGACACTCTGGGTACTGCAGTATACCTGACCTGAGCTTCCGCACAGGTCTTGACGTCATTAACTGTACTTCGCTCCATCACCCTCTCCTCCCTCTCACTAGCTTCCCTCACCTCCCTCTCACTAGCTTCCCTCACCTCCCATTCACTAGCTTCCCTCACCTCCCTCTCTTTGCCTTCCATCGCGTCCCTCCGACTAGCTGTTTTCACTACCTACTATCACCACTACCACCCCTTCACTATAACCATCACCACCATCACCACCACCAACAGTATCACCATCACTTCCACAACCACCACCATCACTACCTTCACCACCATAATCACCCTCACTACCACCACCATCACCATCACCACCTCCACAATAACCACCATCATCACTCCCACAACCACCATCACCATCTCCACCACTATCATCACCTCCACAATGACCACCATCATCACCATCAACACCACTATCATCACCATCACCTCCTCCTCCATAACCACCATCATCACAATGACCACTATCATCACCATCACCTCCTCCACCATAACCACCATCATCACAATGACCACCATCATCACCATCAACACCACTATCATCACCATCACCACCTCCACCATAACCACTATCATCACAATGACCACTATCATCACCATCACCACCTCCACCATAACCCCCACTACCACCATCACCATCTCCACCACTATCATCACCTCCACAATGACCACTATCATCACCATCATCACCATCAACACCACTATCATCACCATCACCTCCACCATAACCACCATCATCACCATCAACCATCACCACCACTAACACTATCACCACCTCCACCATAACCACCATCATCACAATGACCACCATCAACATCACTATCATCACCATCACCACCTCCACCATAACCACCATCATCACAATGACCACTATCATCACCATCACCACCACTATCACTATCACCATAACCACCATCATCTCAATGGCCACTATCATCACCACTATCATCACCATCACCTCCTTCACCATCATCACAATGACCACCATCATCACCATCAACACAACTATCATCACCATTACCACCTTCACCATAACCACCATCATCACATTGACCACCATCATCACCACTATCATCACCATCACCACCTCCACCATAACCACCATCATCACAATGACCACTATCATCACCATCACCATCTCCACCATCATCACAATGACCACCATCATCACCATCAACACCACTATCATCACCACCACTATCACCATCTCCTCTACCATAACCACCATCATCACAATGACCACCATCATCAACACCACTATCATCACCATCACCACCTCCACCATTACCACCATCATCACAATGACCACCATCATCAACACCACCACCTCCACCATAACCACCATCATCCCAAAGACCATCATCAACACCAACACAACTAACACCACTACTCTCACCTATACCCTCTACCATGACTGGTCAGTATTAATATATAACCAGTTAACTATTTTATTTGTTATCTAGGATATAATTATGGCTGGACAAGTTGGGTGTGCGTGGTAGGTTACACCAGACCGGCATCATGAGCAGTGTTCCTGTCACAAGCTCCTCCTCCCTCTCCTCTCCCTCCTCCATCGACATCAACTATGCCAAGGACATGAGGAGGATCGCAAAGGCACAGGCTACTATGACCGCAAAAATGGGAGAGAAGATGGTGATCAAAAACGCAATGAGGAAGTTACCCAAGCATAGAGCTGAGGCTGTGAAGCGAGCTGTTGCTGCCGAAGAGAGATTTAAGCGTGAGGCAGCAGCATACCTCAATAATGAGGAGGTTCCCCCCCGCCACAACCCACCCCCCTCCCGCGCCCTCTACTCCTTCTGAGGAGAAAGATGTGTTATTGTTGTGTTGTGTATAGTAGCAGCTAGCCGTCACTTCCCTGGGGTTAGGGAGTTGTGCCCGGCGTGTCCAGTTAACTGCTCTTTGTATAAATGTTAAATGTTTCTTGAGTACGTAATAATAAAGTGTGTGTGTGTGTGTGAGTACTCACGTATTTGTGCCTGCTGGATCTAGCTCTAGCTCATGGACCCCTCATTTCTAGCCGATGATTGTCTAATGCAATGACTCCCGGCCTATTTCCTTATAAGAACACTGTTTTTCCCAAAAACGGTGGGTTTTCTGAGGGGAAGAGAAAACGTACGTCTGGAAGCTGATTGTAACCGCCCCAAGCTGCGCGCGCAACGAGCCAAGGTTATATAAACTCGGACGCAGACTGCGTGGCCCTCTTCCCGACAAGCCAACAGCTGCTCTCTTACAAAACGCTGCTCACTGCTGCTCAGCGAGTCGTAAACACAGAAGTTTAGCATGCTCAACTGTTCCCCCAGCATGGACCCTACACCAGTTCCTATCAACAACGACTCGGAGCAACCCGTCAGGGGCGTCCTGCCCTTCTCAACATTTAAGATAGTGTTTGTGTTGTTGGCGCGCCGGACCAGTGTTTGTGTTGTTGGCGCGCCTGACCAGTGTTTGTCTGTGTTGGCGCGCGCGCCCCTGAAGCACGCCTGTTGGTTCAGCCTTGGTGACAAAATGCAGGTGCAGTGGACCTAGAGGGGGAGGTGACCCTCGGTGTTATAGGGCACTGGTTTTTCTCCAGTAGGTGGCTGTTATTTGAAGCACAATCGGGAGGAGGCCTGTCCACCCCCCCATCACGATATGTGATTTGGCCTTCATATCTCAGAATTTTGCATAATATTGCATTTTAAGCAAGTTTTTTTGCATTTTGTTTCGTACTAAAAATCATCGAATTTAGCAATATTTTGACGTTTATCATCCCCTTTTCCATTATGTGATTTAATCAAAATATCATCGAATTAGGCAATATTTTGCCGTTTTTCCACGTTTTTCTGAATTTTCAGTTTATTGTTATTAATTCATTAAATATACAATAAAAATGATGCAAACACATAATTGATTAGAAATTAACCTTAAACACTTAATTTTCAATCAACTATTTGTTTCTCGTTAAAATACCGAGCCGAGGTTATATAAACTCGGATGCAGACTGCGTGGCCCTCTTCCCGACAAGCCAACAGCTGCTCTCTTACAAAACGCTGCTCACTGCTGCTCAGATAATAACTTGATTAGATAATAACCTTAAATACTTCATTTTCAATCATCTATTTGTTTCTCGTTAAAATACTGAGTAGGATATTGAAAAGGGGAGAAGTTCGGTTTTTATTGCATATATCGATTTTTCAGCCGGAATAGAGCGGTTTTTCGTGTACATCTTCCATCGGTAATATAAACGGAAAATCAGGAACATTTTAGTTAATTCTAATGAAAACACATTGATTTTTATCATTTGTATTCGAAACAACATTGTCATATATCTTTTCTTGGATCTAAATAATACGAAACCCCGCTTTATGATTCGAAGTTAAAATCCTCAAATTTGGTATAATAGTGACTTTTTTTACGTTTTTCATATAATTTGATATTACGTAAATATATTCGTTTTTACCAATATTTCGATACTATTTCAAATAGTATCACGATAAGTGATTTAGCCTTCAAATCTCAGAATTTCGCATAATATTGCATTTTAAGCAAGTTTTCTTGCATTTTGTTTCGTACGAAAAATCATCGAATTTAGCAATATTTTCACGTTTATCATCTCCTTTTCCTTTATGTGATTTAAACAAAATATCATCGAATTTGGCAAGATTTTACCGTTTTTCAACGTTTATATGAAATTTTCCGTTTATTGTTATTAATTCAATAAATATACGACAAAAATGATGCAAACACATAATTGATCACAAATTAACTTTAAATACTTCATTTTCAATCAACTATTTGTTTCTCACTAAAATTCTGAGTAAGATATTGAAAAGGGGAGAAGTTATTTTTATTGCATAAAAACTCGTAATTTCAAATTTGTGAATACGTGCACAGATCCTGAATTTGGCTCCAAAATATGGCTCAAGGGTCAAATTCGGGATGTTTGGGATATTTAAAACTGCAGGGAGTGTTTGGGCAGAATGTGATCCATCGCTGCTTTCAGTAATTGGCTTATATTTTCGGTATAAAAACTCGTAATTTCAAAATGCGAATACGTGCAGAGAGACAGAATTTGGCTCCAAAATGTGGCTCAAGGGTTGAATTTGGGATGTTTTGGATATTTTGAAAACTGCAAGGAGAGTTTAGGCAAAATGTGATCTATCGCTGCTCTAAATAATTGGCATATTTTCGGTATAAAAATCCTAATGTAAAACTGCGAATACGTGCAGAGAGCCAGCATTTGGCTTCAAAATTTGGCTCATTGGAGGAAATTGGGATAATTGGGATATTTTGAAAACTGCAAGGGCAAAATATGATCCATCGCCGCTCTCAGTAATTTGCATATTTTCGGTATAAAAACTCGTAATTTCCAAATGCGAATACGTTCAGAGAGCCAGAATTTGGCTCTAAAATATGGCTCAAGCGTCGAATTTGGGATGTTTGGGATATTTTGCAAACTACAGAGAGGGTTCGGCCAGAATGTGATCCATCGTAACTTTCAATAATTGGCATATTTTTGGTATAAAAAGTCGTAATTTCAAACTGTGAATTCATGAAAAGAGACAGAATTTGGCTCCAAAGTAATTCTCTAGGGTCGAATTTGGGATGTTTGGGATATTTTAAAAACTGCAGGGAGGGTTTGGGCAAAATGTGATCCATCGCCGCTCTCAGTAATTGGCATTTTTTCGGTATAAAAAGTCGTAATTTCAAACTACGAATACGTGCAGAGAGCCAGTATTTGGCTCCAAAATATAGCTCAAGCGTTGAATTTGGGATGTTTGGGATATTTTGGAAACTGCAGGGAAGGTTTGGGCAAAATATGATACATCGCCGATTTCAGTAATTGGCATATTTTCGGTATAAAAAGTTGTAAGTTCAAAATGCGAATACGTGCAGAGAGCCAGAATTTGGCTCTAAAATATGGTTCAAGGGTCTAATTCGGGATGTTTGAGATATTTTGCAAACTGCAGGGAGGGTTTGGGCAGAATGTGATCCATCGCTGCTTTCAGTAATTGGCTTATATTTTCGGTATAAAAACTCGTAATTTCAAAATGCGAATACGTGCAGAGAGACAGAATTTGGCTCCAAAATATGGCTCAAGGGTTGAATTTGGGATGTTTTGGATATTTTGAAAACTGCAAGGAGAGTTTAGGCAAAATGTGATCTATCGCTGCTCTAAATAATTGGCATATTTTCGGTATAAAAATCCTAATGTAAAACTGCGAATACGTGCAGAGAGCCAGCATTTGGCATCAAAATTTGGCTCATTGGAGGAAATTGGGATAATTGGGATATTTTGAAAACTGCAGGGGGTTTTGGGCAAAATATGATCCATCGCCGCTCTCAGTAATTTGCATATTTTCGGTATAAAAACTCGTAATTTCCAAATGCGAATACGTTCAGAGAGCCAGAATTTGGCTCTAAAATATGGCTCAAGCGTCGAATTTGGGATGTTTGGGATATTTTGCAAACTACAGAGAGGGTTCGGCCAGAATGTGATCCATCGTAACATTCAATAATTGGCATATTTTTGGTATAAAAAGTCGTAATTTCAAACTGTGAATTCATGAAAAGAGACAGAATTTGGCTCCAAAGTAATTCTCTAGGGTCGAATTTGGGATGTTTGGGATATTTTAAAAACTGCAGGGAGGGTTTGGGCAAAATGTGATCCATCGCCGCTCTCAGTAATTGGCATTTTTTCGGTATAAAAAGTCGTAATTTCAAACTACGAATACGTGCAGAGAGCCAGTATTTGGCTCCAAAATATAGCTCAAGCGTTGAATTTGGGATGTTTGGGATATTTTGGAAACTGCAGGGAAGGTTTGGGCAAAATGTGATACATCGCCGATTTCAGTAATTGGCATATTTTCGGTATAAAAAGTTGTAAGTTCAAAATGCGAATACGTGCAGAGAGCCAGAATTTGGCTCTAAAATATGGTTCAAGGGTCTAATTCGGGATGTTTGAGATATTTTGCAAACTGCAGGGAGGGTTTGGGCAGAATGTGATCCATCGCCACTTTCAGTAATTGTCATATTTTTGGTATAAAAAGTCGTAACTTCAAACTGTGAATACGTGCAGAGAGCCAGAATTTGGCTCCAAAATATGGCTCAAGCGTCGAATTTGGGATGTCTGCGATATTTTGAAAACTGCAGGGAGGGTTTGGGCTAAATGTGATCTATTGCCGCTTTCAGTAATGGTCATGTTTTCGGTATAAAAAGACGTAATTATAAACTGCGAATACGCGCAGAAAGCTTGAATTTGGTTCCAAAATATATCTCAAAGGTCGAATTTGGGATGTTTGGGATATTTTGTAAACTGCAGCGGGGTTTGGGCAAAATGTGACCCATCGCTTCATTCAGTAATTGACATATTTTCAAGCGTCGAATATGGGATGTTTGGGATAAAAAGTCGTAACTTCAAACTGCGTATACGTGCAGAGAGCCAGAATTTTCCTCCTAAAAAATTCTCAAGGGTCAAAATTGGGATGTTTGGGATATTTTTAAAACTGCAGGGAGGGTTTGGGCAAAATATGATCCATCGCCGCTCTCAGTAATTGTCATATTTTCGGTATAAAAATTCGTAATTTCAAACTGCGAATACGTGCAGAGAGCCAGAATTTGGCTCCAAAATATGGCTCAAGCGTTGAATTAGGGATGTTTGGAATATTTTGGAAACTGCAGGGAGGATTTGGGCAAAATGTGATCAATCGCCGATTTCAGTAGTTTTCATATTTTCGGTAAAAAGATCGTAAGTGCAAAATGCGAATACTTGCAGAGAGCCAGAATTTGGCTCTAAAATATGGCTCAAGCGTTGAATTTGGATTGTTTGGGATATTTTGCAAACGGCAGAGAGGGTTCGGGCAGAATGTGATCCATCGCCACTTTCAGTAATTGGCATATTTTTGGTATACAAAGTCGTAATTTCAAACTGTGAATACGTGCAGAGAGCCAGAATTTGGATCCAAAATAATTCTCTCGGGTCGAATTTCGGATGTTTGGGATATTTTGAAAACTGTAGGGAGGGTTTGGGCAAAATGTGATCCATCGCCGCTCTCAGTAATTGGCATATTTTCGGTATAAAAAGTCGTAATTTCAAACTGCGAATACGTGCAGAGAGCCAGAATTTGGCTCCAAAATATGGCTCAAGCTTTGAATTTGGGATTTTTGGGATATTTTGGAAACTGCAGGGAGGATTTGGCAAAATGTGATCTATCGCTGATTTCAGTAATTGGCATATTTTCGGTATAAAAAGTCGTAAGTTCAAAATGCGAATATGTGCAGAGAGCCAGAATTTGGCTCTAAAATATGGCTCTAGCCTCGAATTTGGGATGTTTGGGATATTTTGCAAACTGCAGGGAGGGTTTGGGCAGAATGTGATCCATCGCCACTTTCAGTAATTGGCATATTTTTGGTATAAAAAGTCGTAATTTCAAACTGTGAATACGTGCAGAGAGGCAGAGTTTGGCTCCAAAATATGGCTCAAGCGTCAAATTTGGGATGTTTGCGATATTTTGAAAACTGCAGGGAGGGTTTGGGCAAAATGTGATCCATCGCCGCTCTTAGAAATTGGCATATTTTCGGTATAAACAGACGTAATTTCAAACTGCGAATACGTGCAGAGAGCCCGACTTTGGCTCCAAAATATGGCTCAAGTGTCGAATTTTAGATGTTTCCGATGTTTTGAAAACTGCAGGGGGGGTTTGGGAAAATGTGACCTATCGCCGCTCTCAGTAATTGACATATTTTCGGTATAAAATGTAGTAATTTCAAACTGCGAATATGTGCAGAGAACCAGAATTTGGCTCCAAAATAATTCTCAAGGGTCGAATTTGGGATGCTTGGGATATTTTGAAAACTGCAGGGAATGTTTGGGCAGAATGTGATCCATTGCCGCATTCAGTAATTGGAATATTTTCGGTATAAAAACTCGTAATTTCAAACTTGTGAATACGTGCACAGATCCAGAATTTGGCTCCAAAATATGGCTAATAAAAATCAATGTGTTTAAAAATGATGTGTAAATGTGTAAAAAATGATGCAATGTGTAAAATGATGCAGTGTGTAAAATGATGCAATGTGTAAAATGATGCAATGTGTAAAAATGATGCAAACACATAATTGATTAGAAATTAACCTTAAATACTTCATTTTCAATCGTCTATTTGTTTCTCGTTGAAATACTGAGTAACATATTGAAAAGGGGAGAAGTTCGGTTTTTATTGCATATATCGACGTGTCAGCCGGAATAGAGCGGTTTTTCGTGTACATCTTCCATCGGTAATATAAACGAAAAATGAGGAACATTTAAGTTAATTCTAATGAAAACACATTTATTTTTATCATTTGTATTGGAAACAACATTGTCATATGTCTTTTCTTGGATCTAAAAAATACGAAACCTCGCTCTATATTTCGAAGCTAAAATCCTCAAATTTGGAATAATATTGACTTTTTTCACATTTTTCATGTAGTTTGATATTACGTAAATATATTCATTTTTACCAATATTTCGATACTATTTCATGTAGTATCACGATATGTGATTTGGCCTTAAAATCTCAGAATTTCGCATAATATTCCATTTTAAGCAAGTTTTCTTGCATTTTGTTTCGTACTAAACATCATCGAATTTAGCAATATTTTGACGTTTATCATCCCCTTTTCCTTTATGTGATATAAACAAAATATCACCGAATTAAGCAATATTTTGCTGTTTTTTCACGTTTTTGTAAATTTTCAGTTTATGGTTATTAATCATATAATTATACGATAAAAATGTTGCAAACGTATAATTGATTTGAAATTAACCTTAAATACTTCATTTCAATCAACTATTTGTTTCTCGTTAAAATACTAAGTAAGAAAGGGGAGAATTTCTGTTTTTATTGCATATATCGACGTTTCAGCCGGATTAGAACGGTTTTACGTGTACATCCTCTGTCGGTAATATTAACGGAAAATCAGGAACATTTTAGTTAATTCTAATGAAAACACATTTATTTTTATCATTTGTATTGGAAACAACATTGTCATATGTCTTTTCTTGAATCTAAATAATACGAAACCTCGCTCTATGATTCGGAGTTAAAATTCACAAATTTGGCATAATAGTGACTTTTTTCACGTTTTTCATGTAGTTTGATATTACGTAAATATATTCATTTTCACTAATATTTCGATACTATTTCATGTAGTATCACGATATGTGATTTGGCCTTCATATATCAGAATATTGCATAATACTGCATTTTAAGCAAGTTTTCTTGCATTTTGTTTCGAACTAAAAAACATCGAATTTAGTAATATTTTGACGTTTATCATCTCCCTTTTCCTTTATGTGATACAAACAAAATATCATCGAATTAGGCAATATTTTGCCGTTTTTCCACGTTTCTGTGAATTTTCAGTTTATTGGTATTTATTCATTAAATATACGATAAAAATTATGCAAACACATAATTGATTAGATAATAACCTTAAATACTTCATTTTCAATCGCCTATTTGTTTCTCGTTGAAATACTCAGTAAGATATTGAAAAGGGGAGAAGTTCGGTTTTTATTGCATATATCGACGTTTCAGCCGGAATAGAGCCGTTTTACGTGTACATCTTCCATCGGTAATATAAACGAAAAAAGAGGAACATTTAAGATAATTCTAATGAAAACATATTTATTTTTATCATTTGTATTGGAAACAACATTTTCATATGTCTTTTCTTGGATCTAAATAATACGAAACCTCGCTCTTTGATTCGAAGTTAAAATCCTCAAATTTGGTATAATAGTGACTTTTTTTACGTTTTTCATATAATTTGATATTACGTAAATATATTCGTTTTTACCAATATTTCGATACTATTTCAAATAGTATCACGATAAGTGATTTGGCCTTCAAATCTCAGAATTTCGCATAATATTGCATTTTAAGCAAGTTTTCTTGCATTTTGTTTCGTACGAAAAATCATCGAATTTAGCAATATTTTCACGTTTATCATCTCCTTTTCCTTTATGTGATTTAAACAAAATATCATCGAATTTGGCAAGATTTTACCGTTTTTCAACGTTTATATGAAATTTTCCGTTTATTGTTATTAATTCAATAAATATACGACAAAAATGATGCAAACACATAATTGATCACAAATTAACTTTAAATACTTCATTTTCAATCAACTATTTGTTTCTCACTAAAATTCTGAGTAAGATATTGAAAAGGGGAGAAGTTATTTTTATTGCATAAAAACTCGTAATTTCAAATTTGTGAATACGTGCACAGATCCTGAATTTGGCTCCAAAATATGGCTCAAGGGTCAAATTCGGGATGTTTGGGATATTTTGAAAACTGCAGGGAGTGTTTGGGCAGAATGATATCCATCGCTGCTTTCAGTAATTGGCTTATATTTTCGGTATAAAAACTCGTAATTTCAAAATGCGAATACGTGCAGAGAGACAGAATTTGGCTCCAAAATATGGCTCAAGGGTTGAATTTGGGATGTTTTGGATATTTTGAAAACTGCAAGGAGAGTTTAGGCAAAATGTGATCTATCGCTGCTCTAAATAATTGGCATATTTTCGGTATAAAAATCCTAATGTAAAACTGCGAATACGTGCAGAGAGCCAGCATTTGGCTTCAAAATTTGGCTCATTGGAGAAAATTGGGATAATTGGGATATTTTGAAAACTGCAGGGGGTTTTGGGCAAAATATGATCCATCGCCGCTCTCAGTAATTTGCATATTTTCGGTATAAAAACTCGTAATTTCCAAATACGAATACGTTCAGAGAGCCAGAATTTGGCTCTAAAATATGGCTCAAGCGTCGAATTTGGGATGTTTGGGATATTTTGCAAACTACAGAGAGGGTTCGGCCAGAATGTGATCCATCGTAACTTTCAATAATTGGCATATTTTTGGTATAAAAAGTCGTAATTTCAAACTGTGAATTCATGAAAAGAGACAGAATTTGGCTCCAAAATAATTCTCTAGGGTCGAATTTGGGATGTTTGGGATATTTTGGAAACTGCAGGGAAGGTTTGGGCAAAATGTGATACATCGCCAATTTCAGTAATTGGCATATTTTCGGTATAAAAAGTTGTAAGTTCAAAATGCGAATACGTGCAGAGAGCCAGAATTTGGCTCTAAAATATGGTTCAAGGGTCTAATTCGGGATGTTTGAGATATTTTGCAAACTGCAGGGAGGGTTTGGGCAGAATGTGATCCATCGCCACTTTCAGTAATTGTCATATTTTTGGTATAAAAAGTCAGGGGGGGTTTGGGCAAAATGTGACCTATCGCCGCTCTCAGTAATAGAGTTATTTTCGGTATAAAATGTCGTAATTTCAAAATGCGAATATGTGCAGCGAACCAGAATTTGGCTCCAAAATAATTCTCAAGGGTCGAATTTGGGATGCTTGGGATATTTTGAAAACTGCAGGGAGTGTTTGGGCAGAATGTGATCCATTGCCGCTTTCAGTAATTGGCATATTTTCGGTATAAAAACTCGTAATTTCAAACTGCGAATACGTGCAGAGAGCCAGAATTTGGCTTCAAAATATGGCTCAAGGGTCGAACTTGGGATGTTTTGGATATTTTGAAAACTGCAAGGAGGGTTTAGGCAAAATATGATCCATCGCCGCTCTAAGTAATTGGCATATTTTCGGTATAAAAATCCTAATGTAAAACTGCGAATGCGTGCAGAGAGCCAGCATTTGGCTTCAAAATTTGGCTCAAGGATGGAAATTGGGATAATTGTAATATTTTGAAAACTGCAGGAAGGGTTTGGGCAAAATGTGATCTATTGCCGCTTTCAGAAATTGTCATGTTTTCGTTATAAAAAGTCGTAATTTCAAACTGCGAATACGCGCGGAAAGCTAGAATTTGGTTCCAAAATATATCTCAAAGGTCGAATTTGGGATGTTTGGGATATTTTGTAAACGGCAGGGGGGTTTGGGCAAAATGTGACCCATCGCTTCTTTCAGTAATTGACATATTTTCAAGAGTCAAATTTATTATGTTTGGGATAAAAAGTCGTAATTTCAAACTGCGAATACGTGCAGAGAGACAGAATTTTGCTCCAAAATAATTCTCAAGGGTCGAATTTGAGATGTTTGGGATATTTTTAAAACTGCAGGGAAATATGCATCCATCGGCAAAATATGATCCATCGTCGCTCTCAGTAATTGGCATATTTTCGGTATAAAAATTCGTAATTTCTAACTGCGAATACGTGAAGCGAGCCAGAATTTGGCTCCAAAATATGGTTCAAGGGTCGAATTTGGGATGTTTGATATATTTTGAAAACTGCAGAGAGGGCTTTATGCAAAATGTTATCTATTGCCGCACTCAGTAATTGGCATATTTTCGGTATAAAAGTTCGTAATTTCAAACTGCGAATACTTGCAGAGAGCCACAAATTTGGCTACAAAATATAAGTCATGGATCAAATTTCGAGTGTTTTGGATATTTTGAAAACTGCAGGGGGGTTTGGGCAAAATGTGACCCATCGTTGCACTCAGTAATTGGCATATTTTCGGTAGAAAATGAAATAATTTCAAACTGCGAATACGTGCCGAGAACCCGAATTTGGCTCCAAAATATGGCTCAAAGGTCTAATTTGGGAAGTTTGGGATATTTTACAAACTGCCGGGGGGTTTGGGCAAAATGTTACTTATCGCTGCTTTCAGTAATTGGTATATTTTCAAGTGTCAAATTTGGGATGTTAAAATACTGAGTAAGATATTGAAAAGGGAGAAGTTCGGTTTTTATTGCATATATCGACGTTTCAGCCGGAATAGAGCGGTTTTACGAGTACATCTTCCATCGGTAATATAAACGGAAAATCAGGAACATTTTAGTTAATTCTAATGAAAACACATTGATTTTTATCATTTGTATTGGAAACAACATTGTCATATGTCTTTTCTTGGATCTAAATAATACGAAACCTCGCTTTATGATTCGAAGTTAAAGTTCTCAAATTTGGTATAATAGTGACTTTTTCACGTTTTTCATGTAGTTTTATATTACGTAAATATATTCATTTTTACCAATATTTCGATACTATTTCATGTAGTATCACGATATGTGATTTGGCCTTCAAATCTCAGAATTTCACATAATATTGCATTTTAAGCAAGTTTTCTTGCATTTTGTTTCGTACTAAAAATCATCGAATTTAGTAATATTTTGACGTTCATCATCTCCCTTTTCCTTTATGTGATATAAACAAAATATCATCGAATTAGGCAATATTTTGCTGTTTTTCCACGTTTTTGTAAATTTCCAGTTTGTAGGTATTAATTTATTAAATATACGATAAAAATGATACAAACACATAAGTGATTAGATAATAACCTTAAATACGTCATTTTCAATCGTATTTTTGTTTCTCGTTGATATACTGAGTAAGATATTGAAATGGGCAGAAGTTCGGTTTTTATTGCATATATCGACGTTTCAGCCGGAATAGAGCGCTTTTACGTGTACATCTTCCATCGATAATATAAACGAAAAAATCAGGAACATTTTAGTTAATTCTAATGAAAACACATTGATTTTTATCATTTGTATTGGAAACATCATTATCATATGTCTTTTCTTGGATCTAAACAATACGAAACCACACCTTATGATTCAAAGTTAAAATCCTCAAATTTGGAATAATATTGACTTTTTTCACGTTTTTCAAGTAGTTTGATATTACGTAAATATATTCATTTTTACCAATATTTCGATACTATTTCATGTAGTATCACGATATGTGATTTGGCCTTCAAATCTCAGAATTTCGCATAATATTGCATTTTAAGCAAGTTTTCTTGCATTTTGTTTCGTACTAAACATCATCGAATTTAGCAATATTTTGACGTTTATCATCCCCTTTTCCTTTGTGTGATTTAAACAAAATATCATCGAATTAGGCAATATTTTGCCATTTTTCAACGTTTTTGTAAATTTTCAGTTTATTGTTAATAATTCATTAATTATACGATAAAAATGATGGAAACACATAATTGATTAGAAATTAACCTTAAATACTTCATTTTCAATCAACTATTTATTTCTCGTTAAAATACTTGATAAGATATTGAAAAGTGGAGAATTTCTGTTTTTATTGCATATATCGACGTTTCAGCCGGATTAGAGCGGTTTTAAGTGTACATTTTCCGTCGGTAATATAAACGGAAAATCAGGAACATTTTAGTTAATTCTAATGAAAACACATTGATTTTTATCATTTGTATTGGAAACAACATTGTCATACGTCTTTTCTTAAATCTAAATAATACGAAGCCTCGCTCTATGATTTGAAATTAAAATCCTCAAATATGGTAAAATAGTGACTTTTTTCACGTTTTTCACGTGGTGTGATTTTACGTAAATATATTGGTTTTACCAATATTTCGATACTACTTCATCTTTTCTCACGATATGTGATTTGGCATTCAAATCTCAGATTTTCGCATAATATTGCATTTTAAGCAAGTTTTCTTGCATTTTGTTTCGTACTAAACATCATCGAATTTAGCAATATTTTGACGTTTATCATCCCCTTTTCCTTTATGTGATATAAACAAAATATCATCGAACTAGGCAATATTTTGCCGTTTTTCCACGTTTCTCTGAATTTTCAGTTTATTGGTATTAATTCATTAAATATACGTTAAAAATGATACAAACACATAATAACCTTAAATACCTCATTTTCAATCAACTATTTGTTTCTCGTTAAAATACTTAAAAATATATTGAAAAGGGGAGAAGTTCGGTTTTCATTGCATATATCGACGTTTCAGCTGGAATTGAGCGGTTTTACGTGTACATTTTCCATCGGTAATATTAACGGAAAATCAGAAACATTTTAGTTCATTCTAATGAAAACACATTGAATTTTATCATTTGTATTGGAAACAAAATTGTCATATGTCTTCTTGGATCTAAATAATACGAAACCTGGCTTTATGATTCGAAGTTAAAATCCTCAAATTTGGTGTAATAGTGACTTTTTCACGTTTTTTATGCAGTTTGATATTACGTAAATATATTCATTTTACCAATATTTCGATACTATTTCATGTAGTATCACGATATGTGATTTGGCCTTCAAATCTCAGAATTTCGCATAATATTGCATTTTAAGCATGTTTTCTTGCATTTTGTTTCGTACTAAAAATCATCGAATTTAGTAATATTTTGACGTTTAACATCCCCCTTTCCCTTTATGTGATATAAACAAAATATAATCGAATTAGGCAATATTTTGCTGTTTTCCACGTTTTTGTGAATTTTCAGTTTAATGTTATCAATTCATTAAATATACGATAAAAATGATGCAAACACATAATTGATTAGAAATTAACCTTAAATACTTCATTTTAAATCAACTATTTGTTTCTCGTTAAAATACTGAGTAAGATATTGAAAAGGGGAGAAGTTCGGTTTTTATTGCATATATCGACGTTTCTGCCGGAATAGAGCGGTTTTACGAGTAAATCTTTCATTGGTAATATAAACGGAAAATCAGGAACACTTTAGTTAATTCTAATGAAAACACATTGATTTTTATCATTTGTATTGGAAACAACATTTTCATATGTCTTTTCTTGGATCTAAATAATACGAAACCTCGCTTTATGATTCGAAATTAAAATTTTCAAAATTTGGTATAATAGTGACTTTTTCACGTTTTTCATGTAGTTTTATATTACGTAAATATATTCATTTTTACCAATATTTCGATACTATTTCATGTAGTATCACGATATGTGATTTGGCCTTCAAATCTCAGAATTTCGCATAATATTGCATTTTAAGCAAGTTTTCTTGCATTTTGTTTCGTACTAAAAATCATCGAATTTAGTAATATTTTGACGTTCTTCATCTCCCTTTTCCTTTATGTGATATAAACAAAATATCATCGAATTAGGCAATATTTTGCTGTTTTTCCACGTTTTTGTAAATTTCCAGTTTATTGGTATTAATTCATTCAATATACGATAAAAATGATTCAAACACATAATTGATTAGATAATAACCTTAAATACTTCATTTTCAATCGTCTATTCGTTTCTCGTTGAAATACTGAGTAAGATATTGAAATGGGGAGAAGTTCGGTTTTTATTGCATATATCGACTTTTCAGCCCGAATAGAGGGCTTTTACGTGTACATCTTCCATCGGTAATATAAACGGAAAGTCAGAAACATCTTACTTAATTCTACGGTAAAATATTGGTAAAAATGAATATATTTACGTAATATCAAACTACATGAAAAACGTGAAAAAAGTCAATATTATTCCAAATTTGAGGATTTTAACTTCGAATCATAGAGCGAGGTTTCGTAGTATTTAGATCCAAGAAAAGACATATGACAATGTTGTTTCCAATACAAATGATAAAAATAAATGTGTTTTCATTAGAATTAACTTAAATGTTCCTCATTTTTCTTTTATATTACCGATGGAAGATGTACACGTAAAACCGCTCTATTCCGGCTGAAACGTCGATATATGCAATAAAAACTGAACTTCTCCCCTTTTCAATATCTTACTCAGTATTTCAACGAGAAACAAATAGACGATTGAAAATGAAGTATTTAAGGTTGTTATCTAATCAATTATGTGTTTGCATCATTTTTATCGTATATTTAATGAATTAATACCAATAAACTGAAAATTCACAGAAACGTGGAAAAACAGCAAAATATTGCCTAATTCGATGATATTTTGTTTATATCACATAAAGGAAAAGGGAGATGATAAACGTCTAAATATTGCTAATTTCGATGATTTTTAGTACGAAACTAAATGCAAGAAAACATGCTTAAAATGCAATATCATGCGACATTCAGAGATATGAAGGCCAAATCACATATCGTGATACTACATGAAATAGTATCGAAATATTGGTGAAAATGAATATATTTACGTAATATCAAACTGCATGAAAAACGTGAAAAAGTCACTCCTATACCAAATTTGAGAATTTTAACTTTGAATCATAAAGCGAGGTTTCGCTTTATCATAAATCATAATTTTCGCTTTATCATAAATCATAAAGCGAGGGATCTAAATAATAATTTAGATCCAAGAAAAGACATATGACAATGTTGTTTCCAATACAAATGATAAAAATCAATGTGTTTTCATTAGAATGAACTAAAATGTTCCTGATTTTCCGTTTATATTACCGACGGAAGATGTACACGTAAAACCGCTCTAATCCGGTTGAAACGTCGATATATGCAATAAAAACAGAAATTCTCCCCTTTTCAATATCTTATCAAGTATTTTAACGAGAAATAAATAGTTGATTTAAAATGAAGTATTTAAGGTTAATTTCTAATCAATTATGTGTTTCATCATTTTTATCGTATATTTAATGAATTAATAACAATAAACTGAAAATTTACAATAACATGGAAAAACAGCAAAATATTGCCTAATTCGATAATATTTTGTTTATATCACATAAAGGAAAAGGGAGATGATAAACGTCAAAATATTACTAAATTCGATGATTTTTAGTACGAAAGAAAATGCAAGAAAACTTGCTTAAAATGCAATATTATGCGAAATTCTGAGATTTGAATTCCAAATCACATATCGTGATACTACATGAAATAGTATCGAAATATTGGTGAAAATGAATATATTTACGTAATATCAAACTACATGAAAAAGGTGAAAAAAGTCACTATTGAACCACTAAGTCACTAAGGATTTTAACTTCGAATCATAAAGCGAGGTTTCGTATTATTTAGATCCAAGAAGAGACATATGACAATGTTGTTTCGAATGCAAATGAAAAAAATCAATGTGTTTTCATTGGAATGAACTAAAATGTTCCTGATTTTCCGTTTATATTAATGATGGAAGATGTACACGTAAAACCGCACAATTCCGGCTGAAACGTCGATATATGCAATAAAAAGCGAACCTTCCACATTTTCAATATCTTACTCAGTATTTCAACGAGAAACAAATAGACGATTGAAGATGAAGTATTTAAGTTTATTATCTAATTAATTACGTGTTTGCATCATTTTTATCGTATAGTTAATGAATTAATACCAATAAACTGAAAATTCACAAAAACGTGAAAACACGGCAAAATATTGCCTAATTCAATGGTATTTTGTTTAAATCACATAAAGGAAAAGGGGATGATAAACGTCAAAATATTGCTAAATTCGATGATGTTTAGTACGAAACAAAATGCAAGAAAACTTGCTTAAAATGCAATATTATGCGAAAATCTGAGATATGAAGGCCAAATCACATATCGTGAAACTACATGAAATAGTATCGAAATATTGGTAAAAATGAATATATTTACGTAATATTATACTACATGAAAAATTTGAAAAAAGTCAATATTATTCCAAATTTGAGGATTTTAGCTTCGAATCAAAGAGCGAGGTTTCGTATTATTTAGATGCATGAAAAGACATATGAAAATGTTGTTTCCAATACAAATGATAAAAATAAATATGTTTTCATTAGAATTATCTTAAATGTTTCTCTTTTTTCGTTTATATTACCGATGGAAGATGTACACGTAAAACCGCTCTATTCCGGCTGAAACGTCGATATATGCAATAAAAACCGAACTTCTCCCCTTTTCAATATCTTACTGAGTATTTCAACGAGAAACAAATAGGCGATTGAAAATGAAGTATTTAAGGTTATTATCTAATCAATTATGTGTTTGCATAATTTTTATCGTATATTTAATGAATAAATACCAATAAACTGAAAATTCACAGAAACGTGGAAAAACGGCAAAATATTGCCTAATTCGATGATATTTTGTTTGTATCACATAAAGGAAAAGGGAGATGATAAACGTCAAAATATTACTAAATTCGATGTTTTTTAGTTCGAAACAAAATGCAAGAAAACTTGCTTAAATGCAGTATTATGCAATATTCTGATATATGAAGGCCAAATCACATATCGTTATACTACATGAAATAGTATCGAAATATTAGTGAAAATGAATATATTTACGTAATATTAAACTACATGAAAAACGTGAAAAAAGTCACTATTATGCCAAATTTGTGAATTTTAACTCCGAATCATAGAGCGAGGTTTCGTATTATTTAGATTCAAGAAAAGACATATGACAATGTTGTTTCCAATACAAATGATAAAAATAAATGTGTTTTCATTAGAATTAACTAAAATGTTCCTGATTTTCCGTTAATATTACCGACAGAGGATGTACACGTAAAACCGTTCTAATCCGGCTGAAACGTCGATATATGCAATAAAAACAGAAATTCTCCCCTTTCTTACTTAGTATTTTAACGAGAAACAAATAGTTGATTGAAATGAAGTATTTAAGGTTAATTTCAAATCAATTATACGTTGCAACATTTTTATCGTATAATTATATGATTAATAACCATAAACTGAAAATTTACAAAAACGTGAAAAAACAGCAAAATATTGCTTAATTCGATGATATTTTGTTTATATCACATAAAGGAAAAGGGGATGATAAACGTCAAAATATTGCTAAATTCGATGATGTTTATTACGAAACAAAATGCAAGAAAACTTGCTTAAAATGGAATATTATGCGAAATTCTGAGATTTTAAGGCCAAATCACATATCGTGATACTACATGAAATAGTATCGAAATATTGGTAAAAATGAATATATTTACGTAATATCAAACTACATGAAAAACGTGAAAAAAGTCAATATTATTCCAAATTTGAGGTTTTTAGCTTCGAAATATAGAGCGAGGTTTCGTATTTTTTAGATCCAAGAAAAGACATATGACAATGTTGTTTCCAATACAAATGATAAAAATAAATGTGTTTTCATTAGAATTAACTTAAACGTTCCTCATTTTTCGTTTATATTACCGATGGAAGATGTACACGAAAAACCGCTCTATTCCGGCTGAAACGTCGATATATGCAATAAAAACCGAACTTCTCCCCTTTTCAATATCTTACTCAGTATTTCAACGAGAAATAAATAGACGATTGAAAATGAAGTATTTAAGGTTAATTTCTAATCAATTATGTGTTTGCATCATTTTTACACATTGCATCATTTTACACATTGCATCATTTTACACACTGCATCATTTTACACATTGCATCATTTTTTACACATTTACACATCATTTTTAAACACATTGATTTTTATTAGACATATTTTGGAGCCAAATTCTGGATCTGAGCACGTATTCACAAGTTTGAAATTACGAGTTTTTATACCGAAAATATTCCAATTACTGAAAGCGGCAATGGATCACATTCTGCCCAAACATTCCCTGCAGTTTTCAAAATATCCCAAGCATCCCAAATTCGACCCTTGAGAATTATTTTGGAGCCAAATTCTGGTTCTCTGCACATATTCGCAGTTTGAAATTACTACATTTTATACCGAAAATATGTCAATTACTGAGAGCGGCGATAGGTCACATTTTCCCAAACCCCTCCTGCAGTTTTCAAAACATCGGAAACATCTAAAATTCGACACTTGAGCCATATTTTGGAGCCAAAGTCGGGCTCTCTGCACGTATTCGCAGTTTGAAATTACGTCTGTTTATACCGAAAATATGCCAATTACTAAGAGCGGCGATGGATCACATTTTGCCCAAACCCTCCCTGCAGTTTTCAAAATATCGCAAACATCCCAAATTTGACGCTTGAGCCATATTTTGGAGCCAAACTCTGCCTCTCTGCACGTATTCACAGTTTGAAATTGCGACTTTTTATACCAAAAATATGCCAATTACTGAAAGTGGGGATGGATCACATTCTGCCAAAACCCTCCCTGCAGTTTGCAAAATATCCCAAACATCCCAAATTCGAGGCTAGAGCCATATTTTAGAGCCAAATTCTGGCTCTCTGCACGTATTCGCAGTTTGAAATTACGACTTTTTATACCGAAAATATGCCAATTACTGAGAGCGGCGATGGATCACATTTTGCCCAAACCCTCCCTACAGTTTTCAAAATATCCCAAACATCCGAAATTCGACCCGAGAGAATTATTTTGGATCCAAATTCTGGCTCTCTGCACGTATTCACAGTTTGAAATTACGACTTTGTATACCAAAAATATGCCAATTACTGAAAGTGGCGATGGATCACATTCTGCCCGAACCCTCTCTGCCGTTTGCAAAATATCCCAAACAATCCAAATTCAACGCTTGAGCCATATTTTAGAGCCAAATTCTGGCTCTCTGCAAGTATTCGCATTTTGCACTTACGATCTTTTTACCGAAAATATGAAAACTACTGAAATCGGCGATTGATCACATTTTGCCCAAATCCTCCCTGCAGTTTCCAAAATATTCCAAACATCCCAAATTCAACGCTTGAGCCATATTATGGAGCCAAATTCTGGCTCTCTGCACGTATTCGCAGTTTGAAATTACGAATTTTTATACCGAAAATATGACAATTACTGAGAGCGGCGATGGATCATATTTTGCCCAAACCCTCCCTGCAGTTTTAAAAATATCCCAAACATCCCAATTTTGACCCTTGAGAATTTTTTAGGAGGAAAATTCTGGCTCTCTGCACGTATACGCAGTTTGAAGTTACGAATTTTTATCCCAAACATCCCATATTCGACGCTTGAAAATATGTCAATTACTGAATGAAGCGATGGGTCACATTTTGCCCAAACCCCGCTGCAGTTTACAAAATATCCCAAACATCCCAAATTCGACCTTTGAGATATATTTTGGAACCAAATTCAAGCTTTCTGCGCGTATTCGCAGTTTATAGTTACGTCTTTTTATACCGAAAACATGACAATTACTGAAAGCGGCAATAGATCACATTTAGCCCAAACCCTCCCTGCAGTTTTCAAAATATCGCAGACATCCCAAATTCGACGCTTGAGCCATATTTTGGAGCCAAATTCTGGCTCTCTGCACGTATTCACAGTTTGAAGTTACGACTTTTTATACCAAAAATATGACAATTACTGAAAGTGGCGATGGATCACATTCTGCCCAAACCCTCCCTGCAGTTTGCAAAATATCTCAAACATCCCGAATTAGACCCTTGAACCATATTTTAGAGCCAAATTCTGGCTCTCTGCACGTATTCGCATTTTGAACTTACAACTTTTTATACCGAAAATATGCCAATTACTGAAATCGGCGATGTATCACATTTTGCCCAAACCTTCCCTGCAGTTTCCAAAATATCCCAAACATCCCAAATTCAACGCTTGAGCTATATTTTGGAGCCAAATACTGGCTCTCTGCACGTATTCGTAGTTTGAAATTACGACTTTTTATACCGAAAAAATGTCAATTACTGAGAGCGGCGATGGATCACATTTTGCCCAAACCCACCCTGCAGTTTTTAAAATATCCCAAACATCCCAAATTCGACCCTAGAGAATTATTTTGGAGCCAAATTCTGTCTCTTTTCATGAATTCACAGTTTGAAATTACGACTTTTTATACCAAAAATATGCCAATTATTGAAAGTTACGATGGATCACATTCTGGCCGAACCCTCTCTGTAGTTTGCAAAATATCCCAAACATCCCAAATTCGACGCTTGAGCCATATTTTAGAGCCAAATTCTGGCTCTCTGAACGTATTCGCATTTGGAAATTACGAGTTTTTATACCGAAAATATGCAAATTACTGAGAGCGGCGATGAATCATATTTTGCCCAAAACCCCCTGCAGTTTTCAAAATATCCCAATTATCCCAATTTCCTCCAATGAGCCAAAATTTGAAGCCAAATGCTGGCTCTCTGCACGTATTCGCAGTTTTACATTAGGATTTTTATACCGAAAATATGCCAATTATTTAGAGCAGCGATAGATCACATTTTGCCTAAACTCTCCTTGCAGTTTTCAAAATATCCAAAACATCCCAAATTCAACCCTTGAGCCATATTTTGGAGCCAAATTCTGTCTCTCTGCACGTATTCGCATTTTGAAATTACGAGTTTTTATACCGAAAATATAAGCCAATTACTGAAAGCAGCGATGGATCACATTCTGCCCAAACACTCCCTGCAGTTTTCAAAATATCCCAAACATCCCGAATTTGACCCTTGAGCCATATTTTGGAGCCAAATTCAGGATCTGTGCACGTATTCACAAATTTGAAATTACGAGTTTTTATGCAATAAAAATAACTTCTCCCCTTTTCAATATCTTACTCAGAATTTTAGTGAGAAACAAATAGTTGATTGAAAATGAAGTATTTAAAGTTAATTTGTGATCAATTATGTGTTTGCATCATTTTTGTCGTATATTTATTGAATTAATAACAATAAACGGAAAATTTCATATAAACGTTGAAAAACGGTAAAATCTTGCCAAATTCGATGATATTTTGTTTAAATCACATAAAGGAAAAGGAGATGATAAACGTGAAAATATTGCTAAATTCGATGATTTTTCGTACGAAACAAAATGCAAGAAAACTTGCTTAAAATGCAATATTATGCGAAATTCTGAGATTTGAAGGCCAAATCACTTATCGTGATACTATTTGAAATAGTATCGAAATATTGGTAAAAACGAATATATTTACGTAATATCAAATTATATGAAAAACCTAAAAAAAGTCACTATTATACCAAATTTGAGGATTTTAACTTCGAATCAAAAAGCGAGGTTTCGTATTATTTAGATCCAAGAAAAGACATATGAAAATGTTGTTTCCAATACAAATGATAAAAATATATATGTTTTCATTAGAATTATCTTAAATGTTCCTCTTTTTTCGTTTATATTACCGATGGAAGATGTACACGTAAAACGGCTCTATTCCGGCTGAAACGTCGATATATGCAATAAAAACCGAACTTCTCCCCTTTTCAATATCTTACTGAGTATTTCAACGAGAAACAAATAGGCGATTGAAAATGAAGTATTTAAGGTTATTATCTAATCAATTATGTGTTTGCATAATTTTTATCGTATATTTAATGAATAAATACCAATAAACTGAAAATTCACAGAAACGTGGAAAAACGGCAAAATATTGCCTAATTCGATGATATTTTGTTTGTATCACATAAAGGAAAAGGGAGATGATAAACGTCAAAATATTACTAAATTCGATGATTTTTAGTACGAAACAAAATGCAAAAAAACTTGCTTAAAATGCAATATTATGCGAAATTCTGAGATATGAAGGCCAAATCACATATCGTGATGGGGGGTGGACAGGCCTCCTCCCGATTGTGCTTCAAATAACAGCCACCTACTGGAGAAAAACCAGTGCCCTATAACACCGAGGGTCACCTCCCCCTCTAGGTCCACTGCACCTGCATTTGGTCACCAAGGCTGAACCAACAGGCATGCTTCAGGGGCGCGCGCGCCAACACAGACAAACACTGGTCAGGCGCGCCAACAACACAAACACTGGTCCGGCGCGCCAACAACACAAACACTACCCTAAATGTTGAGAAGGGTAGGACGCCCCTGACGGGTTGCTCCGAGTAGTTGTTGATAGGAACTGGTGTAGGGTCCATGCTGGAGGAACAGTTGAGCATGCTAAACTTCTGTGTTTACGACTCGCTGAGCAGCAGTGAGCAGCGTTTTGTAAGAGAGTAGCTGTTGGCTTGTCGGGAAGAGGGCCACGCAGTCTGCGTCCGAGTTTATATAACCTCGGCTCGTTGCGCGCGCAGCTTGGGGCGGTTACAATCAGCTTCCAGACGTACGTTTTCTCTTCCCCTCAGAAAACCCACCGTTTTTGGGAAAAACAGTGTTCTTATAAGGAAATAGGCCGGGAGTCATTGCATTAGACAATCATCGGCTAGAAATTTGGGGTCCATGAGCTAGAGCTAGATCCAGCAGGCACAAATACGTGAGTACTCACACACACACACACACACTTTATTATTACGTACTCAAGAAACATTTAACATTTATACAAAGAGCAGTTAACTGGACACGCCGGGCACAACTCCCTAACCCCTGAGAAGTGACGGCTAGCTGCGACTATACACAACACAACAATAACACATCTTTCTCCTCAGAAGGAGTAGAGGGCGCGGGAGGGGGGTGGGTGGTGGCGGGGGGGGAACCTCCTCATTATTGAGGTATGCTGCTGCCTCACGCTTAAATCTCTCTTCGGCAGCAACAGCTCGCTTCACAGCCTCAGCTCTATGCTTGGGTAACTTCCTCATTGCGTTTTTGATCACCATCTTCTCTCCCATTTTTGCGGTCATAGTAGCCTGTGCCTTTGCGATCCTCCTCATGTCCTTGGCATAGTTGATGTCGATGGAGGAGGGAGAGGAGAGGGAGGAGGAGCTTGTGACAGGAACACTGCTCATGATGCCGGTCTAGAGTGAGTGTCAGGTATACTACAGTACCCAGAGTGTCAGGTATACTACAGTACCCAGAGTGAGTGTCAGGTATACTACAGGACCTAGAGTGAGTATCAGGTATACTACAGTACCCAGAATGAGTGTCAGGTATACTACAGGACCCAGAGTGAGTGTCAGGTATACTACAGTACCCAGAGTGAGTGTCAGGTATACTACAGTACCCAGAGTGAGTGTCAGGTATACTACAGGACCCAGAGTGAGTGTCAGGTATACTACAGGACACAGAGTGAGTGTCAGGTATACTACAGTACCCAGAGTGAGTGTCAGGTATACTACAGTACCCAAAGTGAGTGTCAGGTATACTTCAGTACCCGGACGGAGTGTTAGGTATACTACAATATCTACTACTACAATATCTAATCAATTATGTGTTTTCATCATTTTTATCGCATATTTAATGAATTAATATCAATAAACGGAAAATTCACAAAAACGTGAAAAAACAGCAAAATATTGCCTAATTCAATGATATTTTGTTCACATAAAGGAAAAGGGGATGATGAACGTCAAAATATTGCTAAATTCGATGATTTTTAGTACAAAACAAAATGCAAGAAACTTGCTTAAAAATGCAAAATTTGCGAAATTCTGAGATATGAAGGCCAAATCACTCACCATGAGAAAACATGAAGTAGTATCGAAATATTGGTAAAAACGAATATATTTACGTAAAATCACACTACATAAAAAACGTGAAAAAAGTCACTATTTTACAATATTTGAGGATTTTAACTTCAAATCATAGAGCGAGGTTTCGTATTATTTACATCCAAGAAAAGACATATGACAATGTTGTTTCCAATACAAATGATAAAAATCAATGTGTTTTCATTAGAATTAATTAAAATGTTCCTGATTTTCCGTTTATATTACCGATGGAAGATAAAAACCGTACGTAAAACCGCTCTAACCCGGCTGAAACGTCGACATATGCAATAAAAACAGAACTCCCCTTTTCAATATCTTACTCAGTATTTTAACGAGAAACAAAGAGTTGATTGAAAATGAGGTATTTAAGGTTAATTTCTTATCTATTATGTGTTTGCATCATTTTTATCGTATATTTAATGAATTAAACTAAACCCTACCTGAAAACTGCAGGTAGAGTTTGGGCAAAATGTGGTCTATTGCCGCTCTCCGTAATTGGCATATTTTCGGTATAAAAATTCGTAATTTCAAATGCGAATACGTGCAGAGAGCCAGAATTTGGCTCCAAAATATGGCTTTAGCGTTGAATTTGGGATGTTTGGGATATTTTGAAAACTGCAGGGAGGGTTTGGGCAAAATGTGATCCATCGCCGCTTTCAGTAATTGGCATTTTTTCGGTATAAAAGTCGTAATTTCAAACTGCGAATATATGCAGAGAACCAGAATTTGGCTCCAAAATATAACTCAAGCGTCGAATTTGGGATGTTTGCTATATTTTGAAAACTGCAGGGAGGGTTTGGGCAAAATGTGATCCATCGCCGCTCTCAGTAAATGGCATATTTTCGGTATAAAAAGACGTAATTTCAAACGGCGAGTACGTGCAGAGAGCCCGAATTTGGTTACAAAATATGGCACAAGGGTCGAATTTGGGATGTTTGAGATAATTTGGAAACTGCTGAGAGGGTTTCGGCAAAATGTGATCCATCGCCGTTTTCAGTAATTGGCTTATTTTCGGTATAAAAAGTCGTAATTTCAAACTGCGAATACGCGCAGAAAGCTAGAATTTGGCTCCAAAATATGGCTCAAAGGTCGAATTAGGGATGTTTGGGATATTTTGCAAATTGCAGAGGGGTATGGGCAAAATGTGACCCATCGCTTCTTTCAGTAATTGGCATATTTTCAAGCGTCAAATTTGGGATGTTTGGGATAAAAATTCGTAATTTCAAACTGCGAATACGTGCAGAGAGCCAGAATGTGGCTCCAAAAACATTCTCAAGGGTCGAATTTGGGGTGTTTGGGATATTTTGAAAACTGCAAGGAGGGGGTTTCGGCTAAATGTGACCTATCGCCGATCTCAGTAATTGGCATATTTTAGGTATAAAATGACGTAATTTCAAACTGCGAATATGTGCAGAGAGCCACAATTTGGCTTCAAAATTTCGCTCAAGGGTCGAATTTGCGATGTTTGGGATATTTTGAAAACTGCATGTGGGTTTGGGCAAAATGTGACCCATCGCTGCTCTCAGTAATTGGCATATTTTCGGTATAAAATGTCGTAATTTCAAACTGCGAATACGTGCAGAGAGCCAGAATTTGGCTCCAAAATAAGGCTCCAGGGTCGAATTTGGGATGTTTGGGGTATTTTTAAAACTGCAGGGAGGGTTTGGGCCTAATGTGATCCATCGCCGCTTCCCGTAATTGACATATTTTCAGTATAAAAAGTCATAATTTCCAACTGCGAATACGTGCTGAGAGCCAGAATTTGGCTATAATGTATGGCTCAAGGGTCGAATTTGGGATGTTTGGGATATTTGAAAACTGCAAGCGGGGTTTGGGCAAAATTTGACGCATCGTTGCTTTCAGTAATTGGCATATTTTCCGTATAAAAAGTCGTAATTTCAAACTGCAAATACGTGCAGAGAGCCAGAATTTGGCTCCAAAATAACGCTCCAGGGTAGAATTTGGGATGTTTGGTATATTTTGAAAACTGCAGGGGGGTTTGGGCAAAATGTGACCCATCGCCGCTCTCAGTAATTGGCATATTTACGGTATAAAATGACGTAATTTCAAAGTGCGAATACGTGCAGAAAGCTAGAATTTGGCTCCAAAATATGGCTCAAAGGTCGAATTTGGATGTTTGGGATATTTTGCAAACTGCAGTGGGGTATGGGCAAAACGTGACCCATCGTTTCTTTCAGTAATTGGCATATTTTCAAGCGTCAAGTTTGGGATGTTTGGGATAAAAAGTCGTAATTTCAAACAGCGAATACGTGCAGAGAGCCAGAATTTGGCTCCAAAAACATTCTCATGGGTCGAATTTGAGATGTTTGGGATATTTTGAAAACTGCAAGGAGGGGGTTTCGGCTAAATGTGACCTATCGCCGCTCTCAGAAATTGGCATATTTTCGGTATAAAATGTCGTAATTTCAAAATGCGAATATGTGCAGAGAGCCACAATTTGGCTCCAAAAGTTGGCTCAAGGGTCGAATTTGGTATGTTTAGGAAATTTTGAAAACTGCACGGAGGGTTTGGGCAAAATGTGATCCATCGCCTCTCAAAGTAATTAGCATATTTTTGGTATAAAAATACCTAATTTAAAACTGCGAATACGTGCAGAGAGCCAAAATTTGGGATGTTTGGGATATTTTGAAAACTGCAGGGGGGGGTTTAGGTAAAATGTGACCTATCGCGGCTCTCAGTAATTGACATATTTTCGGCAAAAAATGTCGTAATTTCAAACTGCGAATAGGTGCAGAGAGCCAGAATTTGGCTCCAAAATATGGTTCAAGGGTTGTATTTGGGATGTTTGGGATATTTTGAAAACTAAATGGTGGGTTTGAGCAAAATGTGATCTATCGCTGCTTTCAGTAATTGGCATTTTATCGGGATAAAAAGTCGTTATTTCAAGCTGTGAATACAAGCAGAAAGCCCGAATTTGGCTAGAAAATATGGGTCAAGTGTCGAATTTGGGATGCTTTGGATATTTTGAAAACTGCACGGAGGGTTTGGGCAAAATGTGATCCATCGCTGCTTTAAATAATTGATATATTTTCGGTATAAAAATTCCTAATTTAAAACTGCGAATACGTGCAGAGAGCCAGAACTTCGCTCCAAAATATGCCGCAAGGGTGGAATTTGGAATGTTTGCGATATTTTTAAAACTGCAAAAAGGGGTTTGGGCAAAATGTGATCCATTGCTGCTCTCCGTAATTGGCATATTTTCGGTATAAAAATTCGTAGCTTCAAACTGCAAATACGTGCAGAGAGCCAGAATTTAGCTCCAAAATATGGCTCAAGCGTTGAATTTGGGATGTTTAGAATATTTTGAAAATTGCAGGGAGGGTTTGAGCAGAATGTGATCCATCGCAGCTTTCAGTAATTGGCATATTTTCGGTATAAAAATTCGTAATTTCTAACTGCGAATAGGTGCAGAGAGCCAGATTTTGGCTCCAAAATATGGCTCAAGCGTCGAATTGAGGATGTTTGAGATATTTTGAAAACTGCACAGAGGGTTTGGGCAAAATGTGACCCATCGCCGCTTTCAGTAACTGGCATATTTTCGGTTTAAAAAGTTGTAATTTCAAAATGCGAATACGTGCAGAGAGCCAGAATTTGGCTCCAAAATATGGCTCAAGGGTCGAATTTGGGATGCTTGGGATATTATGAAAACTGACTGGTGGGTTTGATCAAAATGTGAGCTATCGCCGCTTTCAGTAATAGACATATTTTCGGTATAAAAAGTCGTTATTTCAAACTGCGAAAACGTGCAGAAAGCCAGAATTTGACTAGAAAATATGGTTCAAGGGTCTTATTTGGGAAGTTTTTCGATATTTTGAACACTGCACGGAGGGTTTGGGCAGAATGTGATCCATCGCCGCTCTAAGTAATTGGTATATTTTCGGTTTAAAAATTCGTAATTTCAAACTGCGAATACGTGCAGAGAGCCTGAATTTCGCTCCAAAATATGCCACAAGGGTGGAATTTGGGTTGTTTGCGACAGTTTGAAAACTGCAGGGGAAGGTTTTGGTAAAATGTGACCCATCGCTGCTCTCAGTAATTGGCATATTTTCGGTATAAAAAGACGTAATTTCAAACTGCGAATACGTGCAGAAAGCCTGAATTTGGCTCCAAAATATGGCTCCAGCTTCGAATTTGGGATGTTTGAGATATTTTGAAAACTGCAGGGGGGTGGGGGGTTTGGGCAAAATGTGACCTATCGCCGCTCTCAGTAATTGACATATTTTCGGTATAAAGATTCGTATTTTCAAACTGCGAATATGTGCAGAGAGCCAGAATTTGGCTCCAAAATAAGGCTCCAGGGTCGAATTTGGGATGTTTGGGATATTTTGAAAACTGGAGGGAGGGTTTGGGCAAAATGTGATCCATCGCCGCTCTCTGTAATTGGCATATTTTCGGTATAAAAATACGAAATTTCAAGCTGCGAATATTGGCAGAGAGCCACAATTTGGCTCCAAAATTTGGCTCAAGCGTCGAATTTGGGATGTTTGAGATGTTTTGAAAACTGCAGGGGGCTTAAGGCTTAAGAGCCTTAAGCTTAAGAGCTTAAGGCTTTTACGTGTACATCTTCCATTACCAATGGAAGATGTACACGTAAAACCGCTCTAATCCGGCTGAAACGTCGATATATGCAATAAAAAAAGAACTTCTCCCCTTTTCAATATCGTACTCAGTATTTTAACTAGAAACAACATACTCAGTATTTTAACTAGAAACAAATAGTTGATTGAAAATAAAGTATTTAAGGTTAATTTCTAACGAATAATGTATTTGCATCATTTTTGTCGTATATATAAAGAATTAATACAATAAACTGAAAATTCACAACAACCTGGAAAAACGGCAAAATATTGCATAATTCGATGATATTTTGTGTAAATCCTATAAAGAAAAAGGCGGACGATAAACGTCAAAATATTGCTAAATTCGGTGATTTTGAGTAAAAAAGAAAATGCAAGAAAACTTACCTAAAAATGCAATATTATGCGAAATTCTGAGATTTGAAAGCCAAATCACATATCGTGAGAAAACGTGAAGTAGTATCGAAATCATGGTACAAACGAATATATTTACGTAAACTCAATAAAAATATTCTGCACGTATTCGCAGTTTGAAATTACATTTTATACCGAAAATATGCCAATTAATGAGTGTGGCGATGGATCACATTTTGCCCAGGCCCTCCCTGCAGTTTTCAAATTATTCCAAGCATCCCAAATTCGACCCTTGAGCCATATTTTGGAGTCACATTCTGGCTCTCTGCTCGTATTCGCTGTTTGAAATTATGAATTTTTATACCGAAAATATGTCAATTACTGAGGGCAGCGATGGGTCACATTTTGCCCAAACTCCCTTTGCACTTTTCAAAATATCCCAAACATCCCAGGTTCGACGCTTGAACCATATTTTGGAGCCAAATTCCGGCTCTCTGCACGTATTCGCAGTTTGAAATTACATCATTTTATAACGAAAACATGCCAATTACTTAGCGCAGCGATAGGTCACATTTTGTCCAAACCCCCCTGCAGTTTTCAAAACATCTCAAACATCCCAAATTCGATGCTTGAGCCAAATTTTGGAGCCAAATTGTGGCTCTCTGCCAATATTCGCAGCTTGAAATTTCGAATTTTTATACCGAAAATATGCCAATTACGGAGAGCGGCGATGGATCACATTTTGCCCAAACCCTCCCTCCAGTTTTCAAAATATCCCAAACATCCCAAATTCGACCCTGGAGCCTTATTTTGGAGCCAAATTCTGGCTCTCTGCACATATTCGCAGTTTGAAATTACGAATCTTTATACCGAAAATATGTCAATTACTGTGAGCGGCGATAGGTCACATTTTGCCCAAACCCCCCACCCCCCTGCAGTTTTCAAAATATCCCAAACATCCCAAATTCGAAGCTTGAGCCATATTTTGGAGCCAAATTCTGACTTTTTGCACGTATTCGCTGTTTGAAATTACGTCTTTTTATACCGAAAATATGCCAATTATTGAGAGCAGCGATGGGTCACATTTTGCCAAAACCCCCCCCTGCAGTTTTCAAAAGGTCGCAAACAACCCAAATTCCACAATTGTGGCATATTTTGGAGCGAAATTCAGGCTCTCTGCACGTATTCGCAGTTTGAAATTACGAATTTTTATACCGAAAATATACCAATTACTTAGAGCGGCGATGGATCACATTCTGCCCAAACCCTCCGTGCAGTTTTCAAAACATAGAAAACATCCAAAATTAGACCCTTGAACCATATTTTCTAGCCAAATTCTGGCTTTCTGCACGTGTTCGCAGTTTGAAATAACGATATTTTTTACCGAAAATATGTCTATTACTGAAAGCGGCGATAGCTCACATTTTGCCCAAACCCACCAGTCAGTTTTCATAATATCCCAAGCATCCCAAATTCGACCCATGAGCCATATTTTGGAGCCAAATTCTGGCTCTCTGCACGTATTCGCATTTTGAAATTACATTTTTTTAAACCTAAAATATGCCAGTTACTGAAAGCGGCGATGGGTAACATTTTGCCCAAACCCTCTATGCAGTTTTCAAAATATCTCAAACATCCCCAATTCGACGCTTGAGCCATATTTTGGAGCCAAATTCTGGCTCTCTGCGCCTATTCGCAGTTTGAAATTACGAGTTTTTATACCGAAAATATGCCAATTACTTAGAGCGGCGATGGATCACATTCTGCACAAACCTTCCCTGCAGTTTTCAAAATATCCCACACATCCCAAATTAAACGGTTGAGCCATATTTTGGAGCTAAATTCTGGCTCTCTGCACGTATTTGCAGTTTGAAGCTACGAATTTTTATACCGAAAATATGCCAATTACGGAGAGCAGCAATGGATCACATTTTGCCCAAACCCCTTTTTGCAGTTTTCAAAATATCCCAAACATCCCAAATTTTGGCTCTCTGCACGTATTCGCAGTTTTAAATTAGGTATTTTTATACCGAAAATATGCTAATTACTTTGAGAGGCGATGGAGCACATTTTGCCGAAACCCTCCGTGCAGTTTTCAAAATATCCCAAACTTCCCAAATTCGACCCTGGAGCCTTATTTTGGAGCCAAGTTCTTGCTTTCTTCACGTATTCGCAGTTTGAAATAACGACTTTTTATACCGAAAATATGTCAATTACTGAAAGCTGCAATGGGTCACATTCTGCTCAAACCCCCTTGCAGTTTTCAAAATATCCCTAACATACCAAATTCGACCCTTGAGCCAATTTTTGGAGCCAATTTTTGATGACAATGTTGTTTCCAATACAAATGATAAAAATCAATGTTGTTTCCAATACAAATGATAAAAATCAATGTGTTTTCATTAGAATTAACTAAAAGGTTCCTGATTTTCCGTTTATATTACCGATGGAAGTATTACACGTAAAACCGCTCCATTCCGGCTGAAACGTCGATATATGCAATAAAACCGAACTTCTCCCCTTTTCAATATCGTACTCAGTATTTTAACGAGAAATAAATAGATGATTGAAAATAAAGTATTTAAGGTTAATTTCTAATCAATTATGTGTTTGCATCATTTTTATCGTATATTTATTGAATTAATAACAATAAACAGAAAATTCACAAAAACGTGGATAAACAGCAAAATATTGCCTAAATCGATGATTTTTGTTTATATCACATAAAGGAAAAGGGGGATGATAAACGTCAAAATATTACTAAATTTGATGATTTTTAGTACGAAACAAATTTCAAGAAAACTTGCTTAAAATGAAATATTATGCGAAATTCTTATATATGAAGGCAAAATCACATATCGTGATACTACAATAAATAGTATCGAAATATTGGTAAAAATGAATATATATACGTAATATCATGAAAAACGTGAAAAAAGTCACTATTATACCAAATTTGAGGATTTTACCTTCGAATCATAGAGCGAGGTTTCGTATTATTTAGATCGAAGAAGAGACATATGACAATGTTGTTTCCAATACAAATGATAAAAATCAATGTGTTTTCATTAGAGTTAACTAAAATGTTCCTGATTTTCCTCTTATATTACCGATGGAAGATGTACACGTAAAACCGCTCTATTCCGGCTGAAACGTCGATATATGCAATAAAAAGGAACTTCTCCCCTTTTCAATATCTTACTCAGTATTTTAACGAGAAACAAACAGATGATTGAAAATTAAGTATTTAAGGTTAATTTCTTATCAATTATGTGTTTGCATCATTTTTGTTGTATATTTAATGAATTAATACCAATAAACTGAAAATTCACAAAAACGTTTAAAAACAGCAAAATATTGCCTAATTCGATGATATTTTGTTTATATCACATGAAGGAAAAGGGGGATGATAAACGTCAAAATATTACTAAATTTGATGATTTTTAGTACGAAACAAAATTCAAGAAAACTTGCTTAAAATGCAATATTATGCGAAATTCTTAGATTTGAAGGCAAAATCACATATCGTGATACTACATGAAATATTATCGAAATATTAGTAAAAATGAATAAATATACGTAATATCATGAAAAACGTGAAAAAAGTCACTATTATACCAAATTTGAGGATTTAAACTTCGAATCATAAAGCGAGGTTTCGGATTATTTAGATCGAAGAAAAGACATATGACAATGTTGTTTCCAATACAAATGAAAAAAATCAATGTGTTTTCATTAGAATTAACTAAAATGTTCCTGATTTTCCTCTTATATTACCGATGGAAGATGTACACGTAAAACCGCTCTATTCCGGCTGAAACGTTGATATATGCAATAAAAACCGAACTTCTCCCCTTTTCAATATCTTACTCAGTATTTTAACGAGAAACAAATAGATGATTGAAAATGAAGTATTTAAGGTTAATATCTAATCAATTATGTGTTTGCATGATTTTTATCGTATATTTAATGAATTAATACCAATAAACTGAAAATTCTCAAAAACGTGGAAAAATGGCAAAATATTACCTAATTCGATGATATTTTGTTTAAATCACATAAAGGAAATGGGGATGATAAACGTCAAAATATTGCTAAATTCGATGATTTTTAGTACAAAACAAAATGCAAGAAACTCGCTTAAAAATGCAAAATTTGCGAAATTCTGAGATATGAAGGCCAAATCACTCACCGTGAGAAAACATGAAGTAGTATCGAAATATTGGCAAAAACGAATATATTTACGTTAAATCACACTACATAAAAAACGTGAAAAAAGTCACTATTTTACCATATTTGAGGATTTTAACTTCGAATCATAAAGCGAGATTTCGTATTATTTAGATCCAAGAAAAGACATATGACAATGTTGTTTCCAATGCAAATGATATAAATCAATGTGTTTTCATTAGAATTAACTAAAATGTTAATGATTTTCCGTTTATATTACCGATGGAAGATGTACACGTAAAACCGCTCTATTCCGGCTGAAACGTCGATATATGCAATAAAACCGAACTTCTGCCCTTTTCAATATCTTACTCAGTATTTTAACGAGAAACAAATAAATGATTGAAAATGAAATATTTTAAGGTTAATTTCTAATCAATTATGTGTTTGCATCATTTTTATCGTATATTTATTGAATAAATAACAATAAACTGAAAATTCTCAAAAACGTGGAAAAACGGCAAAATATTGCCTAATTCGATGATATTTTGTTTAAATCACATAAAGGAAATGGGGATGATAAACGTCAAAATATTGCAAAATTCTATGATTTTTAGTACGAAACAAAATGCAAGAAACTTTCTTAAAAATGCAAAATTTGCGAAATTCTGAGATATGAAGGCCAAATCACATATCGTAGGAAAATATGAAGTAGTATCGAAATATTGGTAAAAACGAATAAATTTACGTAAAATCACACTTCATAAAAAACGTAAAAAAAGTCACTATTTTACCAAATTTGAGGGTTTTAACTTCAAATCATAGAGCGAGGTTTCGTATTATTTAGATCCAAGAAAAGACATATGACAATGTTGTTTCCAATACAAATGATAAAAATCAATGTGTTTTCATTAGAATTAGAAATTACTCTCAAAAGTGTGATGCAGAGGCTTAAGAGAGGGATGCAGAGGCTCAAGAGAGTGATGCAGAGGCTTATGAGAGGGATCCAGAGGCTCATGAGAGTGATGCAGAGGATCAAGAAAAGGAAGCAGAGGCTTAAGAGAGTGATGCAGAGGCCAAAGAGAGTGATGCAGAGGCTTAAGAGAGTGATGCAGAGGCTGAAGAGAGTGTTGCAGAGGCTCAAGAGAGTGATGCAGAGGCCGAAGAGAGTGATGCAGAGGCTCAAGAGAGTGATGCAGAGGCTAAAAAGAGTTGTGCAGAGACTAATATGCATCCTGCATATTCTCTCCTGCATCCCTCTCTTGAGCCTTTGCATCACTATCTTAAGCCTATGCATCCCTCTCTTGAGCCTCTGCATCACTCTCAAGAGCCTCTGCATTCCTCTCTTGTGCCTCTGCATCCCCTCACTTGAGCCTCTGCTTCCCTCTCTTTAGCCTGGAAGATGGTTACTGTGATGAAGACTGTGTATAGTGAAGATGGATACTGTGATGATATACTACAGGTGGTGATATACTGTGATGATATACTAACCATCTTCACTACCGGACCCAGGTATACTACAGGACCCAGAGTGAGTGTCAGGTATACTACAGGACCCAGAGTGAGTGTCACTTATACTACAGTACCCAGAGTGAGTGTCAGGTATACTACAGTACCCAGAGTGAGTGTCAGGTATACTACAGTACCCGGAGGGAGTGTACTCCCTCTTCAGGTACTCCACTTGTTACTGTTCACCAGTCCTACTTCTCGCCCCTTACCATTACCCTCTGGCTCCTTCCTGTTAGGTAGTTCTTCACCTATACTAGGGCCTTTCCGCATGCTCCTGCCTGCCTCTCAAGTTTGTATAGCAGTCTCATGTGCGGTACTGTATGTGTGTGTGTGTGTGTGTTTGTGTGTGTGTGTGTGTGTGTGTGTGTGTGTGTGTGTGTGTGTGTGTGTGTGTGTGTGTAATATACATTAAACAAGATGGAGTATCCTGTGTTCGGGTGATGGAGGTCAAATCTTCACTACACACAGTGTTCATCACTGTAACCATCTTTACTATACACTGTCATCATCACAGTAACCATCTTCACTACACACTGTCTTCATCACAATAACCATCTTCACTATACACAGTCTTCATCACAGTAACCATCTTCACTATACACAGTCTTCATCACAGTAACTATCTTCACTACACACAGTCTTCATCACAGTAACTATGTTCACTACACACAGTCTTCATCACAGTAACCATCTTAACTATACACAGCCTTCATCACAGTAATCATCTTCACTATACACAGTCTTCATCACAGTAACCATCTTCACTACACAGTCTTCATCACAGTAACCATCTTCACTACACACAGTCTTCATCACAGTAACTATCTTCACTACACACAGTCTTCATCACAGTAACCATCTTCACTATACACAGCATTCATCACAGTAACCACCTTCACTATACACTGTCTTCATCACAGTAACCATCTTCACTATACACAGTCTTCATCACAGTAACCATCTTCACTACACACAGTCTTCATCACAGTAACCATCTTCACTATACACTGTCTTCATCACAGTAACCATCTTCACTACACACAGTCTTCACCACTGTAACCATCTTCACTATACACAGTCTTCATCACAGCAACCATCTTCACTATATACTGTCGTCATCACAGTAACCATCTTCACTACACTTCCTGACACTCACTCTGGGTACTGTAGTATACCTGACACTCACTCTTGGTACTGTAGTATACCTGACACTCACTCTAGGTCCTGTAATATACCTGACACTCACTCTGGGTCCTGTAGTATACCTGACACTCACTCTGGGTAATGTAGTATACCTGAAACTCACTCTGGGTAATGTAGTATACCTGACACTCTGGGTACTGTAGTATACCTGACACTCACTCTGGGTAATGTAGTATACCTGAAACTCACTCTGGGTAATGTAGTATACCTGACACTCTGGGTACTGTAGGATACCTGACACTCCCTCAAGGTACCGGAGTATACCTGACACTCTGGGTATTGTAGTATACCTAACACTCCCTCCGGGTACTGTAGTATACCTGACACTCACTTTGGGTACTGTAGTATACCTGACACTCACTCTGGGTACTGTAGTATACCTGACACTCACTCTGTGTCCTGTAGTATACCTGACACTCACTCTGGGTCCTGTAGTATACCTGACACTCACTCTGGGTACTGTAGTATACATGACACTCTGGGTCCTGTAGTATACCTGACACTCACTCTGGGTACTGAAGTATACCTGACACTCACTCTGGGTACTGTAGTATACCTGACACTCACTCTGGGTCCTGTAGTATACCTGACACTCATTCTGGGTACTGTAGTATACCTGATACTCACTCTAGGTCCTGTAGTATACCTGACACTCACTCTGGGTACTGTAGTATACCTGACACTCTGGGTACTGTAGTATACCTGACACTCACTCTGGGTCCAGTAGCATACCTGAAACTCACTCTGGGTACTGTAGTATACCTGACACTCTGGGTACTGTAGCATACCTGACACTCACTCTGGGTACTGAAGTATACCTGACACTCTGGGTACTGTAGTATACCTGACACCCACTCTGGGTCTTGTAGTATACCTGACACTCACTCTGGGTTCTGTAGTATACCAGACACTCACTCTGGGTCCTGCAGTATACCTGACACTCTGGGTACTGTAGCATATCTGACACTCACTCTGGGTACTGTAGTATACCTGACACTCTGGGTACTGTAGCATACCTGACACTCACTCTGGGTACTGTAGTATACCTGACACTCTGGGTACTATAGTATACCTGACACTCACTCTGGGTCCAGTAGCATACCTGAAACTCACTCTGGGTACTGTAGTATACCTGACACTCACTCTGGGTCTTGTAGTATACCTGACACTCTGGGTCCTGTAGTATACCTGACACTCTGGGTACTGTAGCATACCTAACACTCACTCTGGGTACTGTAGTATACCTGACACTCTGGGTACTGTAGTATACCTGACACCCACTCTGGGTCCTGTAGTATACCTGACACTCACTCTGGGTATTGTAGTATACCTGACACTCTGGGTACTGTAGTATACCTAACACTCACTCTGGGTACTGTAGTATACCTGACACTCACTCTGGGTCTTGTAGTATACCTGACACTCACTCTGGGTCCTGTAGTATACCTGACACTCACTCTGGGTCCTGTAGTATACCTGACACTCACTCTGGGTCTTGTAGTATACCTGACACTCACTCTGGGTCCTGTTATCTTGAGGTTATCTTGAGATGATTTCGGGGCTTTAGTGTCCCCGCGGCCCGGTCCTCGACCAGGCCTCCACCCCCAGGAAGCAGCCCGTGACAGCTGACTAACACCCAGGTACCTATTTTACTGCTAGGTAACAGGGGCATAGGGTGAAAGAAACTCTGCCCATTGTTTCTCGCCGGCACCTGGGATCGAACCCCGGACCACAGGATCACAAGTCCAGCGTGCTGTCTGCTCGGCCGACCGGCTCCCCGGTACTATAGTATACCTGACACTCACTCTGGGTCCAGTAGCATACCTGAAACTCACTCTGGGTACTGTAGTATACCTGACACTCACTCTGGGTCTTGTAGTATACCTGACACTCTGGGGCCTGTAGTATACCTAACACTCTGGGTACTGTAGCATACCTGACAATCACTCTGGGTACTGTAGTATACCTGACACTCTGGGTACTGTAGTATACCTGACACCCACTATGGGTCCTGTAGTATACCTGACACTCACTCTGGGTCCTGTAGTATACCTGACACTCACTCTGGTTACTGTAGTATACCTGACACTCACTCTCGGTACTGTAGTATACCTGACACTCACTCTGGGTACTGTAGTATACCTGACACTCTGGGTACTGTAGTATACCTGACACTCACTCTGGGTACTGTAGTATACCTGACACTCACTCTGGGTACTGTAGTATACCTGACACTCTGGGTACTGTAGTATACCTGACACTCACTCTGGGTACTGTAGTATACCTGGCACTCTGGGTACTGTAGTATACCTGACACTCTGGGTACTGTAGTATACCTGACACTCTGGGTACTGTAGTATACCTGACACTCTGGGTACTGTAGTATACCTGACACTCTGGGTACTGTAGTATACCTGACACTCTGGGTACTGTAGTATACCTGACACTCTGGGTACTGTAGTATACCTGACACTCTGGGTACTGTAGTATACCTGACACTCTGGGTACTGTAGTATACCTGACACTCTGGGTACTGCAGTATACCTGACCTGAGCTTCCGCACAGGTCTTGACGTCATTAACTGTACTTCGCTCCATCACCCTCTCCTCCCTCTCACTAGCTTCTCTCACCTCCCTCTCACTAGCTTCCCTCACCTCCCTCTCACTAGCTTCCCTCACCTCCCTCTCTTTGCCTTCCATCGCGTCCCTCCGACTAGCTCTTTTCACTACCTACTATCACCACCACCACCCCTTCACTATAACCATCACCACCATCACCACCACCAACAGTATCACCATCACTTCCACAACCACCACCATCACTACCTTCACCACCATCATCACCCTCACTACCACCACCACCACCATTACCACCTCCACCATAACCACCATCATCACTCCCACAACCACCATCTCCACCACTATCATCACCTCCACAATGACCACCATCATCACCATCAACACCACTATCATCACCATCACCTCCTCCTCCAACACCACCATCATCACAATGACCACTATCATCACCATCACCTCCTCCACCATAACCACCATCATCACAATGACCACCATCATCACCATCAACACCACTATCATCACCATCACCACCTCCACCATAACCACTATCATCACAATGACCACTATCATCATCATCACCACCTCCACCATAACCCCCACTACCACCATCACCATCTCCACCACTATCATCACCTCCACAATGACCACTATCATCACCATCATCACCATCAACACCACTATCATCACCATCACCTCCTCCACTATAACCACCATCAACCATCACCACCACTATCACTATCACCACCTCCACCATAACCACCATCATCACAATGACCACCATCAACATCACTATCATCACCATCACCACCTCCACCATAACCACCATCATCACAATGACCACTATCATCACCATCACCAACACTATCACTATCACCATAACCACCATCATCTCAATGGCCACTATCATCACCACTATCATCACCATCACCTCCTCCACCATCATCACAATGACCACCATCATCACCATCAACACCACTATCATCACCATCACCACCTTCACCATAACCACCATCATCACATTGACCACCATCATCACCATCAACACCACTATCATCACCATCACCACCTCCACCATAACCACCATCATCACAATGACCACTATCATCACCATCACCACCTCCACCATAACCTCCAGCATCACAATGACCACCATCATCACCACTATCATCACCATCACCATCTCCACCATAACCACCATCATCACAATGACCACCATCATCACCATCAACACCACCATCATCACCACCACTATCACCATCTCCTCCACCATAACCACCATCATCACAATGACCACCATCATCAACACCACTATCATCACCATCACCACCTCCACCATTACCACCATCATCACAATGACCACCATCATCAACACCACCACCTCCACCATAACCACCATCATCCCAATGACCATCATCAACACCAACACAACTAACACCACTACTCTCACCTATACCCTCTACCATGACTGGTCAGTATTAATATATAACCAGTTAACTATTTTATTTGTTATCTAGGATATAATTATGGCTGGACAAGTTGGGTGTGCGTGGTAGGTTACACCAGACCGGCATCATGAGCAGTGTTCCTTTCACAAGCTCCTCCTCCCTCTCCTCTCCCTCCTCCATCGACATCAACTATGCCAAGGACATGAGGAGGATCGCAAAGGCACAGGCTACTATGACCGCAAAAATGGGAGAGAAGATGGTGATCGAAAACGCAATGAGGAAGTTACCCAAGCATAGAGCTGAGGCTGTGAAGCGAGCTGTTGCTGCCGAAGAGAGATTTAAGCGTGAGGCAGCAGCATACCTCAATAATGAGGAGGTTCATCCCCGCCACCACCCACCCCCCTCCCGCGCCCTCTACTCCTTCTGAGGAGAAAGATGTGTTATTGTTGTGTTGTGTATAGTAGCAGCTAGCCGTCACTTCCCTGGGGTTAGGGAGTTGTGCCCGGCGTGTCCAGTTAACTGCTCTTTGTATAAATGTTAAATGTTTCTTGAGTACGTAATAATAAAGTGTGTGTGTGTGTGTGAGTACTCACGTATTTGTGCCTGCTGGATCGAGCTCTAGCTCATGGACCCCTCATTTCTAGCCGATGATTGTCTAATGCAATGACTCCCGGCCTATTTCCTTATAAGAACACTGTTTTTCCCAAAAACGGTGGGTTTTCTGAGGGGAAGAGAAAACGTACGTCTGGAAGCTGATTGTAACCGCCCCAAGCTGCGCGCGCAACGAGCCGAGGTTATATAAACTCGGACGCAGACTGCGTGGCCCTCTTCCCGACAAGCCAACAGCTGCTCTCTTACAAAACGCTGCTCACCGAGTCGTAAACACAGAAGTTTAGCATGCTCAACTTTTCCCCCAGCATTGACCCTACTCCAGTTCCTATCAACAACGACTCGGAGCAACCCGTCAGGGGCGTCCTACCCTTCTCAACATTTAAGGTAGTGTTTGTGTTGTTGGCGCGCCGGACCAGTGTTTGTGTTGTTGGCGCGCCTGACCAGTGTTTGTCTGTGTTGGCGCGCGCGCCCCTGAAGCACGCCTGTTGGTTCAGCCTTGGTGACCAAATGAAGGTGCAGTGGACCTAGAGGGGGAGGTGACCCTCGGTGTTATAGGGCACTGGTTTTTCTCCAGTAGGTGGCTGTTATTTGAAGCACAATCGGGAGGAGGCCTGTCCACCCCCCCATCACGATATGTGATTTGGCCTTCATATCTCAGAATTTCGCATAATATTGCATTGCAATATTATTGCAAGTTTTTTTGCATTTTGTTTCGTACTAAAAATCATCGAATTTAGTAATATTTTGACGTTTATCATCCCCTTTTCCATTATGTGATTTAATCAAAATATCATCGAATTAGGCAATATTTTGCCGTTTTTCCACGTTTTTCTGAATTTCAGTTTATTGTTATTAATTCATTAAATATACAATAAAAATGATGCAAACACATAATTGATTAGAAATTAACCTTAAACACTTAATTTTCAATCAACTATTTGTTTCTCGTTAAAATACCGAGTAAGATATTGAAAAGGGGAGAAGTTATGTTTATATTGCATATATCGACGTTTCAGCCAGATTAGAGCGGTTTTACGTGTACTTCTTCCATCGGTAATATAAACGGAAAATCAGGAACATTTTAGTTAATTGTAATGAAAACATATTGATTTTTATCATTTGTATTGGAAACAACATTGTCATATGTCTTTTTTTGGATCTAAATAATACGAAACCTCGCTCTATGATTTGTAGTAAAAATCCTCAAATATGGTAAAATAGTGACTTTTTCACGTTTTTTATGTAGTGTGATTTTACGTATATATATTCGTTTTTACCAATTATTCGATACTACTTCATGTTTTCTCACGATATGTGATTTGGCCTTCATATCTCAGAATTTCGCAAATTTTGCATTTTATCAAGTTTCTTGTAATTTGTTTTGTACTAAAAATGATCAAATTTTGCAATAATTTGACGTTTATCATCCCCATTTCCTTTGTGATTTAAACAAAAAATCATCAAATTAGGCAATATTTTGCGTTTTTCAACGTTTTTGTATCACATAAAGGAAAAGGGGATGATAAACGTCAAAATATTGCTGATTTCGATGATTTTTAGTACGAAACAAAATGCAAGAAAACTTGCTTAAAATGATATATTATGCGAAAATTTGAGATTTGAAGGCCAAATCACATATAGTGATACTACATGAAATAGTATCGAAATATTGGTAAAAATGAATATATTTACGTAATATCAAACTACATGAAAAACGTGAAAAAAGTCATTTATATACCAAATTTGAGGATTTTAACTTCGAATCATAGAGCGACGTTTCTTATTTTTTAGACCCTAGAAAAGACGTATAAAGATGTTGCTTCCAATACAAATGATAAAAATCAACGTGTTTTCATTAAAATTAACTAAAATGTTCCTGATTTTCGGTTTATATTACCGATGGAAGATGTACACGTAAAACCGTTCTAATCCGGCTGAAACGTCGATATATGCAATAAAAACAGAACTTCTCCCCTTTTCAATATCTTCCTCAGTATTTTAACGAGAAACAAATAGATGATTGAAAATGATGTATTTAAGGTTATTTTCTGATCAATTATGTGTTTGCATAATTTTTATCGTATATTTAATGAATTAATAACAATAAACTGAAAATTAAAAAAAACGTGGAAAAACGGCCTAATTCGATGATATTTTGTTTAAATCACATAAAGGAAAAGGGGATGATAAAGGTCAAAATATTGATAAATTCGATGATTTTTAGTACAAAACAAAATTCAAGAAAACTTGCTTAAAATGCAATATATGCGAAATTCTGAGATTTGAAGGCCAAATCACATATCGTGAGAAAACATGAAGTAGTATCGAAATATTGGTAAAAACGAATATATATACGTAAAATCACACTACATGAATAACGTGAAAAAAGTCACTATATTACCATATATGAGGATTTTTAAATTCAAATCATAGAGCGAGGTTTCGTATTATTTAGATCCAAGAAAAGACATATGACAATGTTGTTTCAAATACAAATGATAAAAATCAATGTGTTTTCATTAAAATTAACTAAAATGTTCCTGATTTTCCGTTTATATTACCGATGGAAGATGTACACGTAAAGCTCCTCTAATCCGGCTGAAACGTCGATATATGCAATAAAAACAGAACTTCTCCCCTTTTCAATATCTTACTCAGTATTTTAACGAGAAACAAATAGTTGATTGAAAATGAAGTGTTTAAGGTTAATTTCAAATCAATTATGTGTTTGCATTATTTTTATCGTATATTTAATGAATTAATAGCAATAAACTGAAAATTCACAAAAACGTGGAAAAACAGCAAAATATTACCTAATTCGATGATATTTTGTTTATATCATATAAAGAAAAAGGGGATGATAAACGTCAAAATTTTGCTGATTTCGATGATTTTTAGTACGAAACAAAATGCAAGAAAACTTGCTTAAAATGCAATATAATGCGAAAATCTGAGATTTGAAGGCCAAATCACATATCGTGATACTACATGAAATAGTATCGAAATATTGGTAAAAATGAATATATTTACGTAATATCAAACTACATGAAAAACGTGAAAAAAGTCATTATTATACCAAATTTGAGGATTTTAACTTCGAATCATAGAGTGACGTTTCGTATTTTTTAGACCCTAGAAAAGACGTATAAAGATGTGGCTTCCAATACAAATGATAAAAATCAGTGTGTTTTAATTAAAATTAACTAAAATGTTCCTGATTTTCGGTTTATATTACCGATGGAAGATGTACACGTAAAACCGTTCTACTCCGACTGAAACGTCGATATATGCAATAAAAACAGAACTCCTCCCCTTTTCAATATCTTACTCAGTATTTTAACGAGAAACAAATAGATGATTGAAAATGAAGTATTTAAGGTTATTTTTTGATCAATTATGTGTTTGCATAATTTTTATCGTATATTTAATGAATTAATAACAATAAACTGAAAATTCACAAAAACGTGGAAAAACGGCCTAATTCGATGATATTTTGTTTAAATCAAATAGAGGAAAAGGGGATGATAATGGTCAAAATATTGATAAATTCGATGATTTTTAGTACAAAACAAAATGCATGAAAACTTGCTTAAAATGCAAAATTTGCGAAATTCTGAGATTTGAAGGCCAAATCACATATCGTGAGAAAACATGAAGTAGTATCGAAATATTGGTAAAAACGAATATATATACGTAAAATCACACTACATGAATAACGTGAAAAAAGTCACTATATTACCATATATGAGGATTTTAACTTCAAATCATAGAGCGAGGTTTCGTATTATTTAGATCCAAGAAAAGACATATGACAATGTTGTTTCAAATACAAATGATAAAAATCAATGTGTTTTCATTAGAATTAACTAAAATGTTCCTGATTTTCCGTTTATATTATCGATGGAAGATGTACACGTAAAACCGCTCTAATCCGGCTGAAACGTCGATATATGCAATAAAAACAGAACTTTTCCCCTTTCCAATATCTTACTCAGTATTTTAACGAGAAACAAATAGTTGATTGAAAATGAAGTGTTTAAGGTTAATTTCTAATCAATTAAGTGTTTGCATAATTTTTATCGTATATTTAATGAATTAATAGCAATAAACTGAAAATTCACAAAACGTGGAAAAACAGCAAAATATTGCCTAATTCCATAATATTTTGTTTATATCACATAAAGAAAAAGGGGATGATAAACGTCAAAATATTGCTGATTTCGATGATTTTTAGTACGAAACAAAATGCAAGAAAACTTGCTTAAAATGCAATATTATGCGAAAATCTGAGATTTCAAGGCCAAATCACATATCGTGATACTACATGAAATAGTATCGAAATATTGGTAAAATTATTATATTTACGTAATATCATACTACATGAAAAACGTGAAAAAAGTCATTATTATACCAAATTTGAGGATTTTAACTTCGAATCATAGAGTGACGTTTCGTATTTTTTAGACCCTAGAAAAGACGTATAAAGATGTTGCTTCAAATACAAATGATAAAAATCAATGTGTTTTAATTAAAATTAACTAAAATGTTCCTGATTTTTGGTTTATATTACCGATGGAAGATGTACACGTAAAACCGTTCTACTCCGGCTGAAACGTCGATATATGCAATAAAAACAGAACTCCTCCCCTTTTCAATATCTTACTCAGTATTTTAACGAGAAACAAATAGAGGATTGAAAATGAAGTATTTAAGGTTATTTTCTGATCAATTATGTGTTTGCATAATTTTTATCGTATATTTAATGAATTAATAACAATAAACTGAAAATTCACAAAAACGTGGAAAAACGGCCTAATTCGATGATATTTTGTTTAAATCACATAAAAGAAAAGGGGATGATAAAGGTCAAAATATTGATAAATTCGATGATTTTTAGTACAAAACAAAATTCAAGAAAACTTGCTTAAAATGCAATATATGCGAAATTCTGAGATTTGAAGGCCAAATCACATATCGTGAGAAAACATGAAGTAGTATCGAAATATTGGTAAAAACGAATATATATACGTAAAATCACATTACATAAATAACGTGAAAAAGTCACTATATTACCATATTTGAGGATTTTAACTTCAAATCATAGAGCGAGGTTTCGTATTATTTAGATCCTAGAAAAGACATATGACAATGTTGTTTCAAATACAAATGATAAAAATCTATGTGTTTTCATTAGAATTAACTAAAATGTTCCTGATTTTCCGTTTTCGTTTCCACTACAGTACCCTGAGTGAGTGTCAGGTATACTACAGTACTCAGAGTGAGTGTCAGGTATACTACAGTACCCGGAGGGAGTGTACTCCCTCTTCAGGTACTCCACTTGTTACTGTTCGCCAGTCCGACTTCTCGCCCCTTACCATTACCCTCTGGCTCCTTCCTGTTAGGTAGTTCTTCACCTATACTAGGGCCTTTCCGCATGCTCCTGCCTGCCTCTCAAGTTTGTATAGCAGTCTCATGTGCGGTACTGTATGTGTGTGTGTGTGTGTGTGTGTGTGTGTGTGTGTACTCACCTAATTGTACTCACCTAATTGTGCTTTCGGGGGTTGAGCTCTGGCTCTTTGGTCCCGCCTCTCAACCGTCAATCAACTGGTGTACAGATTCCTGAGCCTATTGGGCTCTATCATATCTACATTTGAAACTGTGTATGGAGTCAGCCTCCACCACATCACTTCCTAATGCATTCCATTTACTAACTACTCTGACACTGAAAAAGTTCTTTCTAACGTCTCTGTGGCTCATTTGGGTACTCAGCTTCCACCTGTGTCCCCTTGTTCGCGTCCCACCAGTGTTGAATAGTTCATCCTTGTTTACCCGGTCGATTCCCCTGAGGATTTTGTAGGTTGTGATCATGTCCCCCCTTACTCTTCTGTCTTCCAGTGTCGTGAGGTGCATTTCCCGCAGCCTTTCCTCATAACTCATGCCTCTTAGTTCTGGGACTAGTCTAGTAGCATACCTTTGGACTTTTTCCAGCTTCGTCTTGTGCTTGACAAGGTACGGGCTCCATGCTGGGGCCGCATACTCCAGGATTGGTCTTACATATGTGGTGTACAAGATTCTGAATGATTCCTTACACAGGTTCCTGAACGCCGTTCTGATGTTAGCCAGCCTCGCATATGCCGCAGACGTTATTCTCTTTATGTGGGCTTCAGGAGACAGGTTTGGTGTGATATCAACTCCTAGATCTTTCTCTCTGTCTGTTTCATTAAGTACTTCATCTCCTATTCTGTATCCTGTGCCTGGCCTCCTGTTTCCACTTCCTAGTTTCATTACTTTGCATTTACTCGGGTTGAACTTCAACAGCCATTTGTGGGACCATTCACTCAGTCTATCCAGGTCATCTTGTAGCCTCCTACTATCATCCTCTGTTTCAATCCTCCTCATAATTTTTGCATCGTCGGCAAACATTGAGAGAAACGAATCTATACCCTCTGGGAGATCATTTACATATACCAGAAACAGTATAGGTCCAAGGACTGACCCCTGCGGGACTCCACTCGTGACGTCTCGCCAATCTGAGACCTCACCCCTCACACAGACTCGTTGTCTCCTGTTGCTTAGGTATTCCTCTATCCACCGGAGTACCTTCCCTCTCACTCCAGCCTGCATCTCCAACTTTCGCACTAGCCTCTTGTGTGGCACTGTATCAAAGGCTTTCTGACAATCCAAAAATATGCAGTCTGCCCACCCTTCTCTTTCTTGCCTTATTTTTGTTGCCTGGTCGTAGAATTCAAGTAACCCTGTGAGGCAGGACCTGCCATCCCTGAACCCATGTTGATGCTGTGTTACAAAGTTCCTTCGCTCCAGATGCTCCACTAGTTTTTTTCGCACAATCTTCTCCATCAGCTTGCATGGTATGCAGGTTAGGGACACTGGCCTGTAGTTCAGTGCCTCCTGTCTATCCCCTTTCTTGTATATCGGGACAACGTTAGCTGCTTTCCAAATATCTGGCAGTTCCCCTGTTGCCAGTGATTTGTTATACACTATGGAGAGTGGTAGGCTCAGTTCTCTTGCTCCTTCCTTTAGAACCCAAGGGGAGATTCCATCTGGGCCTATAGCCTTTGTCACGTCCAACTCTAGTAAACACTTCCTTACTTCCCCACTGGTAATCTCAAACTCTTCCAGTGGTTCCTGGTTAGCTATTCCCTCACTTACCTCTGGAATTTCTCCTTGTTCTAAGGTGAAGACCTCCTGGAATTTCTTATTCAATTCCTCACACACTTCCTTGTCATTTGTAGTGAATCCTTCCGCCCCTATCCTTAATCTCATAACCTGTTCCTTTACTGTTGTTTTTCTCTTGTTGTTTTACTGTTGTTTGTGTGTGTGTGTGTGTGTGTGTGTGTGTGTGTGTGTGTGTGTGTGTGTGTGTGTGTGTGTGTGTGTGTGTGTGTGTGTGTGTGTGTGTGTGTGTGTGTGTGTGTGTGTGTAATATACATTAAACAAGATGGAGTATCCTGTGTTCGGGTGATGGAGGTCAAATCTTCACTACACACAGTCTTCATCACTGTAACCATCTTCACTATACACTGTCTTCATCACAGTAACCATCTTCATCACAGTAACCATCTTCACTATACACAGTTTCATCACAGTAACCCTCTTCACTACACACTGTCTTCATCACAGTAACCATCTTCACTATACACAGTCTTCATCACAGTAACCATCTTCACTATACACAGTCTTCATCACAGTAACTATCTTCACTACACACAGTCTTCATCACAGTAACTATGTTCACTACACACAGTCTTCATCACAGTAACCATCTTAACTATACACAGCCTTCATCACAGTAACCATCTTCACTATACACAGTCTTCATCACAGTAACCATCTTCACTACACACTGTCTTCATCACAGTAACCATCTTCACTACACACAGTCTTCATCACAGTAACTATCTTCACTACACACAGTCTTCATCACAGTAACCATCTTCACTATACACAGCCTTCATCACAGTAACCATCTTCACTATACACTGTCTTCATCACAGTAACCATCTTCACTATACACTGTCTTCATCACAGTAACCATCTTCACTACACACAGTCTTCACCACTGTAACCCTCTTCACTATACACAGTCTTCATCACAGCAACCATCTTCACTATATACTGTCGTCATCACAGTAACCATCTTCACTACACTTCCTGACACTCACTCTGGGTACTGTAGTATACCTGACACTCACTCTTGGTACTGTAGTATACCTGACACTCACTCTAGGTCCTGTAATATACCTGACACTCACTCTGGGTCCAGTAGTATACCTGACACTCACTCTGGGTACTGTAGTATACCTGACACTCACTCTGGGTAATGTAGTATACCTGAAACTCACTCTGGGTAATGTAGTATACCTGACACTCTGGGTACTGTAGTATACCTGACACTCCCTCAAGGTACCGGAGTATACCTGACACTCTGGGTATTGTAGTATACCTAACACTCCCTCCGGGTACTGTAGTATACCTGACACTCACTTTGGGTACTGTAGTATACCTGACACTCACTCTGGGTACTGTAGTATACCTGACACTTACTCTGTGTCCTGTAGTATGCCTGACACTCACTCTGGGTCCTGTAGTATACCTGACACTCACCTGGGTACTGTAGTACACATGACACTCTGGGTCCTGTAGTATACCTGACACTCACTCTGGGTACTGTAGTATACCTGACACTCTGGGTACTGTAGTATACCTGACACTCACTCTGGGTCCTGTAGTATACCTGACACTCATTCTGGGTACTGTAGTATACCTGATACTCACTCTAGGTCCTGTAGTATACCTGACACTCACTCTGGGCACTGTAGTATACCTGACACTCTGGGTACTGTAGTATACCTGACACTCACTCTAGGTCCAGTAGCATACCTGAAACTCACTCTGGGTACTGTAGTATACCTGACACTCTGGGTACTGTAGCATACCTGACACTCACTCTGGGTCTTGTAGTATACCTGACACTCACTCTGGGTTCTGTAGTATACCAGACACTCACTCTGGGTCCTGCAGTATACCTGACACTCTGGGTACTGTAGCATACCTGACACTCACTCTGGGTACTGTAGTATACCTGACACTCTGGGTACTGTAGCATACCTGACACTCACTCTGAGTACTGTAGTATACCTGACACTCTGGGTACTATAGTACACCTGACACTCACTCTGGGTCCAGTAGCATACCTGAAACTCACTCTGGGTACTGTAGTATACCTGACACTCACTCTGGGTCTTGTAGTATACCTGACACTCTGGGTCCTGTAGTTTACCTGACACTCTGGGTACTGTAGCATACCTGACACTCACTCTGGGTACTGTAGTATACCTGACACTCAGGGTACTGTAGTATACCTGACACCCACTCTGGGTCCTGTAGTATACCTGACACTCACTCTGGGTATTGTAGTATACCTGACACTCTGGGTACTGTAGTATACCTGACACTCACTCTGGGTACTGTAGTATACCTGACACTCACTCTGGGTCTTGTAGTATACCTGACACTCACTCTGGGTCCTGTAGTATACCTGACACTCACTCTGGGTCCTGTAGTATACCTGACACTCACTCTGGGTCCAGTAGTATACCTGACACTCACTCTGGTTACTGTAGTATACCTGACACTCACTCTCGGTACTGTAGTATACCTGACACTCACTCTGGGTCTTGTAGTATACCTGACACTCACTCTGGGACCTGTAGTATACCTGACACTCACTCTGGGTCCTGTAGTATACCTGACACTCACTCTGGTTACTGTAGTATACCTGACACTCACTCTCGGTACTGTAGTATACCTGACACTCACTCTGGGTACTGTAGTATACCTGACACTCTGGGTACTGTAGTATACCTGACACTCTGGGTACTGTAGTATACCTGACACTCTGGGTACTGTAGTATACCTGACACTCTGGGTACTGTAGTATACCTGACACTCTGGGTACTGTAGTATACCTGACACTCTGGGTACTGTAGTATACCTGACACTCTGGGTACTGTAGTATACCTGACACTCTGGGTACTGTAGTATACCTGACACTCTGGGTACTGTAGTATACCTGACACTCTGGATACTGCAGTATACCTGACCTGAGCTTCCGCACAGGTCTTGACGTCATTAACTGTACTTCGCTCCATCACCCCTCTCCTCCCTCTCACTAGCTTCCCTCACCTCCCTCTCACTAGCTTCCCTCACCTCACTCTCACTAGCTTCCCTCACCTCCCTCTCTTTGCCTTCCATCGCGTCCCTCCGACTAGCTCTTTTCACTACCTACTATCACCACCACCACCCCTTCACTATAACCATCACCACCATCACCACCACCAACAGTATCACCATCACTTCCACAACCACCACCATCACTACCTTCACCACCATCATCACCCTCACTACCACCACCACCACCATCACCACCTCCACCATAACCACCATCATCACTCCCACAACCACCATCACCATCTCCACCACTATCATCACCTCCACAATGACCACCATCATCACCATCAACACCACTATGATCACCATCACCTCCTCCTCCATAACCACCATCATCACAATGACCACTATCATCACCATCACCTCCTCCACCATAACCACCATCATCACAATGACCACCATCATCACCATCAACACCACTATCATCACCATCACCACCTCCACCATAACCACTATCATCAAAATGACCACTATCATCACCATCACCACCTCCACCATAACCCCCACTACCACCATCACCATCTCCACCACTATCATCACCTCCACAATGACCACTATCATCACCATCATCACCATCAACACCACTATCATCACCATCACCTCCTCCACCATAACCACCATCATCACCATCAACCATCACCACCACTATCACTATCACCACCTCCACCATAACCACCATCATCACAATGACCAATATCAACATCACTATCATCACCATCACCACCTCCACCATAACCACCATCATCACAATGACCACTATCATCACCATCACCACCACTATCACTATCACCATAACCACCATCATCTCAATGGCCACTATCATCACCATCACCTCCTCCACCATCATCACAATGACCACCATCATCACCATCAACACCACTATCATCACCATCACCACCTTCACCATAACCACCATCATCACATTGACCACCATCATCACCATCAACACCACTATCATCACCATCACCACCTACACCATAACCACCATCATCACAATGACCACTATCATCACCATCACCACCTCCACCATAACCTCCATCATCACAATGACCACCATCATCACCACTATCATCACCACTATCATCACCATCACCATCTCCACCATAACCACCATCATCACAATGACCACCATCATCACCATCAACACCACTATCATCACCACCACTATTACCATCTCCTCCACCATAACCACCATCATCACAATGACCACCATCATCAACACCACTATCATCACCATCACCACCTCCACCATTACCACCATCATCACAATGACCACCATCATCAACACCACCACCTCCACCATAACCACCATCATCCCAATGACCATCATCAACACCAACACAACTAACACCACTACTCTCACCTATACCCTCTACCATGACTGGTCAGTATTAATATATAACCAGTTAACTATTTTATTTGTTATCTAGGATATAATTATGGCTGGACAAGTTGGGTGTGCGTGGTAGGTTACACCAGACCGGCATCATGAGCAGTGTTCCTGTCACAAGCTCCTCCTCCCTCTCCTCTCCCTCCTCCATCGACATCAACTATGCCAAGGACATGAGGAGGATCGCAAAGGCACAGGCTACTATGACCGCAAAAATGGGAGAGAAGATGGTGATCAAAAACGCAATGAGGAAGTTGCCCAAGCATAGAGCTGAGGCTGTGAAGCGAGCTGTTGCTGCCGAAGAGAGATTTAAGCGTGAGGCAGCAGCATACCTCAATAATGTGGAGGTTTCCCCCCGCCACAACCCACCCCCCTCCCGCGCCCTCTACTCCTTCTGAGGAGAAAGATGTGTTATTGTTGTGTTGTGTATAGTAGCAGCTAGCCGTCACTTCCCTGGGGTTAGGGAGTTGTGCCCGGCGTGTCCAGTTAACTGCTCTTTGTATAAATGTTAAATGTTTCTTGAGTACGTAATAATAAAGTGTGTGTGTGTGTGTGAGTACTCACGTATTTGTGCCTGCTGGATCTAGCTCTAGCTCATGGACCCCTCATTTCTAGCCGATGATTGTCTAATGCAATGACTCCCGGCCTATTTCCTTATAAGAACACTGTATTTCCCAAAAACGGTGGGTTTTCTGAGGGGAAGAGAAAACGTACGTCTGGAAGCTGATTGTAACCGCCCCAAGCTGCGCGCGCAACGAGCCGAGGTTATATAAACTCGGACGCAGACTGCGTGGCCCTCTTCCCGACAAGCCAACAGCTGCTCTCTTACAAAACGCTGCTCACTGCTGCTCAGATAATAACTTGATTAGATAATAACCTTAAATACTTCATTTTCAATCATCTATTTGTTTCTCGTTAAAATACTGAGTAGGATATTGAAAAGGGGAGAAGTTCGGTTTTTATTGCATATATCGATTTTTCAGCCGGAATAGAGCGGTTTTACGTGTACATCTTCCATCGGTAATATAAACGGAAAATCAGGAACATTTTAGTTAATTCTAATGAAAACACATTGATTTTTATCATTTGTATTCGAAACAACATTGTCATATATCTTTTCTTGGATCTAAATAATACGAAACCCCGCTTTATGATTCGAAGTTAAAATCCTCAAATTTGGTACAATAGTGACTTTTTTTACGTTTTTCATATAATTTGATATTACGTAAATATATTCGTTTTTGCCAATATTTCGATACTATTTCAAATAGTATCACGATAAGTGATTTGGCCTTCAAATCTCAGAATTTCGCATAATATTGAATTTTAAGCAAGTTTTCTTGCATTTTGTTTCGTACGAAAAATCATCGAATTTAGCAATATTTTCACGTTTATCATCTCCTTTTCCTTTATGTGGTTTAAACAAAATATCATCGAATTTGGCAAGATTTTAACGTTTTTCAACGTTTATATGAAATTTTCCGTTTATTGTTATTAATTCAATAAATATACGACAAAAATGATGCAAACACATAATTGATCACAAATTAACTTTAAATACTTCATTTTCAATCAACTATTTGTTTCTCACTAAAATACTGAGTAAGATATTGAAAAGGGGAGAAGTTATTTTTATTGCATATATCGACGTTTCAGCCGGATTAGAGCGGTTTTACGTGTACATCTTCCATCGGTAATTTTATATCTAATCAATTATGTGTTTTCATCATTTTTATCGTATATTTAATGAATTAATATCAATAAACGGAAAATTCACAAAAACGTGAAAAAACAGCAAAATATTGCCTAATTCAATGATATTTTGTTTAAATCACATAAAGGAAAAGGGGATGATGAACGTCAAAATATTGCTAAATTCGATGATTTTTAGTACAAAACAAAATGCAAGAAACTTGCTTTAAAATGCAAAATTTGCGAAATTCTGAGATATGAAGGCCAAATCACTCACCATGAGAAAACATGAAGTAGTATCGAAATATTGGTAAAAACGAATATATTTACGTAAAATCACACTACATAAAAAACGTGAAAAAAGTCACTATTTTACCATATTTGAGGATTTTAACTTCAAATCATAGAGCGAGGTTTCGTATTATTTAGATCCAAGAAAAGACATATGACAATGTTGTTTCCAATACAAATGATAAAAATCAATGTGTTTTCATTAGAATTAATTAAAATGTTCCTGATTTTCCGTTTATATTACCGATGGAAGATGTATACGTAAAACCGCTCTAACCCGGCTGAAACGTCGACATATGCAATAAAAACAGAACTCCCCTTTTCAATATCTTACTCAGTATTTTAACGAGAAACAAAGAGTTGATTGAAAATGAGATATTTAAGGTTAATTTCTTATCTATTATGTGTTTGCATTATTTTTATCGTATATTTAATGAATTAAACTAAACCCTACCTGAAAACTGCAGGTAGAGTTTGGGCAAAATGTGGTCTATTGCCGCTCTCCGTAATTGGCATATTTTCGGTATAAAAATTCGTAATTTCAAACTGCGAATACGTGCAGAGAGCCAGAATTTGGCTCCAAAATATGGCTCAAGCGTTGAATTTGGGATGTTTGGGATATTTTGAAAACTGCAGGGAGGGTTTGGCCAAAATGTGATCCATCGCCGCTTTCAGTAATTGGCATTTTTTCGGTATAAAAGTCGTAATTTCAAACTGCGAATACATGCAGAGAACCAGAATTTGGCTCCAAAATATAACTCAAGCGTCGAATTTGGGATGTTTGCTATATTTTGAAAACTGCAGGGACGGTTTGGGCAAAATGTGATCCATCGCCGCTCTCAGTAAATGGCATATTTTCGGTATAAAAAGACGTAATTTCAAACGGCGAGTACGTGCAGAGAGCCCGAATTTGGTTACAAAATATGGCACAAGGGTCGAATTTGGGATGTTTGAGATAATTTGAAAACTGCTGAGAGGGTTTCGGCAAAATGTGATCCATCGCCGTTTTCAGTAATTGGCTTATTTTCGGTATAAAAAGTCGTAATTTCAAACTGCGAATACGCGCAGAAAGCTAGAATTTGGCTCCAAAATATGGCTCAAAGGTCGAATTAGGGATGTTTGGGATATTTTGCAAATTGCAGAGGGGTATGGGCAAAATGTGACCCATCGCATCTTTCAGTAATTGGCATATTTTCAAGCGTCAAATTTGGGATGTTTGGGATAAAAATTCGTAATTTCAAACTCCGAATACGTGCAGAGAGCCAGAATTTGGCTCCAAAAACATTCTCAAGGGTCGAATTTGGGGTGTTTGGGATATTTTGAAAACTGCAAGGAGGGGGTTTCGGCTAAATGTGACCTATCGCCGATCCCAGTAATTGGCATATTTTAGGTATAAAATGACGTAATTTCAAACTGCGAATATGTGCAGAGAGCCTGAATTTGGCTCCAAAATATGGCTCAAGCTTCGAATTTGGGATGTTTGAGATATTTTGAAAACTGCAGGGGGGTGGGGGGTTTGGGCAAAATGTGACCTATCGCCGCTCTCTGTAATTGACATATTTTCGGTATAAAGATTCGTAATTTCAAACTGCGAATATGTGCAGAGAGCCACAATTTGGCTCCAAAAGTTGGCTCAAGGGTCGAATTTGGTATGTTTGGGAAATTTTGAAAACTGCACGGAGGGTTTGGGCAAAATGTGATCCATCGCCTCTCAAAGTAATTGACATATTTTCGGCAAAAAATGTCGTAATTTTAAACTGCGAATAGGTGCAGAGAGCCAGAATTTGGCTCCAAAATATGGCTCAAGGGTTGTATTTGGGATGTTTGGGATATTTTGAAAACTAAATGGTGGGTTTGAGCAAAATGTGATCTATCGCTGCTTTCAGTAATTGGCATTTTTTCGGGATAAAAAGTCGTTATTTCAAGCTGTGCATACGAGCAGAAAGCCCGAATTTGGCTAGAAAATATGGCTCAAGTGTCGAATTTGGGATGCTTTGGATATTTTGAAAACTGCACGGAGGGTTTGGGCAAAATGTGATCCATCGCTGCTTTAAATAATTGATATATTTTCGGTATAAAAATTCCTAATTTAAAACTGCGAATACGTGCAGAGAGCCAGAACTTCGCTCCAAAATATGCCGCAAGGGTGGAATTTGGAATGTTTGCGATATTTTTAAAACTGCAAAAAGGGGTTTGGGCAAAATGTGATCCATTGCTGCTCTCCGTAATTGGCATATTTTCGGTATAAAAATTCGTAGCTTCAAACTGCAAATACGTGCAGAGAGCCAGAATTTAGCTCCAAAATATGGCTCAAGCGTTGAATTTGGGATGTTTAGTATATTTTGAAAATTGCAGGGAGGGTTTGTGCAGAATGTGATCCATCGCAGCTTTCAGTAATTGGCATATTTTCGGTATAAAAAGTCGTAATTTCTAACTGCGAATAGGTGCAGAGAGCCAGATTTTGGCTCCAAAATATGGCTCAAGCGTCGAATTGAGGATGTTTGAGATATTTTGAAAACTGCACAGAGGGTTTGGGCAAAATGTGACCCATCGCCGCTTTCAGTAACTGGCATATTTTCGGTTTAAAAAGTTGTAACTTCAAAATGCGAATACGTGCAGAGAGCCAGAATTTGGCTCCAAAATATGGCTCAAGGGTCGAATTTGGGATGCTTGGGATATTATGAAAACTGACTGGTGGGTTTGATCAAAATGTGAGCTATCGCCGCTTTCAGTAATAGACATATTTTCGGTATAAAAAGTCGTTATTTCAAACTGCGAAAACGTGCAGAAAGCCAGAATTTGGCTAGAAAATATGGTTCAAGGGTCTTATTTGGGAAGTTTTTCGATATTTTGAACACTGCACGGAGGGTTTGGGCAGAATGTGATCCATCGCAGCTCTAAGTAATTGGAATATTTTCGGTTTAAAAATTCGTAATTTCAAACTGCGAATACGTGCAGAGAGCCTGAATTTCGCTCCAAAATATGCCACAAGGGTGGAATTTGGGTTGTTTGCGACAGTTTGAAAACTGCAGGGGAAGGTTTTGGTAAAATGTGACCCATCGCTGCTCTCAGTAATTGGCATATTTTCGGTATAAAAAGACGTAATTTCAAACTGCGAATACGTGCAGAAAGCCTGAATTTGGCTCCAAAATATGGCTCAAGCTTCGAATTTGGGATGTTTGAGATATTTTGAAAACTGCAGGGGGGTGGGGGGTTTGGGCAAAATGTGACCTATCGCCGCTCTCAGTAATTGACATATTTTCGGTATAAAGATTCGTAATTTCAAACTGCGAATATGTGCAGAGAGGCAGAATTTGGCTCCAAAATAAGGCTCCAGGGTCGAATTTGGGATGTTTGGGATATTTTGAAAACTGGAGGGAGGGTTTGGGCAAAATGTGATCCATCGCCGCTCTCCGTAATTGGCATATTTTCGGTATAAAAATTCGAAATTTCAAGCTGCGAATATTGGCAGAGAGCCACAATTTGGCTCCAAAATTTGGCTCAAGCGTCGAATTTGGGATGTTTGAGATGTTTTGAAAACTGCAGGGGGCTTAAGGCTTAAGAGCCTTAAGCTTAAGAGCTTAAGGCTTTTACGTGTACATCTTCCATTACCAATGGAAGATGTACACGTAAAACCGCTCTAATCCGGCTGAAACGTCGATATATGCAATAAAAAAAGAACTTCTCCCCTTTTCAATATCGTACTCAGTATTTTAACTAGAAACAACATACTCAGTATTTTAACTAGAAACAAATAGTTGATTGAAAATAAAGTATTTAAGGTTAATTTCTAACCAATAATGTATTTGCATCATTTTTGTCGTATATATAAAGAATTAATACAATAAACTGAAAATTCACAACAACCTGGAAAAACGGCAAAATATTGCATAATTCGATGATATTTTGTGTAAATCATATAAAGAAAAAGGCGGACGATAAACGTCAAAATATTGCTAAATTCGGTGATTTTGAGTAAAAAAGAAAATGCAAGAAAACTTACCTAAAAATGCAATATTATGCGAAATTCTGAGATTTGAAAGCCAAATCACATATCGTGAGAAAACGTGAAGTAGTATCGAAATCATGGTACAAACGAATATATTTACGTAAACTCAATAAAAATATTCTGCACGTATTCGCAGTTTGAAATTACATTTTATACCGAAAATATGCCAATTACTGAGTGTGGCGATGGATCACATTTTGCCCAGGCCCTCCCTGCAGTTTTCAAATTATCCCAAGCATCCCAAATTCGACCCTTGAGCCATATTTTGGAGTCACATTCTGGCTCTCTGCTCGTATTCGCTGTTTGAAATTATGAATTTTTATACCGAAAATATGTCAATTACTGAGGGCAGCGATAGGTCACATTTTGCCCAAACCCCCTTTGCACTTTTCAAAATATCCCAAACATCCCATGTTCGACGCTTGAACCATATTTTGGAGCCAAATTCCGGCTCTCTGCACGTATTCGCAGTTTGATATTACATCATTTTATAACGAAAACATGCCAATTACTTAGCGCAGCGATAGGTCACATTTTGCCCAAACCCCCCTGCAGTTTTCAAAACATCTCAAACATCCCAAATTCGATGCTTGAGCCACATTTTGCAGCCAAATTGTGGCTCTCTGCCAATATTCGCAGCTTGAAATTTCGAATTTTTATACCGAAAATATGCCAATTACGGAGAGCGGCGATGGATCACATTTTTCCCAAACCCTCCCTCCAGTTTTCAAAATATCCCAAACATCCCAAATTCGACCCTGGAGCCTTATTTTGGAGCCAAATTCTGGCTCTCTGCACATATTCGCAGTTTGAAATTACGAATCTTTATACCGAAAATATGTCAATTACTGAGAGCGGCGATAGGTCACATTTTGCCCAAACCCCCACCCCCCTGCAGTTTTCAAAATATCCCAAACATCCCAAATTCGAAGCTTGAGCCATATTTTGGAGCCAAATTCTGGCTTTCTGCACGTATTCGCTGTTTGAAATTACGTCTTTTTATACCGAAAATATGCCAATTATTGAGAGCAGCGATGGGTCACATTTTGCCAAAACCCCCCCCTGCAGTTTTCAAAAGGTCGCAAACAACCCAAATTCCACAATTGTGGCATATTTTGGAGCGAAATTCAGGCTCTCTGCACGTATTCGAAGTTTGAAATTACGAATTTTTATACCGAAAATATACCAATTACTTAGAGCGGCGATGGATCACATTCTGCCCAAACCCTCCGTGCAGTTTTCAAAACATCGAAAACATCCAAAATTAGACCCTTGAACCATATTTTCTAGCCAAATTCTGGCTTTCAGCACGTGTTCGCAGTTTGAAATAACGATATTTTTACCGAAAATATGTCTATTACTGAAAGCGGCGATAGCTCACATTTTGCCCAAACCCACCAGTCAGTTTTCATAATATCCCAAGCATCCCAAATTCGACCCATGAGCCATATTTTGGAGCCAAATTCTGGCTTTCTGCACGTATTCGCATTTTGAAATTACAACTTTTTAAACCGAAAATATGCCAGTTACTGAAAGCGGCGATGGGTAACATTTTGCCCAAACCCTCTATGCAGTTTTCAAAATATCTCAAACATCCCCAATTCGACGCTTGAGCCATATTTTGGAGCCAAATTCTGGCTCTCTGCGCCTATTCGCAGTTTGAAATTACGACCTTTTATACCGAAAAAATGCCAATTACTTAGAGCGGCGATGGATCACATTCTGCACAAACCTTCCCTGCAGTTTTCAAAATATCCCACACATCCCAAATTAAACGGTTGAGCCATATTTTGGAGCTAAATTCTGGCTCTCTGCACGTATTTGCAGTTTGAAGCTACGAATTTTTATACCGAAAATATGCCAATTACGGAGAGCAGCAATGGATCACATTTTGCCCAAACCCCTTTTTGCAGTTTTCAAAATATCGCAAACATCCCAAATTCCACCCTTGCGGCTTATTTTGGAGCGAAGTTCTGGCTCTCTGCACGTATTCGCAGTTTTAAATTAGGAATTTTTATACCGAAAATATACTAATTACTTAGAGCAGCGATGGATTACATTTTGCCCAAACCCTCCGTGCAGTTTTCAAAATATCCAAAACATCCCAAATTTGACACTTGAGCCATATTTTCTAGCCAAATTCGGGCTTTCTGCACGTATTCACAGTTTGAAATAACGACTTTTTATCCCGAAAATATGCCAATTACTGAAAGCGGCGATAGATCACATTTTGCTCAAATCCACCATTCAGTTTTCAAAATATCCCAAACATCCCAAATACGACCCTTGAGCCATATCTTGGAGCCAAATTCTGGCTCTCTGCACCTATTCGCAGTTTGAAATTACGACATTTTATACCGAAAATATGTCAATTACTGAGAGCAGCGATTGGTCACATTTTACCTAAACCCCCCCTGCAGTTTTCAAAATATCCCAAACATCCCAAATTTTGGCTCTCTGCACGTATTCGCAGTTTTAAATTAGGTATTTTTATATCGAAAATATGCTAATTACTTTGAGAGGCGATGGAGCACATTTTGCCCAAACCCTCCGTGCAGTTTTCAAAATATCCCAAACTTCCCAAATTCGACCCTGGAGCCTTATTTTGGAGCCAAGTTCTTCCTTTCTTCACGTATTCGCTTTTTGAAATAACGACTTTTTATACCGAAAATATGTCAATTACTGAAAGCTGCAATGGGTCACATTCTGCTCAACCCCCTTGCAGTTTTCAAAATATCCCAAACATACCAAATTCGACCCTTGAGCCAATTTTTGGAGCCAAATTGTGGCTCTCTGCACATATTCGTATTTTGAAATTACGACTTTTTATACCGAAAATATGCCAATTACTGAGAGGGGCGGTAGGTCACATTTAGCCGAACCCCCCTCCTTGCAGTTTTCAAAATATCGCAAACATCCCAAATTCGACCCTTGAGAATGTTTTTGGAGCCAAATTTTGGCTCTCTGCACGTATTTGCTGTTTGAAATTACGACTTTTTATCCCAAACATCCCAAACTTGACGCTTGAAAATATGCCAATTACTGAAAGATGCGATGGGTCACGTTTTGCCCAAACCTCCCTGCAGTTTGCAAAATTTCCCAAACATCCAAATTCGACCTTTGAGCCATATTTTGGAGCCAAATTCTAGCTTTCTGCACGTATTCGCAGTTTGAAATTACGACATTTTATACCGAAAATATGCCAATTACTAAGTGCAGCGATGGATCACATTTTGCCCAGGCCTTCCCTGCACTATGCAAAATATCCCAAACATCCCATACTCGACCCATGAGCTATATTTTGGAGCCAAATTCTGGCTCTCTGCACGTATTCGCATTTTGAAATTATGACTTTTTATACCGAAAATATGCCAATTACTGAGAGCAGCGATAGGTCACATTTAGCCGAAACCCCCTCCTTGCATTTTTCAAAACTTCCCAAACATCCCAAATTCGATCCTTGAGAATGTTTTTGGAGCCAAATTTTGGCTCTCTGCACGTATTCGCTGTTTGAAATTACGACTTTTTATCCCAAACGTCCAAAACTTGACGCTTGAAAATATCCCAATTACTGAAAGAAACGATGGGTCACGTTTTGCCCAAACCCCCCTGCAGTTTGCGAAATATCCCAAACATCCAAATTCGACCTTTGAGCCATATTTTGGAGCCAAATTCTAGCTTTCTGCACGTATTCGCCCTTTGAAATTAAGTCATTTTATACCGAAATTATGCCAATTACTGAGAGCGGCGATGGGTCACATTTTGCCGAAACCCCCCTGCAGTTTTCAAAATATACCAAACATCCCAAATTCGACCCGGGAGCGTTATTTTGGGGCCAAATTCTGGCTCTCTGCACGTATTTGCAGTTTGAAATTACGACTTTTTATACGGAAAATATGCCAATTACTGAAAGCAGCGATGCGTCACATTTTGCCCAAACCCCGCTTGCAGTTTTCAAATATCCCAAACATCCCAAATTCGACTCTTGAGCCATACTTTATAGCCAAATTCTAGCTCTCTGCACGTATTCGCAGTTTGAAATTTTGACTTTTTATACTGAAAATATGTCAATTACGGAAAGCGGTGATGGATCACATTAGGCCCAAACCCTCCCTGCAGTTTTAAAAATATCCCAAACATCCCAAATTCGACCCTGAAGCCTTATTTTGGAGCCAAATTCTGGCTCTCTTCACGTATTCGCAGTTTGAAATTACGACATTTTATACCGAAAATATGCCAATTATTGAGAGCGGCGATGGGTCACATTTTGCCCAAACCCACCTGCAGTTTTCAAAATATCCCAAACATCGCAAATTCGACCCTTGAGCGAAATTTTGGAGCGAGGCTGAAGAGAGTGAAGCAGAGGCTTAAGAGAGGGATGCAGAGGCACAAGAAAATGATGAAGAGGCTCAAGAGAGTGCTGCTGAGGCTCAAGAGAGGGATGCTGAGGCTCCAGAGAGTGATGCAGAGGCTCCAGAGAGTGATGCAGAGGCTGAAGTGAGAGATGCAGAAGCTTAAGAGAGTGACAAAGAGGCTCAAGAGTGATGCAGAGGCTCAAGAGAATGATGTAGAGGCTTAAGAGAGGGATGCAGAGGCTCAAGAGAATGATGCAGAGGCTCATGAGAGTGAAGCAAACGATCAAGATAGGAATGCAGAGGCTTAAGAGAGTGATGCAGAGGCTCAAGAGTCGGATGTAGAGGCTCAAGAGAGTAAGGCAGAAGCTCAAGAGAGTGATGCAGAGGCTTAAGAAAGTGATGCACAGGCTGAAGAGAGTGATGCAGAGGCTCAAAAGAGTGATGTAGAGGCTCAAGAGAGTGATGCAGAGGCTCAGGAGAGTGCTGCAGAGGCTTAAGAGAGTGATGCAGAGGTTGAAGAGAGTGATGCAGAGGCTCAAGAGAGTGATGCAGAGGCTCAAGAGAGTGATGCAGAGGATCATGAGCGTGATGCAGAGGCTCGAGAGAGTAATGCAGAGGCCTGAAGAGAGGGATTCAGAGGCTTAAGAGAGGGACGTAGAGGCTCAAGAGAGTAATGCAGAGGCTCAAGAGAGTGATGCAGAGGCTCAAGAGAGGGATGCAGAGGCTAAAGAGTGTGATGCAGAGGCTGAAGAGAGTGGTGCAGAGGCTCAAGAGAGGAATGCAGAGGCTCAAGAGAGTGATTGAGAGGCTTTCGAGAGTGATGCAGAGACTTAAGAGAGTGATGCAGAGGCGTAAGAGAGGGATGCAGAGGCTCAAGAGAGGGATGCAGATGGTCAAGATAGGGATGCAGGAGCTCACGAGAGTGATGCAGATGCTCAAGAGAGTGATTCTGAGGCTTGCGAGAGTGATGCAGAGGCTTAAGAGAGTGATGCAGAGGCTTAAGAGAAGGGTGCAGAGGCTCAAGAGAGGGATGCAGAGGCTCAAGAGAGGGATGCAGAGGCTCAAGAGAGGGATGCAGAGGATCAAGTGAGGGATGCAGAGGCACAAGAGAAAGATGAAGAGGCTCAAGAGAGGGATGCAGAGGCTAAAGAGAGTGATGCAGAGGCTCAAGAGAGTTCTGCCGAGGCTCAAGAGAGTGATGCATAGGCTTACGAGAGTGATGCAGATGATCAAGAGAGGGATGCAGAGGCTTAAGAGAGTGATGCAGAGGCTGAAGACAGTGTTGCGGAGGCGTAGGAGAGGGATGCAGAGGGTCAAGAGAGTGATGCAGAGGGTCAAGAGAGTGATGCATAGGCTCAAGAGAGTGATGCAGTGGCTTAAGAGAGGGATGCAGAGGCTCAAGAGAGGGATGCAGAGGCTCAAGAGAGGGATGCAGAGGCTCAAGAGAGGGAAGCAGAGGCTCAAGTGAGGGGATGCAGAGGCACATGAGAGGAATGCAGAGGCTCTTGAGAGTGATGCAGAGGCTCAAGAGAGGGATGCATAGGCTTAAGATAGTGATGCAAAGGCTCAAGAGAGGGATGCAGGAGTTCAAGAGAGGAATGCAGAGGCTCAAGAGAGTGATACAGAGGCTTAAGAGAGGGATGCAGCGGCTCAAGAGAGTGAAGCAGAGGCTTAAGAGAGGGATGCAGAGGCACAAGATAATGATGAAGAGGCTCAAGAGAGTGCTGCTGCGGCTCAAGAGAGGGGTGCTGAGGCTCCAGAGAGGGATGCAGAGGCTCCATAGAGTGATGCAGAGGCTGAAGTTAGAGATGCAGAGGCTTAAGAGAGTGACGCAGAGGCTCAAGAGAGTGATGCAGTCTCAAGAGAGGAATGCAGATGCTCAGGAGAGTGATTAAGAGGCTTACGAGAGTGATGCAGAGACATAAGAGAGTGATGCAGAGGCGTAAGAGAGGGATGCAGAGGCTCAATAGAGGGATGCAGAGGCTCAAGATAGGGATGCAGGAGCTCAAGAGAGTGATGCCGAGGCACACGAGAGTGATTCAGAGGCTTACGAGAGTGATGCAGATGATCAAGAGAGGGATGCAGAGGCTTAAGAGAGGGATGCATAGGCTTGGGAGAATGATGTAGAGTCTTATGAGAGGGATGCAGAGGCTCAAGAGAATGATGCAGTGGCTCAAGAGAGTGACGCAAATGATCAAGAGAAGGATGCAGAGGCATAAGAGAGTCATGCAGAGGCTCAAGAGAGTGATGTAGAGGCTTAAGAGAATGATGCAGAGGCTCAAGAGAGTGATGCAGAGGCTTAAGAGAGTGATGCAGAGGCTTAAGATTGAGATGCAGAGGCTCAAGAGAGGGATGCAGAGGCTCAAGAGAGGGGATGCAGAGGCACAAGAGAGGGATGCAGAGGCTCGTGAGAGTGATGCAGAGGCTTAAGAGAGGGATGCATAGGCTTGGGAGAGTGATGCAAAGGCTCACGAGAGGGATGCAGAGGCTCAAGAGAATGATGAAGAGGCTAAAGGGAGTGTTGTAGAGGCTCAAGAGAGGGATGCTGAGGCTCCAGAGAGGGATGCAGAGGCTCCAGAGAGTTATGCAGAGGCTGAAGAGAGTGATGTAGAGGCTCAAGAGAGTGATGCAGAGGCTTAAGAGAGTGACTCAGAAGCTCGAGAGAGTTATGCAGAGGCTCAAGAGAATGATGTAGAGGCTTAAGAGAGGGATGCAGAGGCTCAAGAGAATGATGCAGAGGCTCAAGGGAGTGATACAGAGGCTTAAGAGAGTGAAGCAGAGGCTGAAGAGAGTGATGCAGAGGCTTAAGAGAGTGATGCAGACGAAAAAGAGAGGGAATCAGAGGCTTAAGAGAGTGATGCAGAGGCTTACTAGAGTGTTGCAGAGGCTCAAGAGAGGGATACAGAGGCTCATGAGAGTGATGCAGAGGCTCAAGAGAGTTATGCAGAGGCTCATGAGAGTGATGCAGAGGGTTAGGAGAATGATGCAGAGGCTCAAGAGAGTGATGCAGAGGCTTAAGAGAGTGATGCAGAGGCTTAAGAGAGGGATGCAGAGGCTCAAGAGAGGGATGCAAAGGCTCAAGAGAGGGGATGCAGAGGCACAAGAGAGGGATGCAGAGGCTCGTGGGAGTGATCCAGAGGCTCAAGAGCGGGATGCATAGGCTTGGGAGAGTGATGCAAATGCTCACGAGAGGGATGCAGAGGCTCATGAGAGGGATGCAGGAGTTCAAGAGAGGGATGCAGAGGCTCAAGAGAGTGATGCAGAGGCTTAGGAGAGGGATGAAGAGGCTAAAGAGAGTGCTGTAGAGGCTCAAGAGAGTTCTGCCGAGGCTCAAGAGAGTGATGCATAGGCTTACGAGAGTGATGCAGATGATCAAGAGAGGGATGCAGAGGCTTAAGAGAGTGATGCAGAGGCTGAAGACAGTGTTGCGGAGGCGTAGGAGAGGGATGCAGAGGGTCAAGAGAGTGATGCAGAGGGTCAAGAGAGTGATGCATAGGCTCAAGAGAGTGATGCAGTGGCTTAAGAGAGGGATGCAGAGGCTCAAGAGAGGGATGCAGAGGCTCAAGAGAGGGATGCAGAGGCTCAAGAGAGGGAAGCAGAGGCTCAAGTGAGGGGATGCAGAGGCACATGAGAGGAATGCAGAGGCTCTTGAGAGTGATGCAGAGGCTCAAGAGAGGGATGCATAGGCTTAAGATAGTGATGCAAAGGCTCAAGAGAGGGATGCAGGAGTTCAAGAGAGGAATGCAGAGGCTCAAGAGAGTGATACAGAGGCTTAAGAGAGGGATGCAGCGGCTCAAGAGAGTGAAGCAGAGGCTTAAGAGAGGGATGCAGAGGCACAAGATAATGATGAAGAGGCTCAAGAGAGTGCTGCTGCGGCTCAAGAGAGGGGTGCTGAGGCTCCAGAGAGGGATGCAGAGGCTCCATAGAGTGATGCAGAGGCTGAAGTTAGAGATGCAGAGGCTTAAGAGAGTGACGCAGAGGCTCAAGAGAGTGATGCAGTCTCAAGAGAGGAATGCAGATGCTCAGGAGAGTGATTAAGAGGCTTACGAGAGTGATGCAGAGACATAAGAGAGTGATGCAGAGGCGTAAGAGAGGGATGCAGAGGCTCAAGAGAGGGATGCAGAGGCTCAAGATAGGGATGCAGGAGCTCAAGAGAGTGATGCCGAGGCACACGAGAGTGATTCAGAGGCTTACGAGAGTGATGCAGATGATCAAGAGAGGGATGCAGAGGCTTAAGAGAGGGATGCATAGGCTTGGGAGAATGATGTAGAGTCTTATGAGAGGGATGCAGAGGCTCAAGAGAATGATGCAGTGGCTCAAGAGAGTGACGCAAATGATCAAGAGAAGGATGCAGAGGCATAAGAGAGTCATGCAGAGGCTCAAGAGAGTGATGTAGAGGCTTAAGAGAATGATGCAGAGGCTCAAGAGAGTGATGCAGAGGCTTAAGAGAGTGATGCAGAGGCTTAAGATTGAGATGCAGAGGCTCAAGAGAGGGATGCAGAGGCTCAAGAGAGGGGATGCAGAGGCACAAGAGAGGGATGCAGAGGCTCGTGAGAGTGATGCAGAGGCTTAAGAGAGGGATGCATAGGCTTGGGAGAGTGATGCAAAGGCTCACGAGAGGGATGCAGAGGCTCAAGAGAATGATGAAGAGGCTAAAGGGAGTGTTGTAGAGGCTCAAGAGAGGGATGCTGAGGCTCCAGAGAGGGATGCAGAGGCTCCAGAGAGTTATGCAGAGGCTGAAGAGAGTGATGTAGAGGCTCAAGAGAGTGATGCAGAGGCTTAAGAGAGTGACTCAGAAGCTCAAGAGAGTTATGCAGAGGCTCAAGAGAATAATGTAGAGGCTTAAGAGAGGGATGCAGAGGCTCAAGAGAATGATGCAGAGGCTCAAGGGAGTGATACAGAGGCTTAAGAGAGTGAAGCAGAGGCTGAAGAGAGTGATGCAGAGGCTTAAGAGAGTGATGCAGAGGCTTACTAGAGTGTTGCAGAGGCTCAAGAGAGGGATACAGAGGCTCATGAGAGTGATGCAGAGGCTCAAGAGAGTTATGCAGAGGCTCATGAGAGTGATGCAGAGGGTTAGGAGAATGATGCAGAGGCTCAAGAGAGTGATGCAGAGGCTTAAGAGAGTGATGCAGAGGCTTAAGAGAGGGATGCAGAGGCTCAAGAGAGGGATGCAAAGGCTCGTGGGAGTGATCCAGAGGCTCAAGAGCGGGATGCATAGGCTTGGGAGAGTGATGCAAATGCTCACGAGAGGGATGCAGAGGCTCATGAGAGGGATGCAGGAGTTCAAGAGAGGGATGCAGAGGCTCAAGAGAGTGATGCAGAGGCTTAAGAGAGGGATGAAGAGGCTAAAGAGAGTGCTGTAGAGGCTCAAGAGAGGGATGCTGAGGCTCCAGAGAGGGATGCAGAGGCTCCAGAGATTTATGCAGAGGCTGAAGAGAGTTATGCAGAAGCTCAAGAGAATGATGTAGAGGCTTAAGAGAGGGATGCAGAGGCTCAGGAGAATGATGCAGAGGCTCAAGGGAGTGATGCAGACGATCAAGAGAGGGATGCAGAGGCTTAAGAGAGTGATGCAGAGGTTCAAGAGAGTGATGTAGAGGCTCAAGAGAGTGATGCAGAGGTTCAAGAGAGTGATGCAGAGGCTGAGGAGAGTGATGCAGAGGCTCAAGAGAGTGATGCATATGATAAAGAGAGTGATGCAGAGGCTCAAGAGAGTGATGCAGAGGCTCAAGAGAGTGATGCAGAGGAGTATGAGCGTGATGCAGAGGCCCGAGAGAGTGATGCAGAGGCCTCAAGCGAGGGATTCAGAGGCTGAAGAGAGTGATGCAGAGGCTCAAGAGAGTGATTCAGAGGCTTACGAGAGTGATGCAGAGGCTTAAGAGAGTGATGCCGAGGCTTAAGAGACGGATGCAGAGGCTCAAGAGAGGGATGCAGAGGCTCAAGAGAGAGATGAAGAGGCTCAAGAGAGGGATGCAGAGGCTCAAGTGAGGGATGCAGAGGCACAAGAGAAAGATGCAGAGGCTCAAGAGAGGGATGCAGAGGCTAAAGAGAGTTCTGCAGAGGCTCAAGAGAGTTCTGCAGAGGCTCAAGAGAGTGATGCATAGGCTTACGAGAGTGATGCAGATGATCAAGAGAGTGATGCAGAGGCTTAAGAGAGTGATGCAGAGGCTGAAGAGAGTGATGCATAGGCTCAAGAGAGTGATGCAGAGTCTCAAGAGAGGGATGCAGAGGCTCAAGAGAGGGAAGCAGAGGCTCAAGTGAGGGGATGCAGAGGCACAAGAGAGGAATGCAGAGGCTCTTGAGAGTGATGCAGAGGCTCAAGAGAGGGATGCAGAGGCTCAAGAGAGTGATGCAGAGGCTCAAGAGAGTGATGCATAGGCTCAAGAGAGTGATGCAGATGCTTAAGAGAGGGATGCTGAGGCTCAAGAGAAGGATGTAGAGGCTCAAGAGAGTAATGCAGAAGCTCAAGAGAGTGATGCAGAGGCTCAAGAGAGGGATGCAGAGACTTAAGAGAGTGATGCAGAGGCTTAAGGGAGGGATGCAGAGGCTCAAGAGAGGGATGCAGAGGCTCAAGAGAGGGAAGCAGAGGCTCAAGTGAGGGGATGCAGAGGCACAAGAGAGGAATGCAGAGGCTCTTGAGAGTGATGCAAAGGCTCAAGAGAGGGATGCAAGAGTTCAAGAGAGGGATGCAGAGGCTCAAGAGAGTGATGCAGAGGCTTAAGAGAGGGATGCAGAGGCTCAAGTGAGTGAAGCAGAGCCTTAGGAGAGGGATGCAGAGGCACAAGAAAATGATGAAGAGGCTCAAGAGAGTGCTGCTGAGGCTCAAGAGAGGGGTGCTGAGGCTCCAGAGAGGGATGCAGAGGCTCCAGAGAGTGATGCAGACGCTGAAGTGAGAGATGCAGAGGCTTAAGAGAGTGACGCAGAGGCTCAAGAGAGTGATGCAGAGGCTTAAGAGAGTGACTCAGAAGCTCAAGAGAGTTATGCAGAGGCTCAGGAGAATGATGTAGAGGCTTAAGAGAAGGATGCAGAGGCTCAAGAGAATGATGCAGAGGCTCAAGGGAGTGATGCAGAGGCTTAAGAGAGTGAAGCAGAGGCTGAAGAGAGTGATGCAGAGGCTTAAGGGAGTGATGCAGACGATAAAGAGAGGGAATCAGAGGCTTAAGAGAGTGTCGCAGAGGCTTACTAGAGTGTTGCAGAGGCTCAAAAGAGGGATACAGAGGCTCATGAGAGTGATGCAGAGGCTAAGAGAGGGATGCATAGGCTTATGAGTGTTATGCAGAGGCTCATGAGAGTGATGCAGAGGGTTAGGAGAATGATGCAGAGGCTCAAGAGAGTGATGCAGAGACTTAAGAGTGGGTTGCAGAGGGTCAAGAAAGGGATGCAGAGGCTCAAGAGAGGGGATGCAGAGGCACAAGAGAGGGATGCAGAGGCTCGTCAGAGTGATGCAGAGGCTCAAGAGCGGGATGCATAGGCTTGGGAGAGTGATGCAAAGGCTCACGAGTGGGATGCAGAGGCTCATGAGAGGGATGCAGAGGCTCAAGAGAGTGATGCAGAGGCTTAAGAGACGGATGCAGAGGCTCATGAGAGGGATGCAGAGGCTCAAGTGAGGGATGCAGAGGCACAAGAGAGGGACGCAGAGGCTCTTGGGAGTGATGCAGAGGCTCCAGAGAGGGATGCAGAGGCTAAAGAGAGTGATGCAAAGGCTCAAGAGAGGGATGCAGAGCCTTAAGAGAGGGATGCAGAGGCTCAAGAGAGGGATGCAGAGGCTTAAGAGAGTGATGCAAAGGCTCAAGAGAGGGATGCAGAGGCTCATGAGAGGGATGCAGAGGCTCAAGAGATGGATGCAGGAGCTCAAGAGAGAGATGCAGAGGCTCAAGAGAGTGACTCAGAGGTTTACGAGAGTGATGCAGAGGCTCAAGAGAGTGATTCAGAGGCCTACGAGAGTGATGCAGAGGCTTAAGAGAGTGATGCAGAGGCTTAAAAGACGGATGAAGAGGCTCATGAGTGGGATGCAGAGGCTAAAGTGAGGGATGCAGAGGCACAAGAGAGGGACGCAGAGGCTCTTGAGAGTAATGCAGAGGCTCCAGAGTGGGATGCAGAGGCTTAAGTGAGTGATGCAATGGCTCAAGAGAGGGATGCAGAGGCTTAAGAGAGGGATGCAGAGGCTAAAGAGAGGGATGCAGAGGCTAAAGAGAGAGATGCAGAGGCTTAAGAGAGTGATGCAAAGGCTCAAGAGAGGGACGCAGAGGCTCATGAGAGGGATACAGGAGTTTAAGAGTGGGATGCAGAGGCTCAAGAGAGTGATGCAGACGCTTAAGAGAGGGATGCAGAGGCTCAAGAGAGTGATGGTGAGGCTCAAGAGAATGATGAAGAGGCTCAAGAGAGTGCTGCAGAGGCTCAAGAGAGGGATGCTAAGGCTCCAGAGAAAATAAATAAAATGATGCAAACACATAATTGATTAGAAATTAACCTTAAATACTTCAATTTCAATCAACTATTTGTTTCTCGTTAAAATACTGAGTAAGATATTGAAATGGGAGAAGTTCTGTTTTTATTGCATATATCGACGTTTCAGCCAGATTAGAGCGGTTTTACGTGAACATCTTCCATCGGTAATATAAACGGAAAATCAGGAACATTTTAGTTAATTCTAATGAAAACACATTGATTTTTATCATTTGTATTGGAAACAACATTGTCATATGTCTTTTCTTGGATCTAAATAATACGAAACCTCGCCTCATGATTCGAAGTTAAAATCCTCATATTTGGTATAATAGTGACTTTTTTCACGTTTTTCATGTAGTTTGATATTACGTAAATATATTCATTTTTACCAATATTTCGATACTATTTCATATAGTATCACGATATGTGATTTGGCCTTCAAATCTTAGAATTTCGCAAAATATTGCATTTTAAGCAAGTTTTCTTGCATTTTGTTTCGTACGAAAAATCATCGAATATAGCAATACTTTCACGTGTATCATCCCCTTTTCGTTTATGTGATTTAAACAAAGTATCATCGATATAAGCAAGATTTTACCGTTTTTCCACGTTTTTGTGAATTTTCCGTTTATTGTTATTAATTCATTAAATATAAGATAAAAATGATGCAAACACATAATTGATTCGAAATTAACCTTAAATACTTAATTTTCAATCAACTATTTGTTTCTCGTTAAAATACCGAGTAAGATATTTAAAAGGGGAGAAGTTCTGTTTTTATTGCATATATGGACGTTTCAGCCGGATTAGAGCGGTTTTACGTGTACATCTTCCTCGGTAATATAAACGGGAAATCAGGAACATTTTAGTTAATTTTAATGAAAACACATTGATTTTTTTCATTTGTATTGGAAACAACATTGTCATGTCTTTTTTTTGGATCTAAATAATACGAAACCTCGCTCTATGATTTGAAGTTAAAATCCTCAAATATGGTAAAATAGTGACTTTTTTCTCGTTTTTTATGTAGTATGATTTTACGTAAATATATTCGTTTTTACCAATTATTCGATACTTCATGTTTTCTCACGATATGTGATTTGGCCTTCATATCTCAGAATTTCGCAAATTTTGCATTTTATAAAGTTTCTTGCAATTTGTTTTGTGCAAAAAATCATCGAATTTTGCAATAATTTGACGTTTATCATCCCCACTTCCTTTGTGATTTAAACAAAAAATCATCGAATTAGGCAATATTTTGCGTTTTTCAACGTTTTTGTGAATTTTTAGTTTATTAGTATTAATTCATTATATATACAATAAAAATGAATATTTAACAAGTTTCTTGCATTTTGTTTTGTACTAAAAATCATCGAATTTTGCAATATTTTGACGTTTATAATCCCCATTTCCTTTATGTGATTTAAACAAAATATCATCGAATATGGCATCATTTTGCGTTTTTCCACGTTTTTGTGAATTTTCAGTTTATTAGTATTAATTCATTAAATATACAATAAAAATGATGCAAACAATCATTTTTACACATTGCATCATTTTACACATTGCATCATTTTACACACTGCATCATTTTACACATTGCATCATTTTTTACACATTTACACATCATTTTTAAACACATTGATTTTTATTAGCCATATTTTGGAGCCAAATTCTGGATCTGTGCACGTATTCACAAGTTTGAAATTACGAGTTTTTATACCGAAAATATTCCAATTACTGAAAGCGGCAATGGATCACATTCTGCCCAAACATTCCCTGCAGTTTTCAAAATATCCCAAGCATCCCAAATTCGACCCTTGAGAATTATTTTGGAGCCAAATTCTGGTTCTCTGCACATATTCGCAGTTTGAAATTACTACATTTTATACCGAAAATATGTCAATTACTGAAAGCGGCGATAGGTCACATTTTCCCAAACCCCCCCTGCAGTTTTCAAAACATCGGAAACATCTAAAATTCGAAACTTGAGCCATATTTTGGAGCCAAAGTCGGGCTCTCTGCACGTATTCGCAGTTTGAAATTACGTCTGTTTATACCGAAAATATGCCAATTACTAAGAGCGGCGATGGATCACATTTTGCCCAAACCCTCCCTGCAGTTTTCAAAATATCGCAAACATCCCAAATTCGAGGCTAGAGCCATATTTTAGAGCCAAATTCTGGCTCTCTGCACGTATTCGCATTTTGAACTTACGACTTTTTATACCGAAAATATGCCAATTACTGAAATCAGCGATAGATCACATTTTGCCAAATCCTCCCTGCAGTTTCCAAAATATCCCAAAAATCCCAAATTCAAAGCTTGAGCCATATTTTGGAGCCAAATTCTGGCTCTATGCACGTATTCGCAGTTTGAAATTACGACTTTTTATACCGAAAATATGCCAATTACTGAGAGCGGCGATGGATCACATTTTGCCCAAACCCTCCCTTCAGTTTTCAAAATATCCCAAACATCCCAAATTCGACCCGAGAGAATTATTTTGGATCCAAATTCTGGCTCTCTGCACGTATTCACAGTTTGAAATTACGACTTTGTATACCAAAAATATGCCAATTACTGAAAGTGGCGATGGATCACATTCTGCCCGAACCCTCTCTGCCGTTTGCAAAATATCCCAAACAATCCAAATTCATCGCTTGAGCCATATTTTAGAGCCAAATTCTGGCTCTCTGCAAGTATTCGCATTTTGCACTTTCGATCTTTTTACCGAAAATATGAAAACTACTGAAATCGGCGATTGATCACATTTTGCCCAAATCCTCCCTGCAGTTTCCAAAATATTCCAAACATCCCAAATTCAACGCTTGAGCCATATTTTGGAGCCAAATTCTGGCTCTCTGCACGTATTCGCAGTTTGAAATTACGAATTTTTATACCGAAAATATGACAATTACTGAGAGCGGCGATGGATCATATTTTGCCCAAACCCTCCCTGCAGTTTTAAAAATATCCCAAACATCCCAATTTTGACCCTTGAGAATTTTTTAGGAGGAAAATTCTGGCTCTCTGCACGTATACGCAGTTTGAAGTTACGACTTTTTATCCCAAACATCCCATATTCGACGCTTGAAAATATGTCAATTACTGAATGAAGCGATGGGTCACATTTTGCCCAAACCCCGCTGCAGTTTACAAAATATCCCAAACATCCCAAATTCGACCTTTGAGATATATTTTGGAACCAAATTCAAGCTTTCTGCGCGTATTCGCAGTTTATAATTACGTCTTTTTATACCGAAAACATGACAATTACTGAAAGCGGCAATAGATCACATTTTGCCCAAACCCTCCCTGCAGTTTTCAAAATATCGCAGACATCCCAAATTCGACGCTTGAGCCATATTTTGGAGCCAAATTCTGGCTCTCTGCACGTATTCACAGTTTGAAGTTACGACTTTTTATACCAAAAATATGACAATTACTGAAAGTGGCGATGGATCACATTCTGCCCAAACCCTCCCTGCAGTTTGCAAAATATCTCAAACATCCCGAATTAGACCCTTGAACCATATTTTAGAGCCAAATTCTGGCTCTCTGCACGTATTCGCATTTTGAACTTACAACTTTTTATACCGAAAATATGCCAATTACTGAAATCGGCGATGTATCACATTTTGCCCAAACCTTCCCTGCAGTTTCCAAAATATCCCAAACATCCCAAATTCAACGCTTGAGCTATATTTTGGAGCCAAATACTGGCTCTCTGCACGTATTCGTAGTTTGAAATTACGACTTTTTATACCGAAAAAATGCCAATTACTGAGAGCGGCGATGGATCACATTTTGCCCAAACCCTCCCTGCAGTTTTTAAAATATCCCAAACATCCCAAATTCGACCCTAGAGAATTATTTTGGAGCCAAATTCTGTCTCTTTTCATGAATTCACAGTTTGAAATTACGACTTTTTATACCAAAAATATGCCAATTATTGAAAGTTACGATGGATCACATTCTGGCCGAACCCTCTCTGTAGTTTGCAAAATATCCCAAACATCCCAAATTCGACGCTTGAGCCATATTTTAGAGCCAAATTTTGGCTCTCTGAACGTATTCGCATTTGGAAATTACGAGTTTTTATACCGAAAATATGCAAATTTCTGAGAGCGGCGATGGATCATATTTTGCCCAAAACCCCCTGCAGTTTTCAAAATATCCCAATTATCCCAATTTCCTCCAATGAGCCAAATTTTGAAGCCAAATGCTGGCTCTCTGCACGTATTCGCAGTTTTACATTAGGATTTTTATACCGAAAATATGCCAATTATTTAGGGCAGCGATAGATCACATTTTGCCTAAACTCTCCTTGCAGTTTTCAAAATATCCAAAACCTCCCAAATTCAACCCTTGAGCCATATTTTGGAGCCAAATTCTGTCTCTCTGCAAGTATTCGCATTTTGAAATTACGAGTTTTTATACCGAAAATATAAGCTAAATACTGAAAGCAGCGATGGATCACATTCTGCCCAAACACTCCCTGCAGTTTTCAAAATATCCCAAACATCCCGAATTTAACCCTTGAGCCATATTTTGGAGCCAAATTCAGGATCTGTGTACGTATTCACAAATTTGAAATTACGAGTTTTTATGCAATAAAAATAACTTCTCCCCTTTTCAATATCTTACTCAGTATTTTAGTGAGAAACAAATAGTTGATTGAAAATGAAGTATTTAAAGTTAATTTGTGATCAATTATGTGTTTGCATCATTTTTGTCGTATATTTATTGAATTAATAACAATAAACGGAAAATTTCATATAAACGTTGAAAAACGGTAAAATCTTGCCAAATTCGATGATATTTTGTTTAAATCACATAAAGGAAAAGGAGATGATAAACGTGAAAATATTGCTAAATTCGATGATTTTTCTTACGAAACAAAATGCAAGAAAACTTGCTTAAAATGCAATATTATGCGAAATTCTGAGATTTGAAGGCCAAATCACTTATCGTGATACTATTTGAAATAGTATCGAAATATTGGTAAAAACGAATATATTTACGTAATATCAAATTATATGAAAAACGTAAAAAAAGTCACTATTATACCAAATTTGAGGATTTTAACTTCGAATCATAAAGCGGGGTTTCGTATTATTTAGATCCAAGAAAAGATATATGACAATGTTGTTTCGAATACAAATGATAAAAATCAATGTGTTTTCATTAGAATTAACTAAAATGTTCCTGATTTTCCGTTTATATTACCGATGGAAGATGTACACGAAAAACCGCTCTATTCCGGCTGAAAAATCGATATATGCAATAAAAACCGAACTTCTCCCCTTTTCAATATCCTACTCAGTATTTTAACGAGAAACAAATAGATGATTGAAAATGAAGTATTTAAGGTTATTATCTAATCAAGTTATTATCTGAGCAGCAGTGAGCAGCGTTTTGTAAGAGAGCAGCTGTTGGCTTGTCGGGAAGAGGGCCACGCGGTCTGCGTCCGAGTTTATATAACCTCGGCTCGGTATTTTAACGAGAAACAAATAGTTGATTGAAAATTAAGTGTTTAAGGTTAATTTCTAATCAATTATGTGTTTGCATCATTTTTATTGTATATTTAATGAATTAATAACAATAAACTGAAAATTCAGAAAAACGTGGAAAAACGGCAAAATATTGCCTAATTCGATGATATTTTGATTAAATCACATAATGGAAAAGGGGATGATAAACGTCAAAATATTGCTAAATTCGATGATTTTTAGTACGAAACAAAATGCAAAAAAACTTGCTTAAAATGCAATATTATGCGAAATTCTGAGATATGAAGGCCAAATCACATATCGTGATGGGGGGGTGGACAGGCCTCCTCCCGATTGTGCTTCAAATAACAGCCACCTACTGGAGAAAAACCAGTGCCCTATAACACCGAGGGTCACCTCCCCCTCTAGGTCCACTGCACCTGCATTTGGTCACCAAGGCTGAACCAACAGGCGTGCTTCAGGGGCGCGCGCGCCAACACAGACAAACACTGGTCAGGCGCGCCAACACAGACAAACACTGGTCAGGCGCGCCAACAACACAAACACTGGTCCGGCGCGCCAACAACACAAACACTATCTTAAATGTTGAGAAGGGCAGGACGCCCCTGACGGGTTGCTCCGAGTCGTTGTTGATAGGAACTGGTGTAGGGTCCATGCTGGGGGAACAGTTGAGCATGCTAAACTTCTGTGTTTACGACTCGCTGAGCAGCAGTGAGCAGCGTTTTGTAAGAGAGCAGCTGTTGGCTTGTCGGGAAGAGGGCCACGCAGTCTGCGTCCGAGTTTATATAACCTCGGCTCGTTGCGCGCGCAGCTTGGGGCGGTTACAATCAGCTTCCAGACGTACGTTTTCTCTTCCCCTCAGAAAACCCACCGTTTTTGGGAAAAACAGTGTTCTTATAAGGAAATAGGCCGGAAGTCATTGCATTAGACAATCATCGGCTAGAAATGAGGGGTCCATGAGCTAGAGCTAGATCCAGCAGGCACAAATACGTGAGTACTCACACACACACACACACTTTATTATTACGTACTCAAGAAACATTTAACATTTATACAAAGAGCAGTTAACTGGACACGCCGGGCACAACTCCCTAACCCCAGGGAAGTGACGGCTAGCTGCTACTATACACAACACAACAATAACACATCTTTCTCCTCAGAAGGAGTAGAGGGCGCGGGAGGGGGGGTGGGTTGTGGCGGGGGGGAACCTCCTCATTATTGAGGTATGCTGCTGCCTCACGCTTAAATCTCTCTTCGGCAGCAACAGCTCGCTTCACAGCCTCAGCTCTATGCTTGGGTAACTTCCTCATTGCGTTTTTGATCACCATCTTCTCTCCCATTTTTGCGGTCATAGTAGCCTGTGCCTTTGCGATCCTCCTCATGTCCTTGGCATAGTTGATGTCGATGGAGGAGGGAGAGGAGAGGGAGGAGGAGCTTGTGACAGGAACACTGCTCATGATGCCGGTCTGGTGTAACCTACCACGCACAGCCAACTTGTCCAGCCATAATTATATCCTAGATAACAAATAAAATAGTTAACTGGTTATATATTAATACTGACCAGTCATGGTAGAGGGTATAGGTGAGAGTAGTGGTGTTAGTTGTGTTGGTGTTGATGATGGTCATTGGGATGATGGTGGTTATGGTGGAGGTGGTGGTGTTGATGATGGTGGTCATTGTGATGATGGTGGTAATGGTGGAGGTGGTGATGGTGATGATAGTGGTGTTGATGATGGTGGTCATTGTGATGATGGTGGTTATGGTGGAGGAGATGGTGATAGTGGTGGTGATGATAGTGGTGTTGATGGTGATGATGGTGGTCATTGTGATGATGGTGGTTATGGTGGAGATGGTGATGGTGATGATAGTGGTGATGATGGAGGTTATGGTGGAGGTGGTGATGGTGATGATAGTGGTCATTGTGATGATGGTGGTTACGGTGGAGGTGGTGATGGTGATGATAGTGGTGATGATGGTGGTCAATGTGATGATGGTGGTTATGGTGAAGGTGGTGATGGTGATGATAGTTGTGTTGATGGTGATGATGGTAGTCATTGTGATGATGGTGGAGGAGGTGATGGTGATGATAGTGGTGATGATAGTGGCCATTGAGATGATGGTGGTTATGGTGATAGTGATAGTGGTGGTGATGGTGATGATAGTGGTCATTGTGATGATGGTGGTTATGGTGGAGGTGGTGATAGTGATGATAGTGATGTTGATGGTGGTCATTGTGATGATGGTGGTTATGGTGGAGGTGGTGATAGTGATAGTGGTGGTGATGGTTGATGGTGATGATGGTGGTTATAGTGGAGGAGGTGATGGTGATGATAGTGGTGTTGATGGTGATGATGGTGATGATAGTGGTCATTGTGGAGGTGATGATAGTGGTGGAGATGGTGATGGTGGTAGTGGGGGTTATGGTGGAGGTGGTGAGAGTGATGATAGTGGTCATTGTGATGATAGTGGTTATGGTGGAGGTGGTGATGGTGATGATAGTGGTGTTGATGGTGATGATGGTGGTCATTGTGATGATGGTGGTTATGGTGGAGGAGGTGATGGTGATGATAGTGGTCATTGTGATGATGGTGGTTATGGAGGAGGAGGTGATGGTGATGATAGTGGTGTTGATGGTGATGATGGTGGTCATTGTGGAGGTGATGATAGTGGTGGAGATGGTGATGGTGGTTGTGGGAGTGATGATGGTGGTTATTGTGGAGGTGGTGATGGTGGTGGTGGTGGTAGTGAAGGTGATGATGGTGGTGAAGGTAGTGATGGTGGTGGTTGTGGAAGTGATGGTGATACTGTTGGTGGTGGTGATGGTGGTGATGGTTATAGTGAAGGGGTGGTAGTGGTGATAGTAGGTAGTGAAAAGAGCTAGTCGGAGGGACGCGATGGAAGGCAAAGAGAGGGAGGTGAGGGAAGCTAGTGAGAGGGAGGTGAGGGAAGCTAGTGAGAGGGAGGTGAGGGAAGCTAGTGAGAGGCAGGAGAGGGTGATGGAGCGAAGTACAGTTAATGACGTCAAGACCTGTGCGGAAGCTCAGGTCAGGTATACTGCAGTACCCAGAGTGTCAGGTATACTACAGTACCCAGAGTGTCAGGTATACTACAGTACCCAGAGTGTCAGGTATACTACAGTACCCAGAGTGTCAGGTATACTACAGTACCCAGAGTGTCAGGTATACTACAGTACCCAGAGTGTCAGGTATACTACAGTACCCAGAGTGTCAGGTATACTACAGTACCCAGAGTTTCAGGTATACTACAGTACCCAGAGTGAGTGTCAGGTATACTACAGTACCGAGAGTGAGTGTCAGGTATACTACAGTAACCAGAGTGAGTGTCAGGTATACTACAGGACCCAGAGTGAGTGTCAGGTATACTACAGGACCCAGAGTGAGTGTCAGGTATACTACAAGACCCAGAGTGAGTGTCAGGTATACTACAGGACCCAGAGTGAGTGTCAGGTATACTACAGGACCCAGAGTGAGTGTCAGGTATACTACAATACCCAGAGTGAGTGTCAGGTATACTACAGTACCCAGAGTGAGTGTTAGGTATACTACAGTACCCAGAGTGTCAGGTATACTACAATACCCAGAGTGAGTGTCAGGTATACTACAGGACCCAGAGTGGGTGTCAGGTATACTACAGTACCCAGAGTGTCAGGTATACTACAGTACCCAGAGTGAGTGTCAGGTATGCTACAGTACCCAGAGTGACAGGTATACTATAGGACCCAGAGTGTCAGGTATATTACAAGACCCAGAGTGAGTGTCAGGTATACTACAAGACCCAGAGTGAGTGTCAGGTATGCTACAGTACCCAGAGTGTCAGGTATACTACAGTACCCAGAGTGAGTTTCAGGTATGCTACTGGACCTAGAGTGAGTGTCAGGTATACTACAGTACCCAGAGTGTCAGGTATACTACAGTACCCAGAGTGAGTGTCAGGTATACTACAGGACCTAGAGTGAGTATCAGATATACTACAGTACCCAGAATGAGTGTCTGGTATACTAGAGGACCCAGAGTGAGTGTCAGGTATAGTACCGTACCCAGAGTGAGTGTCAGGTATACTACAGTACCCAGAGTGAGTGTCAGGTATACTACAGGACCCAGAGTGTCATGTATACTACAGTACCCAGAGTGAGTGTCAGGTATACTACAGGACCCAGAGTGAGTGTCAGGTATACTACAGGACACAGAGTGAGTGTCAGGTATACTACAGTACCCAGAGTGAGTGTCAGGTATACTACAGTACCGAGAGTGAGTGTCAGGTATACTACAGTAACCAGAGTGAGTGTCAGGTATACTACAGGACCCAGAGTGAGTGTCAGGTATACTACAGGACCCAGAGTGAGTGTCAGGTATACTACAAGACCCAGAGTGAGTGTCAGGTATACTACAGGACCCAGAGTGAGTGTCAGGTATACTACAGGACCCAGAGTGAGTGTCAGGTATACTACAAGACCCAGAGTGAGTGTCAGGTATACTACAGTACCCAGAGTGAGTGTCAGGTATACTACAGTACCCAGAGTGTCAGGTATACTACAATACCCAGAGTGAGTGTCAGGTATACTACAGGACCCAGAGTGAGTGTCAGGTATACTACAGGACCCAGAGTGGGTGTCAGGTATACTACAGTACCCAGAGTGTCAGGTATACTACAGTACCCAGAGTGAGTGTCAGGTATGCTACAGTACCCAGAGTGACAGGTATACTACAGGACCCAGAGTGTCAGGTATATTACAAGACCCAGAGTGAGTGTCAGGTATACTACAAGACCCAGAGTGAGTGTCAGGCATGCTACAGTACCCAGAGTGTCAGGTATACTACAGTACCCAGAGTGAGTTTCAGGTATGCTACTGGACCTAGAGTGAGTGTCAGGTATACTACAGTACCCAGAGTGTCAGGTATACTACAGTACCCAGAGTGTCAGGTATACTACAGTACCCAGAGTGAGTGTCAGGTATACTACAGGACCTAGAGTGAGTATCAGGTATACTACAGTACCCAGAATGAGTGTCAGGTATACTACAAGACCCAGAGTGAGTGGCAGGTATACTACAGTACCCAGAGTGAGTGTCAGGTATACTACAGTACCCAGAGTGAGTGTCAGGTATACTACAGGACCCAGAGTGTCATGTATACTACAGTACCCAGAGTGAGTGTCAGGTATACTACAGGACACAGAGTGAGTGTCAGGTATACTACAGTACCCAGAGTGAGTGTCAGGTATACTACAGTACCCAAAGTGAGTGTCAGGTATACTACAGTACCCGGAGGGAGTGTTAGGTATACTACAATACCCAGAGTGTCAGGTATACTCCGGTACCTTGAGGGAGTGTCAGGTATACTACAGTACCCAGAGTGTCAGGTATACTACATTACCCAGATTGAGTTTCAGGTATACTACATTACCCAGAGTGAGTGTCAGGTATACTACAGTACCCAGAGTGAGTGTCAGGTATACTACAGGACCCAGAGTGAGTGTCAGGTATTTTACAGGACCTAGAGTGAGTGTCAGGTATACTACAGTGATTTAAACAAAATATCATCGAATTAGGCAATATTTTGCCATTTTTCCACGTTTTTGAGAATTTTCAGTTTATTGGTATTAATTCATTAAATATACGATAAAAATCATGCAAACACATAATTGATTAGATATTAACCTTAAATACTTCATTTTCAATCATCTATTTGTTTCTCGTTAAAATACTGAGTAAGATATTGAAAAGGGGAGAAGTTCGGTTTTTATTGCATATATCGACGTTTCAGCCGGAATAGAGCGGTTTTACGTGTACATCTTCCATCGGTAATATAAGAGGAAAATCAGGAACATTTTAGTTAATTCTAATGAAAACACATTGATTTTTTTCATTTGTATTGGAAACAACATTGTCATATGTCTTTTCTTCGATCTAAATAATACGAAACTTCGCTTTATGATTCGAAGTTAAAATCCTCAAATTTGGTATAATAGTGACTTTTTTCACGTTTTTCATGATATTACGTATATTTATTCATTTTTACCAATATTTCGATAATATTTCATGTAGTATCACGATATGTGATTTTGCCTTCAAATCTAAGAATTTCGCATAATATTGCATTTTAAGCAAGTTTTCTTGAATTTTGTTTCGTACTAAAAATCATCAAATTTAGTAATATTTTGACGTTTATCATCCCCCTTTTCCTTCATGTGATATAAACAAAATATCATCGAATTAGGCAATATTTTGCTGTTTTTAAACGTTTTTGTGAATTTTCAGTTTATTGTTATTAATTCATTAAATTAAGTGATTATGGAGGTGATGGTTATGGATGGTTAGTGGTTATGGAGGAGGAGGTGATGGTGATGATAGTGGTGTTGATGGTGATGATGGTGGTCATTGTGGAGGTGATGATAGTGGTGGAGATGGTGATGGTGGTTGTGGGAGTGATGATGGTGGTTATTGTGGAGGTGGTGATGGTGGTGGTGGTGGTAGTGAAGGTGATGATGGTGGTGAAGGTAGTGATGGTGGTGGTTGTGGAAGTGATGGTGATACTGTTGGTGGTGGTGATGGTGGTGATGGTTATAGTGAAGGGGTGGTAGTGGTGATAGTAGGTAGTGAAAAGAGCTAGTCGGAGGGACGCGATGGAAGGCAAAGAGAGGGAGGTGAGGGAAGCTAGTGAGAGGGAGGTGAGGGAAGCTAGTGAGAGGGAGGTGAGGGAAGCTAGTGAGAGGCAGGAGAGGGTGATGGAGCGAAGTACAGTTAATGACGTCAAGACCTGTGCGGAAGCTCAGGTCAGGTATACTGCAGTACCCAGAGTGTCAGGTATACTACAGTACCCAGAGTGTCAGGTATACTACAGTACCCAGAGTGTCAGGTATACTACAGTACCCAGAGTGTCAGGTATACTACAGTACCCAGAGTGTCAGGTATACTACAGTACCCAGAGTGTCAGGTTTACTACAGTACCCAGAGTGTCAGGTATACTACAGTACCCAGAGTGTCAGGTATACTACAGTACCCAGAGTTTCAGGTATACTACAGTACCCAGAGTGAGTGTCAGGTATACTACAGTACCGAGAGTGAGTGTCAGGTATACTACAGTAACCAGAGTGAGTGTCAGGTATACTACAGGACCCAGAGTGAGTGTCAGGTATACTACAGGACCCAGAGTGAGTGTCAGGTATACTACAAGACCCAGAGTGAGTGTCAGGTATACTACAGGACCCAGAGTGAGTGTCAGGTATACTACAGGACCCAGAGTGAGTGTCAGGTATACTACAAGACCCAGAGTGAGTGTCAGGTATACTACAGTACCCAGAGTGAGTGTTAGGTATACTACAGTACCCAGAGTGTCAGGTATACTACAATACCCAGAGTGAGTGTCAGGTATACTACAGGACCCAGAGTGTCAGGTATACTACAGTACCCAGAGTGAGTGTCAGGTATGCTACAGTACCCAGAGTGACAGGTATACTACAGGACCCAGAGTGTCAGGTATATTACAAGACACAGAGTGAGTGTCAGGTATACTACAAGACCCAGAGTGAGTGTCAGGTATGCTACAGTACCCAGAGTGTCAGGTATACTACAGTACCCAGAGTGAGTTTCAGGTATGCTACTGGACCTAGAGTGAGTGTCAGGTATACTACAGTACCCAGAGTGTCAGGTATACTACAGTACCCAGAGTGAGTGTCAGGTATACTACAGGACCTAGAGTGAGTATCAGATAGACTACAGTACCCAGAATGAGTGTCAGGTATACTAGAGGACCCAGAGTTAGTGTCAGGTATACTACCGTACCCAGAGTGAGTGTCAGGTATACTACAGTACCCAGAGTGAGTGTCAGGTATACTACAGGACCCAGAGTGTCATGTATACTACAGTACCCAGAGTGAGTGTCAGGTATACTACAGGACCCAGAGTGAGTGTCAGGTATACTACAGGACACAGAGTGAGTGTCAGGTATACTACAGTACCCAGAGTGAGTGTCAGGTATACTACAGTACCGAGAGTGAGTGTCAGGTATACTACAGTAACCAGAGTGAGTGTCAGGTATACTACAGGACCCAGAGTGAGTGTCAGGTATACTACAGGACCCAGAGTGAGTGTCAGGTATACTACAAGACCCAGAGTGAGTGTCAGGTATACTACAGGACCCAGAGTGAGTGTCAGGTATACTACAGGACCCAGAGTGAGTGTCAGGTATACTACAAGACCCAGAGTGAGTGTCAGGTATACTACAGTACCCAGAGTGAGTGTCAGGTATACTACAGTACCCAGAGTGTCAGGTATACTACAATACCCAGAGTGAGTGTCAGGTATACTACAGGACCCAGAGTGAGTGTCAGGTATACTACAGGACCCAGAGTGGGTGTCAGGTATACTACAGTACCCAGAGTGTCAGGTATACTACAGTACCCAGAGTGAGTGTCAGGTATGCTACAGTACCCAGAGTGACAGTTATACTACAGGACCCAGAGTGTCAGGTATATTACAAGACCCAGAGTGAGTGTCAGGTATACTACAAGACCCAGAGTGAGTGTCAGGTATGCTACAGTACCCAGAGTGTCAGGTATACTAAAGTACCCAGAGTGAGTTTCAGGTATGCTACTTGACCTAGAGTGAGTGTCAGGTATACTACAGTACCCAGAGTGTCAGGTATACTACAGTACCCAGAGTGAGTGTCAGGTATACTACAGGACCTAGAGTGAGTATCAGGTATACTACAGTACCCAGAATGAGTGTCAGGTATACTACAAGACCCAGAGTGAGTGGCAGGTATACTACAGTACCCAGAGTGAGTGTCAGGTATACTACAGTACCCAGAGTGAGTGTCAGGTATACTACAGGACCCAGAGTGTCATGTATACTACAGTACCCAGAGTGAGTGTCAGGTATACTACAGGACACAGAGTGAGTGTCAGCTATACTACAGTACCCAGAGTGAGTGTCAGGTATACTACAGTACCCAAAGTGAGTGTCAGGTATACTACAGTACCCGGAGGGAGTGTTAGGTATACTACAATACCCAGAGTGAGTGTCAGGTATACTACAGTACCCAGAGTGAGTGTCAGGTATACTACAGGACCCAGAGTGAGTGTCAGGTATTTTACAGGACCTAGAGTGAGTGTCAGGTATACTACAGTGATTTAAACAAAATATCATCGAATTAGGCAATATTTTGCCATTTTTCCACGTTTTTGAGAATTTTCAGTTTATTGGTATTAATTCATTAAATATACGATAAAAATCATGCAAACACATAATTGATTAGATATTAACCTTAAATACTTCATTTTCAATCATCTATTTGTTTCTCGTTAAAATACTGAGTAAGATATTGAAAAGGGGAGAAGTTCGGTTTTTATTGCATATATCGACGTTTCAGCCGGAATAGAGCGGTTTTACGTGTACATCTTCCATCGGTAATATAAGAGGAAAATCAGGAACATTTTAGTTAATTCTAATGAAAACACATTGATTTTTTTCATTTGTATTGGAAACAACATTGTCATATGTCTTTTCTTCGATCTAAATAATACGAAACCTCGCTTTATGATTCGAAGTTAAAATCCTCAAATTTGGTATAATAGTGACTTTTTTCACGTTTTTCATGATATTACGTATATTTATTCATTTTTACCAATATTTCGATAATATTTCATGTAGTATCACGATATGTGATTTTGCCTTCAAATCTAAGAATTTCGCATAATATTGCATTTTAAGCAAGTTTTCTTGAATTTTGTTTCGTACTAAAAATCATCAAATTTAGTAATATTTTGACGTTTATCATCCCCCTTTTCCTTCATGTGATATAAACAAAATATCATCGAATTAGGCAATATTTTGCTGTTTTTAAACGTTTTTGTGAATTTTCAGTTTATTGTTATTAATTCATTAAATATACAACAAAAATGATGCAAACACATAATTGATAAGAAATTAACCTTAAATACTTAATTTTCAATCATCTGTTTGTTTCTCGTTAAAATACTGAGTAAGATATTGAAAAGGGGAGAAGTTCCTTTTTATTGCATATATCGACGTTTCAGCCGGAATAGAGCGGTTTTACGTGTACATCTTCCATCGGTAATATAAGAGGAAAATCAGGAACATTTTAGTTAACTCTAATGAAAACACATTGATTTTTATCATTTGTATTGGAAACAACATTGTCATAGTATGTGTCTTTTCTTCGATCTAAATAATACGAAACCTCGCTCTATGATTCGAAGGTAAAATCCTCAAATTTGGTATAATAGTGACTTTTTTCACGTTTTTCATGATATTACGTATATATATTCATTTTTACCAATATTTCGATACTATTTCATGTAGTATTACGATATGTGATTTTGTCTTCATATATAAGAATTTCGCATAATATTTCATTTTAAGCAAGTTTTCTTGAATTTTGTTTCGTACTAAAAATCATCAAATTTAGTAATATTTTGACGTTTATCATCCCCCTTTTCCTTTATGTGATAAAACAAAATATCATCGAATTAGGCAATATTTTGCTGTTTATCCACGTTTTTGTGAATTTTCTGTTTATTGTTATTAATTCAATAAATATACGATAAAAATGATGCAAACACATAATTGATTAGAAATTAACCTTAAATACTTTATTTTCAATCATCTATTTATTTCTCGTTAAAATACTGAGTAAGATATTGAAAAGGGGAGAAGTTCGGTTTTATTGCATATATCGACGTTTCAGCCGGAATGGAGCGGTTTTACGTGTAATACTTCTATCGGTAATATAAACGGAAAATCAGGAACCTTTTAGTTAATTCTAATGAAAACACATTGATTTTTATCATTTGTATTGGAAACAACATTGATTTTTATCATTTGTATTGGAAACAACATTGTCATCAAAAATTGGCTCCAAAAATTGGCTAAAGGGTCGAATTTGGTATGTTTGGGATATTTTGAAAACTGCAAGGGGGTTTGAGCAGAATGTGACCCATTGCAGCTTTCAGTAATTGACATACTTTCGGTATAAAAAGTCGTTATTTCAAACTGCGAATACGTGAAGAAAGCAAGAACTTGGCTCCAAAATAAGGCTCCAGGGTCGAATTTGGGAAGTTTGGGATATTTTGAAAACTGCACGGAGGGTTTGGGCAAAATGTGCTCCATCGCCTCTCAAAGTAATTAGCATATTTTCGGTATAAAAATACCTAATTTAAAACTGCGAATACGTGCAGAGAGCCAAAATTTGGGATGTTTGGGATATTTTGAAAACTGCAGGGGGGGTTTAGGTAAAATGTGACCAATCGCTGCTCTCAGTAATTGACATATTTTCGGTATAAAATGTCGTAATTTCAAACTGCGAATAGGTGCAGAGAGCCAGAATTTGGCTCCAAAATATGGCTCAAGGGTCGTATTTGGGATGTTTGGGATATTTTGAAAACTGAATGGTGGATTTGAGCAAAATGTGATCTATCGCCGCTTTCAGTAATTGGCATATTTTCGGGATAAAAAGTCGTTATTTCAAACTGTGAATACGTGCAGAAAGCCCGAATTTGGCTAGAAAATATGGCTCAAGTGTCGAATTTGGGATGTTTTGGATATTTTGAAAACTGCACGGAGGGTTTGGGCAAAATGTAATCCATCGCTGCTCTAAGTAATTGGTATATTTTCGGTATAAAAATTCCTAATTTAAAACTGCGAATACGTGCAGAGAGCCAGAACTTCGCTCCAAAATAAGCCGCAAGGGTGGAATTTGGGATGTTTGCGATATTTTGAAAACTGCAAAAAGGGGTTTGGGCAAAATGTGATCCATTGCTGCTCTCCGTAATTGGCATATTTTCGGTATAAAAATTCGTAGCTTCAAACTGCAAATACGTGCAGAGAGCCAGAATTTAGCTCCAAAATATGGCTCAACCGTTTAATTTGGGTTGTGTGGGATATTTTGAAAACTGCAGGGAAGGTTTGTGCAGAATGTGATCCATCGCCGCTCTAAGTAATTGGCATATTTTCGGTATAAAAACTCGTAATTTCAAACTGCGAATAGGCGCAGAGAGCCAGAATTTGGCTCCAAAATATGGCTCAAGCGTCGAATTGGGGATGTTTGAGATATTTTGAAAACTGCATAGAGGGTTTGGGCAAAATGTTACCCATCGCCGCTTTCAGTAACTGGCATATTTTCGGTTTAAAAAGTTGTAATTTCAAAATGCGAATACGTGCAGAGAGCCAGAATTTGGCTCCAAAATATGGCTCATGGGTCGAATTTGGGATGCTTGGGATATTATGAAAACTGACTGGTGGGTTTGGGCAAAATGTGAGCTATCGCAGCGTTCAGTAATAGACATATTTTCGGTAAAAAATATCGTTATTTCAAACTGCGAACACGTGCAGAAAGCCAGAATTTGGCTAGAAAATATGGTTCAAGGGTCTAATTTTGGATGTTTTCTATGTTTTGAAAACTGCACGGAGGGTTTGGGCAGAATGTGATCCATCGCCGCTCTAAGTAATTGGTATATTTTCGGTATAAAAATTCGTAATTTCAAACTGCGAATACGTGCAGAGAGCCTGAATTTCGCTCCAAAATATGCCACAGTTGTGGAATTTGGGTTGTTTGCGACCTTTTGAAAACTGCAGGGGGGGGTTTTGGCAAAATGTGACCCATCGCTGCTCTCAATAATTGGCATATTTTCGGTATAAAAAGACGTAAATTCAAACAGCGAATACGTGCAGAAAGTCAGAATTTGGCTCCAAAATATGGCTCAAGCTTCGAATTTGGGATGTTTGGGATATTTTGAAAACTGCAGGGGGGTGGGGGGTTTGGGCAAAATGTGACCTATCGCCGCTCTCAGTAATTGACATATTTTCGGTATAAAGATTCGTATTTTCAAACTGCGAATATGTGCAGAGAGCCAGAATTTGGCTCCAAAATAAGGCTCCAGGGTCGAATTTGGGATGTTTGGGATATTTTGAAAACTGGAGGGAGGGTTTGGGCAAAATGTGATCCATCGCCGCTCTCCGTAATTGGCATATTTTCGGTATAAAAATTCGAAATTTCAAGCTGCGAATATTGGCAGAGAGCCACAATTTGGCTCCAAAATTTGGCTCAAGCATCGAATTTGGGATGTTTGAGATGTTTTGAAAACTGCAGGGGGGTTTGGGCAAAATGTGACCTATCGCTGCGCTAAGTAATTGGCATGTTTTCGTTATAAAATGATGTAATTTCAAACTGCGAATACATGCAGAGAGCCGGAATTTGGCTCCAAAATATGGTTCAAGCGTCGAACATGGGATGTTTGGGATATTTTGAAAAGTGCAAAGGGGGTTTGGGCAAAATGTGACCTATCGCTGCCCTCAGTAATTGACATATTTTCGGTATAAAAATTCAAAATTTCAAACAGCGAATACGAGCAGAGAGCCAGAATGTGACTCCAAAATATGGCTCAAGGGTCGAATTTGGGATGCTTGGGATAATTTGAAAACTGCAGGGAGGGCCTGGGCAAAATGTGATCCATCGCCACACTCAGTAATTGGCATATTTTCGGTATAAAATGTAATTTCAAACTGCGAATACGTGCAGAATATTTTTATTGAGTTTACGTAAATATATTCGTTTGTACCATGATTTCGATACTACTTCACGTTTTCTCACGATATGTGATTTGGCTTTCAAATCTCAGAATTTCGCATAATATTGCATTTTTAGGTAAGTTTTCTTGCATTTTCTTTTTTACTCAAAATCACCGAATTTAGCAATATTTTGACGTTTATCGTCCGCCTTTTTCTTTATATGATTTACACAAAATATCATCGAATTATGCAATATTTTGCCGTTTTTCCAGGTTGTTGTGAATTTTCAGTTTATTGTATTAATTCTTTATATATACGACAAAAATGATGCAAATACATTATTGGTTAGAAATTAACCTTAAATACTTTATTTTCAATCAACTATTTGTTTCTAGTTAAAATACTGAGTATGTTGTTTCTAGTTAAAATACTGAGTACGATATTGAAAAGGGGAGAAGTTCTTTTTTTATTGCATATATCGACGTTTCAGCCGGATTAGAGCGGTTTTACGTGTACATCTTCCATTGGTAATGGAAGATGTACACGTAAAAGCCTTAAGCTCTTAAGCTTAAGGCTCTTAAGCCTTAAGCCCCCTGCAGTTTTCAAAACATCTCAAACATCCCAAATTCGAAGCTTGAGCCAAATTTTGGAGCCAAATTGTGGCTCTCTGCCAATATTCGCAGCTTGAAATTTCGAATTTTTATAACGAAAATATGCCAATTACGGAGAGCGGCGATGGATCACATTTTGCCCAAACCCTCCCTCCAGTTTTCAAAATATCCCAAACATCCCAAATTCGACCCTGGAGCCTTATTTTGGAGCCAAATTCTGGCTCTCTGCACATATTCGCAGTTTGAAAATACGAATCTTTATACCGAAAATATGTCAATTACTGAGAGCGGCGATAGGTCACATTTTGCCCAAACCCCCCACCCCCCTGCAGTTTTCAAAATATCTCAAACATCCCAAATTCGAAGCTTGAGCCATATTTTGGAGCCAAATTCAGGCTTTCTGCACGTATTCGCAGTTTGAAATTACGTCTTTTTATACCGAAAATATGCCAATTACTGAGAGCAGCGATGGGTCACATTTTACCAAAACCTTCCCCTGCAGTTTTCAAACTGTCGCAAACAACCCAAATTCCACCCTTGTGGCATATTTTGGAGCGAAATTCAGGCTCTCTGCACGTATTCGCAGTTTGAAATTACGAATTTTTAAACCGAAAATATACCAATTACTTAGAGCGGCGATGGATCACATTCTGCCCAAACCCTCCGTGCAGTGTTCAAAATATCGAAAAACTTCCCAAATAAGACCCTTGAACCATATTTTCTAGTCAAATTCTGGCTTTCTGCACGTTTTCGCAGTTTGAAATAACGACTTTTTATACCGAAAATATGTCTATTATTGAAAGCGGCGATAGCTCACATTTTGATCAAACCCACCAGTCAGTTTTCATAATATCCCAAGCATCCCAAATTCGACCCTTGAGCCATATTTTGGAGCCAAATTCTGGCTCTCTGCACGTATTCGCATTTTGAAATTACAACTTTTTAAACCGAAAATATGCCAGTTACTGAAAGCGGCGATGGGTCACATTTTGCCCAAACCCTCTGTGCAGTTTTCAAAATATCTCAAACATCCTCAATTCGACGCTTGAGCCATATTTTGGAGCCAATATCTGGCTCTCTGCACCTATTCGCAGTTAGAAATTACGACTTTTTATACCAAAAATATGCCAATTACTGAAAGCTGCGATGGATCACATTCTGCTCAAACCCTCCCTGCAATTTTCAAAATATTCTAAACATCCCAAATTCAACGCTTGAGCCATATTTTGGAGCTAAATTCTGGCTCTCTGCACGTATTTGCAGTTTGAAGCTACGAATTTTTATACCGAAAATATGCCAATTACGGAGAGCAGCAATGGATCACATTTTGCCCAAACCCCTTTTTGCAGTTTTAAAAATATCGCAAACATTCCAAATTCCACCCTTGCGGCATATTTTGGAGCGAAGTTCTGGCTCTCTGCACGTATTCGCAGTTTTAAATTAGGAATTTTTATACCGAAAATATATCAATTATTTAAAGCAGCGATGGATCACATTTTGCCCAAACCCTCCGTGCAGTTTTCAAAATATCCAAAGCATCCCAAATTCGACACTTGAGCCATATTTTCTAGCCAAATTCGGGCTTTCTGCTCGTATTCACAGCTTGAAATAACGACTTTTTATCCCGAAAAAATGCCAATTACTAAAAGCAGCGATAGATCACATTTTGCTCAAACCCACCATTTAGTTTTCAAAATATCCCAAACATCCCAAATACAACCCTTGAGCCATATTTTGGAGCCAAATTCTGGCTCTCTGCACCTATTCGCAGTTTGAAATTACGACATTTTTTGCCGAAAATATGTCAATTACTGAGAGCCGCGATAGGTCACATTTTACCTAAACCCCCCCCCCCCCTGCAGTTTTCAAAATATCCCAAACATCCCAAATTTTGGCTCTCTGCACGTATTCGCAGTTTTAAATTAGGTATTTTTATACCAAAAATATGCTAATTACTTTGAGAGGCGATGGATCACATTTTGCCCAAACCCTCCGTGCAGTTTTCAAAATTTCCTAAACATACCAAATTCGACCCTTGAGCCAACTTTTGGAGCCAAATTGTGGCTCTCTGCACATATTCGCATTTTGAAATTACGACATTTTATACCGAAAATATGCCAATTTCTGAGTGCGGCGATAGGTCACATTTAGCCGAAACCCCCTCCTTGCAGTTTTCAAAATATCCCAAACATCTCAAATTCGACCCATGAGAATGTTTTTGGAGCCAAATTATGGGTCTCTGCACGTATTCGCTGTTTGAAATTACGACTTTTTATCCCAATCATCCCAAACTTGACGCTTGAAAATATGCCAATTATTGAAAGAAACGATGGGTCACGTTTTGCCCAAACCCCACTGCAGTTTGCAAAATATCCCAAACATCCAAATTCGACCTTTGAGCCATATTTTGGAGCCAAGTTCTAGCTTTCTGCACGTATTCGCACTTTGAAATTACGTCATTTTATACCGTAAATATGCCAATTACTGAGAGCGGCGATGGGTCATATTTTGCCCAAACCCCCTGCAGTTTTCAAAATATACCAAACATCCCAAATTCTACCCTGGAGCGTTATTTTGGAGCCAAATTCTGGCTCTCTGCACGTATTTGCAGTTTGAAATTACGACTTTTTATACGGAAAATTTGCCAATTACTGAAAGCAACGATGCGTCAAATTTTGCCCAAACCCCGCTTGCAGTTTTCAAATATCCCAAACATCCCAAATTCGACCCTTGAGCCATACATTATAGCCAAATTCTGGCTCTCAGCACGTATTCGCAGTTGGAAATTATGACTTTTTATACTGAAAATATGTCAATTACGGGAAGCAGCGATGGATCACATTAGGCCCAAACCCTCCCTGCAGTTTTAAAAATATCCCAAACATCCCAAATTCGACCCTGGAGCCTTATTTTGGAGCCAAATTCTGGCTCTCAGCACGTATTCGCAGTTTGAAATTACGACATTTTATACCGAAAATATGCCAATTACTGAGAGCAGCGATGGGTCACATTTTGCCCAAACCCACATGCAGTTTTCAAAATATCCCAAACATCGCAAATTCGACCCTTGAGCGAAATTTTGAAGCCAAATTGTCTCTCTCTGCACATATTCGCAGTTTGAAATTACGTCATTTTATACCTAAAATATGCCAATTACTGAGATCGGCGATAGGTCACATTTAGCCGAAACCCCCTCCTTGCAGTTTTCAAAATATCCCAAAACACCCCAAATTCGACCCTTGAGAATGTTTTTGGAGCCACATTCTGGCTCTCTGCACGTATTCGCAGTTTGAAATTACGAATTTTTATCCCAAACATCCCAAATTTGACGCTTGAAAATATGCCAATTACTGAAAGAAGCGAAGGGTCACATTTTGCCCATACCCCTCTGCAATTTGCAAAATATCCCAAACATCCCTAATTCGACCTTTGAGCCATATTTTGGAGCCAAATTCTAGCTTTCTGCGCGTATTCGCAGTTTGAAATTACGACTTTTTATACCGAAAATAAGCCAATTACTAAAAACGGCGATGGATCACATTTTGCCGAAACCCTCTCAGCAGTTTCCAAATTATCTCAAACATCCCAAATTCGACCCTTGTGCCATATTTTGTAACCAAATTCGGGCTCTCTGCACGTACTCGCCGTTTGAAATTACGTCTTTTTATACCGAAAAAATGCCATTTACTGAGAGCGGCGATGGATCACATTTTGCCCAAACCCTCCCTGCAGTTTTCAAAATAGAGCAAACATCCCAAATTCGACGCTTGAGTTATATTTTGGAGCCAAATTCTGGTTCTCTGCATATATTCGCAGTTTGAAATTACGACTTTTATACCGAAAAAATGCCAATTACTGAAAGCGGCGATGGATCACATTTTGCCCAAACCCTCCCTGCAGTTTTCAAAATATCCCAAACATCCCAAATTCAACGCTTGAGCCATATTTTTGAGCCAAATTCTGGCTCTCTGCACGTATTCGCAGTTTGAAATTACGAATTTTTATACCGAAAATATGCCAATTACGGAGAGCGGCAATAGACCACATTTTGCCCAAACTCTACCTGCAGTTTTCAGGTAGGGTTTAGTTTAATTCATTAAATATACGATAAAAATGATGCAAACACATAATAGATAAGAAATTAACCTTAAATATCTCATTTTCAATCAACTCTTTGTTTCTCGTTAAAATACTGAGTAAGATATTGAAAAGGGGAGTTCTGTTTTTATTGCATATGTCGACGTTTCAGCCGGGTTAGAGCGGTTTTACGTATACATCTTCCATCGGTAATATAAACGGAAAATCAGGAACATTTTAATTAATTCTAATGAAAACACATTGATTTTTATCATTTGTATTGGAAACAACATTGTCATATGTCTTTTTTTGGATGTAAATAATACGAAACCTCGCTCTATGATTTAAAGTTAAAATCCTCAAATATGGTAAAATAGTGACTTTTTTCACGTTTTTTATGTAGTGTGATTTTACGTAAATATATTCGTTTTTACCAATATTTCGATACTACTTCATGTTTTCTCATGGTGAGTGATTTGGCCTTCATATCTCAGAATTTCGCAAATTTTGCATTTTTAAGCAAGTTTCTTGCATTTTGTTTTGTACTAAAAATCATCGAATTTAGCAATATTTTGACGTTCATCATCCCCTTTTCCTTTATGTGATTTAAACAAAATATCATTGAATTAGGCAATATTTTGCTGTTTTTTCACGTTTTTGTGAATTTTCCGTTTATTGATATTAATTCATTAAATATGCGATAAAAATGATGAAAACACATAATTGATTAGATATTGTAGTAGTAGATATTGTAGTATACCTAACACTCCGTCCGGGTACTGAAGTATACCTGACACTCACTTTGGGTACTGTAGTATACCTGACACTCACTTTGGGTACTGTAGTATACCTGACACTCACTCTGTGTCCTGTAGTATACCTGACACTCACTCTGGGTCCTGTAGTATACCTGACACTCACTCTGGGTACTGTAGTATACATGACACTCTGGGTCCTGTAGTATACCTGACACTCACTCTGGGTACTGTAGTATACCTGACACTCACTCTGGGTACTGTAGTATACCTGACACTCACTCTGGGTCCTGTAGTATACCTGACACTCATTCTGGGTACTGTAGTATACCTGATACTCACTCTAGGTCCTGTAGTATACCTGACACTCACTCTGGGTACTGTAGTATACCTGACACTCTGGGTACTGTAGTATACCTGACACTCACTCTAGACCGGCATCATGAGCAGTGTTCCTGTCACAAGCTCCTCCTCCCTCTCCTCTCCCTCCTCCATCGACATCAACTATGCCAAGGACATGAGGAGGATCGCAAAGGCACAGGCTACTATGACCGCAAAAATGGGAGAGAAGATGGTGATCAAAAACGCAATGAGGAAGTTACCCAAGCATAGAGCTGAGGCTGTGAAGCGAGCTGTTGCTGCCGAAGAGAGATTTAAGCGTGAGGCAGCAGCATACCTCAATAATGAGGAGGTTCCCCCCCCCGCCACCACCCACCCCCCTCCCGCGCCCTCTACTCCTTCTGAGGAGAAAGATGTGTTATTGTTGTGTTGTGTATAGTAGCAGCTAGCCGTCACTTCTCTGGGGTTAGGGAGTTGTGCCCGGCGTGTCCAGTTAACTGCTCTTTGTATAAATGTTAAATGTTTCTTGAGTACGTAATAATAAAGTGTGTGTGTGTGTGTGAGTACTCACGTATTTGTGCCTGCTGGATCGAGCTCTAGCTCATGGACCCCTCATTTCTAGCCGATGATTGTCTAATGCAATGACTCCCGGCCTATTTCCTTATAAGAACACTGTTTTTCCCAAAAACGGTGGGTTTTCTGAGGGGAAGAGAAAACGTACGTCTGGAAGCTGATTGTAACCGCTCCAAGCTGCGCGCGCAACGAGCCGAGGTTATATAAACTCGGACGCAGATTGCGTGGCCCTCTTCCCGACAAGCCAACAGCTGCTCTCTTACAAAACGCTGCTCACTGCTGCTCAGCGAGTCGTAAACACAGAAGTTTAGCATGCTCAACTGTTCCTCCAGCATGGACCCTACACCAGTTCCTATCAACAACTACTCGGAGCAACCCGTCAGGGGCGTCCTACCGTTCTCAACATTTAAGGTAGTGTTTGTGTTGTTGGCGCGCCGGACCAGTGTTTGTGTTGTTGGCGCGCCTGACCAGTGTTTGTCTGTGTTGGCGCGCGCGCCCCTGAAGCACGCCTGTTGGTTCAGCCTTGATGACCAAATGCAGGTGCAGTGGACCTAGAGGGGAAGGTGACCCTCGGTGTTATAGGGCACTGGTTTTTCTCCAGTAGGTGGCTGTTATTTGAAGCACAATCGGGAGGAGGCCTGTCCACCCCCCCATCACGATATGTGATTTGGCCTTCATATCTCAGAATTTCGCATAATATTGCATTTTAAGCAAGTTTTTTTGCATTTTGTTTCGTACTAAAAATCATCGAATTTAGCAATATTTTGACGTATATCATCCCCTTTTCCATTATGTGATTTAATCAAAATATCATCGAATTAGGCAATATTTTGCCGTTTTTCCACGTTTTTCTGAATTTTCAGTTTATTGTTATTAATTCATTAAATATACAATAAAAATGATGTAAACACATAATTGATTAGAAATTAACCTTAAACACTTAATTTTCAATCAACTATTTGTTTCTCGTTAAAATACCGAGTAAGATATTGAAAAGGGGAGAAGTTATGTTTATATTGCATATATCGACGTTTCAGCCAGATTAGAGCGGTTTTACGTGTACTTCTTCCATCGGTAATATAAACGGAAAATCAGGAACATTTTAGTTAATTGTAATGAAAACATATTGATTTTTATCATTTGTATTGGAAACAACATTGTCATATGTCTTTTTTTGGATCTAAATAATACGAAACCTCGCTCTATGATTTGAAGTAAAAATCCTCAAATATGGTAAAATAGTGACTTTTTCACGTTTTTTATGTAGTGTGATTTTACGTAAATATATTCGTTTTTACCAATTATTCGATACTACTTCATGTTTTCTCACGATATGTGATTTGGCCTTCATATCTCAGAATTACGCAAATTTTGCATTTTGTCAAGTTTCTTGCAATTTGTTTTGTACTAAAAATCATCAAATTTTGCAATAATTTGACGTTTATCATCACCATTTCCTTTGTGATTTAAACAAAAAATCATCGAATTAGGCCATATTTTGCGTTTTTCTACGTTTTTGTATCACATAAAGGAAAAGCGGATGATAAACGTCAAAATATTGCTGATTTCGATGATTTTTAGTACGAAACAATATGCAAGAAAACTTGCTTAAAATGATATATTATGCGAAAATTTGAGATTTGAAGGCCAAATCACATATAGTGATACTACATGAAATAGTATCGAAATATTGGTAAAAATGAATATATTTACGTAATATCAAACTACATGAAAAACGTGAAAAAAGTCATTTATATACCAAATTTGAGGATTTAAACTTCGAATCATAGAGCGACGTTTCGTATTTTTTAGACCCTAGAAAAGACGTATAAAGATGTTGCTTCCAATACAAATGATAAAAATCAACGTGTTTTCATTAAAATTAACTAAAATATTCCTGATTTTCGGTTTATATTACCGATGGAAGATGTACACGTAAAACCGTTCTAATCCGGCTGAAACGTCGATATATGCAATAAAAACAGAACTTCTCCCCTTTTCAATATCTTCCTCAGTATTTTAACGAGAAACAAATAGATGATTGAAAATGAAGTATTTAAGGTTATTTTCTGATCAATTATGTGTTTGCATAACTTTTATTGTATATTTAATGAATTAATAACAATAAACTGAAAATTAAAAAAAACGTGGAAAAACGGCCTAATTCGATGATATTTTGTTTAAATCACATAAAGGAAAAGGGGATGATAAAGGTCAAAATATTGATAAATTCGATGATTTTTAGTACAAAACAATATGCAAGAAAACTTGCTTAAAATGCAAAATTTGCGAAATTCTGAGATTTGAAGGCCAAATCACATATCGTGAGAAAACATGAAGTAGTATCGAAATATTGGTAAAAACGAATATATATACGTAAAATCACATTACATAAATAACGTGAAAAAGTCACTATATTACCATATTTGAGGATTTTAACTTCAAATCATAGAGCGAGGTTTCGTATTATTTAGATCCTAGAAAAGACATATGACAATGTTGTTTCAAATACAAATGATAAAAATCTATGTGTTTTCATTAGAATTAACTAAAATGTTCCTGATTTTCCGTTTTCGTTTCCACTACAGTACCCAGAGTGAGTGTCAGGTATACTACAGTACCCAGAGTGAGTGTCAGGTATACCACAGTACCCGGAGGGAGTGTACTCCCTCTTCAGGTACTCCACTTGTTACTGTTCGCCAGTCCGACTTCTCGCCCCTTACCATTACCCTCTGGCTCCCTCCTGTTAGGTAGTTCTTCACCTATACTAGGGCCTTTCCGCATGCTCCTGCCTGCCTCTCAAGTTTGTATAGCAGTCTCATGTGCGGTACTGTATGTGTGTGTGTGTGTGTGTGTGTGTGTGTGTGTGTGTGTGTGTGTGTGTGTGTGTGTGTGTGTGTGTGTGTGTGTGTGTGTGTGTGTGTGTAATATACATTAAACAAGATGGAGTATCCTGTGTTCGGGTGATGGAGGTCAACTCTTCACTACACACAGTCTTCATCACTGTAACCATCTTCACTATACACTGTCTTCATCACAGTAACCATCTTCATCACAGTAACCATCTTCATCACAGTAACCATCTTCACTATACACAGTTTCATCACAGTAACCCTCTTCACTACACACTGTCTTCATCACAGTAACCATCTTCACTATACACAGTCTTCATCACAGTAACCATCTTCACTATACACAGTCTTCATCACAGTAACTATCTTCAATACACACAGTCTTCATCACAGTAACTATCTTCACTACACACAGTCTTCATCACAGTAACCATCTTCACTATACACAGCCTTCATCACAGTAACCATCTTCACTATACACTGTCTTCATCACAGTAACCATCTTCACTATACACAGTCTTCATCACAGTAACCATCTTCACTATACACAGCCTTCATCACAGTAACCATCTTCACTATACACTGTCTTCATCACAGTAACCATCTTCACTATACACAGTCTTCATCACAGTAACCATCTTCACTACACACAGTCTTCATCACAGTAACCATCTTCACTATACACTGTCTTCATCACAGTAACCATCTTCACTACACACAGTCTTCACCACTGTAACCCTCTTCACTATACATAGTCTTCATCACAGCAACCATCTTCACTATATACTGTCGTCAACACAGTAACCATCTTCACTAAACTTCCTGACACTCACTCAGGGTACTGTAGTATACCTGACACTCACTCTTGGTACTGTAGTATACCTGACACTCACTCTAGGTCCTGTAAAATACCTGACACTCACTCTGGGTCCTGTAGTATACCTGACACTCACTCTGGGTACTGTAGTATACCTGACACTCACTCTGGGTAATGTAGTATACCTGAAACTCACTCTGGGTAATGTAGTATACCTGACACTCTGGGTACTGTAGTATACCTGACACTCCCTCAAGGTACCGGAGTATACCTGACACTCTGGGTATTGTAGTATACCTAACACTCCCTCCGGGTACTGTAGTATACCTGACACTCACTTTGGGTACTGTAGTATACCTGACACTCACTCTGGGTACTGTAGTATACCTGACACTCACTCTGTGTCCTGTAGTATACCTGACACTCACTCTGGGTCCTGTAGTATACCTGACACTCACTCTGGGTACTGTAGTATACATGACACTCTGGGTCCTGTAGTATACCTGACACTCACTCTGGGTACTGTAGTATACCTGACACTCACTCTGGGTACTGTAGTATACCTGACACTCACTCTGGGTCCTGTAGTATACCTGACACTCATTCTGGGTACTGTAGTATACCTGATACTCAGTTTAGGTCCTGTAGTATACCTGACACTCACTCTGGGTACTGTAGTATACCTGACACTCTGGGTACTGTAGTATACCTGACACTCACTCTAGGTCCAGTAGCATACCTGAAACTCACTCTGGGTACTGTAGTATACCTGACACTCTGGGTACTGTAGCATACCTGACACTCACTCTGGGTCTTGTAGTATACCTGACACTCACTCTGGGTTCTGTAGTATCCCAGACACTCACTCTGGGTCCTGCAGTATACCTGACACTCTGGGTACTGTAGCATACCTGACACTCACTCTGGGTACTGTAGTATACCTGACACTCTGGGTACTGTAGCATACCTGACACTCACTCTGGGTACTGTAGTATACCTGACACTCTGGGTACTATAGTATACCTGACACTCACTCTGGGTCCAGTAGCATACCTGAAACTCACTCTGGGTACTGTAGTATACCTGACACTCACTCTGGGTCTTGTAGTATACCTGACACTCTGGGTACTGTAGCATACCTGACACTCACTCTGGGTACTGTAGTATACCTGACACTCTGGGTACTGTAGCATACCTGACACTCACTCTGGGTCTTGTAGTATACCTGACACTCACTCTGGGTCTTGTAGTATACCTGACACTCTGGGTCCTGTAGTATACCTGTCACTCTGGGTACTGTAGCATACCTGACACTCACTCTGGGTACTGTAGTATACCTGACACTCTGGGTACTGTAGTATACCTGACACCCACTCTGGGTCCTGTAGTATACCTGACACTCACTCTGGGTATTGTAGTATACCTGACACTCTGGGTACTGTAGTATACCTGACACTCACTCTGGGTACTGTAGTATACCTGACACTCACTCTGGGTCTTGTAGTATACCTGACACTCACTCTGGGTCCTGTAGTATACCTGACACTCACTCTGGGTCCTGTAGTATACCTGACACTCACTCTGGGTCTTGTAGTATACCTGACACTCACTCTGGGTCCTGTAGTATACCTGACACTCACTCTGGGTCCTGTAGTATACCTGACACTCACTTTGGTTACTGTAGTATACCTGACACTCACTCTCGGTACTGTAGTATACCTGACACTCACTCTCGGTAATGTAGTATACCTGAAACTCTGGGTACTGTAGTATACCTGACACTCTGGTTACTGTAGTATACCTGACACTCTGGGTACTGTAGTATACCTGACACTCTGGGTACTGTAGTATACCTGACACTCTGGGTACTGTAGTATACCTGACACTCTGGGTACTGTAGTATACCTGACACTCTGGGTACTGTAGTATACCTGACACTCTGGGTACTGCAGTATACCTCACCTGAGCTTCCGCACAGGTCTTGACGTCATTAACTGTACTTCGCTCCATCACCCTCTCCTCCCTCTCACTAGCTTCCCTCACCTCCCTCTCACTAGCTTCCCTCACCTCCCTCTCACTAGCTTCCCTCACCTCCCTCTCACTAGCTTCCCTCACCTCCCTCTCTTTGCCTTCCATCGCGTCCCTCCGACTAGCTCTTTTCACTACCTACTATCACCACTACCACCCCTTCACTATAACCATCACCACCATCACCACCACCAACAGTATCACCATCACTTCCACAACCACCACCATCACTACCTTCACCACCATCATCACCCTCACTACCACCACTACCACCATCACCACCTCCACAATAACCACCATCATCACTCCCACAACCACCATTACCATCTCCACCACTATCATCACCTCCACAATGACCACCATCATCACCATCAACACCACTATCATCACCATCACCTCCTCCTCCATAACCACCATCATCACAATGACCACTATCATCACCATCACCTCCTCCACCATAACCACCATCATCACAATGACCACCATCATCACCATCAACACCACTATCATCACCATCACCACCTCCACCATAACCACTATCATCACAATGACCACTATCATCACCATCACCACCTCCACCATAACCCCTACTACCACCATCACCATCTCCACCACTATCATCACCTCCACAATGACCACTATCATCACCATCATCACCATCAACACCACTATCATCACCATCACCTCCACCATAACCACCATCATCACCATCAACCATCACCACCACTATCACTATCACCACCTCCACCATAACCACCATCATCACAATGACCACCATCAACATCACTATCATCACCATCACCACCTCCACCATAACCACCATCATCACAATGACCACTATCATCACCATCACCACCACTATCACTATCACCATAACCACCATCATCTCAATGGCCACTATCATCACCACTATCATCACCATCACCTCCTCGACCATCATCACAATGACCACCATCATCACCATCAACACAACTATCATCACCATCACCACCTTCACCATAACCACCATCATCACATTGACCACCATCATCACCATCAACACCACTATCATCACCATCACCACCTCCACCATAACCACCATCATCACCACTATCATCACCATCACCATCTCCACCATCATCACAATGACCACCATCATCACCATCAACACCACTATCATCACCACCACTATCACCATCTCCTCCACCATAACCACCATCATCACAATGACCACCATCATCAACACCACTATCATCACCATCACCACCTCCACCATTACCACCATCATCACAATGACCACCATCATCAACACCACCACCTCCACCATAACCAACATCATCCCAATGACCATCATCAACACCAACACAACTAACACCACTACTCTCACCTATACCCTCTACCATGACTGGTCAGTATTAATATATAACCAGTTAACTATTTTATTTGTTATCTAGGATATAATTATGGCTGGACAAGTTGGGTGTGCGTGGTAGGTTACACCAGACCGGCATCATGAGCAGTGTTCCTGTCACAAGCTCCTCCTCCCTCTCCTCTCCCTCCTCCATCGACATCAACTATGCCAAGGACATGAGGAGGATCGCAAAGGCACAGGCTACTATGACCGCAAAAATGGGAGAGAAGATGGTGATCAAAAACGCAATGAGGAAGTTACCCAAGCATAGAGCTGAGGCTGTGAAGCGAGCTGTTGCTGCCGAAGAGAGATTTAAGCGTGAGGCAGCAGCATACCTCAATAATGAGGAGGTTCCCCCCCGCCACAACCCACCCCCCTCCCGCGCCCTCTACTCCTTCTGAGGAGAAAGATGTGTTATTGTTGTGTTGTGTATAGTAGCAGCTAGCCGTCACTTCCCTGGGGTTAGGGAGTTGTGCCCGGCGTGTCCAGTTAACTGTTCTTTGTATAAATGTTAAATGTTTCTTGAGTACGTAATAATAAAGTGTGTGTGTGTGTGTGAGTACTCACGTATTTGTGCCTGCTGGATCTAGCTCTAGCTCATGGACCCCTCATTTCTAGCCGATGATTGTCTAATGCAATGACTTCCGGCCTATTTCCTTATAAGAACACTGTTTTTCCCTAAAACGGTGGGTTTTCTGAGGGGAAGAGAAAACGTACGTCTGGAAGCTGATTGTAACCGCCCCAAGCTGCGCGCGCAACGAGCCGAGGTTATATAAACTCGGACGCAGACTGCGTGGCCCTCTTCCCGACAAGCCAACAGCTGCTCTCTTACAAAACGCTGCTCACTGCTGCGCAGCGAGTCGTAAACACAGAAGTTTAGCATGCTCAACTGTTCCCCCAGCATGGACCCTACACCAGTTCCTATCAACAACGACTCGGAGCAACCCGTCAGGGGCGTCCTGCCCTTCTCAACATTTAAGATAGTGTTTGTGTTGTTGGCGCGCCGGACCAGTGTTTGTGTTGTTGACGCGCCTGACCAGTGTTTGTCTGTGTTGGCGCGCCCGCCCCTGAAGCACGCCTGTTGGTTCAGCCTTGGTGACCAAATGCAGGTGCAGTGGACCTAGAGGGGGAGGTGACCCTCGGTGTTATAGGGCACTGGTTTTTCTCCAGTAGGTGGCTGTTATTTGAAGCACAATCGGGAGGAGGCCTGTCCACCCCCCCCCCCCATCACGATATGTGATTTGGCCTTCATATCTCAGAATTTCGCATAATATTGCATTTTAAGCAAGTTTTTTTGCATTTTGTTTCGTACTAAAAATCATCGAATTTAGCAATATTTTGACGTTTATCATCCCCTTTTCCATTATGTGATTTAATCAAAATATCATCGAATTAGGCAATATTTTGCCGTTTTTCCACGTTTTTCTGAATTTTCAGTTTATTGTTATTAATTCATTAAATATACAATAAAAATGATGCAAACACATAATTGATTAGAAATTAACCTTAAACACTTAATTTTCAATCAACTATTTGTTTCTCGTTAAAATACCGAGCCGAGGTTATATAAACTCGGACGCAGACTGCGTGGCCCTCTTCCCGACAAGCCAACAGCTGCTCTCTTACAAAACGCTGCTCACTGCTGCTCAGATAATAACTTGATTAGATAATAACCTTAAATACTTCATTTTCAATCATCTATTTGTTTCTCGTTAAAATACTGAGTAGGATATTGAAAAGGGGAGAAGTTCGGTTTTTATTGCATATATCGATTTTTCAGCCGGAATAGAGCGGTTTTTCGTGTACATCTTCCATCGGTAATATAAACGGAAAATCAGGAACATTTTAGTTAATTCTAATGAAAACACATTGATTTTTATCATTTGTATTCGAAACAACATTGTCATATATCTTTTCTTGGATCTAAATAATACGAAACCCCGCTTTATGATTCGAAGTTAAAATCCTCAAATTTGGTATAATAGTGACTTTTTTTACGTTTTTCATATAATTTGATATTACGTAAATATATTCGTTTTTACCAATATTTCGATACTATTTCAAATAGTATCACGATAAGTGATTTGGCCTTCAAATCTCAGAATTTGGCATAATATTGCATTTTAAGCAAGTTTTCTTGCATTTTGTTTCGTAAGAAAAATCATCGAATTTAGCAATATTTTCACGTTTATCATCTCCTTTTCCTTTATGTGATTTAAACAAAATATCATCGAATTTGGCAAGATTTTACCGTTTTTCAACGTTTATATGAAATTTTCCGTTTATTGTTATTAATTCAATAAATATACGACAAAAATGATGCAAACACATAATTGATCACAAATTAACTTTAAATACTTCATTTTAAATCAACTATTTGTTTCTCACTAAAATACTGAGTAAGATATTAAAAAGGGGAGAAGTTATTTTTATTGCATAAAAACTCGTAATTTCAAATTTGTGAATACGTGCACAGATCCTGAATTTGGCTCCAAAATATGGCTCAAGGGTCAAATTCGGGATGTTTGGGATATTTTGAAAACTGCAGGGAGTGTTTGGGCAGAATGTGATCCATCGCTGTTTTCAGTAATTGGCTTATATTTTCGGTATAAAAACTCGTAATTTCAAAATGCGAATACGTGCAGAGAGACAGAATTTGGCTCCAAAATATGGCTCAAGGGTTGAATTTGGGATGTTTTGGATATTTTGAAAGCTGCAAGGAGAGTTTAGGCAAAATGTGATCTATCGCTGCTCTAAATAATTGGCATATTTTCGGTATAAAAATCCTAATGTAAAACTGCGAATACGTGCAGAGAGCCAGCATTTGGCTTCAAAATTTGGCTCATTGGAGGAAATTGGGATAATTGGGATATTTTGAAAACTGCAGGGGGTTTTGGGCAAAATATGATCCATCGCCGCTCTCAGTAATTTGCATATTTTCGGTATAAAAACTCGTAATTTCCAAATGCGAATACGTTCAGAGAGCCAGAATTTGGCTCTAAAATATGGCTCAAGCGTCGAATTTGGGATGTTTGGGATATTTTGCAAACTACAGAGAGGGTTCGGCCAGAATGTGATCCATCGTAACTTTCAATAATTGGCATATTTTTGGTATAAAAAGTCGTAATTTCAAACTGTGAATTCATGAAAAGAGACAGAATTTGGCTCCAAAATAATTCTCTAGGGTCGAATTTGGGATGTTTGGGATATTTTAAAAACTGCAGGGAGGGTTTGGGCAAAATGTGATCCATCGCCGCTCTCAGTAATTGGCATTTTTTCGGTATAAAAAGTCGTAATTTCAAACTACGAATACGTGCAGAGAGCCAGTATTTGGCTCCAAAATATAGCTCAAGCGTTGAATTTGGGATGTTTGGGATATTTTGGAAACTGCAGGGAAGGTTTGGGCAAAATGTGATACATCGCCGATTTCAGTAATTGGCATATTTTCGGTATAAAAAGTTGTAAGTTCAAAATGCGAATACGTGCAGAGAGCCAGAATTTGGCTCTAAAATATGGTTCAAGGGTCTAATTCGGGATGTTTGAGATATTTTGCAAACTGCAGGGAGGGTTTGGGCAGAATGTGATCCATCGCCACTTTCAGTAATTGTCATATTTTTGGTATAAAAAGTCGTAACTTCAAACTGTGAATACGTGCAGAGAGCCAGAATTTGGCTCCAAAATATGGCTCAAGCGTCGAATTTGGGATGTCTGCGATATTTTGAAAACTGCAGGGAGGGTTTGGGCAAAATGTGATCTATTGCCGCTTTCAGTAATTGTCATGTTTTCGGTATAAAAAGACGTAATTATAAACTGCGAATACGCGCAGAAAGCTTGAATTTGGTTCCAAAATATATCTCAAAGGTCGAATTTGGGATGTTTGGGATATTTTGTAAACTGCAGCGGGGTTTGGGCAAAATGTGACCCATCGCTTCATTCAGTAATTGACATATTTTCAAGCGTCGAATATGGGATGTTTGGGATAAAAAGTCGTAACTTCAAACTGCGTATACGTGCAGAGAGCCAGAATTTTCCTCCAAAAAAATTCTCAAGGGTCAAAATTGGGATGTTTGGGATATTTTTAAAACTGCATGGAGGGTTTGGGCAAAATATGATCCATCGCCGCTCTCAGTAATTGTCATATTTTCGGTATAAAAATTCGTAATTTCAAACTGCGAATACGTGCAGAGAGCCAGAATTTGGCTCCAAAATATGGCTCAAGCGTTGAATTTGGGATGTTTGGAATATTTTGGAAACTGCAGGGAGGATTTGGGCAAAATGTGATCAATCGCCGATTTCAGTAGTTTTCATATTTTCGGTAAAAAGATCGTAAGTGCAAAATGCGAATACTTGCAGAGAGCCAGAATTTGGCTCTAAAATATGGCTCAAGCGTTGAATTTGGATTGTTTGGGATATTTTGCAAACGGCAGAGAGGGTTCGGGCAGAATGTGATCCATCGCCACTTTCAGTAATTGGCATATTTTTGGTATAAAAAGTCGTAATTTCAAACTGTGAATACGTGCAGAGAGCCAGAATTTGGATCCAAAATAATTTTCTCGGGTCGAATTTGGGATGTTTGGGATATTTTGAAAACTGTAGGGAGGGTTTGGGCAAAATGTGATCCATCGCCGCTCTCAGTAATTGGCATATTTTCAATATAAAAGTCGTAATTTCAAACTGCGAATACGTGCAGAGAGCCAGAATTTGGTTCCAAAATATGGCTCAAGCTTTGAATTTGGGATTTTTGGGATATTTTGCAAACTGCAGGGAGGATTTGGCAAAATGTGATCTATCGCTGATTTCAGTAATTGGCATATTTTCGGTATAAAAAGTCGTAAGTTCAAAATGCGAATACGTGCAGAGAGCCAGAATTTGGCTCTAAAATATGGCTCTAGCCTCGAATTTGGGATGTTTGGGATATTTTGCAAACTGCAGGGAGGGTTTGGGCAGAATGTGATCAATCGCCACTTTCAGTAATTGGCATATTTTTGGTATAAAAACTCGTAATTTCAAACTGTGAATACGTGCAGAGAGCCAGAATTTGGCTCCAAAATATGGCTCAAGCGTCGAATTTGGGATGTCTGCGATATTTTGAAAACTGCAGGGAGGGTTTGGGCAAAATGTGATCTATTGCCGCTTTCAGTAATTGTCATGTTTTCGGTATAAAAAGACGTAATTATAAACTGCGAATACGCGCAGAAAGCTTGAATTTGGTTCCAAAATATATCTCAAAGGTCGAATTTGGGATGTTTGGGATATTTTGTAAACTGCAGCGGGGTTTGGGCAAAATGTGACCCATCGCTTCATTCAGTAATTGACATATTTTCAAGCGTCGAATATGGGATGTTTGGGATAAAAAGTCGTAACTTCAAACTGCGTATACGAGCAGAGAGCCAGAATTTTCCTCCTAAAAAATTCTCAAGGGTCAAAATTGGGATGTTTGGGATATTTTTAAAACTGCAGGGAGGGTTTGGGCAAAATATGATCCATCGCCGCTCTCAGTAATTGTCATATAAAAATTCGTAATTTCAAACTGCGAATACGTGCAGAGAGCCAGAATTTGGCTCCAAAATATGGCTCAAGCGTTGAATTTGGGATGTTTGGAATATTTTGGAAACTGCAGGGAGGATTTGGGCAAAATGTGATCAATCGCCGATTTCAGTAGTTTTCAAATTTTCGATAAAAAGATCGTAAGTGCAAAATGCGAATACTTGCAGAGAGCCAGAATTTGGCTCTAAAATATGGCTCAAGCGTTGAATTTGGATTGTTTGGGATATTTTGCAAACGGCAGAGAGGGTTCGGGCAGAATGTGATCCATCGCCACTTTCAGTAATTGGCATATTTTTGGTATAGAAAGTCGTAATTTCAAACTGTGAATACGTGCAGAGAGCCAGAATTTGGATCCAAAATAATTCTCTCGGGTCGAATTTGGGATGTTTGGGATATTTTGAAAACTGTAGGGAGGGTTTGGGCAAAATGTGATCCATCGCCGCTCTCAGTAATTGGCATATTTTCGGTATAAAAAGTCGTAATTTCAAACTGCGAATACGTGCAGAGAGCCAGAATTTGGTTCCAAAATATGGCTCAAGCTTTGAATTTGGGATTTTTGGGATATTTTGGAAACTGCAGGGAGGATTTGGCAAAATGTGATCTATCGCTGATTTCAGTAATTGGCATATTTTCGGTATAAAAAGTCGTAAGTTCAAAATGCGAATACGTGCAGAGAGCCAGAATTTGGCTCTAAAATATGGCTCTAGCCTCGCATTTGGGATGTTTGGGATATTTTGCAAACTGCAGGGAGGGTTTGGGCAGAATGTGATCCATCGCCACTTTCAGTAATTAGCATATTTTTGGTATAAAAAGTCGTAATTTCAAACTGTGAATACGTGCAGAGAGGCAGAGTTTGGCTCCAAAATATGGCTCAAGCGTCAAATTTGGGATATTTGCGATATTTTGAAAACTGCAGGGAGGGTTTGGGCAAAATGTGATCCATCGCCGCTCTTAGTAATTGGCATATTTTCGGTATAAACAGACGTAATTTCAAACTGCGAATACGTGCAGAGAGCCTGACTTTGGCTCCAAAATATGGCTCAAGTGTCGAATTTTAGATGTTTCCGATGTTTTGAAAACTGCAGGGGGGTTTGGGAAAATGTGACCTATCGCCGCTCTCAGTAATTGACATATTTTCGGTATAAAATGTAGTAATTTCAAACTGCGAATATGTGCAGAGAACCAGAATTTGGCTCCAAAATAATTCTCAAGGGTCGAATTTGGGATGATTGGGATATTTTGAAAACTGCAGGGAATGTTTGGGCAGAATGTGATCCATTGCCGCTTTCAGTAATTGGAATATTTTCGGTATAAAAACTCGTAATTTCAAACTTGTGAATACGTGCACAAATCCAGAATTTGGCTCCAAAATATGGCTAATAAAAATCAATGTGTTTAAAAATGATGTGTAAATGTGTAAAAAATGATGCAATGTGTAAAATGATGCAGTGTGTAAAATGATGCAATGTGTAAAATGATGCAATGTGTAAAAATGATGCAAACACATAATTGATTAGAAATTAACCTTAAATACTTCATTTTCAATCGTCTATTTGTTTCTCGTTGAAATACTGAGTAAGATATTGAAAAGGGGAGAAGTTCGGTTTTTATTGCATATATCGACGTTTCAGCCGGAATAGAGCGGTTTTTCGTGTACATCTTCCATCGGTAATATAAACGAAAAATGAGGAACATTTAAGTTAATTCTAAGGAAAACACATTTATTTTTATCATTTGTATTGGAAACAACATTGTCATATGTCTTTTCTTGGATCTAAAAAATACGAAACCTCGCTCTATATTTCGAAGCTAAAATCCTCAAATTTGGAATAATATTGACTTTTTTCACGTTTTTCATGTAGTTTGATATTACGTAAATATATTCATTTTTACCAATATTTCGATACTATTTCATGTAGTATCACGATATGTGATTTGGCCTTAAAATCTCAGAATTTCGCATAATATTCCATTTTAAGCAAGTTTTCTTGCATTTTGTTTCGTACTAAACATCATCGAATTTAGCAATATTTTGACGTTTATCATCCCCTTTTCCTTTATGTGATATAAACAAAATATCATCGAATTAAGCAATATTTTGCTGTTTTTTCACGTTTTTGTAAATTTTCAGTTTATGGTTATTAATCATATAATTATACGATAAAAATGTTGCAAACGTATAATTGATTTGAAATTAACCTTAAATACTTCATTTCAATCAACTATTTGTTTCTCGTTAAAATACTAAGTAAGAAAGGGGAGAATTTCTGTTTTTATTGCATATATCGACGTTTCAGCCGGATTAGAACGGTTTTACGTGTACATCCTCTGTCGGTAATATTAACGGAAAATCAGGAACATTTTAGTTAATTCCAATGAAAACACATTTATTTTTATCATTTGTATTGGAAACAACATTGTCATATGTCTTTTCTTGAATCTAAATAATACGAAACCTCGCTCTATGATTCGGAGTTAAAATTCACAAATTTGGCATAATAGTGACTTTTTTCACGTTTTTCATGTAGTTTGATATTACGTAAATATATTCATTTTCACTAATATTTCGATACTATTTCATGTAGTATCACGATATGTGATTTGGCCTTCATATATCAGAATATTGCATAATACTGCATTTTAAGCAAGTTTTCTTGCATTTTGTTTCGAACTAAAAAACATCGAATTTAGTAATATTTTGAGTTTATCATCTCCCTTTTCCTTTATGTGATACAAACAAAATATCATCGAATTAAGCAATATTTTGCCGTTTTTCCACGTTTCTGTGAATTTTCAGTTTATTGGTATTTATTCATTAAATATACGATAAAAATTATGCAAACACATAATTGATTAGATAATAACCTTAAATACTTCATTTTCAATCGCCTATTTGTTTCTCGTTGAAATACTCAGTAAGATATTGAAAAGGGGAGAAGTTCGGTTTTTATTGCATATATCGACGTTTCAGCCGGAATAGAGCGGTTTTACGTGTACATCTTCCATCGGTAATATAAACGAAAAAAGAGGAACATTTAAGATAATTCTAATGAAAACATATTTATTTTTATCATTTGTATTGGAAACAACATTTTCATATGTCTTTTCTTGGATCTAAATAATACGAAACCTCGCTCTTTGATTCGAAGTTAAAATCCTCAAATTTGGTATAATAGTGACTTTTTTTACGTTTTTCATATAATTTGATATTACGTAAATATATTCGTTTTTACCAATATTTCGATACTATTTCAAATAGTATCACGATAAGTGATTTGGCCTTCAAATCTCAGAATTTCGCATAATATTGCATTTTAAGCAAGTTTTCTTGCATTTTGTTTCGTACGAAAAATCATCGAATTTAGCAATATTTTCACGCTTATCATCTCCTTTTCCTTTATGTGATTTAAACAAAATATCATCGAATTTGGCAAGATTTTACCGTTTTTCAACGTTTATATGAAATTTTCCGTTTATTGTTATTAATTCAATAAATATACGACAAAAATGATGCAAACACATAATTGATCACAAATTAACTTTAAATACTTCATTTTCAATCAACTATTTGTTTCTCACTAAAATTCTGAGTAAGATATTGAAAAGGGGAGAAGTTATTTTTATTGCATAAAAACTCGTAATTTCAAATTTGTGAATACGTGCACAGATCCTGAATTTGGCTCCAAAATATGGCTCAAGGGTCAAATTCGGGATGTTTGGGATATTTTGAAAACTGCAGGGAGTGTTTGGGCAGAATGTGATCCATCGCTGCTTTCAGTAATTGGCTTATATTTTCGGTATAAAAACTCGTAATTTCAAAATGCGAATACGTGCCGAGAGACAGAATTTGGCTCCAAAATATGGCTCAAGGGTTGAATTTGGGATGTTTTGGATATTTTGAAAACTGCAAGGAGAGTTTAGGCAAAATGTGATCTATCGCTGCTCTAAATAATTGGCATATTTTCGGTATAAAAATCCTAATGTAAAACTGCGAATACGTGCAGAGAGCCAGCATTTGGCTTCAAAATTTGGCTCATTGGAGGAAATTGGGATAATTGGGATATTTTGAAAACTGCAGGGGGTTTTGGGCAAAATATGATCCATCGCCGCTCTCAGTAATTTGCATATTTTCGGTATAAAAACTCGTAATTTCCAAATGCGAATACGTTCAGAGAGCCAGAATTTGGCTCTAAAATATGGCTCAAGCGTCGAATTTGGGATGATTGGGATATTTTGCAAACTACAGAGAGGGTTCGGCCAGAATGTGATCCATCGTAACTTTCAATAATTGGCATATTTTTGGTATAAAAAGTCGTAATTTCAAACTGTGAATTCATGAAAAGAGACAGAATTTGGCTCCAAAATAATTCTCTAGGGTCGAATTTGGGATGTTTGGGATATTTTAAAAACTGCAGGGAGGGTTTGGGCAAAATGTGATCCATCGGCACTCTCAGTAATTGGCATTTTTTCGGTATAAAAAGTCGTAATTTCAAACTACGAATACGTGCAGAGAGCCAGTATTTGGCTCCAAAATATAGCTCAAGCGTTGAATTTGGGATGTTTGGGATATTTTGGAAACTGCAGGGAAGGTTTGGGCAAAATGTGATACATCGCCGATTTCAGTAATTGGCATATTTTCGGTATAAAAAGTTGTAAGTTCAAAATGCGAATACGTGCAGAGAGCCAGAATTTGGCTCTAAAATATGGTTCAAGGGTCTAATTCGGGATGTTTGAGATATTTTGCAAACTGCAGGGAGGGTTTGGGCAGAATGTGATCCATCGCCACTTTCAGTAATTGTCATATTTTTGGTATAAAAAGTCGTAACTTCAAACTGTGAATACGTGCAGAGAGCCAGAATTTGGCTCCAAAATATGGCTCAAGCGTCGAATTTGGGATGTCTGCGATATTTTGAAAACTGCAGGGAGGGTTTGGGCAAAATGTGATCTATTGCCGCTTTCAGTAATTGTCATGTTTTCGGTATAAAAAGACGTAATTATAAACTGCGAATACGCGCAGAAAGCTTGAATTTGGTTCCAAAATATATCTCAAAGGTCGAATTTGGGATGTTTGGGATATTTTGTAAACTGCAGCGGGGTTTGGGCAAAATGTGACCCATCGCTTCATTCAGTAATTGACATATTTTCAAGCGTCGAATATGGGATGTTTGGGATAAAAAGTCGTAACTTCAAACTGCGTATACGTGCAGAGAGCCAGAATTTTCCTCCTAAAAAATTCTCAAGGGTCAAAATTGGGATGTTTGGGATATTTTTAAAACTGCAGGGAGGGTTTGGGCAAAATATGATCCATCGCCGCTCTCAGTAATTGTCATATTTTCGGTATAAAAATTCGTAATTTCAAACTGCGAATACGTGCAGAGAGCCAGAATTTGGCTCCAAAATATGGCTCAAGCGTTGAATTTGGGATGTTTGGAATATTTTGGAAACTGCAGGGAGGATTTGGGCAAAATGTGATCAATCGCCAATTTCAGTAGTTTTCATATTTTCGGTAAAAAGATCGTAAGTGCAAAATGCGAATACTTGCAGAGAGCCAGAATTTGGCTCTAAAATATGGCTCAAGCGTTGAATTTGGATTGTTTGGGATATTTTGCAAACGGCAGAGAGGGTTCGGGCAGAATGTGATCCATCGCCACTTTCAGTAATTGGCATATTTTTGGTATACAAAGTCGTAATTTTAAACTGTGAATACGTGCAGAGAGCCAGAATTTGGATCCAAAATAATTCTCTCGGGTCGAATTTGGGATGTTTGGGATATTTTGAAAACTGTAGGGAGGGTTTGGGCAAAATGTGATCCATCGCCGCTCTCAGTAATTGGCATATTTTCGGTATAAAAAGTCGTAATTTCAAACTGCGAATACGTGCAGAGAGCCAGAATTTGGCTCCAAAATATGGCTCAAGCTTTGAATTTGGGATTTTTGGATATTTTGCAAACTGCAGGGAGGATTTGGCAAAATGTGATCTATCGCTGATTTCAGTAATTGGCATATTTTCGGTATAAAAAGTCGTAAGTTCAAAATGCGAATACGTGCAGAGAGCCAGAATTTGGCTCTAAAATATGGCTCTAGCCTCGAATTTGGGATGTTTGGGATATTTTGCAAACTGCAGGGAGGGTTTGGGCAGAATGTGATCCATCGCCACTTTCAGTAATTGGCATATTTTTGGTATAAACAGACGTAATTTCAAACTGCGAATACGTGCAGAGAGCCCGACTTTGGCTCCAAAATATGGCTCAAGTGTCGAATTTTAGATGTTTCCGATGTTTTGAAAACTGCAGGGGGGGTTTGGGAAAATATGACCTATTGCCGCTCTCAGTAATTGACATATTTTCGGTATAAAATGTAGTAATTTCAAACTGCGAATATGTGCAGAGAACCAGAATTTGGCTCCAAAATAATTCTCAAGGGTCGAATTTGGGATGCTTGGGATATTTTGAAAACTGCAGGGAATGTTTGGGCAAAATGTGATCCATTGCCGCTTTCAGTAATTGGAATATTTTCGGTATAAAAACTCGTAATTTCAAACTTGTGAATACGTGCACAGATCCAGAATTTGGCTCCAAAATATGGGTAATAAAAATCAATGTGTTTAAAAATGATGTGTAAATGTGTAAAAAATGATGCAATGTGTAAAATGATGCAGTGTGTAAAATGATGCAATGTGTAAAATGATGCAATGTGTAAAAATGATGCAAACACATAATTGATTAGAAATTAACCTTAAATACTTCATTTTCAATCGTCTATTTGTTTCTCGTTGAAATACTGAGTAAGATATTGAAAAGGGGAAAAGTTCGGTTTTTATTGCATATATCGACGTTTCAGCCGGAATAGAGCGGTTTTTCGTGTACATCTTCCATCGGTAATATAAACGAAAAATGAGGAACATTTAAGTTAATTCTAATGAAAACACATTTATTTTTATCATTTGTATTGGAAACAACATTGTCATATGTCTTTTCTTGGATCTAAAAAATACGAAACCTCGCTCTATATTTCGAAGCTAAAATCCTCAAATTTGGAATAATATTGACTTTTTTCACGTTTTTCATGTAGTTTGATATTACGTAAATATATTCATTTTTACCAATATTTCGATACTATTTCATGTAGTATCACGATATGTGATTTGGCCTTAAAATCTCAGAATTTCGCATAATATTCCATTTTAAGCAAGTTTTCTTGCATTTTGTTTCGTACTAAACATCATCGAATTTAGCAATATTTTGACGTTTATCATCCCCTTTTCCTTTATGTGATATAAACAAAATATCATCGAATTAAGCAATATTTTGCTGTTTTTTCACGTTTTTGTAAATTTTCAGTTTATGGTTATTAATCATATAATTATACGATAAAAATGTTGCAAACGTATAATTGATTTAAAATTAACCTTAAATACTTCATTTCAATCAACTATTTGTTTCTCGTTAAAATACTAAGTAAGAAAGGGGAGAATTTCTGTTTTTATTGCATATATCGACGTTTCAGCCGGATTAGAACGGTTTTACGTGTACATCCTCTGTCGGTAATATTAACGGAAAATCAGGAACATTTTAGTTAATTCTAATGAAAACACATTTATTTTTATCATTTGTATTGGAAACAACATTGTCATATGTCTTTTCTTGAATCTAAATAATACGAAACCTCGCTCTATGATTCGGAGTTAAAATTCACAAATTTGGCATAATAGTGACTTTTTTCACGTTTTTCATGTAGTTTGATATTACGTAAATATATTCATTTTCACTAATATTTCGATACTATTTCATGTAGTATCACGATATGTGATTTGGCCTTCATATATCAGAATATTGCATAATACTGCATTTTAAGCAAGTTTTCTTGCATTTTGTTTCGAACTAAAAAACATCGAATTTAGTAATATTTTGACATTTATCATCTCCCTTTTCCTTTATATGATACAAACAAAATATCATCGAATTAGGCAATATTTTGCCGTTTTTCCACGTTTCTGTGAATTTTCAGTTTATTGGTATTTATTCATTAAATATACGATAAAAATTATGCAAACACATAATTGATTAGATAATAACCTTAAATACTTCATTTTCAATCGCCTATTTGTTTCTCGTTGAAATACTCAGTAAGATATTGAAAAGGGGAGAAGTTCGGTTTTTATTGCATATATCGACGTTTCAGCCGGAATAGAGCGGTTTTACGTGTACATCTTCCATCGGTAATATAAACGAAAAAAGAGGAACATTTAAGATAATTCTAATGAAAACATATTTATTTTTATCATTTGTATTGGAAACAACATTTTCATATGTCTTTTCTTGGATCTAAATAATACGAAACCTCGCTCTTTGATTCGAAGTTAAAATCCTCAAATTTGGAATAATATTGACTTTTTTCAAATTTTTCATGTAGTATAATATTACGTAAATATATTCATTTTTACCAATATTTCGATACTATTTCATGTAGTTTCACGATATGTGATTTGGCCTTCATATCTCAGATTTTCGCATAATATTGCATTTTAAGCAAGTTTTCTTGCATTTTGTTTCGTACAAAAAGAGACATATGACAATGTCGAATTTAGCAATATTTTGACGTTTATCATCCCCTTTTCCTTTATGTGATTTAAACAAAATACCATTGAATTAGGCAATATTTTGCCGTGTTTTCACGTTTTTGTGAATTTTCAGTTTATTGGTATTAATTCATTAACTATACGATAAAAATGATGCAAACACGTAATTAATTAGATAATAAACTTAAATACTTCATCTTCAATCGTCTATTTGTTTCTCGTTGAAATACTGAATAAGATATTGAAAATGTGGAAGGTTCGCTTTTTATTGCATATATCGACGTTTCAGCCGGAATTGTGCGGTTTTACGTGTACATCTTCCATCATTAATATAAACGGAAAATCAGGAACATTTTAGTTCATTCCAATGAAAACACATTGATTTTTTTCATTTGCATTCGAAACAACATTGTCATATGTCTCTTCTTGGATCTAAATAATACGAAACCTCGCTTTATGATTCGAAGTTAAAATCCTTAGTGACTTAGTGGTTCAATAGTGACTTTTTTCACCTTTTTCATGTAGTTTGATATTACGTAAATATATTCATTTTCACCAATATTTCGATACTATTTCATGTAGTATCACGATATGTGATTTGGAATTCAAATCTCAGAATTTCGCATAATATTGCATTTTAAGCAAGTTTTCTTGCATTTTCTTTCGTACTAAAAATCATCGAATTTAGTAATATTTTGACGTTTATCATCTCCCTTTTCCTTTATGTGATATAAACAAAATATTATCGAATTAGGCAATATTTTGCTGTTTTTCCATGTTATTGTAAATTTTCAGTTTATTGTTATTAATTCATTAAATATACGATAAAAATGATGAAACACATAATTGATTAGAAATTAACCTTAAATACTTCATTTTAAATCAACTATTTATTTCTCGTTAAAATACTTGATAAGATATTGAAAAAGGGAGAATTTCTGTTTTTATTGCATATATCGACGTTTCAGCCGGATTAGAGCGGTTTTACGTGTACATCTTCCGTCGGTAATATAAACGGAAAATCAGGAACATTTTAGTTCATTCTAATGAAAACACATTGATTTTTATCATTTGTAGTGGAAACAACATTGTCATATGTCTTTTCTTGGATCTAAATTATTATTTAGATCCCTCGCTTTATGATTTATGATAAAGCGAAAATTATGATTTATGATAAAGCGAAACCTCGCTTTATGATTCAAAGTTAAAATTCTCAAATTTGGTATAGGAGTGACTTTTTCACGTTTTTCATTTAGTTTGATATTACGTAAATATATTCATTTTCACCAATATTTCGATACTATTTCATGTAGTATCACGATATGTGATTTGGCCTTCATATCTCTGAATATCGCATGATATTGCATTTTAAGCATGTTTTCTTGCATTTTGTTTCGTACTAAAAATCATCGAAATTAGCAATATTTAGACGTTTATCATCTCCCTTTTCCTTTATGTGATATAAACAAAATATCATAGAATTAGGCAATATTTTGCTGTTTTTCCACGTTTCTGTGAATTTTCAGTTTATTGGTATTAATTCATTAAATATACGATAAAAATGATGCAAACACATAATTGATTAGATAACAACCTTAAATACTTCATTTTCAATCGTCTATTTGTTTCTCGTTGAAATACTGAGTAAGATATTGAAAAGGGGAGAAGTTCAGTTTTTATTGCATATATCGACGTTTCAGCCGGAATAGAGCGGTTTTACGTGTACATCTTCCATCGGTAATATAAAAGAAAAATGAGGAACATTTAAGTTAATTCTAATGAAAACACATTTATTTTTATCATTTGTATTGGAAACAACATTGTCATATGTCTTTTCTTGGATCTAAATACTACGAAACCTCGCTCTATGATTCGAAGTTAAAATCCTCAAATTTGGAATAATATTGACTTTTTTCACGTTTTTCATGTAGTTTGATATTACGTAAATATATTCATTTTTACCAATATTTTACCGTAGAATTAAGTAAGATGTTTCTGACTTTCCGTTTATATTACCGATGGAAGATGTACACGTAAAAGCCCTCTATTCCGGCTGAAAAGTCGATATATGCAATAAAAACCGAACTTCTCCCCATTTCAATATCTTACTCAGTATTTCAACGAGAAACAAATAGATGATTGAAAATAAAGTATTTAAGGTTATTATCTAATCAATTATGTGTTTGAATCATTTTTATCGTATATTGAATGAATTAATACCAATAAACTGGAAATTTACAAAAACGTTGAAAAACAGCAAAATATTGCCTAATTCGATGATATTTTGTTTATATCACATAAAGGAAAAGGGAGATGAAGAACGTCAAAATATTACTAAATTCGATGATTTTTAGTACGAAACAAAATGCAAGAAAACTTGCTTAAAATGCAATATTATGCGAAATTCTGAGATTTGAAGGCCAAATCACATATCGTGATACTACATGAAATAGTATCGAAATATTGGTAAAAATGAATATATTTACGTAATATAAAACTACATGAAAAACGTGAAAAAGTCACTATTATACCAAATTTTGAGAATTTTAATTTCGAATCATAAAGCGAGGTTTCGTATTATTTAGATCCAAGAAGACATATGACAATTTTGTTTCCAATACAAATGATAAAATTCAATGTGTTTTCCTTAGAATGAACTAAAATGTTTCTGATTTTCCGTTAATATTACCGATGGAAAATGTACACGTAAAACCGCTCAATTCCAGCTGAAACGTCGATATATGCAATGAAAACCGAACTTCTCCCCTTTTCAATATATTTTTAAGTATTTTAACGAGAAACAAATAGTTGATTGAAAATGAGGTATTTAAGGTTATTATGTGTTTGTATCATTTTTAACGTATATTTAATGAATTAATACCAATAAACTGAAAATTCAGAGAAACGTGGAAAAACGGCAAAATATTGCCTAATTCGATGATATTTTGTTTATATCACATAAAGGAAAAGGGGATGATAAACGTCAAAATATTGCTAAATTCGATGATGTTTAGTACGAAACAAAATGCAAGAAAACTTGCTTAAAATGCAATATTATGCGAAAATCTGAGATTTGAATGCCAAATCACATATCGTGAGAAAAGATGAAGTAGTATCGAAATATTGGTAAAACCAATATATTTACGTAAAATCACACCACGTGAAAAACGTGAAAAAAGTCACTATTTTACCATATTTGAGGATTTTAATTTCAAATCATAGAGCGAGGCTTCGTATTATTTAGATTTAAGAAAAGACGTATGACAATGTTGTTTCCAATACAAATGATAAAAATCAATGTGTTTTCATTAGAATTAACTAAAATGTTCCTGATTTTCCGTTTATATTACCGACGGAAGATGTACACTTAAAACCGCTCTAATCCGGCTGAAACGTCGATATATGCAATAAAAACAGAAATTCTCCACTTTTCAATATCTTATCAAGTATTTTAACGAGAAATAAATAGCTGATTGAAAATGAAGTATTTAAGGTTAATTTCTAATCAATTATGTGTTTGCATCATTTTTATCGTATAATTAATGAATTATTAACAATAAACTGAAAATTTACAAAAACGTTGAAAAATGGCAAAATATTGCCTAATTCGATGATATTTTGTTTAAATCACACAAAGGAAAAGGGGATGATAAACGTCAAAATATTGCTAAATTCGATGATGTTTAGTACGAAACAAAATGCAAGAAAACTTGCTTAAAATGCAATATTATGCGAAATTCTGAGATTTGAAGGCCAAATCACATATCGTGATACTACATGAAATAGTATCGAAATATTGGTAAAAATGAATATATTTACGTAATATCAAACTGTTGAAAAACGTGAAAAAAGTCAATATTATTCCAAATTTGAGGATTTTAACTTTGAATCATAAGGTGTGGTTTCGTATTGTTTAGATCCAAGAAAAGACATATGATAATGATGTTTCCAATACAAATGATAAAAATCAATGTGTTTTCATTAGAATTAACTAAAATGTTCCTGATTTTCCGTTTATATTACCGATGGAAGATGTACTCGTAAAACCGCTCTATTCCGGCTGAAACGTCGATATATGCAATAAAAACCGAACTTCTCTCTTTTCAATATCTTACTCAGTATTTTAACATCCCAAATTTGACACTTGAAAATATGCCAATTACTGAAAGCAGCGATAAGTAACATTTTGCCCAAACCCCCCGGCAGTTTGTAAAATATCCCAAACTTCCCAAATTAGACCTTTGAGCCATATTTTAGAGCCAAATTCGGGTTCTCTGCACGTATTCGCAGTTTGAAATTATTTCATTTTCTACCGAAAATATGCCAATTACTGAGTGCAACGATGGGTCACATTTTGCCCAAACCCCCCTGCAGTTTTCAAAATATCCAAAACACTCGAAATTTGATCCATGACTTATATTTCGGAGCCAAATTTGTGGCTCTCTGCAAGTATTCACAGTTTGAAATTACGAACTTTTATACCGAAAATATGCCAATTACTGAGTGCGGCAATAGATAACATTTTGCATAAAGCCCTCTCTGCAGTTTTCAAAATATATCAAACATCCCAAATTCGACCCTTGAACCATATTTTGGAGCCAAATTCTGGCTCGCTTCACGTATTCGCAGTTAGAAATTACGAATTTTTATACCGAAAATATGCCAATTACTGAGAGCGACGATGGATCATATTTTGCCGAAACCCTCCCTGCAGTTTTAAAAATATCCCAAACATCTCAAATTCGACCCTTGAGAATTATTTTGGTGCAAAATTCTGGCTCTCTGCACGTATTCGCAGTTTGAAATTACGACTTTTTATCCCAAACATAATAAATTTGACGCTTTAAAATATGTCAATTACTGAAAGAAGCGATGGGTCACATTTTGCCCAAACCCCCCTGCCGTTTACAAAATATCCCAAACATCCCAAATTCGACCTTTGAGATATATTTTGGAACCAAATTCTAGCTTTCTGCGCGTATTCGCAGTTTGAAATTACGACTTTTTATAACGAAAACATGACAATTTCTGAAAGCGGCAATAGATCACATTTTGCCCAAACCCTTCCTGCAGTTTTCAAAATATTACAATTATCCCAATTTCCATCCTTGAGCCAAATTTTGAAGCCAAATGCTGGCTCTCTGCACGTATTCGCAGTTTTACATTAGGATTTTTATACCGAAAATATGCCAATTACTTAGAGCGGCGATGGATCATATTTTGCCTAAACCCTCCTTGCAGTTTTCAAAATATCCAAAACATCCCAAGTTCGACCCTTGAGCCATATTTTGAAGCCAAATTCTGGCTCTCTGCACGTATTCGCAGTTTGAAATTACGAGTTTTTATACCGAAAATATGCCAATTACTGAAAGTGGCAATGGATCACATTCTGCCCAAACACTCCCTGCAGTTTTCAAAATATCCCAAGCATCCCAAATTCGACCCTTGAGAATTATTTTGGAGCCAAATTCTGGTTCTCTGCACATATTCGCATTTTGAAATTACGACATTTTATACCGAAAATAACTCTATTACTGAGAGCGGCGATAGGTCACATTTTGCCCAAACCCCCCCTGCAGTTTTCAAAACATCCCAAACATCTAAAATTCGACGCTTGAGCCATATTTTGGAGCCAAAGTCGGGCTCTCTGCACGGACTCGCAGTTTAAATATACGTCTGTTTATACCGAAAATATGCAAATTACTAAGAGCGGCGATGGATCATATTTTGCCCAAACCCTCCCTGCAGTTTTCAAAATATCGCTAAATCCCAAGTTCGACGCTTGAGCCATATTTTCGAGCCAAATTCTGACTCACAGCACGTATTCGCAGTTTGAAATTACGACTTTTTATACCGAAAATATGCCAATTACTGAGAGCGGCGATGGATCACATTTTGCCTAAACCCTCCCTGCAGTTTTCAAAATATCCCAAACATCCCAAATTCGACCCAAGAGAATTATTTTGGAGCCAAATTCTGGCTCTCTGCACGTATTCACAGTTTGAAATTACGACTTTTTATACCGAAAATATGCCAATTACTGAGAGCGGCGATGGATCACATTTTGCCCAAACCCTGCCTGCAGTTTCCAAAATATCCCAAACATCCCAAATTCGACGCTTGAGACCTATTTTGGAGCAAAATTCTGGCACTTTGCACGTATTCGCAGTTTGAAATTTCGTCATTTTATAGCGAAAATATGCCAATTACTGAGAGCGGCGATGGGTCACTTGTAGCCCAAACCCCCCTGCAGTTTTCAATATATCCCAAACATCCGAAACTCGACCCTTGAGCCATATTTTGGAGCCAAATTGTGGCTCTCTGCACATATTCGCAGTTTGAAATTACGAATTTTTATTCCGAAAATATGTTAATTACTGAGAGGGTTTTTGGGTCACATTTTACCCAAACCCTCCTGAAGTTTTCAAAATATCCCAAACATCCCAAATTCGATGCTTTAGCTATATTTTGGAGCCAAATTCTGGCTTTCTGCACGCTTTCGCAGTTTGAAATGACGAATTTTTATACCGAAAATATGCCAATTACTGAAAGCGGCGATGGATCACATTTTGCCAGAACCCTCCCTGCAGTTTTCAAAATATCCCAAACATCCCAAATTCGACCCTTGAGCCATATTTAGGCGCCAAATTCTGGCTCTCTGCACATATTTGCAAATTGAAATTACGGTATTTTATACCGAAAATATGCCAATTACTGAAAGCAGCGATGGGTCACATTTTGCCCCCACCCCCTGCAGTTTTCAAAATATCCCAAACACCCCAAATTCGACTCTTGAGCCATATTTTGGGGCTAAACTCGGGGTCTCTGCACGTATTCGCAGTTTGAAATTACGTCATTTTATACCGAAAATATGCCAAAAACGTAGAGCGGCGATGGGTCACATTTTGCCTAAACCCCCCTGCAGTTTTCAAAATATCCCAAACTTCCCAAATTAGACCCTTGAACTATATTTTAGAGCAAAACTCTGGTTCTCTGCACGTATTCGCAGTTTGAAATTACAACTTTTTATACCGAAAATTTACCAATTACTGGGAGCAGCAATGGATCACATTTTGCCCAAACCCTCCCTGCAGTTCTCAAAATATCCCAAACATCCCAAATTCCAACCTGGAGTCTTATTTGGGAGCCAAGTTCTGGCTTTCTTCACGTATTCGCATGTTGAAATTACGACATTTATACAGAAAATATGCCAATTACTGATAGCAGCGATGTATCACATTTTGTCCAAACCCTCCCTGCAGTTTTCAAAATATCCCAAACATCCCAAATTCGAACCTGGAGCCATATTTTGGAGCCAAATTGTAGCTTTCTGCACATATTCGCAATTAGAAATTGCGACTTTTTATACATATTCGCATTTTGAAATTACGACATTTTATACCGAAAATAAGTTAATTACTGAGAGCGCCGATAGGTCACATTTTGCCCAAACCCCCCCTGCAGTTTTCAAAACATCCCAAACATCTAAAATTCGACGCTTGAGCCATATTTTGGAGCTAAAGTCGGGCTCTCTGCACGGACTCGCAGTTTGAATTTACGTCTGTTTATACCGAAAATATGCAAATTACTAAGAGCGGCGATGGATCACATTTTGCCCAAACTCTCCATGCAGTTTTCAAAATATCGCAAACATCCCAAATTCGACGCTTGAGCCATATTTTGGAGCCAAATTCTGACTCTCTGCACGTATTCGCAGTTTGAAATTACGGTTTTTATACCGAAAATATGCCAATTACTGAGAGCGGCGATGGATCACATTTTGCCTAAACCCTCCCTGCAGTTTTCAAAATATCCCAAACATCCCAAATTCGACCCAAGAGAATTATTTTGGAGCCAAATTCTGGCTCTCTGCACGTATTCACAGTTTGAAATTACGACTTTTTATACCAAAAATATGCCAATTACTGAAAGTGGCGATGGATCACATTCTGTCTGAACCCTCCCTGCAGTTTGCAAAATATCCCAAACATCCCAAATTAGACGCTTGAGCCATATTTTAAAGCCAAATTCTGGCTCTCCTCACGTATTCGCATTTGGAACTTACGACTTTTTGTACCGAAAATATGCCAATTACTGAAATCGGCGATGGATCACATTTTGCCCAAACCCTGCCTGCAGTTTCCAAAATATCCCAAACTTCCCAAATTCGACGCTTGAGACCTATTTTGGAGCAAAATTCTGGCTCTTTGCACGTATTCGCAGTTTGAAATTTCGTCATTTTATAGCGAAAATATGCCAATTACTGAGAGCGGCGATGGGTCACTTTTAGCCCAAACCCCCCTACAGTTTTCAATATATCCCAAATATCCCAAATTCGACCCTTGAGCCATATTTTGGAGCCAAATTGTGGCTCTCTGCACATATTCGCAGTTTGAAATTACGAATTTTTATTCCGAAAATATGTCAATTACTGAGAGAGTCGATGGGTCACATTTTACACAAACCTCCCTGCAGCTTTCAAAATATCCCAAACATCCCAAATTAGACGCTTTAGCCATATTTTAAAGCCAAATTCTGGCTCTCTGCACGTATTCGCATTTTGAACTTACGACATTTTGTACCGAAAATAAGCCAATTACTGAAATCGGCGATGGATCACATTTTGCCCAAACCCTCCCTGCAGTTTCCAAAATGTCCCAAACATCCCAAATTCAACGCTTGAGCCATATTTTGGAGCCAAATTCTGGCTCGCTTCACGTATTCGAAGTTTGAAAATACGACATTTTATCCCAAACATAATAAATTTGACGCTTGAAAATATGTCAATTACTGAAAGAAGCGATGGGTCACATTTTGCCCAAACCCCCCTGCAGTTTACAAAATATCCCAAACATCCCAAATTCGACCTTTGAGATATATTTTGGAACCAATTTCTAGCTTTCTGCGCGTATTCGCAGTTTGAAATTACGACTTTTTATAACGAAAACATGACAATTACTGAAAGCGGCAATAGATCACATTTTGCCCAAACCCTTCCTGCAGTTTTCAAAATGCTACAATTATCCCAATTTCCACCCTTGAGCCAAATTTTGAAGCCAAATGCTGGCTCTCTGCACGAATTCGCAGTTTTACATTAGGATTTTTATACCGAAAATATGCCAATTACTGAAAGCGGCAATGGATCACATTCTGCCCAAGCACTCCCTGCAGTTTTCAAAATATCCCAAGCATCCCAAATTCGAACCTTGAGAATTATTTTGGAGCCAAATTCTGGTTCTCTGCACATATTCGCATTTTGAAATTACGACATTTTATACCGAAAAAAAGTCAATTACTGAGAGCGGCGATAAGTCACATTTTGCCCAACCCCCCCTGCAGTTTTCAAAACATCCCAAACATCTAAAATTCGACGCTTGAGCCATATTTTGGAGACAAAGTCGGGCTCTCTGCACGGACTCGCAGTTTGAATTTACGTCTGTTTATACCGAAAATATGCAAATTACTAAGAGCGGCGATGGATCACATTTTGCCCAAATCCTCCATGCAGTTTTCAAAATATCCCAAACATCCCAAATTCAACGCTTGAGCCATATTTTGGAGCCAACTGGCTCGCTTCACGTATTCCCAGTTACAAATTACGACTTTTTATACCGAAAATATGCCAATTACTGAGAGTGACGATGGATCATATTTGGACGAAATCCTCCCAACAGTTTTCAAAATATCTCAAACATCCCAAATTCGACCCTTGAGAATTATTTTGGAGCAAAATTCTGGCTCTCTGCACGTATTCGCAGTTTGAAATTACGACTTTTTATCCCAAACATAATAAATTTGACGCTTGAAAATATGTCAATTACTGAAAGAAGCGATGGGTCACATTTTGCCCAAACCCCCCTGCAGTTTACAAAATATCCCAAACATCCCAAATTCGACCTTTGAGATATATTTTGGAACCAAATTCTAGCTTTCTGCGCGTATTCGCATTTTGAAATTACGACTTTTTATAACGAAAACATGACAATTACTGAAAGCGGCAATAGATCACATTTTACCCAAACCCTTCCTGCAGTTTTCAAAATATTACAATTATCCCAATTTCCACCTTGAGCCAAATTTTGAATCCAAATGCTGGCTCTCTGCACGTATTCGCAGTTTTACATTAGGATTTTTATACCAACAATATGCCAATTACTTAGAGCGGCGATGGATCACATTTTGCCTAAACCCTCCTTGCAGTTTTCAAAATATCCAAAACATCCCAAGTTCGACGCTTGAGACCTATTTTGGAGCAAAATTCTGGCTCTCTGCACGTATTCGCAGTTTGAAATTACGAGTTTTTATAACGAAAATATGCCAATTACTGAAAGCGGCAATGGATCACATTCTGCCCAAACACTCCCTGCACTTTTCAAAATATCCCAAGCATCCCAAATTCGACCCTTGAGAATTATTTTGGAGCCAAATTCTGGTTCTCTGCACATATTCGCATTTTGAAATTACGAAATTTTATACCGAAAATAAGTCAATTACTGAGAGCGGCGATAGGTCACATTTTGCCCAAACCCCCCCTGCAGTTTTCAAAACATCCCAAACATCTAAAATTCGACGCTTGAGCCATATTTTGGAGCCAAAGTCGGGCTCTCTGCACGGACTCGCAGTTTGAATTTACGTCTGTTTATACCGAAAATATGCAAATTACTAAGAGCGGCGATGGATGACATTTTGCCCAAACCCTCCATGCAGTTTTCAAAATATCGCAAACATCCCAAATTCGACGCTTGAGCCATATTTTGGAGCCAAATTCTGACTCTCTGCACGTATTTGCAGTTTGAAATTACGGCTTTTTATACCGAAAATATGCCAATTACTGAGAGCGGGGATGGATCACATTTTGCCTAAACCCTCCCTGCAGTTTTCAAAATATCCCAAACATCCCAAATTCGACCCGAGAGAATTATTTTGGAGCCATATTCTGGCTCTCTGCACGTATTCACAGTTTGAAATTACGACTTTTTATACCAAAAATATGCCAATTACTGAAAGTGGCGATGGATCACATTCTGTCCGAACCCTCCCTGCAGTTTGCAAAATATCCCAAACATCCCAAATTCGACGCTTGAGCCATATTTTAAAGCCAAATTCTGGCTCTCCTCACGTATTCGCATTTTGAACTTACGACTTTTTGTACCGAAAATATGGCAATTACTGAAATCGGCGATGGATCACATTTTGCCCAAACCCTGCCTGCAGTTTCCAAAATATCCCAAACATCCCAAATTCGACGCTTGAGACCTATTTTGGAGCAAAATTCTGGCTCTTTGCACGTATTCGCAGTTTGAAATTTCGTCATTTTATAGCGAAAATATGCCAATTACTGAGAGCGGCGATGGGTCACTTGTAGCCCAAACCCCCCTGCAGTTTTCAATATATCCCAAACATCCCAAATTCGACCCTTGAGCCATATTTTGTAGCCAAATTGTGGCTCTCTGCACATATTCGCAGTTTGAAATTACGAATTTTTATTCCGAAAATGTGTCAATTACTGAGAGGGTCGATGGGTCACATTTTACCCAAACCCCCCCTGCAGTTTTCAAAATATCCCAAACATACCAAATTCGACACTTTAGCTATATTTTAAAGCCAAATTCTGGCTCTCTGCGCGTATTCGCAGTTTGAAATTACGACTTTTTATAACGAAAACATGACATTTACTGAAAGCGGCAATAGATCACATTTTGCAGAAACCCTTCCTGCAGTTTTCAAAATATTACAATTATCCCAATTTCCACCCTTGAGCCAAATTTTGAAGCCAAATGCTGGCTCTCTGCACGAATTCGCAGTTTTACATTAGGATTTTTATACCGAAAATATGCCAATTACTTAGAGCGGCGATGGATCACATTTTGCCTAAACCCTCATTGCAGTTTTCAAAATATCCAAAACATCCCATGTTCGAACCTTGAGCCATATTTTGGAGCCAAATTCTGGTTCTCTGCACGTATTCGCAGTTTGAAATTACGAGTTTTTATACCGAAAATATGCCAATTACTGAAAGCGGCAATGGATCACATTCTGCCCAAACACTCCCTGCAGTTTTCAAAATATCCCAAGCATCCCAAATTCGACCCTTGAGAATTATTTTGGAGCCAAATTCTGGTTCTCTGCACATATTCGCATTTTGAAATTACGTCATTTTATACCGAAAATAAGTCAATTACTGAGAGCGGCGATAGGTCACATTTTGCCCAAACCCCCACTGCAGTTTTCAAAACATCCCAAACATCTAAAATTCGACGCTTGAGCCATATTTTGGAGCTAAAGTCGGGCTCTCTGCACGGACTCGCAGTTTGAATTTACGTCTGTTTATACCGAAAATATGCAAATTACTAAGAGCAACGATGGATCACATTTTGCCCAAACCCTCCATGCAGTTTTCAAAATAACGAAAACATCCCAAATTCGACGCTTGAGCATTTTGTCACCGATTTATTAATTTATTAAAATATTTTGGAGCCAAATTCTGACTCTATGCACGTATTCGCAGTTTGAAATTACGGCTTTTTATACCGAAAATATGCCAATTATTGAGAGGGTCGATGAGTCACATTTTACACAAACCCCCCTGCAGTTTTCAAAATATCCCAAACATCCTAAATTCGACACTTGAGCTATATTTTAGAGCCAAATTCTGGCTTTCTGCACGTATTCGCAGTTTGAAATTACGAATTTTTATTCCGAAAATATTTCAATTACTGAGAGGGTCGATGAGTCACATTTTACACAAACCCCCCTGCAGTTTTCAAAATATCCCAAATATCCTAAATTCGACACTTGAGCTATATTTTAGAGCCAAATTCTGGCTTTCTGCACGTATTCGCAGTTTGAAATTACGACCGTTTTTACCGAAAATATGCCAATTACTGAGAGCGGCGAAGGATCACATTATGCCCAAACCCTCCCTGCAGTTTGCAAAATATCCTAAACATTCCAAATTCGACACTTGAGCCATATTTTGGAGCCAAATTTTGGCGTTCTGCATGTAATCGCAGTGTGAAATTATGACTTGTATACCGAAAATATGCCAATTACTGAGAGCGGCGATGGATCACATTTTGCCCAAACCCTCCCTGCAGTTTTCAAAATATCTCAAACATCCCAAATTCGTCCCTTGAGGCATATTTTGGAGCCATATTTTCGCTTTCTGCATTTATTCGCAGTTTGAAATTACGAATTTTTATAACGAATATATGCCAATTACTGAAAGCGGCGATGGATCACATTTTGCCCAAACCCCCTTGCAATTTTCAAAATATCCCAAATATCCCATATTCGACCATTGAGCTATATTTTGGAGCCAAAATTTGGCTCTCTGCACCTTTTCGCAGTTTGAAATTACGACTTTTTTTACTCGAAAATATGTCAATTACTGAAAGCGGCGATGGGTCACATTTTGCCCAAACCCTCCCTATAGTTTTCAAAATATCCCAAATATACCAAATTCGACCCTTGAGACTTATTTTGGAGCCAAATTGTGGCTCTCTGCACATATTCGCAGTTTGAAATTACGACTTTTTATACCGAAAATATGGTAATTACTGAGATCGGCGATGGGTCACATTTTACCCAAACCCCCCTGCAGTTTTCAAAATATCCCAAATATCCCAAATTCGACCCATGAGCCTTATTTTGGAGCCAAATTGTGGCTCTCTGCACATATTCGCAGTTTGAAATTACGACTTTTTATACCGAAAATATGGTAATTACTGAGATCGGCGATGGATCACATTTTACCCAAACCGCCCTGCAGTTTTCAAAATATCCCAAATATCCCAAATTCGACCCTGGAGCCTTATTTTGGGGCGATATTCTGGCTCTCTGCACGTATTCGCAATATGAAATTACGACTTTTTATTCTGATAATATGCCAATTACTGAAAGCAGCGATGCGTCACATTTGGCCCAAACCCCCCTTGCAGTTTTCATATATCCCAAACATCCCAAATTCGACCCTTGAGCCATATTTTCTATTACTGACAGCAGCGATGGGTTACCTTTTGTACAAACCCTCCCTGCAGTTTGCACAATATCCCAAACATCCCAAATTCAACCTTTGAGCAATATTTTGGAGACAAATTCTGGGTGTCTGCACGTATTTGCAGTTTGAAATTACGACTTTTTTTACCGAAAATATGCCAATTACTGAAAGCGGCGATGGGTCACATTTTGCCCAAACCCTCCCGGTAGTTTTCAAAATATCCCAAACACTAAAAATTCGACCCTTCAGCCATATTTTGGAGCCAAATTGTAGCTCTCTGCGCATATTCGCAGTTTGAAAATACGACTTTTTATACCGAAAATATGTTAATTAGTGAGAGCGGCGATGGGTCACATTTTACCCAAACCCCCCTGCAGTTTTCAAAATATCCCAAATATCCCAAATTCGACCCGTGAGCCTTATTTTGGAGCCAAATTGTGGCTCTCTAAACATATTCGCAGTTTGAAATTACGACTTTTTATACCGAAAATATGTTAATTGCTGAGAGCGGCGATGGGTCACATTTTACCCAAACCCCCTGCAGTTTTCAAAATATCCCAAATATCCCAAATTCGACCCTTGAGCCTTATTTTGGAGACAAATTCTGGCTGTATGCACGTATTCGCAGTTTGAAAATACGAAATTTAATACCGAAAATATGCCAATTACTTAAAGTGGCGATGGACCACATTTTGCCCAAACCCTCCCTGCAGATTTTAAAAAATCCCAAACATCCCAAATTCGACGCTTGAGACCTATTTTGGAGCAAAATTCTGGCTCTTTGCACGTATTCACAGTTTGAAATTTCGTCACTTTATAGCGAAAATATGCCAATTACTGAGAGCGGAGATGGGTCACTTGTAGCCCAAACCCCCCCTGCAGTTTTCAATATATCCCAAACATCCCAAATTCGACCCTTGAGCCATATTTTGGAGCCAAATTGTGGCTCTCTGCACATATTCGCAGTTTGAAATTACGACTTTTTATCCAGAAAATATGTCAATTACTGAGAGGGTCGATGGGTAACATTTTAACCAAACCCCCCTGCAGTTTTCAAAATATCCCAAACATCCCAAATTCGACGCTTTAGCTATATTTTGGAGCCAAAATAAGTCTATCAGTACATCAGTCTATCTTACCGTCTTGATAACTAAATCAGGCGTGTGGATTCCCAAGAGTTTATCACCATAGTTAATTACCATTACCAGTATAAAAAGTCGTAATTTCAACCTGCGAATACGTGAAGAAAGCCAGAACTTGGCTCCAAAATAAGGCTCCAGGTTGGAATTTGGGATGTTTAGGATATTTTGAAAACTGCAGGGAGGGTTTGGGCAAAATGTGATCCATCGCTGCTCTCAGTAATTGGCATATTTTCGGTATAAAATATCGTAATTTCAATTTGCAAATATGTGCAGAGAGCCAGAATTTGGCTCCTAAATATGGCTCAAGGGTCGAATTTGAGTTGTTTGGGATATTTTGAAAACTGCAGGGAGGGTTCTGGCAAAATGTGATCCATCGCCGCTTTCAGTAATTGGCATATTTTCGGTATAAAAATTCGTCATTTCAAACTGCGAAAGCGTGCAGAAAGCCAGAATTTGGCTCCAAAATATAGCTAAAGCATCGAATTTGGGATTTTTGGGATATTTTGAAAACTGTATTTTACCCAAACCCCCCGTTTGGGTAAAATGTGACCCATAGACCCTCTCAGTAATTGACATATTTTCGGAATAAAAATTCGTAATTTCAAACTGCGAATATATGCTGAGAGCCACAATTTGGCTCCAAAATATAGCTAAAGCATCGAATTTGGGTTGTTTGGGATATTTTGAAAACTGCAGGGGGGTTTAGGCTACAAGTGACCCATCGCCGCTCTCAGTAATTGGCATATTTTCGCTATAAAAAGAAGAAATTTCAAACTGCGAATACGTGCAAAGAGCCAGAATTTTGCTCCAAAATAGGTCTCAAGCGTCGAATTTGGGATGTTTGCGATATTTTGAAAACTGCAGGGAGGGTTTGGGCAAAATGTGATCCATCGCCGCTCTTAGTAATTGACATATTTTCGGTATAAACAGACGTAAATTCAAACTGCGAGTCCTTGCAGAGAGCCCGACTTTGGCTCCAAAATATGGCTCAAGCGTCGAATTTTAGATGTTTGGGATGTTTTGAAAACTGCAGGGGGGGTTTGGGCAAAATGTGACCTATCGCCGCTCTCAGTAATTGACTTATTTTCGGTATAAAATGTCGTAATTTCAAAATGCGAATATGTGCAGAGAACCAGAATTTGGCTCCAAAATAATTCTCAAGGGTCGAATTTGGGATGCTTGGGATATTTTGAAAACTGCAGGGAGTGATTGGGCAGAATGTGATCCATTGCCGCTTTCAGTAATTGGCATATTTTCGGTATAAAAACTCGTAATTTCAAACTGCGAATACGTGCAGAGAGCCAGAACTTGGCTCCAAAATATGGCTCAAGGGTCGAACTTGGGATGTTTTGGATATTTTGAAAACTGCAATGAAGGTTTAGGCAAAATGTGATCCATCGCCGCTCTAAGTAATTGGCATATTTTCGGTATAAAAATCCTAATGTAAAACTGCGAATACGTGCAGAGAGCCACAATTTGGCTCCAAAATATGGCTCAAGGGTCGAATTTGGGATGTTTGGGATATATTAAAAACTGCAGGGGGGTTTGGGCTACAAGTGACCCATCGCCGCTCTCAGTAATTGGCATATTTTCGCTATAAAATGACGAAATTTCAAACTGCGAATACGTTCAAAGAGCCAGAATTTTGCTCCAAAATAGGTCTCAAGCGTCGAATTTGGGATGTTTTGGATATTTTGGAAACTGCAGGCAGGGTTTGGGCAAAATGTGATCCATCGCCGATTTCAGTAATTGCCATATTTTCGGTACAAAAAGTCGTAAGTTCAAAATGCGAACACGTGAGGAGAGCCAGAATTTGGCTTTAAAATATGGCTCAAGCGTCGAATTTGGGATGTTTGGGATATTTTGCAAACTGCAGGGAGGGTTCGGACAGAATGTGATCCATCGCCACTTTCAGTAATTGGCATATTTTTGGTATAAAAAGTCGTAATTTCAAACTGTGAATACGTACAGAGAGCCAGAATTTGGCTTTAAAATTTGGCTCAAGGGTGGAAATTGAGATAATTGTAATATTTTGAAAACTGCAGGAAGGGTTTGGGCAAAATGTGATCTATTGCCGCTTTCAGTAATTGTTATGATTTCGTTATAAAAAGTCGTAATTTCAAACTGCGAATACGCGCAGAAAGCTAGAATTTGGTTCCAAAATATATCTCAAAGGTCGAATTTGGGATGTTTGGGATATTTTGTAAACTGCAGGGGGGTTTGGGCAAAATGTGACCCATCGCTTCTTTCAGTTATTGACATATTTTCAAGCGTCAAATTTATTATGTTTGGGATAAAAAGTCGTAATTTCAAACTGTGAATACGTGCAGAGAGCCAGAATTTGGCTCCAAAATAATTCTCAAGGGTCGAATTTGGGATGTTTGGGATATTTTGAAAACTGCAGGGAGGGTTTAGGCAAAATGTGATCCATCGCCGCTCTCAGTAATTGGCATATTTTCGGTATAAAAAGCCGTAATTTCAAACTGCGAATACGGGCAGAGAGTCAGAATTTGGCTCCAAAATATGGCTCAAGCGTCGAATTTGGGATGTTTGCGATATTTTGAAAACTGCAGGGAGGGTTTGGGCAAAATGTGATCCATCACCGCTCTTAGTAATTGACATATTTTCGGTATAAACAGACGTAAATTCAAACTGCGAGTCCGTGCAGAGAGCCCGACTTTGGCTCCAAAATATGGCTCAAGCGTCGAATTTTAGATGTTTGGGATGTTTTGAAAACTGCAGGGGGGGTTTGGGCAAAATGTGACCTATCGCCGCTCTCAGTAATTGACTTATTTTCGGTATAAAATGTCGTAATTTCAAAATGCGAATATATGCAGAGAACCAGAATTTGGCTCCAAAATAATTCTCAAGGGTCGAATTTGGGATGCTTGTGATATTTTGAAAACTGCAGGGAGTGTTTGGGCAGAATGTGATCCATTGCCGCTTTCAGTAATTGGCATATTTTCGGTATAAAAACTCGTAATTTCAAACTGCGAATACGTGCAGAGAGCCAGAATTTGGCTCCAAAATATGGCTCAAGGGTCGAACTTGGGATGTTTTGGATATTTTGAAAACTGCAATGAGGGTTTAGGCAAAATGTGATCCATCGCCGCTCTAAGTAATTGGCATATTTTCGGTATAAAAATCCTAATGTAAAACTGCGAATACGTGCAGAGAGCCAGCATTTGGCTTAAAAATTTGGCTCAAGGGTGGAAATTGGGATAATTGTAATATTTTGAAAACTGCAGGAAGGGTTTAGGCAAAATGTGATCTATTGCCGCTTTCAGTAATTGTCATGTTTTCGTTATAAAAAGTCGTAATTTCAAACTGCGAATACGCGCAGAAAGCTAGAATTTGGTTCCAAAACATATCTCAAAGGTCGGATTTGGGATGTTTGGGATATTTTGTAAACTGCAGGGGGGTTTGGGCAAAATGTGACCCATCGCTTCTTTCAGTAATTGACATATTTTCAAGCGTCAAATTTATTATGTTTGGGATAAAAGGTCGTAATTTCAAACTGCGAATACGTGCAGAGAGCCAGAATTTTGCTACAAAATAATTCTCAAGGGTCGAATTTGGGATGTTTGGGATATTTTTAAAACTGCTGGGAGGGTTTGGGCAAAATATGATCCATCGTCGCTCTCAGTAATTGGCATATTTTCGGTATAAAAAGTCGTAATTTGTAACTGCGAATACGTGAAGCGAGCCAGAATTTGGCTCCAAAATATGGCTCAAGCGTTGAATTTGGGATGTTTGGGATATTTTGGAAACTGCAGGGAGAGTTTGGGCAAAATGTGATCCATCGCCGATTTCAGTAATTGGCTTATGTTCGGTACAAAAAGTCGTAAGTTCAAAATGCGAATACGTGCAGAGAGCCAGAATTTGGCTTTAAAATATGGCTAAAGCGTCGAATTTGGGATGTTTGGGATATTTTCATAACTGCAGGGGGGTTTGGGTAAAATGTGATCCATCGACCCTCTCAGTAATTGACATATTTTCGGAATAAAAATTCGTAATTTCAAACTGCGAATATGTGCAGAGAGCCACAATTTGGCTCCAAAATATGGCTCAAGGGTCGAATTTGGGATGTTTGGGATATATTGAAAACTGCAGGGGGGTTCGGCTACAAGTGACCCATCGTCGCTCTCAGTAATTGTCATATTTTCGCTATAAAATGACGAAATTTCAAACTGCGAATACGTGCAAAGAGCCAGAATTTTGCTCCAAAATAGGTCTCAAGCGTCGAATTTGGGATGTTTGGGATATTTTGGAAACTGCAGGCAGGGTTTGGGCAAAATGTGATCCATCGCCGATTTCAGTAATTGGCATATTTTCGGGACAAAAAGTCGAAAGTTCAAAATGCGAATACGTGCAGAGAGCCAGAATTTGGCTTTAAAATATGGCTCAAGCGTCGAATTTGGGATGTTTGGGATATATTGCAAACTGCCGGGAGGGTTCGGACAGAATGTGATCCATCGCCACTTTCAGTAATTGGCATATTTTTTGTATAAAAAGTAGTTATTTCAAACTGTGAATACGTGCAGAGAGCCACAATTTGGCTCAAAAATAATGCTCTCGGGTCGAATTTGGGATGTTTGGGATATTTTTAAAACTGCAGGGAGGGTTTAGGCAAAATGTGATCCATCGCCGCTCTTAGTAATTTGCATATTTTCGGTATAAACAGACGTAAATTCAAACTGCGAGTCCGTGCAGAGAGCCCGACTTTGGCTCCAAAATATGTCTCAAGCGTCGAATTTTAGATGTTTGGGATGTTTTGAAAACTGCAGGGGGGGTTTGAGCAAAATGTGACCTATCGCCGTTCTCAGTTATTGACTTATTTTCGGTATAAAATGTCGTAATTTCAAAATGCGAATATGTGCAGAGAACCAGAATTTGGCTCTAAAATAATTCTCAAGGGTCGAATTTGGGATGCTTGGGATATTTTGAAAACTGCAGGGAGTGTTTGGGCAGAATGTGATCCATTGCCGCTTTCAGTAATTGGCATATTTTCGGTATAAAAACTCATAGTTTCAAACTGGGAATACGTGCAGAGAGCCAGAATTTGGCTCCAAAATATGGTTCAAGGGTCGAACTTGGGATGTTTTGGATATTTTGAAAACTGCAATGAGGGTTTAGGCAAAATGTGATCCATCGCCGCTCTAAGTAATTGGCATATTTTCGGTATAAAAATCCTAATGTAAAACTGCGAATACGTGCAGAGAGCCAGCATTTGGCTTCAAAATTTGGCTCAAGGGTGGAAATTGGGATAATTGTAATATTTTGAAAACTGCAGGAAGCGTTTGGGCAAAATGTGATCTATTGCTGCTTTCAGTAATTGTCATGTTTTCGTTATAAAAAGTCGTAATTTCAAACTGCGAATACGCGCAGAAAGCTAGAATTTGGTTCCAAAATATATCTCAAAGGTCGAATTTGGGATGTTTGGGATATTTTGTAAACTGCAGGGGGGTTTCGGCAAAATGTGACCCATCGCTTCTTTCAGTAATTGACATATTTTCAAGCGTCAAATTTATTATGTTTGGGATAAAAAGTCGTAATTTCAAACTGCGAATACGTGCAGAGAGCCAGAATTGTGCTCCAAAATAATTCTCAAGGGTCGAATTTGGGATGTTTGGGATATTTTTAAAACTGCAGGGAGGGTTTGGGCAAAATATGATCCATCGTCGCTCTCAGTAATTGGCATATTTTCGGTACAAAAAGTCGTAATTTGTAACTGCGAATACGTGAAGCGAGCCAGAATTTGGCTCCAAAATATGGCTCAAGCGTTGAATTTGGGATGTTTGGGACATTTTGGAAACTGCAGGGAGGGTTTGGGCAAAATGTGATCCATCACCGATTTCAGTAATTGGTTTATTTTCGGTACAAAATGTCGTAAGTTCAAAATGCGAATACGTGCAGAGAGCCAGAATTTGGCTTTAAAATATGGCTAAAGCGTAGAATTTGGGATGTTTGGGATAATTTGAAAACTGCAGGGGGGGTTTGTTTAAAATGTGACCCATCGACCCTCTCAGTAATTGAAATATTTTCGGAATAAAAATTCGTAATTTCAAACTGCGAATATGTGCAGAGAGCCACAATTTGGCTCCAAAATATGGCTCAAGGGTCGAATTTGGGATGTTTGGGATATATTGAAAACTGTAGGGGGGTTTGGGCTACAAGTGACCCATCGCCGCTCTCAGTAATTGGCATATTTTCGCTATAAAATGACGAAATTTCAAACTGCGAATACGTGCAAAGAGCCAGAATTTTGCTCCAAAATAGGTCTCAAGCGTCGAATTTGGGATGTTTGGGATATTTTGGAAACTGCAGGCCGGGTTTGGGCAAAATGTGATCCATCGCCGATTTCAGTAATTGGCATATTTTCGGTACAAAAAGTCGTAAGTTCAAAATGCGAATACGTGAGGAGAGCCAGAATTTGGCTTTAAAATATGGCTCAAGCGTCGAATTTGGGATGTTTGGGATATTTTGCAAACTGCAGGGAGGGTTCAGACAGAATGTTATCCATTGCCACTTTCAGTAATTGGCATATTTTTGGTATAAAAAGTCGTAATTTCAAACTGTGAATACGTGCAGAGAGCCAGAATTTGGCTCCAAAATAATTCTCTCGGGTCGAATTTGGGATGTTTGGGATATTTTGAAAACTGCAGGGAGGGTTTAGGCAAAATGTGATCCATCGCCGCTCTCAGTAATTGGCATATTTTCGGTATAAAAAGCCGTAATTTCAAACTGCGAATACGTGCAGAGAGTCAAAATTTGGCTCCAAAATATGGCTCAAGCGTCGAATTTGGGATGTTTGCGATATTTTGAAAACTGCATGGAGGGTTTGGGCAAAATGTGATCCATCGCCGCTCTTAGTAATTTGCATATTTTCGGTATAAACAGACGTAAATTCAAACTGCGAGTCCGTGCAGAGAGCCCGACTTTGGCTCCAAAATATGGCTCAAGCGTCGAATTTTAGATGTTTGGGATTTTTTGAAAACTGCAGGGGGGGTTTGGGCAAAATGTGACTTATCGCCGCTCTCAGTAATTGACTTATTTTCGGTATAAAATGTCGTAATTTCAAAATGCGAATATGTGCAGAGAACCAGAATTTGGCTCCAAAATAATTCTCAAGGGTCAAATTTGGGATGCTTGGGATATTTTGAAAACTGCAGGGAGTGTTTGGGCAGAATGTGATCCATTGCCGCTTTCAGTAATTGGCATATTTTCGGTATAAAAACTCGTAATTTCAAACTTCGAATACGTGCAGAGAGCCAGAATTTGGCTCCAAATTATGGCTCAAGGGTCGAATTTGGGATGTTTTGGATATTTTGAAAACTGCAATGAGGGTTTAGGCAAAATGTGACCCATCGCCGCTCTAAGAAATTGGCATATTTTCTGTATAAAAATCCTAATGTAAAACTGCGAATACGTGCAGAATACGTGCAGAATACGTGCAGAATTTGGCTTTCAAATCTCAGAATATCGCATAATATTGCATCTTAAGAAAGTTTTCTTTCACTTTGTTTCGTACTAAAAATTATCGAATTTAATAATATTTTGACGTTTATCATCTCCCTGTTCCTCTGTGATATAAACAAAATATCGAATTAGGCAATATTTTGCCGTTTTTCCACGTTTCTGTGAATTTTCAGTTTTTTCGTATTAATTCATTAAATATACGATAAAAATGATGCAAACACATAATTGATTAGATAATAACATTAAATACCTCATTTTCAATCAACTATTTGTTTCTCGTTAAAATACTGGGAAACATATTGAAAAGGGGAGAAGTTCGGTTTTTATTACATATATCGACGTTTCAGCCGGAATTGAGCGGTTTAACGTGTACATTTTCCATCGGTAATATTAACAGAAAATCAGTAAATATATTAATTTTTACCAATATTTCGATACTTTTTCATGTAGTATCTCGATATGTGATTTGGCCTTCAAATCTCAGAATATCGCATAATATTTCATTTTAAGCAAGTTTTCTTGCATTTTGTTTCGTACTATAAATCATCGAATTTAGTAATATTTTGACGTTTATCATCCCCCTTTTCCTTTATGTGATATAAACAAAATATCATCGAATTAGGCAATATTTTGCTGTTTTTCCACGTTTTTTTGAATTTCCAGTTTATTGTTATTAATTCATACGATAAAAATAATACAAACACATAATTGATTAGATAATAACCTTAAATACTTCATTTTCAATGATCTATTTGTTTCTCATTGAAATATTGAGCAAGATATTGAAAAGTGTTTGCATCATTTTTATTGTATATTTAATGAATTAATAACAATAAACTGAAAATTCAGAAAAACGTGGAAAAACGGCAAAATATTGCCTAATTCGATGATATTTTGATTAAATCACATAATGGAAAAGGGGATGATAAACGTCAAAATATTGCTAAATTCGATGATTTTTAGTACGAAACAAAATGCAAAAAAACTTGCTTAAAATGCAATATTATGCGAAATTCTGAGATATGAAGGCCAAATCACATATCGTGATGGGGGGTGAACAGGCCTCCTCCCGATTGTGCTTCAAATAACAGCCACCTACTGGAGAAAAACCAGTGCCCTATAACACCGAGGGTCACCTCCCCCTCTAGGTCCACTGCACCTGCATTTGGTCACCAAGGCTGAACCAACAGGCGTGCTTCAGGGGCGCGCGCGCCAACACAGACAAACACTGGTCAGGCGCGCCAACAACACAAACACTGGTCCGGCGCGCCAACAACACAAACACTACCTTAAATGTTGAGAAGGGTAGGACGCCCCTGACGGGTTGCTCCGAGTCGTTGTTGATAGGAACTGGTGTAGGGTCAATGCTGGGGGAAAAGTTGAGCATGCTAAACTTCTGTGTTTACGATTCGCTGAGCAGCAGTGAGCAGCGTTTTGTAAGAGAGCAGCTGTTGGCTTGTCGGGAAGAGGGCCACGCAGTCTGCGTCCGAGTTTATATAACCTCGGCTCGTTGCGCGCGCAGCTTGGGGGCGGTTACAATCAGCTTCCAGACGTACGTTTTCTCTTCCCCTCAGAAAACCCACCGTTTTTGGGAAAAACAGTGTTCTTATAAGGAAATAGGCCGGGAGTCATTGCATTAGACAATCATCGGCTAGAAATGAGGGGTCCATGAGCTAGAGCTCGATCCAGCAGGCACAAATACGTGAGTACTCACACACACACACACACACTTTATTATTACGTACTCAAGAAACATTTAACATTTATACAAAGAGCAGTTAACTGGACACGCCGGGCACAACTCCCTAACCCCAGGGAAGTGACGGCTAGCTGCTACTATACACAACACAACAATAACACATCTTTCTCCTCAGAAGGAGCAGAGGGCGCGGGAGGGGGGTGGGTGGTGGCGGGGGGGGAACCTCCTCATTATTGAGGTATGCTGCTGCCTCACGCTTAAATCTCTCTTCGGCAGCAACAGCTCGCTTCACAGCCTCAGCTCTATGCTTGGGTAACTTCCTCATTGCGTTTTTGATCACCATCTTCTCTCCCATTTTTGCGGTCATAGTAGCCTGTGCCTTTGCGATCCTCCTCATGTCCTTGGCATAGTTGATGTCGATGGAGGAGGGAGAGGAGAGGGAGGAGGAGCTTGTGACAGGAACACTGCTCATGATGCCGGTCTGGTGTAACCTACCACGCACACCCAACTTGTCCAGCCATAATTATATCCTAGATAACAAATAAAATAGTTAACTGGTTATATATTAATACTGACCAGTCATGGTAGAGGGTATAGGTGAGAGTAGTGGTGTTAGTTGTGTTGGTGTTGATGATGGTCATTGGGATGATGATGGTTATGGTGGAGGTGGTGGTGTTGATGATGGTGGTAATGGTGGAGGTGGTGATGGTGATGATAGTGGTGTTGATGATGGTGGTCATTGTGATGATGGTGGTTATGGTGGAGGAGATGGTGATAGTGGTGTTGATGGTGATGATGGTGGTCATTGTGATGATGGTGGTTATGGTGGAGATGGTGATGGTGATGATGGTGGTCGTTGTGATGATGGAGGTTATGGTGGAGGTGGTGATGGTGATGATAGTGGTCATTGTGATGATGGTGGTTATGGTGGAGGTGGTGATGGTGATGATAGTGGTGTTGATGGTGATGATGGTGGTCAATGTGATGATGGTGGTTATGGTGAAGGTGGTGATGGTGATGATAGTGGTGTTGATGGTGATGATGGTGGTCATTGTGATGATGGTGGAGGAGGTGATGGTGATGATAGTGGTGATGATAGTGGCCATTGAGATGATGGTGGTTATGGTGATAGTGATAGTGTTGGTGATGGTGATGATAGTGGTCATTGTGATGATGGTGGTTATGGTGGAGGTGGTGATGGTGATGATAGTGATGTTGATGGTGGTCATTGTGATGATGGTGGTTATGGTGGAGGTGGTGATAGTGATAGTGGTGGTGATGGTTGATGGTGGTTATGGTGGAGGAGGTGATGGTGATGATAGTGGTGTTGATGGTGATGATGGTGATGATAGTGGTCATTGTTGAGGTGATGATAGTGGTGGAGATGGTGATGGTGGTAGTGGGGGTTATGGTGGAGGTGGTGATGGTGATGATAGTGGTCATTGTGATGATAGTGGTTATGGTGGAGGTGGTGATGGTGATGATAGTGGAGTTGATGGTGATGATGGTGGTCATTGTGATGATGGTGGTTATGGTGGAGGAGGTGATGGTGATGATAGTGGTCATTGTGATGATGGTGGTTATGGAGGAGGAGGTGATGGTGATGATAGTGGTGTTGATGGTGATGATGGTGGTCATTGTGGAGGTGATGATAGTGGTGGAGATGGTGATGGTGGTTGTGGGAGTGATGATGGTGGTTATGGTGGAGGTGGTAATGGTGGTGGTGGTGGTAGTGAGGGTGATGATGGTGGTGAAGGTAGTGATGGTGGTGGTTGTGGAAGTGATGGTGATACTGTTGGTGGTGGTGATGGTGGTGATGGTTATAGTGAAGGGGTGGTGGTGGTGATAGTAGGTAGTGAAAAGAGCTAATCGGAGGGACGCGATGGAAGGCAAAGAGAGGGAGGTGAGGGAAGCTAGTGAGAGGGAGGTGAGGGAAGCTAGTGAGAGGGAGGTGAGAGAAGCTAGTGAGAGGGAGGAGAGGGTGATGGAGCGAAGTACAGTTAATGACGTCAAGACCTGTGCGGAAGCTCAGGTCAGGTATACTGCAGTACCCAGAGTGTCAGGTATACTACAGTACCCAGAGTGTCAGGTATACTACAGTACCCAGAGTGTCAGGTATACTACAGTACCCAGAGTGTCAGGTATACTACAGTACCCAGAGTGTCAGGTATACTACAGTACCCAGAGTGTCAGGTATACTACAGTACCCAGAGTGTCAGGTATACTACAGTACCCAGAGTGTCAGGTATACTACAGTACCCAGAGTGTCAGGTATACTACAGTACCCAGAGTGTCAGGTATACTACAGTACCCAGAGTGCCAGGTATACTACAGTACCCAGAGTGAGTGTCAGGTATACTACAGTACCCAGAGTGTCAGGTATACTACAGTACCCAGAGTGAGTGTCAGGTATACTACAGTACCCAGAGTGTCAGGTATACTACAGTAACCAGAGTGAGTGTCAGGTATACTACAGGACCCAGAGTGTCAGGTATACTACAGTACCCAGAGTGAGTGTCAGGTATGCTACAGTACCCAGAGTGTCAGGTATACTACAGGACCCAGAGTGTCAGGTATACTACAAGACCCAGAGTGAGTGTCAGGTATACTACAGTACCCAGAGTGAGTTTCAGGTATGCTACTGGACCCAGAGTGAGTGTCAGGTATACTATAGTACCGGGGAGCCGGTCGGCCGAGCAGACAGCACGCTGGACTTGTGATCCTGTGGTCCGGGGTTCGATTCCAGGTGCCGGCGAGAAACAATGGGCAGAGTTTCTTTCACCCTATGCCCCTGTTACCTAGCAGTAAAATAGGTACCTGGGTGTTAGTCAGCTGTCACGGGCTGCTTCCTGGGGGTGGAGGCCTGGTCGAGGACCGGGCCGCGGGGACACTAAAGCCCCGAAATCATCTGAAGATAACCTCAAGATAACAGGACCCAGAGTGAGTGTCAGGTATACTACAAGACCCAGAGTGAGTGTCAGGTATACTACAGGACCCAGAGTGAGTGTCAGGTATACTACAGGACCCAGAGTGAGTGTCAGGTATACTACAAGACCCAGAGTGAGTGTCAGGTATACTACAGTACCCAGAGTGAGTGTCAGGTATACTACAGTACCCAGAGTGTCAGGTATACTACAATACCCAGAGTGAGTGTCAGGTATACTACAGGACCCAGAGTGGGTGTCAGGTATACTACAGTACCCAGAGTGTCAGGTATACTACAGTACCCAGAGTGAGTGTCAGGTATGCTACAGTACCCAGAGTGTCAGGTATACTACAGGACCCAGAGTGTCAGGTATACTACAAGACCCAGAGTGAGTGTCAGGTATACTACAGTACCCAGAGTGAGTTTCAGGTATGCTACTGGACCCAGAGTGAGTGTCAGGTATACTATAGTACCCAGAGTGTCAGGTATACTACAGTACCCAGAGTGAGTGTCAGGTATGCTACAGTACCCAGAGTGTCAGGTATACTACAGTACCCAGAGTGAGTGTCAGGTATGCTACAGTACCCAGAGTGTCAGGTATACTGCAGGACCCAGAGTGAATGTCTGGTATACTACAGAACCCAGAGTGAGTGTCAGGTATACTACAAGACCCAGAGTGGGTGTCAGGTATACTACAGTACCCAGAGTGTCAGGTATACTGCAGTACCCAGAGTGAGTGTCAGGTATGCTACAGTACCCAGAGTGTCAGGTATACTACAGTACCCAGAGTGAGTTTCAGGTATGCTACTGGACCCAGAGTGAGTGTCAGGTATACTACAGTACCCAGAGTGTCAGGTATACTACAGTACCCAGAGTGAGTGTCAGGTATACTACAGTACCGAGAGTGAGTGTCAGGTATACTACAGTAACCAGAGTGAGTGTCAGGTATACTACAGGACCCAGAGTGTCAGGTATACTACAGTACCCAAAGTGAGTGTCAGGTATGCTACAGTACCCAGAGTGTCAGGTATACTACAGGACCCAGAGTGTCAGGTATACTACAAGACCCAGAGTGAGTGTCAGGTATACTACAGTACCCAGAGTGAGTTTCAGGTATGCTACTGGACCCAGAGTGAGTGTCAGGTATACTATAGTACCGGGGAGCCGGTCGGCCGAGCAGACAGCACGCTGGACTTGTGATCCTGTGGTCCGGGGTTCGATTCCAGGTGCCGGCGAGAAACAATGGGCAGAGTTTCTTTCACCCTATGCCCCTGTTACCTAGCAGTAAAATAGGTACCTGGGTGTTAGTCAGCTGTCACGGGCTGCTTCCTGGGGGTGGAGGCCTGGTCGAGGACCGGGCCGCGGGGACACTAAAGCCCCGAAATCATCTGAAGATAACCTCAAGATAACAGGACCCAGAGTGAGTGTCAGGTATACTACAAGACCCAGAGTGAGTGTCAGGTATACTACAGGACCCAGAGTGAGTGTCAGGTATACTACAGGACCCAGAGTGAGTGTCAGGTATACTACAAGACCCAGAGTGAGTGTCAGGTATACTACAGTACCCAGAGTGAGTGTCAGGTATACTACAGTACCCAGAGTGTCAGGTATACTACAATACCCAGAGTGAGTGTCAGGTATACTACAGGACCCAGAGTGGGTGTCAGGTATACTACAGTACCCAGAGTGTCAGGTATACTACAGTACCCAGAGTGAGTGTCAGGTATGCTCCAGTACCCAGAGTGTCAGGTATACTACAGGACCCAGAGTGTCAGGTATACTACAAGACCCAGAGTGAGTGTCAGGTATACTACAGTACCCAGAGTGAGTTTCAGGTATGCTACTGGACCCAGAGTGAGTGTCAGGTATACTATAGTACCCAGAGTGTCAGGTATACTACAGTAACCAGAGTGAGTGTCAGGTATGCTACAGTACCCAGAGTGTCAGGTATACTACAGTACCCAGAGTGAGTGTCAGGTATGCTACAGTACCCAGAGTGTCAGGTATACTGCAGGACCCAGAGTGAATGTCTGGTATACTACAGAACCCAGAGTGAGTGTCAGGTATACTACAAGACCCAGAGTGGGTGTCAGGTATACTACAGTACCCAGAGTGTCAGGTATACTGCAGTACCCAGAGTGAGTGTCAGGTATGCTACAGTACCCAGAGTGTCAGGTATACTACAGTACCCAGAGTGAGTTTCAGGTATGCTACTGGACCCAGAGTGAGTGTCAGGTATACTACAGTACCCAGAGTGTCAGGTATACTACAGTACCCAGAGTGAGTGTCAGGTATACTACAGGACCTAGAGTGAGTATCAGGTATACTACAGTACCCAGAATGAGTGTCAGGTATACTACAAGACCCAGAGTGAGTGTCAGGTATACTACAGTACCCAGAGTGAGTGTCAGGTATACTTCAGTACCCAGAGTGAGTGTCAGGTATACTACAGGACCCAGAGTGTCATGTATACTACAGTACCCAGAGTGAGTGTCAGGTATACTACAGGACCCAGAGTGAGTGTCAGGTATACTACAGGACACAGAGTGATTGTCAGGTATACTACAGTACCCAGAGTGAGTGTCAGGTATACTACAGTACCCAAAGTGAGTGTCAGGTATACTACAGTACCCGGAGGGAGTGTTAGGTATACTACAATACCCAGAGTGTCAGGTATACTCCGGTACCTTGAGGGAGTGTCTGGTATACTACAGTACCCAGAGTGTCAGGTATACTACATTACCCAGAGTGAGTTTCAGGTATACTACAGTACCCAGAGTGTCAGGTATACTACAGTACCCAGAGTGCCAGGTATACTACAGTACTCAGAGTGAGTGTCAGGTATACTACAGTACCCAGAGTGTTAGGTATACTACAGTACCCAGAGTGAGTGTCAGGTATACTACAGTACCCAGAGTGTCAGGTATACTACAGTACCCAGAGTGAGTGTCAGGTATACTACAGTACCCAGAGTGAGTGTCAGGTATACTACAGTAACCAGAGTGAGTGTCAGGTATACTACAGGACCCAGAGTGAGTGTCAGGTATACTACAGGACCCATAGTGGGTGTCAGGTATACTACAGTACCCAGAGTGTCAGATATACTACAGTACCCAGAGTGAGTGTCAGGTATGCTACAGTACCCAGAGTGTCAGGTATACTACAGGACCCAGAGTGTCAGGTATACTAAAAGACCCAGAGTGAGTGTCAGATATACTACAGTACCCAGAGTGAGTTTCAGGTATGCTACTGGACCCAGAGTGAGTGTCAGGTATACTATAGTACCGGGGAGCCGGTCGGCCGAGCAGACAGCACGCTGGACTTGTGATCCTGTGGTCCGGGGTTCGATTCCAGGTGCCGGCGAGAAACAATGGGCAGAGTTTCTTTCAACCTATGCCCCTGTTACCTAGCAGTAAAATAGGTACCTGGGTGTTAGTCAGCTGTCACGGGCTGCTTCCTGGGGGTGGAGGCCTGGTCGAGGACCGGGCCGCGGGGACACTAAAGCCCCGAAATCATCTCAAGATAACCTCAAGATAACAGGACCCACAGTGAGTGTCAGGTATACTACAAGACCCAGAGTGAGTGTCAGGTATACTACAGGACCCAGAGTGAGTGTCAGGTATACTACAGGACCCAGAGTGAGTGTCAGATATACTACAAGACCCAGAGTGAGTGTCAGGTATACTACAGTACCCAGAGTGAGTGTCAGGTATACTACAGTACCCAGAGTGTCAGGTATACTACAATACCCAGAGTGAGTGTCAGGTATACTACAGGACCCAGAGTGGGTGTCAGGTATACTACAGTACCCAGAGTGTCAGGTATACTACAGTACCCAGAGTGAGTGTCAGGTATGCTACAGTACCCAGAGTGTCAGGTATACTACAGGACCCAGAGTGTCAGGTATACTACAAGACCCAGAGTGAGTGTCAGGTATACTACAGTACCCAGAGTGAGTTTCAGGTATGCTACTGGACCCAGAGTGAGTGTCAGGTATACTATAGTACCCAGAGTGTCAGGTATACTACAGTACCCAGAGTGAGTGTCAGGTATGCTAAAGTACCCAGAGTGTCAGGTATACTACAGTACCCAGAGTGAGTGTCAGGTATGCTACAGTACCCAGAGTGTCAGGTATACTGCAGGACCCAGAGTGAGTGTCTGGTATACTACAGAACCCAGAGTGAGTGTCAGGTATACTACAAGACCCAGAGTGGGTGTCAGGTATACTACAGTACCCAGAGTGTCAGGTATACTGCAGTACCCAGAGTGAGTGTCAGGTATGCTACAGTACCCAGAGTGTCAGGTATACTACAGTACCCAGAGTGAGTTTCAGGTATGCTACTGGACCCAGAGTGAGTGTCAGGTATACTACAGTACCCAGAGTGTCAGGTATACTACAGTACCCAGAGTGAGTGTCAGGTATACTACAGGACCTAGAGTGAGTATCAGGTATACTACAGTACCCAGAATGAGTGTCAGGTATACTACAGGACCCAGAGTGAGTGTCAGGTATACTACAGTACCCAGAGTGAGTGTCAGGTATACTTACAGTACCCAGAGTGAGTGTCAGGTATACTACAGGACCCAGAGTGTCATGTATACTACAGTACCCAGAGTGAGTGTTAGGTATACTACAGGACCCAGAGTGAGTGTCAGGTATACTACAGGACACAGAGTGAGTGTCAGGTATACTACAGTACCCAGAGTGAGTGTCAGGTATACTACAGTACCCAAAGTGAGTGTCAGGTATACTACAGTACCCGGAGGGAGTGTTAGGTATACTACAATACCCAGAGTGTCAGGTATACTCCGGTACCTTGAGGGAGTGTCAGGTATACTACAGTAACCAGAGTGTCAGGTATACTACATTACCCAGAGTGAGTTTCAGGTATACTACATTACCCAGAGTGAGTGTCAGGTATACTACAGTACCCAGAGTGAGTGTCAGGTATACTACAGGACCCAGAGTGAGTGTCAGGTATATTACAGGACCTAGAGTGAGTGTCAGGTATACTACAGTACCAAGAGTGAGTGTCAGGTATACTACAGTACCCAGAGTGAGTGTCAGGAAGTGTAGTGAAGATGGTTACTGTGATGACGACAGTATATAGTGAAGATGGTAGCTGTGATGAAGACTGTGTATAGTGAAGATGGTTACAGTGGTGAAGACTGTGTGTAGTGAAGATGGTTACTGTGATAAAGACAGTGTATAGTGAAGATGGTTACTGTGATGAAGACTGTGTGTAGTGAAGATGGTTACTGTGAATAAGACAGTGTATAGTGAAGATGGTTACTGTGATGAAGGCTGTGTATAGTGAAGATGGTTACTGTGATGAAGACTGTGTGTAGTGAAGATAGTTACTGTGATGAAGACTGTGTGTAGTGAAGATGGTTACTGTGATGAAGACAGTGTGTAGTGAAGATGGTTACTGTGATGAAGACTGTGTATAGTGAAGATGGTTACTGTGATGAAGGCTGTGTATAGTTAAGATGGTTACTGTGATGAAGACTGTGTGTAGTGAACATAGTTACTGTGATGAAGACTGTGTGTAGTGAAGATAGTTACTGTGATGAAGACTGTGTATAGTGAAGATGGTTACTGTGATGAAGACTGTGTATAGTGAAGATGGTTACTGTGATGAAGACAGTGTGTAGTGAAGATGGTTACTGTGATGAAACTGTGTATAGTGAAGATGGTTACTGTGATGAAGATGGTTACTGTGATGAAGACAGTGTATAGTGAAGATGGTTACAGTGATGAAGACTGTGTGTAGTGAAGATTTGACCTCCATCACCCGAACACAGGATACTCCATCTTGTTTAATGTATATTACACACACACACACACACACACACACACACACACACACACACACACACACACACACACACACACACACACACACACACACACACACACATACAGTACCGCACATGAGACTGCTATACAAACTTGAGAGGCAGGCAGGAGCATGCGGAAAGGCCCTAGTATAGGTGAAGAACTACCTAACAGGAAGGAGCCAGAGGGTAATGGTAAGGGGCGAGAAGTAGGACTGGCGAACAGTAACAAGTGGAGTACCTGAAGAGGGAGTACACTCCCTCCGGGTACTGTAGTATACCTGACACTCACTCTGGGTACTGTAATATACCTGACACTCACTCTGGGTACTGTAGTATAAGTGACACTCACTCTGGGTCCTGTAGTATACCTGACACTCACTCTGGGTCCTGTAGTATACCTGGGTCCGGTAGTGAAGATGGTTAGTATATCATCACCGTATATCACCACCTGTAGTATATCATCACAGTAACCATCTTCACTATACACAGTCTTCATCACAGTAACCATCTTCCAGGCTTAAGAGAGGGAAGCAGAGGCTCAAGTGAGGGGATGCAGAGGCACAAGAGAGGAATGCAGAGGCTCTTGAGAGTGATGCAGAGGCTCAAGAGAGGGATGCATAGGCTTAAGATAGTGATGCAAAGGCTCAAGAGAGGGATGCAGGAGAGAATATGCAGGATGCATACTTAGTCTCTGCATAACTCTTTTTAGCCTCTGCATCACTCTCTTGAGCCTCTGCATCACTCTCTTCGGCCTCTGCATCACTCTCTTGAGCCTCTGCAACACTCTCTTCAGCCTCTGCATCACTCTCTTAAGCCTCTGCATCACTCTCTTTGGCCTCTGCATCACTCTCTTAAGCCTCTGCTTCCTTTTCTTGATCCTCTGCATCACTCTCATGAGCCTCTGGATCCCTCTCATAAGCCTCTGCATCACTCTCTTGAGCCTCTGCATCCCTCTCTTAAGCCTCTGCATTCACACTTTTGAGAGTAATTTCTAATTCTAATGAAAACACATTGATTTTTATCATTTGTATTGGAAACAACATTGTCATATGTCTTTTCTTGGATCTAAATAATACGAAACCTCGCTCTATGATTTGAAGTTAAAACCCTCAAATTTGGTAAAATAGTGACATTTTTTTTACGTTTTTTTATGAAGTGTGATTTTACGTAAATTTATTCGCTTTTACCAATATTTCGATACTACTTCATATTTTCCTACGATATGTGATTTGGCCTTCATATCTCAGAATTTCGCAAATTTTGCATTTTTAAGAAAGTTTCTTGCATTTTGTTTCGTACTAAAAATCATCGAATTTAGCAATATTTTGACGTTTATCATCCCCATTTCCTTTATGTGATTTAAACAAAATATCATCGAATTAGGCAATATTTTGCCGTTTTTCCACGTTTTTGAGAATTTTCAGTTTATTGTTATTTATTCAATAAATATACGATAAAAATGATGCAAACACATAATTGATTAGAAATTAACCTTAAAATATTTCATTTTCAATCATTTATTTGTTTCTCGTTTAAATACTGAGTAAGATATTGAAAAGGGCAGAAGTTCGGTTTTATTGCATATATCGACGTTTCAGCCGGAATAGAGCGGTTTTACGTGTACATCTTCCATCGGTAATATAAACGGAAAATCATTAACATTTTAGTTAATTCTAATGAAAACACATTGATTTATATCATTTGTATTGGAAACAACATTGTCATATGTCTTTTCTTGGATCTAAATAATACGAAATCTCGCTTTATGATTCGAAGTTAAAATCCTCAAATATGGTAAAATAGTGACTTTTTTCACGTTTTTTATGTAGTGTGATTTTACGTAAATATATTCGTTTTACCAATATTTCGATACTACTTCATGTTTTCTCACGGTGAGTGATTTGGCCTTCATATCTCAGAATTTCGCAAATTTTGCATTTTTAAGCAAGTTTCTTGCATTTTGTTTTGTACTAAAAATCATCGAATTTAGCAATATTTTGACGTTGATCATCCCCTTTTCCTTTATATGATTTAAACAAAATATCATCGAATTAGGCAATATTTTGCTATTTTTTCACGTTTTTGTGAATTTTCCGTTTATTGTTATTAATTCATTAAATATACGATAAAAATGATGCAAACACATAATTGATTAGAAATTAGTCTTAAATACTTCATTTTCAATCATCTATTTGTTTCTCGTTAAAATACTGAGTAAGATATTGAAAAGGGGAGAAGTTCGTTTTTATTGCATATATCGACGTTTCAGCCGGATTAGAGTGGTTTTACGTGTACATCTTCCATCGGTAATATAAACGAAAATCAGGAACATTTTAGTTAATTCTAATGAAAACACATTGATTTTATCATTTGTATTGGAAACAACATTGTCATATGTCTTTTCTTGGATCTAAATAATACGAAATCTCGCTTTATGATTCGAAGTTAAAATCCTCAAATGTGGTAAAATAGTGACTTTTTTCACGTTTTTTATGTAGTGTGATTTAACGTAAATATATTCGTTTTTACCAATATTTCGATACTACTTCATGTTTTCTCACGGTGAGTGATTTGGCCTTCGTATCTCAGAATTTCGCAAATTTTGCATTTTTAAGCAAGTTTCTTGCATTTTGTTTTGTACTAAAAATCATCGAATTTAGCAATATTTTGACGTTGATCATCCCCTTTTCCTTTATGTGATTTAAACAAAATATCATCGAATTAGGCAATATTTTGCTATTTTTTCACGTTTTTGTGAATTTTCCGTTTATTGTTATTAATTCATTAAATATACGATAAAAATGATGCAAACACATAATTGATTAGAAATTAGTCTTAAATACTTCATTTTCAATCATCTATTTGTTTCTCGTTAAAATACTGAGTAAGATATTGAAAAGGGGAGAAGTTCGTTTTTTATTGCATATATCGACGTTTCAGCCGGATTAGAGTGGTTTTACGTGTACATCTTCCATCGGTAATATAAACGAAAAATCAGGAACATTTTAGTTAATTCTAATGAAAACACATTGATTTTTATCATTTGTATTGGAAACAACATTGTCATATGTCTTTTCTTGGATCTAAATAATACGAAACCTCGCTCTATGATTTGAAGTTAAAACCCTCAAATATGGTAAAATATTGACTTTTTTTTACGTTTTTTATGAAGTGTGAATTTACGTAAATTTATTCGTTTTACCAATATCTCGATACTACTTCATATTTTCTCATGATATGTGATTTGGCCTTCATATCTCAGAATTTCGCAAATTTTGCATTTTTAAGAATGTTTCTTGCATTTTGTTTCGTACTAAAAATCATCGAATATAGCAATATTTTGACGTTTATCATCCCCATTTCCTTTATGTGATTTAAACAAAATATCATCGAATTAGGCAATATTTTGCCATTTTTCCACGTTTTTGAGAATTTTCAGTTTATTGGTATTAATTCATTAAATATACGATAAAAATCATGCAAACACATAATTGATTAGATATTAACCTTAAATACTTCATTTTCAATCATCTATTTGTTTCTCGTTAAAATACTGAGTAAGATATTGAAAAGGGGAGAAGTTCCTTTTTATTGCATATATCGACGTTTCAGCCGGAATAGAGCGGTTTTACGTGTACATCTTCCATCGGTAATATAAGAGGAAAATCAGGAACATTTTAGTTAACTCTAATGAAAACACATTGATTTTTATCATTTGTATTGGAAACAACATTGTCATATGTCTTTTCTTCGATTTAAATAATACGAAACCTCGCTCTATGATTCGAAGGTAAAATCCTCAAATTTGGTATAATAGTGACTTTTTTCACGTTTTTCATGATATTACGTATATATATTCATTTTTACCAATATTTCGATACTATTTCATGTAGTATCACGATATGTGATTTTGCCTTCATATATAAGAATTTCGCATAATATTTCATTTTAAGCAAGTTTTCTTGAATTTTGTTTCGTACTAAAATCATCAAATTTAGTAATATTTTGACGTTTATCATCCCCCTTTTCCTTTATGTGATATAAACAAAATATCATCGAATTAGGCAATATTTTGCTGTTTATCCACGTTTTTGTGAATTTTCCGTTTATTGTTATTAATTCAATAAATATACGATAAAAATGATGCAAACACATAATTGATTAGAAATTAACCTTAAATACTTTATTTTCAATCATCTATTTATTTCTCGTTAAAATACTGAGTAAGATATTGAAAAGGGGAGAAGTTCGGTTTTATTGCATATATCGACGTTTCAGCCGGAATGGAGCGGTTTTACGTGTAATACTTCCATCGGTAATATAAACGGAAAATCAGGAACCTTTTAGTTAATTCTAATGAAAACACATTGATTTTTATCATTTGTATTGGAAACAACATTGATTTTTATCATTTGTATTGGAAACAACATTGTCATCAAAAATTGGCTCCAAAAATTGGCTCAAGGGTCGAATTTGGTATGTTTGGGATATTTTGAAAACTGCAAGGGGGTTTGAGCAGAATGTGACCCATTGCAGCTTTCAGTAATTGACATATTTTCGGTATAAATAGTCGTTATTTCAAACTGCGAATACGTGAAGAAAGCAAGAACTTGGCTCCAAAATAAGGCTCCAGGGTCGAATTTGGGAAGTTTGGGATATTTTGAAAACTGCACGGAGGGTTTGGGCAAAATGTGTTCCATCGCCTCTCAAAGTAATTAGCATATTTTCGGTATAAAAATACCTAATTTAAAACTGCGAATACGTGCAGAGAGCCAAAATTTGGGATGTTTGGGATATTTTGAAAACTGCAGGGGGGGTTTAGGTAAAATGTGACCAATCGCTGCTCTCAGTAATTGACATATTTTCGGTATAAAATGTCGTAATTTCAAACTGCGAATAGGTGCAGAGAGCCAGAATTTGGCTCCAAAATATGGCTCAAGGGTCGTATTTGGGATGTTTGGGATATTTTGAAAACTGAATGGTGGATTTGAGCAAAATGTGATCTATCGCCGCTTTCAGTAATTGGCATATTTTCGGGATAAAAAGTCGTTATTTCAAACTGTGAATACGTGCAGAAAGCCCGAATTTGGCTAGAAAATATGGCTCAAGTGTCGAATTTGGGATGTTTTGGATATTTTGAAAACTGCACGGAGGGTTTGGGCAAAATGTAATCCATCGCTGCTCTAAGTAATTGGTATATTTTCGGTATAAAAATTCCTAATTTAAAACTGCGAATACGTGCAGAGAGCCAGAACTTCGCTCCAAAATAAGCCGCAAGGGTGGAATTTGGGATGTTTGCGATATTTTGAAAACTGCAAAAAGGGGTTTGGGCAAAATGTGATCCATTGCTGCTCTCCGTAATTGGCATATTTTCGGTATAAAAATTCGTAGCTTCAAACTGCAAATACGTGCAGAGAGCCAGAATTTAGCTCCAAAATATGGCTCAACCGTTTAATTTGGGATGCGTGGGATATTTTGAAAACTGCAGGGAAGGTTTGTGCAGAATGTGATCCATCGCCGCTCTAAGTAATTGGCATATTTTCGGTATAAAAACTCGTAATTGAAAACTGCGAATAGGCGCAGAGAGCCAGAATTTGGCTCCAAAATATGGCTCAAGCGTCGAATTGGGGATGTTTGAGATATTTTGAAAACTGCATAGAGGGTTTGGGCAAAATGTTACCCATCGCCGCTTTCAGTAACTGGCATATTTTCGGTTTAAAAAGTTGTAATTTCAAAATGCGAATACGTGCAGAGAGCCAGAATTTTGGCTCCAAAATATGGCTCATGGGTCGAATTTGGGATGCTTGGGATATTATGAAAACTGACTGGTGGGTTTGGGCAAAATGTGAGCTATCGCCGCTTTCAGTAATAGACATATTTTCGGTAAAAATATCGTTATTTCAAACTGCGAACACGTGCAGAAAGCCAGAATTTGGCTAGAAAATATGGTTCAAGGGTCTAATTTTGGATGTTTTCTATGTTTTGAAAACTGCACGGAGGGTTTGGGCAGAATGTGATCCATCGCCGCTCTAAGTAATTGGTATATTTTCGGTATAAAAATTCGTAATTTCAAACTGCGAATACGTGCAGAGAGCCTGAATTTCGCTCCAAAATATGCCACAATTGTGGAATTTGGGTTGTTTGCGACCTTTTGAAAACTGCAGGGGGGGGTTTTGGCAAAATGTGACCCATCGCTGCTCTCAATAATTGGCATATTTTCGGTATAAAAAGACGTAATTTCAAACAGCGAATACGTGCAGAAAGCCTGAATTTGGCTCCAAAATATGGCTCAAGCTTCGAATTTGGGATGTTTGGGATATTTTGAAAACTGCAGGGGGGTGGGGGGTTTGGGCAAAATGTGACCTATCGCCGCTCTCAGTAATTGACATATTTTCGGTATAAAGATTCGTAATTTCAACCTGCGAATATGTGCAGAGAGCCAGAATTTGGCTCCAAAATAAGGCTCCAGGGTCGAATTTGTGATGTTTGGGATATTTTGAAAACTGGAGGGAGGGTTTGGGCAAAATGTGATCCATCGCCGATCTCCGTAATTGGCATATTTTCTGTATAAAAATTCGAAATTTCAAGCTGCGAATATTGGCAGAGAGCCACAATTTGGCTCCAATATTTGGCTCAAGCATCGAATTTGGGATGTTTGAGATGTTTTGAAAACTGCAGGGGGGTTTGGGCAAAATGTGACCTATCGCTGCGCTAAGTAATTGGCATGTTTTCGTTATAAAATGATATAATTTCAAACTGCGAATACGTGCAGAGAGCCGGAATTTGGCTCCAAAATATGGTTCAAGCGTCGAACATGGGATGTTTGGGATATTTTGAAAAGTGCAAAGGGGGTTTGGGCAAAATGTGACCTATCGCTGCCCTCAGTAATTGACATATTTTCGGTATAAAAATTCATAATTTCAAACAGCGAATACGAGCAGAGAGCCAGAATGTGACTCCAAAATATGGCTCAAGGGTCGAATTTGGGATGCTTGGGATAATTTGAAAACTGAAGGGAGGGCCTGGGCAAAATGTGATCCATCGCCACACTCAGTAATTGGCATATTTTCGGTATAAAATGTAATTTCAAACTGCGAATACGTGCAGAATATTTTTATTGAGTTTACGTAAATATATTCGTTTGTACCATGATTTCGATACTACTTCACGTTTTCTTACGATATGTGATTTGGCTTTCAAATCTCAGAATTTCGCATAATATTGCATTTTTAGGTAAGTTTTCTTGCATTTTCTTTTTTACTCAAAATCACCGAATTTAGCAATATTTTGACGTTTATCGTCCGCCGTTTTCTTTATATGATTTACACAAAATATCATCGAATTATGCAATATTTTGCCGTTTTTCCAGGTTGTTGTGAATTTTCAGTTTATTGTATTAATTCTTTATATATACGACAAAAATGATGCAAATACATTATTGGTTAGAAATTAACCTTAAATACTTTATTTTCAATCAACTATTTGTTTCTAGTTAAAATACTGAGTATGTTGTTTCTAGTTAAAATACTGAGTACGATATTGAAAAGGGGAGAAGTTCTTTTTTATTGCATATATCGACGTTTCAGCCGGATTAGAGCGGTTTTACGTGTACATCTTCCATTGGTAATGGAAGATGTACACGTAAAAGCCTTAAGCTCTTAAGCTTAAGGCTCTTAAGCCTTAAGCCCTCTGCAGTTTTCAAAACATCTCAAACATCCCAAATTCGACGCTTGAGCCAAATTTTGGAGCCAAATTGTGGCTCTCTGCCAATATTCGCAGCTTGAAATTTCGAATTTTTATACCGAAAATATGCCAATTACGGAGAGCGGCGATGGATCACATTTTGCCCAAACCCTCCCTCCAGTTTTCAAAATATCCCAAACATCCCAAATTCGACCCTGGAGCCTTATTTTGGAGCCAAATTCTGGCTCTCTGCACATATTCGCAGTTTGAAATTACGAATCTTTATACCGAAAATATGTCAATTACTGAGAGCGGCGATAGGTCACATTTTGCCCAAACCCCCCACCCCCCTGCAGTTTTCAAAATATCTCAAACATCCCAAATTCGAAGCTTGAGCCATATTTTGGAGCCAAATTCAGGCTTTCTGCACGTATTCGCAGTTTGAAATTACGTCTTTTTATACCGAAAATATGCCAATTACTGAGAGCAGCGATGGGTCACATTTTACCAAAACCTTCCCCTGCAGTTTTCAAACTGTCGCAAACAACCCAAATTCCACCCTTGTGGCATATTTTGGAGCGAAATTCAGGCTCTCTGCACGTATTCGCAGTTTGAAATTACGAATTTTTAAACCGAAAATATACCAATTACTTAGAGCGGCGATGGATCACATTCTGCCCAAACCCTCCGTGCAGTGTTCAAAATATCGAAAAACTTCCCAAATAAGACCCTTGAACCATATTTTCTAGTCAAATTCTGGCTTTCTGCACGTTTTCGCAGTTTGAAATAACGACTTTTTATACCGAAAATATGTCTATTACTGAAAGCGGCGATAGCTCACATTTTGATCAAATCCACCAGTCAGTTTTCATAATATCCCAAGCATCCCAAATTCGACCCTTGAGCCATATTTTGGAGCCAAATTCTGGCTCTCTGCACGTATTCGCATTTTGAAATTACAACTTTTTAAACCGAAAATATGCCAGTTACTGAAAGCGGCGATGGGTCACATTTTGCCCAAACCCTCTGTGCAGTTTTCAAAATATCTCAAACATCCTCAATTCGACGCTTGAGCCATATTTTGGAGCCAAAATCTGGCTCTCTGCACCTATTCGCAGTTAGAAATTACGACTTTTTATACCGAAAATATGCCAATTACTGAAAGCTGCGATGGATCACATTCTGCTCAAACCCTCCCTGCAATTTTCAAAATATTCTAAACATACCAAATTCAACGCTTGAGCCATATTTTGGAGCTAAATTCTGGCTCTCTGCACGTATTTGCAGTTTGAAGCTACGAATTTTTATACCGAAAATATGCCAATTACGGAGAGCAGCAATGGATCACATTTTGCCCAAACCCCTTTTTGCAGTTTTAAAAATATCGCAAACATTCCAAATTCCACCCTTGCGGCATATTTTGGAGCGAAGTTCTGGCTCTCTGCACGTATTCGCAGTTTTAAATTAGGAATTTTTATACCGAAAATATATCAATTATTTAAAGCAGCGATGGATCACATTTTGCCCAAACCCTCCGTGCAGTTTTCAAAATATCCAAAGCATCCCAAATTCGACACTTGAGCCATATTTTCTAGCCAAATTCGGGCTTTCTGCTCGTATTCACAGCTTGAAATAACGACTTTTTATCCCGAAAAAATGCCAATTACTGAAAGCAGCGATAGATCACATTTTGCTCAAACCCACCATTTAGTTTTCAAAATATCCCAAACATCCCAAATACAACCCTTGAGCCATATTTTGGAGCCAAATTCTGGCTCTCTGCACCTATTCGCAGTTTGAAATTACGACATTTTTTGCCGAAAATATGTCAATTACTGAGAGCCACGATAGGTCACATTTTACCTAAACCCCCCCCTGCAGTTTTCAAAACATCCCAAATTTTGGCTCTCTGCACGTATTCGCAGTTTTAAATTAGGTATTTTTATACCAAAAATATGCTAATTACTTTGAGAGGCGATGGATCACATTTTGCCCAAACCCTCCGTGCAGTTTTCAAAATTTCCTAAACATACCAAATTCGACCCTTGAGCCAACTTTTGGAGCCAAATTGTGGCTCTCTGCACATATTCGCATTTTCAAATTACGACATTTTATACCGAAAATATGCCAATTTCTGAGAGCGGCGATAGGTCACATTTAGCCGAAACCCCCTCCTTGCAGTTTTCAAAATATCCCAAACATCTCAAATTCGACCCATGAGAATGTTTTTGGAGCCAAATTCTGGCTCTCTGCACGTATTCGCTGTTTGAAATTACGACTTTTTATCCCAATCATCCCAAACTTGACGCTTGAAAATATGCCAATTACTGAAAGAAACGATGGGTCACGTTTTGCCCAAACCCCACTGCAGTTTGCAAAATATCCCAAACATCCAAATTCGACCTTTGAGCCATATTTTGGAGCCAAATTCTAGCTTTCTGCACGTATTCGCACTTTGAAATTACGTCATTTTATACCGTAAATATGCCAATTACTGAGAGCGGCGATGGGTCACATTTTGCCCAAACCCCCCTGCAGTTTTCAAAATATACCAAACATCCCAAATTCTACCCTGGAGCGTTATTTTGGAGCCAAATTCTGGCTCTCTGCACGTATTTGCAGTTTGAAATTACGATTTTTTATACGGAAAATATGCCAATTACTGAAAGCAACGATGCGTCAAATTTTGCCCAAACCCCGCTTGCAGTTTTCAAATATCCCAAACATCCCAAATTCGACCCTTGAGCCATACATTATAGCCAAATTCTGGCTCTCAGCACGTATTCGCAGTTGGAAATTATGACTTTTTATACTGAAAATATGTCAATTACGGGAAGCGGCGATGGATCACATTAGGCCCAAACCCTCCCTGCAGTTTTAAAAATATCCCAAACATCCCAAATTCGACCCTGGAGCCTTATTTTGGAGCCAAATTCTGGCTCTCTGCACGTATTCGCAGTTTGAAATTACGACTTTTTATACCGAAAATATGCCAATTACTGAGAGCAGCGATGGGTCACATTTTACCCAAACCCACCTGCAGTTTTCAAAATATCCCAAACATCGCAAATTCGACCCTTGAGCGAAATTTTGAAGCCAAATTGTGGCTCTCTGCACATATTCGCAGTTTGAAATTACGTCATTTTATACCTAAAATATGCCAATTACTGAGATCGGCGATAGGTCACATTTAGCCGAAACCCCTTCCATGCAGTTTTCAAAATATCCCAAACACCCCAAATTCGACCCTTGAGAATGTTTTTGGAGCCACATTCTGGCTCTCTGCACGTATTCGCAGTTTGAAATTACGAATTTTTATCCCAAACATCCCAAATTTGACGCTTGAAAATATGCCAATTACTGAAAGAAGCGATGGGTCACATTTTGCCCATACCCCTCTGCAATTTGCAAAATATCCCAAACATCCCTAATTCGACCTTTGAGCCATATTTTGGAGCCAAATTCTAGCTTTCTGCGCGTATTCGCAGTTTGAAATTACGACTTTTTATACCGAAAATAAGCCAATTACTGAAAACGGCGATGGATCACGTTTTGCCGAAACCCTCTCAACAGTTTCCAAATTATCTCAAACATCCCAAATTCGACCCTTGTGCCATATTTTGTAACCAAATTCGGGCTCTCTGCACGTACTCGCCGTTTGAAATTACGTCTTTTTATACCGAAAATATGCCATTTACTGAGAGCGGCGATGGATCACATTTTGCCCAAACCCTCCCTGCAGTTTTCAAAATATAGCAAACATCCCAAATTCGACACTTGAGTTATATTTTGGAGCCAAATTCTGGTTCTCTGCATATATTCGCAGTTTGAAATTACGACTTTTATACCGAAAAAATGCCAATTACTGAAAGCGGCGATGGATCACATTTTGCCCAAACCCTTCCTGCAGTTTTCAAAATATCCCAAACATCCCAAATTCAACGCTTGAGCCATATTTTGGAGCCAAATTCTGGCTCTCTGCACGTATTCGCAGTTTGAAATTACGAATTTTTATACCGAAAATATGCCAATTACGGAGAGCGGCAATAGACCACATTTTGCCCAAACTCTACCTGCAGTTTTCAGGTAGGGTTTAGTTTAATTCATTAAATATACGATAAAAATGATGCAAACACATAATAGATAAGAAATTAACCTTAAATACCTCATTTTCAATCAACTCTTTGTTTCTCGTTAAAATAGTGAGTAAGATATTGAAAAGGGGAGTTCTGTTTTTATTGCATATGTCGACGTTTCAGCCGGGTTAGAGCGGTTTTACGTATACATCTTCCATCGGTAATATAAACGGAAAATCAGGAACATTTTAATTAATTCTAATGAAAACACATTGATTTTTATCATTTGTATTGGAAACAACATTGTCATATGTCTTTTCTTGGATGTAAATAATACGAAACCTCGCTCTATGATTTGAAGTTAAAATCCTCAAATATGGTAAAATAGTGACTTTTTTCACGTTTTTTATGTAGTGTGATTTTACGTAAATATATTCGTTTTTAACAATATTTCGATACTACTTCATGTTTTCTCATGGTGAGTGATTTGGCCTTCATATCTCAGAATTTCGCAAATTTTGCATTTTTAAGCAAGTTTCTTGCATTTTGTTTTGTACTAAAAATCATCGAATTTAGCAATATTTTGACGTTCATCATCCCCTTTTCCTTTATGTGATTTAAACAAAATATCATTGAATTAGGCAATATTTTGCTGTTTTTTCATGTTTTTGTGAATTTTCCGTTTATTGATATTAATTCATTAAATATACGATAAAAATGATGAAAACACATAATTGATTAGATATTGTAGTAGTAGATATTGTAGTATACCTAACACTCCGTCCGGGTACTGAAGTATACCTGACACTCACTTTGGGTACTGTAGTATACCTGACACTCACTCTGGGTACTGTAGTATACATGACACTCTGGGTCCTGTAGTATACCTGACACTCACTCTGGGTACTGTAGTATACCTGACACTCACTCTGGGTACTGTAGTATACCTGACACTCATTCTGGGTACTGTAGTATACCTGATACTCACTCTAGGTCCTGTAGTATACCTGACACTCACTCTGGGTACTGTAGTATACCTGACACTCTGGGTACTGTAGTATACCTGACACTCACTCTAGACCGGCATCATGAGCAGTGTTCCTGTCACAAGCTCCTCCTCCCTCTCCTCTCCCTCCTCCATCGACATCAACTATGCCAAGGACATGAGGAGGATCGCAAAGGCACAGGCTACTATGACCGCAAAAATGGGAGAGAAGATGGTGATCAAAAACGCAATGAGGAAGTTACCCAAGCATAGAGCTGAGGCTGTGAAGCGAGCTGTTGCTGCCGAAGAGAGATTTAAGCGTGAGGCAGCAGCATACCTCAATAATGAGGAGGTTCCCCCCCCCGCCACCACCCACCCCCCTCCCGCGCCCTCTACTCCTTCTGAGGAGAAAGATGTGTTATTGTTGTGTTGTGTATAGTAGCAGCTAGCCGTCACTTCTCTGGGGTTAAGGAGTTGTGCCCGGCGTGTCCAGTTAACTGCTCTTTGTATAAATGTTAAATGTTTCTTGAGTACGTAATAATAAAGTGTGTGTGTGTGTGTGAGTACTCACGTATTTGTGCCTGCTGGATCGAGCTCTAGCTCATGGACCCCTCATTTCTAGCCGATGATTGTCTAATGCAATGACTCCCGGCCTATTTCCTTATAAGAACACTGTTTTTCCCAAAAACGGTGGGTTTTCTGAGGGGAAGAGAAAACGTACGTCTGGAAGCTGATTGAAACCGCCCCAAGCTGCGCGCGCAACGAGCCGAGGTTATATAAACTCGGACGCAGACTGCGTGGCCCTCTTCCCGACAAGCCAACAGCTGCTCTCTTACAAAACGCTGCTCACTGCTGCTCAGCGAGTAGTAAACACAGAAGTTTAGCATGCTTAACTGTTCCCCCAGCATGGACCCTACACCAGTTCCTATCAACAACGACTCGGAGCAACCCGTCAGGGGCGTCCTACCCTTCTCAACATTTAAGGTAGTGTTTGTGTTGTTGGCGCGCCTGACCAGTGTTTGTCTGTGTTGGCGCGCGCGCCCCTGAAGCACGCCTGTTGGTTCAGCCTTGGTGACCAAATGCAGGTGCAGTGGACCTAGAGGGGGAGGTGACCCTCGGTGTTATAGGGCACTGGTTTTTCTCCAGTAGGTGGCTGTTATTTGAAGCACAATCGGGAGGAGGCCTGTCCACCCCCCCATCACGATATGTGATTTGGCCTTCATATCTCAGAATTTTGCATAATATTGCATTTTAAGCAAGTTTTTTTGCATTTTGTTTCGTACTAAAAATCATCGAATTTAGCAATATTTTGACGTTTATCATCCCCTTTTCCATTATGTAATTTAATCAAAATATCATCGAATTAGGCAATATTTTGCCGTTTTTCCACGTTTTTCTGAATTTTCAGTTTATTGTTATTAATTCATTAAATATACAATAAAAATGATGTAAACACATAATTGATTAGAAATTAACCTTAAACACTTAATTTTCAATCAACTATTTGTTTCTCGTTAAAATACCGAGTAAGATATTGAAAAGGGGAGAAGTTATGTTTATATTGCATATATCGACGTTTCAGCCAGATTAGAGCGGTTTTACGTGTACTTCTTCCATCGGTAATATAAACGGAAAATCAGGAACATTTTCGTTAATTGTAATGAAAACATATTGATTTTTATCATTTGTATTGGAAACAACATTGTCATATGTCTTTTTTTGGATCTAAATAATACGAAACCTCGCTCTATGATTTGAAGTAAAAATCCTCAAATATGGTAAAATAGTGACTTTTTCACGTTTTTTATGTAGTGTGATTTTACGTAAATATATTCGTTTTTACCAATTATTCGATACTGCTTCATGTTTTCTCAAGATATGTGATTTGGCCTTCATATCTCAGAATTTCGCAAATTTTGCATTTTATCAAGTTTCTTGCAATTTGTTTTGTACTAAAAATCATCAAATTTTGCAATAATTTGACGTTTATCATCCCCATTTCCTTTGTGATTTAAACAAAAAATTATCGAATTAGGCAATATTTTGCGTTTTTCTACGTTTTTGTATCACATAAAGGAAAAGCGGATGATAAACGTCAAAATATTGCTGATTTCGATGATTTTTAGTACGAAACAAAATGCAAGAAAACTTGCTTAAAATGATATATTATGAGAAAATTTGAGATTTGAAGGCCAAATCACATATAGTGATACTACATGAAATAGTATCGAAATATTGGTAAAAATGAATATATTTACGTAATATCAAACTACATGAAAAACGTGGAAAAAGTCATTTATATACCAAATTTGAGGATTTTAACTTCGAATCATAGAGCGACGTTTCGTATTTTTTAGACCCTAGAAAAGACGTATAAAGATGTTGCTTCCAATAGAAATGATAAAAATCAACGTGTTTTCATTAAAATTAACTAAAATGTTCCTGATTTTTGGTTTATATTACCGATGGAAGATGTACACGTAAAACCGTTCTAATCCGGCTGAAACGTCGATATATGCAATAAAAACAGAACTTCTCCCCTTTTCAATATCTTCCTCAGTATTTTAACGAGAAACAAATAGATGATTGAAAATGAAGTATTTAAGGTTATTTTCTGATCAATTATGTGTTTGCATAACTTTTATCGTATATTTAATGAATTAATAACAATAAACTGAAAATTAAAAAAAACGTGGAAAAACGGCCTAATTCGATGATATTTTGTTTAAATCACATAAAGGAAAAGGGGATGATAAAGGTCAAAATATTGATAAATTCGATGATTTTTAGTACAAAACAAAATTCAAGAAAACTTGCTTAAAATGCAAAATATGCGAAATACTGAGATTTGAAGGCCAAATCACATATCGTGAGAAAACATGAAGTAGTATCGAAATATTGGTAAAAACGAATATATATACGTAAAATCACACTACATGAATAACGTGAAAAAAGTCACTATATTACCATATATGAGGATTTTTAAATTCAAATCATAGAGCGAGGTTTCGTATTATTTAGATCCAAGAAAAGACATATGACAATGTTGTTTCAAATACAAATGATAAAAATCAATGTGTTTTCATTAAAATTAACTAAAATGTTCCTGATTTTCCGTTTATATTACCGATGGAAGATGTACACGTAAAGCTCCTCTAATCCGGCTGAAACGTCGATATATGCAATAAAAACAGAACTTCTCCCCTTTTCAATATCTTACTCAGTATTTTAACGAGAAACAAATAGTTGATTGAAAATGAAGTGTTTAAGGTTAATTTCTAATCAATTATGTGTTTGCATTATTTTTATCGTATATTTAATGAATTAATAGCAATAAACTGAAAATTCACAAAAACGTGGAAAAACAGCAAAATATTACCTAATTCGATGATATTTTGTTTATATCACATAAAGGAAAAGGGGATGATAAACGTCAAAATATTGCTGATTTCGATGATTTTTAGTACGAAACAAAATGCAAGAAAACTTGCTTAAAATGCAATATAATGCGAAAATCTGAGATTTGAAGGCCAAATCACATATCGTGATACTACATGAAATAGTATCGAAATATTGGTATAAATGAATATATTTACGTAATATCAAACTACATGAAAAACGTGAAAAAAAGTCATTATTATACCAAATTTGAGGATTTTAACTTCGAATCATAGAGTGACGTTTCGTATTTTTTAGACCCTAGAAAAGACGTATAAAGATGTTGCTTCAAATACAAATGATAAAAATCAATGTGTTTTAATTAAAATTAACTAAAATGTTCCTGATTTTTGGTTTATATTACCGATGGAAGATGTACACGTAAAACCGTTCTACTCCGGCTGAAACGTCGATATATGCAATAAAAACAGAACTCCTCCCCTTTTCAATATCTTACTCAGTATTTTAACGAGAAACAAATAGAGGATTGAAAATGAAGTATTTAAGGTTATTTTCTGATCAATTATGTGTTTGCATAATTTTTATCGTATATTTAATGAATTAATAACAATAAACTGAAAATTCACAAAAACGTGGAAAAACGGCCTAATTCGATGATATTTTGTTTAAATCACATAAAGGAAAAGGGGATGATAAAGGTCAAAATATTGATAAATTCGATGATTTTTAGTACAAAACAATATGCAAGAAAACTTGATTAAAATGCAAAATTTGCGAAATTCTGAGATTTGAAGGCCAAATCACATATCGTGAGAAAACATGAAGTAGTATCGAAATATTGGTAAAAACGAATATATATACGTAAAATCACATTACATAAATAACGTGAAAAAGTCACTATATTACCATATTTGAGGATTTTAACTTCAAATCATAGAGCGAGGTTTCGTATTATTTAGATCCTAGAAAACACATATGACAATGTTGTTTCAAATACAAATGATAGAAATCTATTTGTTTTCATTAGAATTAACTAAAATGTTCCTGATTTTCCGTTTTCGTTTCCACTACAGTACCCAGAGTGAGTGTCAGGTATACTACAGTACCCAGAGTGAGTGTCAGGTATACTACAGTACCTGGAGGGAGTGTACTCCCTCTTCAGGTACTCCACTTGTTACTGTTCGCCAGTCCGACTTCTCGCCCCTTACCATTACCCTCTGGCTCCTTCCTGTTAGGTAGTTCTTCACCTATACTAGGGCCTTTCCGCATGCTCCTGCCTGCCTCTCAAGTTTGTATAGCAGTCTCATGTGCGGTACTGTATGTGTGTGTGTATGTGTGTGTGTGTGTGTGTGTGTGTGTGTGTGTGTGTGTGTGTGTGTGTGTGTGTGTGTGTGTGTGTGTGTGTGTTTGTGTGTGTGTGTGTGTGTGTGTGTGTGTGTGTGTGTGTGTGTGTGTGTGTGTGTGTGTGTGTGTGTGTGTGTGTGTGTGTGTAATATACATTAAACAAGATGGAGTATCCTGTGTTCGGGTGATGGAGGTCAAATCTTCACTACACACAGTCTTCATCACTGTAACCATCTTCACTATACACTGTCTTCATCACAGTAACCATCTTCATCACAGTAACCATCTTCACTATACACAGTTTCATCACAGTAACCCTCTTCACTACACACTGTCTTCATCACAGTAACCATCTTCACTATACACAGTCTTCATCACAGTAACCATCTTCACTATACACAGTCTTCATCACAGTAACTATCTTCACTACACACAGTCTTCATCACAGTAACTATCTTCACTACACACAGTCTTCATCACAGTAACCATCTTAACTATACACAGCCTTCATCACAGTAACCATCTTCACTATACACAGTCTTCATCACAGTAACCATCTTCACTACACACTGTCTTCATCACAGTAACCATCTTCACTACACACAGTCTTCATCACAGTAACTATCTTCACTACACACAGTCTTCATCACAGTAACCATCTTCACTATACACAGCCTTCATCACAGTAACCATCTTCACTATACACTGTCTTCATCACAGTAACCATCTTCACTATACACAGTCTTCATCACAGTAACCATCTTCACTACACACAGTCTTCATCACAGTAACCATCTTCACTATACACTGTCTTCATCACAGTAACCATCTTCACTACACACAGTCTTCACCACTGTAACCCTCTTCACTATACATAGTCTTCATCACAGCAACCATCTTCACTATATACTGTCGTCAACACAGTAACCATCTTCACTACACTTCCTGACACTCACTCAGGGTACTGTAGTATACCTGACACTCACTCTTGGTACTGTAGTATACCTGACACTCACTCTAGGTCCTGTAAAATACCTGACACTCACTCTGGGTACTGTAGTATACCTGACACTCACTCTGGGTAATGTAGTATACCTGAAACTCACTCTGGGTAATGTAGTATACCTGACACTCTGGGTACTGTAGTATACCTGACACTCCCTCAAGGTACCGGAGTATACCTGACACTCTGGGTATTGTAGTATACCTAACACTCCCTCCGGGTACTGTAGTATACCTGACACTCACTTTGGGTACTGTAGTATACCTGACACTCTGGGTACTGTAGTATACCTGACACTCACTCTGTGTCCTGTAGTATACCTGACACTCACTCTGGGTCCTGTAGTATACCTGACACTCACTCTGGGTACTGTAGTATACATGACACTCTGGGTCCTGTAGTATACCTGACACTCACTCTGGGTACTGTAGTATACCTGACACTCACTCTGGGTACTGTAGTATACCTGACACTCACTCTGGGTCCTGTAGTATACCTGACACTCATTCTGGGTACTGTAGTATACCTGATACTCATTCTAGGTCCTGTAGTATACCTGACACTCACTCTGGGTACTGTAGTATACCTGACACTCTGGGTACTGTAGTATACCTGACACTCACTCTAGGTCCAGTAGCATACCTGAAACTCACTCTGGGTACTGTAGTATACCTGACACTCTGGGTACTGTAGCATACCTGACACTCACTCTGGGTCTTGTAGTATACCTGACACTCACTCTGGGTCTTGTAATATACCTGACACTCTGGGTCCTGTAGTATACCTGTCACTCTGGGTACTGTAGCATACCTGACACTCACTCTGGGTACTGTAGTATACCTGACACTCTGGGTACTGTAGTATACCTGACACCCACTCTGGGTCCTGTAGTATACCTGACACTCACTCTGGGTATTGTAGTATACCTGACACTCTGGGTACTGTAGTATACCTGACACTCACTCTGGGTACTGTAGTATACCTGACACTCACTCTGGGTCTTGTAGTATACCTGACACTCACTCTGGGTCCTGTAGTATACCTGACACTCACTCTGGGTCCTGTAGTATACCTGACACTCACTCTGGGTCTTGTAGTATACCTGACACTCACTCTGGGTCCTGTAGTATACCTGACACTCACTCTGGGTCCTGTAGTATACCTGACACTCACTCTGGTTACTGTAGTATACCTGACACTCACTCTCGGTACTGTAGTATACCTGACACTCACTCTGGGTACTGTAGTATACCTGAAACTCTGGGTACTGTAGTATACCTGACACTCTGGGTACTGTAGTATACCTGACACTCTGGGTACTGTAGTATACCTGACACTCTGGGTACTGTAGTATACCTGACACTCTGGGTACTGTAGTATACCTGACACTCTGGGTACTGTAGTATACCTGACACTCTGGGTACTGTAGTATACCTGACACTCTGGGTACTGTAGTATACCTGACACTCTGGGTACTGCAGTATACCTGACCTGAGCTTCCGCACAGGTCTTGACGTCATTAACTGTACTTCGCTCCATCACCCTCTCCTCCCTCTCACTAGCTTCCCTCACCTCCCTCTCACTAGCTTCCCTCACCTCCCTCTCACTAGCTTCCTTCACCTCCCTCTCTTTGCCTTCCATCGCGTCCCTCCGACTAGCTCTTTTCACTACGTACTATCACCTTTCCACCTCTTCACTATAACCATCACCACCATCACCATAACCACTATCATCACAATGACCACTATCATCACCATCACCACCTCCACCATAACCCCCACTACCACCATCACCATCTCCACCACTATCATCACCTCCACAATGACCACTATCATCACCATCATCACCATCAACACCACTATCATCACCATCACCTCCTCCACCATAACCACCATCATCACCATCAACCATCACCACCACTATCACTATCACCACCTCCACCATAACCACCATCATCACAATGACCACCATCAACATCACTATCATCACCATCACCACCTCCACCATAACCACCATCATCACAATGACCACTATCATCACCATCACCACCACTATCACTATCACCATAACCACCATCATCTCAATGGCCACTATCATCACCATCACCTCCTCCACCATCATCACAATGACTACCATCATCACCATCAACACAACTATCATCACCATCACCACCTTCACCATAACCACCATCATCACATTGACCACCATCATCACCACTATCATCACCATCACCACCTCCACCATAACCACCATCATCACAATGACCACTATCATCACCATCACCACCTCCACCATAACCTCCATCATCACCACTATCATCACCATCACCATCTCCACCATAACCACCATCATCACAATGACCACCATCATCACCATCAACACCACTATCATCACCACCACTATCACCATCTCCTCCACCATAACCACCATCATCACAATGACCACCATCATCAACACCACTATCGTCACCATCACCACCTCCACCATTACCACCATCATCACAATGACCACCATCATCAACACCACCACCTCCACCATAACCACCATCATCCCAATGACCATCATCAACACCAACACAACTAACACCACTACTCTCACCTATACCCTCTACCATGACTGGTCAGTATTAATATATAACCAGTTAACTATTTTATTTGTTATCTAGGATATAATTATGGCTGGATAAGTTGGGTGTGCGTGGTAGGTTACACCAGACCGGCATCATCAGCAGTGTTCCTGTCACAAGCTCCTCCTCCCTCTCCTCTCCCTCCTCCATCGACATCAACTATGCCAAGGACATGAGGAGGATCGCAAAGGCACAGGCTACTATGACCGCAAAAATGGGAGAGAAGATGGTGATCAAAAACGCAATGAGGAAGTTACCCAAGCATAGAGCTGAGGCTGTGAAGCGAGCTGTTGCTGCCGAAGAGAGATTTAAGCGTGAGGCAGCAGCATACCTCAATAATGAGGAGGTTCCCCCCCCGCCACAACCCACCCCCCTCCCGCGCCCTCTACTCCTTCTGAGGAGAAAGATGTGTTATTGTTGTGTTGTGTATAGTAGCAGCTAGCCGTCACTTCCCTGGGGTTAGGGAGTTGTGCCCGGCGTGTCCAGTTAACTGCTCTTTGTATAGATGTTAAATGTTTCTTGAGTACGTAATAATAAAGTGTGTGTGTGTGTGTGAGTACTCACGTATTTGTGCCTGCTGGATCTAGCTCTAGCTCATGGACGCCTCATTTCTAGCCGATGATTGTCTAATGCAATGACTCCCGGCCTATTTCCTTATAAGAACACTGTTTTTCCCAAAAACGGTGGGTTTTCTGAGGGGAAGAGAAAACGTACGTCTGGAAGCTGATTGTAACCGCCCCAAGCTGCGCGCGCAACGAGCCGAGGTTATATAAACTCGGACGCAGACTGCGTGGCCCTCTTCCCGACAAGCCAACAGCTGCTCTCTTACAAAACGCTGCTCACTGCTGCTCAGCGAGTCGTAAACACAGAAGTTTAGCATGCTCAACTGTTCCCCCAGCATGGACCCTACACCAGTTCCTATCAACAACGACTCAGAGCAACCCGTCAGGGGCGTCCTGCCCTTCTCAACATTTAAGATAGTGTTTGTGTTGTTGGCGCGCCGGACCAGTGTTTGTGTTGTTGGCGCGCCTGACCAGTGTTTGTCTGTGTTGGCGCGCGCGCCCCTGAAGCACGCCTGTTGGTTCAGCCTTGGTGACCAAATGCAGGTGCAGTGGACCTAGAGGGGGAGGTGACCCTCGGTGTTATAGGGCACTGGTTTTTCTCCAGTAGGTGGCTGTTATTTGAAGCACAATCGGGAGGAGGCCTGTACACCCCCCCCATCACGATATGTGATTTGGCCTTCATATCTCAGAATTTCGCATAATATTGCATTTTAAGCAAGTTTTTTTGCATTTTGTTTCGTACTAAAAATCATCGAATTTAGCAATATTTTGACGTTTATCATCCCTTTTTCCATTATGTGATTTAATCAAAATATCATCGAATTAGGCAATATTTTGCCGTTTTTCCACGTTTTTCTGAATTTTCAGTTTATTGTTATTAATTCATTAAATATACAATAAAAATGATGCAAACACATAATTGATTAGAAATTAACCTTAAACACTTAATTTTCAATCAACTATTTGTTTCTCGTTAAAATACCGAGCCGAGGTTTTATAAACTCGGACGCAGACTGCGTGGCCCTCTTCCCGACAAGCCAACAGCTGCTCTCTTACAAAACGCTGCTCACTGCTGCTCAGATAATAACTTGATTAGATAATAACCTTAAATACTTCATTTTCAATCATCTATTTGTTTCTCGTTAAAATACTGAGTAGGATATTGAAAAGGGGAGAAGTTCGGTTTTTATTGCATATATCGATTTTTCAGCCGGAATAGAGCGGTTTTTCGTGTACATCTTCCATCGGTAATATAAACGGAAAATCAGGAACATTTTAGTTATTTCTAATAAAAACACATTGATTTTTATCATTTGTATTCGAAACAACATTGTCATATATCTTTTCTTGGATCTAAATAATACGAAACCCCGCTTTATGATTCGAAGTTAAAATCCTCAAATTTGGTATAATAGTGACTTTTTTTACGTTTTTCATATAATTTGATATTACGTAAATATATTCGTTTTTACCAATATTTCGATACTATTTCAAATAGTATCACGATAAGTGATTTGGCCTTCAAATCTCAGAATTTCGCATAATATTGCATTTTAAGCAAGTTTTCTTGCATTTTGTTTCGTAAGAAAAATCATCGAATTTAGCAATATTTTCACGTTTATCATCTCCTTTTCCTTTATGTGATTTAAACAAAATATCATCGAATTTGGCAAGATTTTACCGTTTTTCAACGTTTATATGAAATTTTCCGTTTATTGTTATTAATTCAATAAATATACGACAAAAATGATGCAAACACATAATTGATCACAAATTAACTTTAAATACTTAATTTTCAATCAACTATTTGTTTCTCACTAAAATACTGAGTAAGATATTGAAAAGGGGAGAAGTTATTTTTATTGCATAAAAACTCGTAATTTCAAATTTGTGAATACGTGCACAGATCCTGAATTTGGCTCCAAAATATGGCTCAAGGGTCAAATTCGGGATGTTTGGGATATTTTGAAAACTGCACTGAGTGTTTGGGCAGAATGTGATCCATCGCTGCTTTCAGTAATTGGCTTATATTTTCGGTATAAAAACTCGTAATTTCAAAATGCGAATACGTGCAGAGAGACAGAATTTGGCTCCAAAATATGGCTCAAGGGTTGAATTTGGGATGTTTTGGATATTTTGAAAACTGCAAGGAGAGTTTAGGCAAAATGTGATCTATCGCTGCTCTAAATAATTGGCATATTTTCGGTATAAAAATCCTAATGTAAAACTGCGAATACGTGCAGAGAGCCAGCATTTGGCTTCAAAATTTGGCTCATTGGAGGAAATTAGGATAATTGGGATATTTTGAAAACTGCAGGGGGTTTTGGGCAAAATATGATCCATCGCCGCTCTCAGTAATTTGAATATTTTCGGTATAAACACTCGTAATTTCCAAATGCGAATACGTTCAGAGAGCCAGAATTTGGCTCTAAAATATGGCTCAAGCGTCGAATTTGGGATGTTTGGGATATTTTGCAAACTACAGAGAGGGTTCGGCCAGAATGTGATCCATCGTAACTTTCAATAATTGGCATATTTTTGGTATAAAAAGTCGTAATTTCAAACTGTGAATTCATGAAAAGAGACAGAATTTGGCTCCAAAATAATTCCCTAGGGTCGAATTTGGGATGTTTGGGATATTTCAAAAACTGCAGGGAGGGTTTGGGCAAAATGTGATCCATCGCCGCTCTCAGTAATTGGCATTTTTTCGGTATAAATAGTCGTAATTTCAAACTACGAATACGTGCAGAGAGCCCGTATTTGGCTCCAAAATATAGCTCAAGCGTTGAATTTGGGATGTTTGGGATATTTTGGAAACTGCAGGGAAGGTTTGGGCAAAATGTGATACATCGCCGATTTCAGTAATTGGCATATTTTCGGTATAAAATGTTGTAAGTTCAAAATGCGAATACGTGCAGAGAGCCAGAATTTGTCTCTAAAATATGGTTCAAGGGTCTAATTCGGGATGTTTGAGATATTTTGCAAACTGCAGGGAGGGTTTGGGCAGAATGTGATCCATCGCCACTTTCAGTAATTGTCATATTTTTGGTATAAAAAGTCGTAACTTCAAACTGTGAATACGTGCAGAGAGCCAGAATTTGGCTCCAAAATATGGCTCAAGCGTCGAATTTGGGATGTCTGCGATATTTTGAAAACTGCAGGGAGGGTTTGGGCAAAATGTGATCTATTGCCGCTTTCAGTAATTGTCATGTTTTCGGTATAAAAAGAAGTAATTATAAACTGCGAATACGCGCAGAAAGCTTGAATTTGGTTCCAAAATATATCTCAAAGGTCGAATTTGGGATGTTTGGGATATTTTGTAAACTGCAGCGGGGTTTGGGCAAAATGTGACCCATCGCTTCATTCAGTAATTGACATATTTTCAAGCGTCGAATATGGGATGTTTGGGATAAAAAGTCGTAACTTCAAACTGCGTATACGTGCAGAGAGCCAGAATTTTCCTCCTAAAAAATTCTCAAGGGTCAAAATTGGGATGTTTGGGATATTTTTAAAACTGCAGGGAGGGTTGGGCAAAATATGATCCATCGCCGCTCTCAGTAATTGTCATATTTTCGGTATAAAAATTCGTAATTTCAAACTGCGAATACGTGCAGAGAGCCAGAATTTGGCTCCAAAATATGGCTCAAGCGTTGAATTTGGGATGTTTGGAATATTTTGGAAACTGCAGGGAGGATTTGGGCAAAATGTGATCAATCGCCGATTTCTGTAGTTTTCATATTTTCGGTAAAAAGATCGTAAGTGCAAAATGCGAATACTTGCAGAGAGCCAGAATTTGGCTCTAAAATATGGCTCAAGCGTTGAATTTGGATTGTTTGGGATATTTTGCAAACGGCAGAGAGGGTTCGGGCAGAATGTGATCCATCGCCACTTTCAGTAATTGGCATATTTTTGGTATACAAAGTCGTAATTTCAAACTGTGAATACGTGCAGAGAGCCAGAATTTGGATCCAAAATAATTCTCTCGGGTCGAATTTGGGATGTTTGGGATATTTTGAAAACTGTAGGGAGGGTTTGGGCAAAATGTGATCCATCGCCGCTCTCAGTAATTGGCATATTTTCAGTATAAAAAGTCGTAATTTCAAACTGCGAATACGTGCAGAGAGCCAGAATTTGGCTCCAAAATATGGCTCAAGCTTTGAATTTGGGATTTTTGGGATATTTTGGAAACTGCAGGGAGGATTTGGCAAAATGTGATCTATCGCTGAATTCAGTAATTGGCATATTTTCGGTATAAAAAGTCGTAAGTTCAAAATGCGAATACGTGCAGAGAGCCAGAATTTGGCTCTAAAATATGGCTCTAGCCTCGAATTTGGGATGTTTGGGATATTTTGCAAACTGCAGGGAGGGTTTGGGCAGAATGTGATCCATCGCCACTCTCAGTAATTGGCATATTTTTGGTATAAAAAGTCGTAATTTCAAACTGTGAATACGTGCAGAGAGGCAGAGTTTGGCTCCAAAATATGGCTCAAGCGTCAAATTTGGGATGTTTGCGATATTTTGAAAACTGCAGGGAGGGTTTGGGCAAAATGTGATCCATCGCCGCTCTTAGTAATGGGCATATTTTCGGTATAAACAGACGTAATTTCAAACTGCGAATACGTGCAGAGAGCCCGACTTTGGCTCCAAAATATGGCTCAAGTGTCGAATTTTAGATGTTTCCGATGTTTTGAAAACTGCAGGGGGGGTTTGGGAAAATGTGACCTATCGCCGCTCTCAGTAATTGACATATTTTCGGTATAAAATGTAGTAATTTCAAACTGCGAATATGTGCAGAGAACCAGAATTTGGCTCCAAAATAATTCTCAAGGGTCGAATTTGGGATGCTTGGGATATTTTGAAAACTGCAGGGAATGTTTGGGCAGAATGTGATCCATTGCCGCTTTCAGTAATTGGAATATTTTCGGTATAAAAACTCGTAATTTCAAACTTGAGAATACGTGCACAGATCCAGAATTTGGCTCCAAAATATGGCTAATAAAAATCAATGTGTTTAAAATTGATGTGTAAATGTGTAAAAAATTATGCAATGTGTAAAATGATGCAGTGTGTAAAATGATGCAATGTGTAAAATGATGCAATGTGTAAAAATGATTGTTTGCATCATTTTTATTGTATATTTAATGAATTAATACTAATAAACTGAAAATTCACAAAAACGTGGAAAAACGCAAAATGATGCCATATTCGATGATATTTTGTTTAAATCACATAAAGGAAATGGGGATTATAAACGTCAAAATATTGCAAAATTCGATGATTTTTAGTACAAAACAAAATGCAAGAAACTTGTTATATATTCATTTTTATTGTATATATAATGAATTAATACTAATAAACTAAAAATTCACAAAAACGTTGAAAAACGAAAAAATATTGCCTAATTCGATAATTTTTTGTTTAAATCACAAAGGAAGTGGGGATGATAAACGTCAAATTATTGCAAAATTCGATGATTTTTTGTACAAAACAAATTGCAAGAAACTTTATAAAATGCAAAATTTGCGAAATTCTGAGATATGAAGGCCAAATCACATATCGTGAGAAAACATGAAGTATCGAATAATTGGTAAAAACGAATATATTTACGTAAAATCATACTACATAAAAAACGAGAAAAAAGTCACTATTTTACCATATTTGAGGATTTTAACTTCAAATCATAGAGCGAGGTTTCGTATTATTTAGATCCAAAAAAAAGACATGACAATGTTGTTTCAAATACAAATGATAAAAATCAATGTGTTTTCATTAGAATTAACTAAAATGTTCCTGATTTCCCGTTTATATTACCGATGGAAGATGTACACGTAAAAACGCTCTAATCCGGCTGAAACGTCCATATATGCAATAAAAACAGAACTTCTCCCCTCTTAAATATCTTACTCGGTATTTTAACGAGAAACAAATAGTTGATTGAAAATTAAGTATTTAAGGTTAATTTCGAATCAATTATGTGTTTGCATCATTTTTATCTTATATTTAATGAATTAATAACAATAAACGGAAAATTCACAAAAACGTGGAAAAACGGTAAAATCTTGCTTATATCGATGATACTTTGTTTAAATCATATAAACGAAAAGGGGATGATAAACGTGAAAATATTGCTATATTCGATGATTTTTCGTACGAAACAAAATGCAAGAAAACTTGCTTAAAATGCAATATTATGCGAAATTCTAAGATTTGAAGGCCAAATCACATATCGTGATACTATATGAAATAGTATCGAAATATTGGTAAAAATGAATATATTTACGTAATATCAAACTACATGAAAAACGTGAAAAAAGTCACTATTATACCAAATATGAGGATTTTAACTTCGAATCATGAGGCGAGGTTTCGTATTATTTAGATCCAAGAAAAGACATATGACAATGTTGTTTCCAATACAAATGATAAAAATCAATGTGTTTTCATTAGAATTAACTAAAATGTTCTCTGATTTTCCGTTTATATTACCGATGGAAGATGTACACGAAAAACCGCTCTATTCCGGCTGAAAAATCGATATATGCAATAAAAACCGAACTTCTCCCCATTTCAATATCTTACTCAGTATTTTAACGAGAAACAAATAGATGATTGAAAATGAAGTATTTAAGGTTATTATCTAATCAATTATGTGTTTGCATCATTTTTATTGTATATTTAATGAATTAATAACAATAAACTGAAAATTCACAAAAACGTGGAAAAACGGCAAAATATTGCCTAATTCGATGATATTTTGTTTATATCACATAAAGGAAAAGGGGGGGATGATAATCGTCAAAATATTACTAAATTCGATGATTTTTAGTACGAAACAAAATGCAAGAAAACTTGCTTAAAAAGGAATATTTTGCGAAATTTTGAGATTTGAAGGCTAAATCACATATCGTGATACTACATGAAATAGTATCGAAATATGGGTAAAAAAATGAATATATTTACGTAATATCAAACTAAATGATGAATACGTGAAAAAGTCACTATTAAACCAAATTTGAGGATTTTAACTTCGAATCATAGAGCGAGGTTTCGTATTATATAGATCCAAGAAAAGACATATGACAATGTTGTTTCCAATACAAATGATAAAAATCAATGTGTTTTCATTAGAATTAACTAAAATGTTCCTGATTTTCAGTTTATATTACCGATGGAAGATGTACACGTATAACCACTCTATTCCGGCTGAAAAGTCGATATATGCAATAAAAACCGAACTTCTCCCCTTTTCAATATCTTACTCAGTACTTTAACGACAAACAAATAGATGATTGAAAATAAAGTATTTAAGGTTATTATCTAATCAATTATGTATTTGCATCATTTTTATTGTATATTTAATGAATTAATACTAAAAAACTGAAAATTCACAAAAACGTGGAAAAACGACAAATAATGCCATATTCGATGATATTTTGTTTAAATCACATAAAGGAAATGGGGATGATAAACGTCAAACTATTGCAAAATTCGATGATTTTTAGTACAAAACAAAATGCAAGAAACTTAATAAAAATTCAAAATTTGCGAAATTCTGAGATATGAAGGCCCTGTGAGAGGGAATTTGGGTTGTTTGCGACCTTTTGAAAACTGCAGGGGGGGGGTTTTGGCAAAATGTGACCCATCGCTGCTCTCAATAATTGGCATATTTTCGGTATAAAAAGACGTAATTTCAAACAGCGAATACGTGCAGAAAGCCAGAATTTGGCTCCAAAATATGGCTCAAGCTTCGAATTTGGGATGTTTGGGATATTTTGAAAACTGCAGGGGGGTGGGGGGTTTGGGCAAAATGTGACCTATCGCCGCTCTCAGTAATTGACATATTTTCGGTATAAAGATTCGTAATTTCAAACTGCGAATATGTGCAGAGAGCCAGAATTTGGCTCCAAAATAAGGCTCCAGGGTCGAATTTGGGATGTTTGGGATATTTTGAAAACTGGAGGGAGGGTTTGGGCAAAATGTGATCCATCGCCGCTCTCCGTAATTGGCATATTTTCGGTATAAAAATTCGAAATTTCAAGCTGCGAATATTGGCAGAGAGCCACAATTTGGCTCCAAAATTTGGCTCAAGCATCGAATTTGGGATGTTTGAGATGTTTAGAAAACTGCAGGGGGGTTTGGGCAAAATGTGACCTATCGCTGTGCTAAGTAATTGGCATGTTTTCGTTATAAAATGATGTAATTTCAAACTGCGAATACGTGCAGAGAGCCGGAATTTGGCTCCAAAATATGGTTCAAGCGTCGAACATGGGATGTTTGGGATATTTTGAAAAGTGCAAAGGGGGTTTGGGCAAAATGTGAACTATCGCTGCCCTCAGTAATTGATATATTTTCGGTATAAAAATTCATAATTTCAAACAGCGAATACGAGCAGAGAGCCAGAATGTGACTCCAAAATATGGCTCAAGGGTCGAATTTGGGATGCTTGGGATAATTTGAAAACTGCAGGGAGGGCCTGGGCAAAATGTGATCCATCGCCACACTCAGTAATTGGCATATTTTCGGTATAAAATGTAATTTCAAACTGCGAATACGTGCAGAATATTTTTATTGAGTTTACGTAAATATATTCGTTTGTACCATGATTTCGATACTACTTCACGTTTTCTCACGATATGTGATTTGGCTTTCAAATCTCAGAATTTCGCATAATATTGCATTTTTAGGTAAGTTTTCTTGCATATTCTTTTTTACTCAAAATCACCGAATTTAGCAATATTTTGACGTTTATCGTCCGCCTTTTTCTTTATATGATTTACACAAAATATCATCGAATTATGCAATATTTTGCCGTTTTTCCAGGTTGTTGTGAATTTTCAGTTTATTGTATTAATTCTTTATATATACGACAAAAATGATGCAAATACATTATTGGTTAGAAATTAACCTTAAATACTTTATTTTCAATCAACTATTTGTTTCTAGTTAAAATACTGAGTATGTTGTTTCTAGTTAAAATACTGAGTACGATATTGAAAAGGGGAGAAGTTCTTTTTTTATTGCATATATCGACGTTTCAGCCGGATTAGAGCGGTTTTACGTGTACATCTTCCATTGGTAATGGAAGATGTACACGTAAAAGCCTTAAGCTCTTAAGCTTAAGGCTCTTAAGCCTTAAGCCCCCTGCAGTTTTCAAAACATCTCAAACATCCCAAATTCGACGCTTGAGCCAAATTTTGGAGCCAAATTGTGGCTCTCTGCCAATATTCGCAGCTTGAAATTTCGAATTTTTATACCGAAAATATGCCAATTACGGAGAGCGGCGATGGATCACATTTTGCCCAAACCCTCCCTCCAGTTTTCAAAATATCCCAAACATCCCAAATTCGACCCTGGAGCCATATTTTGGAGCCAAATTCTGGCTCTCTGCACGTATTCGCATTTTGAAATTACAACTTTTTAAACCGAAAATATGCCAGTTACTGAAAGCGACGATGGGTCACATTTTGCCCAAACCCTCTGTGCAGTTTTCAAAATATCTCAAACATCCTCAATTCGACGCTTGAGCCATATTTTGGAGCCAAAATCTGGCTCTCTGCACCTATTCGCAGTTAGAAATTACGACTTTTTATACCGAAAATATGCCAATTACTGAAAGCTGCGATGGATCACATTCTGCACAAACCCTCCCTGCAATTTTCAAAATATACTAAACATCCCAAATTCAACGCTTGAGCCATATTTTGGAGCTAAATTCTGGCTCTCTGCACGTATTTGCAGTTTGAAGCTACGAATTTTTATACCGAAAATATGCCAATTACGGAGAGCAGCAATGGATCACATTTTGCCCAAACCCCTTTTTGCAGTTTTAAAAATATCGCAAACATTCCAAATTCCACCCTTGCGGCATATTTTGGAGCGAAGTTCTGGCTCTCTGCACGTATTCGCAGTTTTAAATTAGGAATTTTTATACCGAAAATATATCAATTATTTAAAGCAGCGATGGATCACATTTTGCCCAAACCCTCCGTGCAGTTTTCGAAATATCCAAAGCATCCCAAATTCGACACTTGAGCCATATTTTCTAGCCAAATTCGGGCTTTCTGCTCGTATGCACAGCTTGAAATAACGACTTTTTATCCCGAAAAAATGCCAATTACTGAAAGCAGCGATAGATCACATTTTGCTCAAACCCACCATTTAGTTTTCAAAATATCCCAAACATCCCAAATACAACCCTTGAGCCATATTTTGGAGCCAAATTCTGGCTCTCTGCACCTATTCGCAGTTTGAAATTACGACATTTTTTGCCGAAAATATGTCAATTACTTTGAGAGGCGATGGATCACATTTTGCCCAAACCCTCCGTGCAGTTTTCAAAATTTCCCAAACATACCAAATTCGACCCTTGAGCCAACTTTTGGAGCCAAATTGTGGGTCTCTGCACATATTCGCATTTTGAAATTACGACATTTTATACCGAAAATATGCCAATTTCTGAGAGCGGCGATAGGTCACATTTAGCCGAAACCCCCTCCTTGCAGTTTTCAAAATATCCCAAACATCTCAAATTCGACCCATGAGAATGTTTTTGGAGCCAAATTCTGGCTCTCTGCACGTATTCGCTGTTTGAAATTACGACTTTTTATCCCAATCATCCCTACCTTGAAGCTTGAAAATATGCCAATTACTGAAAGAAACGATGCGTCACGTTTTGCCCAAACCCCCCTGCAGTTTGCAAAATATCCCAAACATCCAAATTCGACCTTTGAGCCATATTTTGGAGCCAAATTCTAGCTTTCTGCACGTATTCGCACTTTGAAATTACGTCATTTTATACCGTAAATATGCCAATTACTGAGAGTGGCGATGGGTCACATTTTGCCCAAACCCCCCTGCAGTTTTCAAAATATACCAAACATCCCAAATTCTACCCTGGAGCGTTATTTTGGAGCCAAATTCTGGCTCTCTGCACGTATTTGCAGTTTGAAATTACGACTTTTTATACGGAAAATATGCCAATTACTGAAAGCAACGATGCGTCAAATTTTGCCCAAACCCCGCTTGCAGTTTTCAAATATCCCAAACATCCCAAATTCGACCCTTGAGCCATACATTATAGCCAAATTCTGGCTCTCAGCACGTATTCGCAGTTGGAAATTATGACTTTTTATACTGAAAATATGTCAATTACGGGAAGCGGCGATGGATCACATTAGGCCCAAACCCTCCCTGCAGCTTTAAAAATATCCCAAACATCCCAAATTCGACCCAGGAGCCTTATTTTGGAGCCAAATTCTGGCTCTCTGCACGTATTCGCAGTTTGAAATTACGACATTTTATACCGAAAATATGCCAATTACTGAGAGCAGCGATGGGTCACATTTTGCCCAAACCCACCTGCAGTTTTCAAAATATCCCAAACATCGCAAATTCGACCCTTGAGCGAAATTTTGAAGCCAAATTGTGGCTCTCTGCACATATTCGCAGTTTGAAATTACGAATCTTTATACCGAAAATATGTCAATTACTGAGAGCGGCGATAGGTCACATTTTGCCCAAACCCCCCCCACCCCCCTGCAGTTTTCAAAATATCTCAAACATCCCAAATTCGAAGCTTGAGCCATATTTTGGAGCCAAATTCAGGCTTTCTGCACGTATTCGCAGTTTGAAATTACGTCTTTTTATACCGAAAATATGCCAATTACTGAGAGCAGCGATGGGTCACATTTTACCAAAATCTTCCACTGCAGTTTTCAAACTGTCGCAAACAACCCAAATTCCACCCTTGTGGCATATTTTGGAGCGAAATTCAGGCTCTCTGCAGGTATTTGCAGTTTGAAATTACGAATTTTTAAACCGAAAATATACCAATTACTTAGAGCGGCGATGGATCACATTCTGCCCAAACCTTCCGTGCAGTGTTCAAAATATCGAAAAACTTCCATTCTCACCATGAGAAAACATGAAGTAGTATCGAAATATTGGTAAAAACGAATATATTTACGTAAAATCACACTACATAAAAAACGTGAAAAAAGTCACTATTTTACCATATTTGAGGATTTTAACTTCAAATCATAGAGCGAGGTTTCGTATTATTTAGATCCAAGAAAAGACATATGACAATGTTGTTTCCAATACAAATGATAAAAATCAATGTGTTTTCATTAGAATTAATTAAAATGTTCCTGATTTTCCGTTTATATTACCGATGGAAGATGTATACGTAAAACCGCTCTAACCCGGCTGAAACGTCGACATATGCAATAAAAACAGAACTCCCCTTTTCAATATCTTACTCAGTATTTTAACGAGAAACAAAGAGTTGATTGAAAATGAGGTATTTAAGGTTAATTTCTTATCTATTATGTGTTTGCATTATTTTTATCGTATATTTAATGAATTAAACTAAACCCTACCTGAAAACTGCAGGTAGAGTTTGGGCAAAATGTGGTCTATTGCCGCTCTCCGTAATTGGCATATTTTCGGTATAAAAATTCGTAATTTCAAACTGCGAATACGTGCAGAGAGCCAGAATTTGGCTCCAAAATATGGTTCAAGCGTTGAATTTGGGATGTTTGGGATATTTTGAAAACTGCAGGGAGGGTTTGGCCAAAATGTGATCCATCGCCGCTTTCAGTAATTGGCATTTTTTCGGTATAAAAGTCGTAATTTCAAACTGCGAATACATGCAGAGAACCAGAATTTGGCTCCAAAATATAACTCAAGCGTCGAATTTGGGATGTTTGCTATATTTTGAAAACTGCAGGGACGGTTTGGGCAAAATGTGATCCATCGCCGCTCTCAGTAAATGGCATATTTTCGGTATAAAAAGACGTAATTTCAAACGGCGAGTACGTGCAGAGAGCCCGAATTTGGTTACAAAATATGGCACAAGGGTCGAATTTGGGATGTTTGAGATAATTTGGAAACTGCTGAGAGGGTTTCGGCAAAATGTGATCCATCGCCGTTTTCAGTAATTGGCTTATTTTCGGTATAAAAAGTCGTAATTTCAAACTGCGAATACGCGCAGAAAGCTAGAATTTGGCTCCAAAATATGGCTCAAAGGTCGAATTAGGGATGTTTGGGATATTTTGCAAATTGCAGAGGGGTATGGGCAAAATGTGACCCATCGCTTCTTTCAGTAATTGGACATATTTTCAAGCGTCAAATTTGGGATGTTTGGGATAAAAATTCGTAATTTCAAACTGCGAATACGTGCAGAGAGCCAGAATTTGGCTCCAAAAACATTCTCAAGGGTCGAATTTGGGGTGTTTGGGATATTTTGAAAACTGCAAGGAGGGGGTTTCGGCTAAATGTGACCTATCGCCGATCTCAGTAATTGGCATATTTTAGGTATAAAATGACGTAATTTCAAACTGCGAATATGTGCAGAGAGCCTGAATTTGGCTCCAAAATATGGCTCAAGCTTCGAATTTGGGATGTTTGAGATATTTTGAAAACTGCAGGGGGGTGGGGGGTTTGGGCAAAATGTGACCTATCGCCGCTCTCTGTAATTGACATATTTTCGGTATAAAGATTCGTAATTTCAAACTGCGAATATGTGCAGAGAGCCACAATTTGGCTTCAAAATTTCGCTCAAGGGTCGAATTTGCGATGTTTGGGATATTTTGAAAACTGCACAGAGGGTTTGGGCAAAATGTGATCCATCGCCGCTTTCAGTAATAGACATATTTTCGGTATAAAAAGTCGTTATTTCAAACTGCGAAAACGTGCAGAAAGCCATAATTTGGCTAGAAAATATGGTTCAAGGGTCTTATTTGGGAAGTTTTTCGATATTTTGAACACTGCACGGAGGGTTTGGGCAGAATGTGATCCATCGCCGCTCTAAGTAATTGGTATATTTTCGGTTTAAAAATTCGTAATTTCAAACTGCGAATACGTGCAGAGAGCCTGAATTTCGCTCCAAAATATGCCACAAGGGTGGAATTTGGGTTGTTTGCGACAGTTTGAAAACTGCAGGGGAAGGTTTTGGTAAAATGTGACCCATCGCTGCTCTCAGTAATTGGCATATTTTCGGTATAAAAAGACGTAATTTCAAACTGCGAATACGTGCAGAAAGCCTGAATTTGGCTCCAAAATATGGCTCAAGCTTCGAATTTGGGATGTTTGAGATATTTTGAAAACTGCAGGGGGGTGGGGGGTTTGGGCAAAATGTGACCTATCGCCGCTCTCTGTAATTGACATATTTTCGGTATAAAGATTCGTAATTTCAAACTGCGAATATGTGCAGAGAGCCACAATTTGGCTTCAAAATTTCGCTCAAGGGTCGAATTTGCGATGTTTGGGATATTTTGAAAACTGCAGGTGGGTTTGGGCAAAATGTGACCCATCGCTGCTCTCAGTAATTGGCATATTTTCGGTATAAAATGTCGTAATTTCAAACTGCGAATACGTGCAGAGAGCCAGAATTTGACTCCAAAATAAGGCTCCTGGGTCGAATTTGGGATGTTTGGGATATTTTTAAAGCTGCAGGGAGGGTTTGGGCCTAATGTGATCCATCGCCGCTTCCCGTAATTGACATATTTTCAGTATAAAAAGTCATAATTTCCAACTGCGAATACGTGCTGAGAGCCAGAATTTGGCTATAATGTATGGCTCAAGGGTCGAATTTGGGATGTTTGGGATATTTGAAAACTGCAAGCGGGGTTTGGGCAAAATTTGACACATCGTTGCTTTCAGTAATTGGCATATTTTCCGTATAAAAAGTCGTAATTTCAAACTGCAAATACGTGCAGAGAGCCAGAATTTGGCTCCAAAATAACGCTCCAGGGTAGAATTTGGGATGTTTGGTATATTTTGAAAACTGCAGGGGGGTTTGGGCAAAATGTGACCCATCGCCGCTCTCAGTAATTGGCATATTTACGGTATAAAATGACGTAATTTCAAAGTGCGAATACGTGCAGAAAGCTAGAATTTGGCTCCAAAATATGGCTCAAAGGTCGAATTTGGATGTTTGGGATATTTTGCAAACTGCAGGGGGGTTTGGGCAAAACGTGACCCATCGTTTCTTTCAGTAATTGGCATATTTTCAAGCTACAAGTTTGGGATGATTGGGATAAAAAGTCGTAATTTCAAACAGCGAATACGTGCAGAGAGCCAGAATTTGGCTCCAAAAACATTCTCATGGGTCGAATTTGAGATGTTTGGGATATTTTGAAAACTGCAAGGAGGGGGTTTCGGCTAAATGTGACCTATCGCCGCTCTCAGAAATTGGCATATTTTCGGTATAAAATGTCGTAATTTCAAAATGCGAATATGTGCAGAGACCCACAATTTGGCTCCAAAAGTTGGCTCAAGGGTCGAATTTGGTATGTTTGGGAAATTTTGAAAACTGCACGGAGGGTTTGGGCAAAATGTGATCCATCGCCTCTCAAAGTAATTGACATATTTTCGGCAAAAAATGTCGTAATTTTAAACTGCGAATAGGTGCAGAGAGCCAGAATTTGGCTCCAAAATATGGCTCAAGGGTTGTATTTGGGATGTTTGGGATATTTTGAAAACTAAATGGTGGGTTTGAGCAAAATGTGATCTATCGCTGCTTTCAGTAATTGGCATTTTTTCGGGATAAAAAGTCGTTATTTCAAGCTGTGCATACGAGCAGAAAGCCCGAATTTGGCTAGAAAATATGGCTCAAGTGTCGAATTTGGGATGCTTTGGATATTTTGAAAACTGCACGGAGGGTTTGGGCAAAATGTGATCCATCGCTGCTTTAAATAATTGATATATTTTCGGTATAAAAATTCCTAATTTAAAACTGCGAATACGTGCAGAGAGCCAGAACTTCGCTCCAAAATATGCCGCAAGGGTGGAATTTGGAATGTTTGCGATATTTTTAAAACTGCAAAAAGGGGTTTGGGCAAAATGTGATCCATTGCTGCTCTCCGTAATTGGCATATTTTCGGTATAAAAATTCGTAGCTTCAAACTGCAAATACGTGCAGAGAGCCAGAATTTAGCTCCAAAATATGGCTCAAGCGTTGAATTTGGGATGTTTAGTATATTTTGAAAATTGCAGGGAGGGTTTGTGCAGAATGTGATCCATCGCAGCTTTCAGTAATTGGCATATTTTCGGTATAAAAAGTCGTAATTTCTAACTGCGAATAGGTGCAGAGAGCCAGATTTTGGCTCCAAAATATGGCTCAAGCGTCGAATTGAGGATGTTTGAGATATTTTGAAAACTGCACAGAGGGTTTGGGCAAAATGTGACCCATCGCCGCTTTCAGTAACTGGCATATTTTCGGTTTAAAAAGTTGTAATTTCAAAATGCGAATACGTGCAGAGAGCCAGAATTTGGCTCCAAAATATGGCTCAAGGGTCGAATTTGGGATGCTTGGGATATTATGAAAACTGACTGGTGGGTTTGATCAAAATGTGAGCTATCGCCGCTTTCAGTAATAGACATATTTTCGGTATAAAAAGTCGTTATTTCAAACTGCGAAAACGTGCAGAAAGCCAGAATTTGGCTAGAAAATATGGTTCAAGGGTCTTATTTGGGAAGTTTTTCTATATTTTGAACACTGCACGGAGGGTTTGGGCAGAATGTGATCCATCGCAGCTCTAAGTAATTGGAATATTTTCGGTTTAAAAATTCGTAATTTCAAACTGCGAATACGTGCAGAGAGCCTGAATTTCGCTCCAAAATATGCCACAAGGGTGGAATTTGGGTTGTTTGCGACAGTTTGAAAACTGCAGGGGAAGGTTTTGGTAAAATGTGACCTATCCCTGCTCTCAGTAATTGGCATATTTTCGGTTTAAAAAGACGTAATTTCAAACTGCGAATACGTGCAGAAAGCCTGAATTTGGCTCCAAAATATGGCTCAAGCTTCGAATTTGGGATGTTTGAGATATTTTGTAAACTGCGGGGGGGTGGGGGGTTTGGGCAAAATGTGACCTATCGCCGCTCTCAGTAATTGACATTTTCGGTATAAAGATTCGTAATTTCAAACTGCGAATATGTGCAGAGAGCCAGAATTTGGCTCCAAAATAAGGCTCCAGGGTCGAATTTGGGATGTTTGGGATATTTTGAAAACTGGAGGGAGGGTTTGGGCAAAATGTGATCCATCGCCGCTCTCCGTAATTGGCATATTTTCGGTATAAAAATTCGAAATTTCAAGCTGCGAATATTGGCAGAGAGCCACAATTTGGCTCCAAAATTTGGCTCAAGCGTCGAATTTGGGATGTTTGAGATGTTTTGAAAACTGCAGGGGGCTTAAGGCTTAAGAGCCTTAAGCTTAAGAGCTTAAGGCTTTTACGTGTACATCTTCCATTACCAATGGAAGATGTACACGTAAAACCGCTCTAATCCGGCTGAAACGTCGATATATGCAATAAAAAAAGAACTTCTCCCCTTTTCAATATCGTACTCAGTATTTTAACTAGAAACAACATACTCAGTATTTTAACTAGAAACAAATAGTTGATTGAAAATAAAGTATTTAAGGTTAATTTCTAACCAATAATGTATTTGCATCATTTTTGTCGTATATATAAAGAATTAATACAATAAACTGAAAATTCACAACAACCTGGAAAAACGGCAAAATATTGCATAATTCGATGATATTTTGTGTAAATCATATAAAGAAAAAGGCGGACGATAAACGTCAAAATATTGCTAAATTCGGTGATTTTGAGTAAAAAAGAAAATGCAAGAAAACTTACCTAAAAATGCAATATTATGCGAAATTCTGAGATTTGAAAGCCAAATCACATATCGTGAGAAAACGTGAAGTAGTATCGAAATCATGGTACAAACGAATATATTTACGTAAACTCAATAAAAATATTCTGCACGTATTCGCAGTTTGAAATTACATTTTATACCGAAAATATGCCAATTACTGAGTGTGGCGATGGATCACATTTTGCCCAGGCCCTCCCTGCAGTTTTCAAATTATCCCAAGCATCCCAAATTCGACCCTTGAGCCATATTTTGGAGTCACATTCTGGCTCTCTGCTCGTATTCGCTGTTTGAAATTATGAATTTTTATACCGAAAATATGTCAATTACTGAGGGCAGCGATAGGTCACATTTTGCCCAAACCCCCTTTGCACTTTTCAAAATATCCCAAACATCCCATGTTCGACGCTTGAACCATATTTTGGAGCCAAATTCCGGCTCTCTGCACGTATTCGCAGTTTGAAATTACATCATTTTATAACGAAAACATGCCAATTACTTAGCGCAGCGATAGGTCACATTTTGCCCAAACCCCCCTGCAGTTTTCAAAACATTTCAAACATCCCAAATTCGATGCTTGAGCCAAATTTTGGAGCCAAATTGTGGCTCTCTGCCAATATTCGCAGCTTGAAATTTCGAATTTTTATACCGAAAATATGCCAATTACGGAGAGCGGCGATGGATCACATTTTTCCCAAACCCTCCCTCCAGTTTTCAAAATATCCCAAACATTCCAAATTCGACCCTGGAGCCTTATTTTGGAGCCAAATTCTGGCTCTCTGCACATATTCGCAGTTTGAAATTACGAATCTTTATACCAAAAATATGTCAATTACTGAGAGCGGCGATAGGTCACATTTTGCCCAAACCCCCCACCCCCCTGCAGTTTTCAAAATATCCCAAACATCCCAAATTCGAAGCTTGAGCCATATTTTGGAGCCAAATTCTGGCTTTCTGCACGTATTCGCTGTTTGAAATTACGTCTTTTTATACCGAAAATATGCCAATTATTGAGAGCAGCGATGGGTCACATTTTGCCAAAACCCCCCCCCCCTGCAGTTTTCAAAAGGTCGCAAACAACCCAAATTCCACAATTGTGGCATATTTTGGAGCGAAATTCAGGCTCTCTGCACGTATTCGAAGTTTGAAATTACGAATTTTTATACCGAAAATATACCAATTACTTAGAGCGGCGATGGATCACATTCTGCCCAAACCCTCCGTGCAGTTTTCAAAACATCGAAAACATCCAAAATTAGACCCTTGAACCATATTTTCTAGCCAAATTCTGGCTTTCAGCACGTGTTCGCAGTTTGAAATAACGATATTTTTACCGAAAATATGTCTATTACTGAAAGCGGCGATAGCTCACATTTTGCCCAAACCCACCAGTCAGTTTTCATAATATCCCAAGCATCCCAAATTCGACCCATGAGCCATATTTTGGAGCCAAATTCTGGCTTTCTGCACGTATTCGCATTTTGAAATTACAACTTTTTAAACCGAAAATATGCCAGTTACTGAAAGCGGCGATGGGTAACATTTTGCCCAAACCCTCTATGCAGTTTTCAAAATATCTCAAACATCCCCAATTCGACGCTTGAGCCATATTTTGGAGCCAAATTCTGGCTCTCTGCGCCTATTCGCAGTTTGAAATTACGACTTTTTATACCGAAAATATGCCAATTACTTAGAGCGGCGATGGATCACATTCTGCACAAACCTTCCCTGCAGTTTTCAAAATATCCCACACATCCCAAATTAAACGGTTGAGCCATATTTTGGAGCTAAATTCTGGCTCTCTGCACGTATTTGCAGTTTGAAGCTACGAATTTTTATACCGAAAATATGCCAATTACGGAGAGCAGCAATGGATCACATTTTGCCCAAACCCCTTTTTGCAGTTTTCAAAATATCGCAAACATCCCAAATTCCACCCTTGCGGCTTATTTTGGAGCGAAGTTCTGGCTCTCTGCACGTATTCGCAGTTTTAAATTAGGAATTTTTATACCGAAAATATACTAATTACTTAGAGCAGCGATGGATTACATTTTGCCCAAACCCTCCGTGCAGTTTTCAAAATATCCAAAACATCCCAAATTCGACACTTGAGCCATATTTTCTAGCCAAATTCGGGCTTTCTGCACGTATTCACAGTTTGAAACAACGACTTTTTATCCCGAAAATATGCCAATTACTGAAAGCGGCGATAGATCACATTTTGCTCAAATCCACCATTCAGTTTTCAAAATATCCCAAACATCCCAAATACGACCCTTGAGCCATATCTTGGAGCCAAATTCTGGCTCTCTGCACCTATTCGCAGTTTGAAATTACGTCATTTTATACCGAAAATATGTCAATTACTGAGAGCAGCGATTGGTCACATTTTACCTAAACCCCCCCTGCAGTTTTCAAAATATCCCAAACATCCCAAATTTTGGCTCTCTGCACGTATTCGCAGTTTTAAATTAGGTATTTTTATACCGAAAATATGCTAATTACTTTGAGAGGCGATGGAGCACATTTTGCCCAAACCCTCCGTGCAGTTTTCAAAATATCCCAAACTTCCCAAATTCGACCCTTGAGAATGTTTTTGGAGCCAAATTTTGGCTCTCTGCACGTATTTGCTGTTTGAAATTACTACTTTTTATCCCAAATATCCCAAACTTGACGCTTGAAAATATGCCAATTACTGAAAGATGCGATGGGTCACGTTTTGCCCAAACCCTCCTGCAGTTTGCAAAATTTCCCAAACATCCAAATTCGACCTTTGAGCCATATTTTGGAGCCAAATTCTAGATTTCTGCACGTATTCGCAGTTTGAAATTACGACATTTTATACCGAAAATATGCCAATTACTAAGTGCAGCGATGGATCACATTTTGCCCATGCCTTCCCTGCACTATGCAAAATATCCCAAACATCCCATATTCGACCCATGAGCTATATTTTGGAGCCAAATTCTGGCTCTCTGCACGTATTCGCATTTTGAAATTATGACTTTTTATACCGAAAATATGCCAATTACTGAGAGCAGCGATAGGTCACATTTAGCCGAAACCCCCTCCTTGCATTTTTCAAAACTTCCCAAACATCCCAAATTCGATCCTTGAGAATGTTTTTGGAGCCAAATTTTGGCTCTCTGCACGTATTCGCTGTTTGAAATTACGACTTTTTATCCCAAACGTCCAAAACTTGACGCTTGAAAATATGCCAATTATTGAAAGAAACGATGGGTCACGTTTTGCCCAAACCCCCCTGCAGTTTGCAAAATATCCCAAACATCCAAATTCGACCTTTGAGCCATATTTTGGAGCCAAATTCTAGCTTTCTGCACGTATTCGCCCTTTGAAATTACGTCATTTTATACCGAAAATATGCCAATTACTGAGAGCGGCGATGGGTCACATTTTGCCGAAACCCCCCTGCAGTTTTCAAAATATACCAAACATCCCAAATTCGACCCGGGAGCGTTATTTTGGGGCCAAATTCTGGCTCTCTGCACGTATTTGCAGTTTGAAATTACGACTTTTTATACGGAAAATATGCCAATTACTGAAAGCAGCGATGCGTCACATTTTGCCCAAACCCCGCTTGCAGTTTTAAAATATCCCAAACATCCCAAATTCGACTCTTGAGCCATACTTTATAGCCAAATTCTAGCTCTCTGCACGTATTCGCAGTTTGAAATTATGACTTTTTATACTGAAAATATGTCAATTACGGAAAGCGGCGATGGATCACATTAGGCCCAAACCCTCCCTGCAGTTTTAAAAATATCCCAAACATCCCAAATTCGACCCTGAAGCCTTATTTTGGAGCCAAATTCTGGCTCTCTTCACGTATTCGCAGTTTGAAATTACGACATTTTATACCGAAAATATGCCAATTACTGAGAGCGGCGATGGGTCACATTTTGCCCAAACCCACCTGCAGTTTTCAAAATATCCCAAACATCGCAAATTCGACCCTTCAGCGAAATTTTGGAGCGAGGCTGAAGAGAGTGAAGCAGAGGCTTAAGAGAGGGATGCAGAGGCACAAGAAAATGATGAAGAGGCTCAAGAGAGTGCTGCTGAGGCTCAAGAGAGGGATGCTGAGGCTCCAGAGAGTGATGCAGAGGCTCCAGAGAGTGATGCAGAGGCTGAAGTGAGAGATGCAGAGGCTTAAGAGAGTGACAAAGAGGCTCAAGAGTGATGCAGAGGCTCAAGAGAATGATGTAGAGGCTTAAGAGAGGGATGCAGAGGCTCAAGAGAATGATGCAGAGGCTCATGAGAGTGATGCAAACGATCAAGATAGGAATGCAGAGGCTTAAGAGAGTGATGCAGAGGCTCAAGAGTCGGATGTAGAGGCTCAAGAGAGTAAGGCAGAAGCTCAAGAGAGTGATGCAGAGGCTTAAGAAAGTGATGCACAGGCTGAAGAGAGTGATGCAGAGGCTCAGGAGAGTGATGCAGAGGCTTAAGAGAGTGATGCAGAGGCTGAAGAGAGTGATGCAGAGGCTCAAGAGAGTGATGCAGAGGCTCAAGAGAGTGATGCAGAGGATCATGAGCGTGATGCAGAGGCTCGAGAGAGTAATGCAGAGGCCTCAAGAGAGGGATTCAGAGGCTTAAGAGAGGGACGTAGAGGCTCAAGAGAGTAATGCAGAGGCTCAAGAGAGTGATGCAGAGGCTCAAGAGAGGGATGCAGAGGCTAAAGAGAGTGATGCAGAGGCTGAAGAGAGTGGTGCAGAGGCTCAAGAGAGGAATGCAGAGGCTCAAGAGAGTGATTGAGAGGCTTTCGAGAGTGATGCAGAGACTTAAGAGAGTGATGCAGAGGCGTAAGAGAGGGATGCAGAGGCTCAAGAGAGGGATGCAGATGGTCAAGATAGGGATGCAGGAGCTCACGAGAGTGATGCAGATGCTCAAGAGAGTGATTCTGAGGCTTGCGAGAGTGATGCAGAGGCTTAAGAGAGTGATGCAGAGGTTTAAGAGAAGGGTGCAGAGGCTCAAGAGAGGGATGCAGAGGCTCAAGAGAGGGATGCAGAGGCTCAAGAGAGGGATGCAGAGGATCAAGTGAGGGATGCAGAGGCAGAAGAGAAAGATGAAGAGGCTCAAGAGAGGGATGCAGAGGCTAAAGAGAGTGATGCAGAGGCTCAAGAGAGTTCTGCCGAGGCTCAAGAGAGTGATGCATAGGCTTACGAGAGTGATGCAGATGATCAAGAGAGGGATGCAGAGGCTTAAGAGAGTGATGCAGAGGCTGAAGACAGTGTTGCGGAGGCGTAGGAGAGGGATGCAGAGGGTCAAGAGAGTGATGCAGAGGGTCAAGAGAGTGATGCATAGGCTCAAGAGAGTGATGCAGTGGCTTAAGAGAGGGATGCAGAGGCTCAAGAGAGGGATGCAGAGGCTCAAGAGAGGGATGCAGAGGCTCAAGAGAGGGAAGCAGAGGCTCAAGTGAGGGGATGCAGAGGCACATGAGAGGAATGCAGAGGCTCTTGAGAGTGATGCAGAGGCTCAAGAGAGGGATGCATAGGCTTAAGATAGTGATGCAAAGGCTCAAGAGAGGGATGCAGGAGTTCAAGAGAGGAATGCAGAGGCTCAAGAGAGTGATACAGAGGCTTAAGAGAGGGATGCAGCGGCTCAAGAGAGTGAAGCAGAGGCTTAAGAGAGGGATGCACAGGCACAAGATAATGATGAAGAGGCTCAAGAGAGTGCTGCTGCGGCTCAAGAGAGGGGTGCTGAGGCTCCAGAGAGGGATGCAGAGGCTCCATAGAGTGATGCAGAGGCTGAAGTTAGAGATGCAGAGGCTTAAGAGAGTGACGCAGAGGCTCAAGAGAGTGATGCAGTCTCAAGAGAGGAATACAGATGCTCAGGAGAGTGATTAAGAGGCTTACGAGAGTGATGCAGAGACATAAGAGAGTGATGCAGAGGCGTAAGAGAGGGATGCAGAGGCTCAAGAGAGGGATGCAGAGGCTCAAGATAGGGATGCAGGAGCTCAAGAGAGTGATGCCGAGGCACACGAGAGTGATTCAGAGGCTTACGAGAGTGATGCAGATGATCAAGAGAGGGATGCAGAGGCTTAAGAGAGGGATGCATAGGCTTGGGAGAATGATGTAGAGGCTTATGAGAGGGATGCAGAGGCTCAAGAGAATGATGCAGTGGCTCAAGAGAGTGACGCAAATGATCAAGAGAAGGATGCAGAGGCATAAGAGAGTCATGCAGAGGCTCAAGAGAGTGATGTAGAGGCTTAAGAGAATGATGCAGAGGCTCAAGAGAGTGATGCAGAGGCTTAAGAGAGTGATGCAGAGGCTTAAGATTGAGATGCAGAGGCTCAAGAGAGGGATGCAGAGGCTCAAGAGAGGGGATGCAGAGGCACAAAAGAGGGATGCAGAGGCTCGTGAGAGTGATGCAGAGGCTTAAGAGAGGGATGCATAGGCTTGGGAGAGTGATGCAAAGGCTCACGAGAGGGATGCAGAGGCTCAAGAGAATGATGAAGAGGCTAAAGGGAGTGTTGTAGAGGCTCAAGAGAGGGATGCTGAGACTCCAGAGAGGGATGCAGAGGCTCCAGAGAGTTATGCAGAGGCTGAACAGAGTGATGTAGAGGCTCAAGAGAGTGATGCAGAGGCTTAAGAGAGTGACTCAGAAGCTCAAGAGAGTTATGCAGAGGCTCAAGAGAATGATGTAGAGGCTTAAGAGAGGGATGCAGAGGCTCAAGAGAGTGATGCAGAGGCTTAAGAGAGTGATGCAGAGGCTTAAGATTGAGATGCAGAGGCTCAAGAGAGGAATGCAGAGGCTCAAGAGAGTGATGCAGAGGCTTAAGAAAGTGAAGCAGAGGCTTAAGATTGAGATGCAGAGGCTCAAGAGAGGGATGCAGAGGCTCAAGAGAGGGGATGCAGAGGCACAAGAGAGGGATGCAGAGGCTCGTGAGAGTGATGCAGAGGCTCAAGTGAGGGATGCATAGGCTTGGGAGAGTGATGCAAAGGCTCACGAGAGGGATGCAGAGGCTCAAGAGAATGATGAAGAGGCTAAAGGGAGTGCTGTAGAGGCTCAAGAGAGGGATGCTGAGGCTCCAGAGAGAGATGCAGAGGCTCCAGAGAGTTATGCAGAGGCTGAAGAGAGTGATGTAGAGGCTCAAGAGAGTGATGCAGAGGCTTAAGAGAGTGACTCAGAAGCTCAAGAGAGTTATGCAGAGGCTCAAGAGAATGATGTAGAGGCTTAAGAGAGGGATGCAGAGGCTCAAGAGAATGATGCAGAGGCTCAAGGGAGTGATACAGAGGCTTAAGAGAGTGAAGCAGAGGCTGAAGAGAGTGATGCAGAGGCTTAAGAGAGTGATGTAGACAATAAAGAGAGGGAATCAGAGGCTTAAGAGAGTGATGCAGAGGCTTACTAGAGTGTTGCAGAGGCTCAAGAGAGGGATACAGAGGCTCATGAGAGTGATGCAGAGGCTCAAGAGAGTTATGCAGAGGCTCATGAGAGTGATGCAGAGGGTTAGGAGAATGATGCAGAGGCTCAAGAGAGTGATGCAGAGGCTTAAGAGAGTGATGCAGAGGCTTAAGAGAGGGATGCAGAGGCTCAAGAGAGGGATGCAAAGGCTCAAGAGAGGGGATGCAGAGGCACAAGAAAGGGATGCAGAGGCTCGTGGGAGTGATCCAGAGGCTCAAGAGCGGGATGCATAGGCTTGGGAGAGTGATGCAAATGCTCACGAGAGGGATGCAGAGGCTCATGAGAGGGATGCAGGAGTTCAAGAGAGGGATGCAGAGGCTCAAGAGAGTGATGAAGAGGCTAAAGAGAGGGATGAAGAGGCTAAAGAGAGTGCTGTAGAGGCTCAAGAGAGGGATGCTGAGGCTCCAGAGAGGGATGCAGAGGCTCCAGAGATTTATGCAGAGGCTGAAGAGAGTTATGCAGAAGCTCAAGAGAATGATGTAGAGGCTTAAGAGAGGGATGCAGAGGCTCAGGAGAATGATGCAGAGGCTCAAGGGAGTGATGCAGACGATCAAGAGAGGGATGCAGAGGCTTAAGAGAGTGATGCAGAGGTTCAAGAGAGTGATGTAGAGGCTCAAGAGAGTGATGCAGAGGTTCAAGAGAGTGATGCAGAGGCTGAGGAGAGTGATGCAGAGGCTCAAGAGAGTGATGCATATGATAAAGAGAGTGATGCAGAGGGTCTAGAGAGTGATGCAGAGGCTCAAGAGAGTGATGCAGAGGCTCAAGAGAGTGATGCAGAGGAGTATGAGCGTGATGCAGAGGCCCGAGAGAGTGATGCAGAGGCCTCAAGCGAGGGATTCAGAGGCTGAAGAGAGTGATGCAGAGGCTCAAGAGAGTGATTCAGAGGCTTACGAGAGTGATGCAGAGGCTTAAGAGAGTGATGCCGAGGCTTAAGAGACGGATGCAGAGGCTCAAGAGAGGGATGCAGAGGCTCAAGAGAGAGATGAAGAGGCTCAAGAGAGGGATGCAGAGGCTCAAGTGAGGGATGCAGAGGCACAAGAGAAAGATGCAGAGGCTCAAGAGAGGGATGCAGAGGCTAAAGAGAGTTCTGCAGAGGCTCAAGAGAGTGATGCATAGGCTTACGAGAGTGATGCAGATGATCAAGAGAGTGATGCAGAGGCTTAAGAGAGTGATGCAGAGGCTGAAGAGAGTGATGCATAGGCTCAAGAGAGTGATGCAGAGTCTCAAGAGAGGGATGCAGAGGCTCAAGAGAGGGAAGCAGAGGCTCAAGTGAGGGGATGCAGAGGCTCAAGAGAGGAATGCAGAGGCTCTTGAGAGTGATGCAGAGGCTCAAGAGAGGGATGCAGAGGCTCAAGAGAGTGATGCAGAGGCTCAAGAGAGTGATGCATAGGCTCAAGAGAGTGATGCAGATGCTTAAGAGAGGGATGCTGAGGCTCAAGAAAAGGATGTAGAGGCTCAAGAGAGTAATGCAGAAGCTCAAGAGAGTGATGCAGACGCTCAAGAGAGGGATGCAGAGACTTAAGAGAGTGATGCAGAGGCTTAAGGGAGGGATGCAGAGGCTCAAGAGAGGGATGCAGAGGCTCAAGAGAGGGAAGCAGAGGCTCAAGTGAGGGGATGCAGAGGCACAAGAGAGGAATGCAGAGGCTCTTGAGAGTGATGCAAAGGCTCAAGAGAGGGATGCAGGAGTTCAAGAGAGGGATGCAGAGGCTCAAGAGAGTGATGCAGAGGCTTAAGAGAGGGATGCAGAGGCTCAAGTGAGTGAAGCAGAGCCTTAGGAGAGGGATGCAGAGGCACAAGAAAATGATGAAGAGGCTCAAGAGAGTGCTGCTGAGGCTCAAGAGAGGGGTGCTGAGGCTCCAGAGAGGGATGCAGAGGCTCCAGAGAGTGATGCAGACGCTGAAGTGAGAGATGCAGAGGCTTAAGAGAGTGACGCAGAGGCTCAAGAGAGTGATGCAGAGGCTTAAGAGAGTGACTCAGAAGCTCAAGAGAGTTATGCAGAGGCTCAGGAGAATGATGTAGAGGCTTAAGAGAAGGATGCAGAGGCTCAAGAGAATGATGCAGAGGCTCAAGGGAGTGATGCAGAGGCTTAAGAGAGTGAAGCAGAGGCTGAAGAGAGTGATGCAGAGGCTTAAGGGAGTGATGCAGACGATAAAGAGAGGGAATCAGAGGCTTAAGAGAGTGTCGCAGAGGCTTACTAGAGTGTTGCAGAGGCTCAAAAGAGGGATACAGAGGCTCATGAGAGTGATGCAGAGGCTCAAGAGAGGGATGCATAGGCTTATGAGTGTTATGCAGAGGCTCATGAGAGTGATGCAGAGGGTTAGGAGAATGATGCAGAGGCTCAAGAGAGTGATGCAGAGACTTAAGAGAGGGTTGCAGAGGGTCAAGAAAGGGATGCAGAGGCTCAAGAGAGGGGATGCAGAGGCACAAGAGAGGGATGCAGAGGCTCGTCAGAGTGATGCAGAGGCTCAAGAGCGGGATGCATAGGCTTGGGAGAGTGATGCAAAGGCTCACGAGTGGGATGCAGAGGCTCATGAGAGGGATGCAGAGGCTCAAGAGAGTGATGCAGAGGCTTAAGATACGGATGCAGAGGCTCATGAGAGGGATGCAGAGGCTCAAGTGAGGGATGCAGAGGCACAAGAGAGGGACGCAGAGGCTCTTGGGAGTGATGCAGAGGCTCCAGAGGGGGATGCAGAGGCTTAAGAGAGTGATGCAAAGGCTCAAGAGAGGGATGCAGAGCCTTAAGAGAGGGATGCAGAGGCTCAAGAGAGGGATGTAGAGGCTTAAGAGAGTGATGCAAAGGCTCAAGAGAGGGATGCAGAGGCTCATGAGAGGGATGCAGAGGCTCAAGAGATGGATGCAGGAGCTCAAGAGAGAGATGCAGAGGCTCAAGAGAGTGATTCAGAGGCTTACGAGAGTGATGCAGAGGCTCAAGAGAGTGATTCAGAGGCCTACGAGAGTGATGCAGAGGCTTAAGAGAGTGATGCAGAGGCTTAAAAGACGGATGAAGAGGCTCATGAGTGGGATGCAGAGGCTAAAGTGAGGGATGCAGAGGCACAAGAGAGGGACGCAGAGGCTCTTGAGAGTAATGCAGAGGCTCCAGAGAGGGATGCAGAGGCTCAAGAGAGTGATGCAGAGGCTTAAGAGAGGGATGCAGAGGCTCAAGTGAGTGAAGCAGAGCCTTAGGAGAGGGATGCAGAGGCACAAGAAAATGATGAAGAGGCTCAAGAGAGTGCTGCTGAGGCTCAAGAGAGGGGTGCTGAGGCTCCAGAGAGGGATGCAGAGGCTCCAGAGAGTGATGCAGACGCTGAAGTGAGAGATGCAGAGGCTTAAGAGAGTGACGCAGAGGCTCAAGAGAGTGATGCAGAGGCTTAAGAGAGTGACTCAGAAGCTCAAGAGAGTTATGCAGAGGCTCAGGAGAATGATGTAGAGGCTTAAGAGAAGGATGCAGAGGCTCAAGAGAATGATGCAGAGGCTCAAGGGAGTGATGCAGAGGCTTAAGAGAGTGAAGCAGAGGCTGAAGAGAGTGATGCAGAGGCTTAAGGGAGTGATGCAGACGATAAAGAGAGGGAATCAGAGGCTTAAGAGAGTGTCGCAGAGGCTTACTAGAGTGTTGCAGAGGCTCAAAAGAGGGATACAGAGGCTCATGAGAGTGATGCAGAGGCTCAAGAGAGGGATGCATAGGCTTATGAGTGTTATGCAGAGGCTCATGAGAGTGATGCAGAGGGTTAGGAGAATGATGCAGAGGCTCAAGAGAGTGATGCAGAGACTTAAGAGAGGGTTGCAGAGGGTCAAGAAAGGGATGCAGAGGCTCAAGAGAGGGGATGCAGAGGCACAAGAGAGGGATGCAGAGGCTCGTCAGAGTGATGCAGAGGCTCAAGAGCGGGATGCATAGGCTTGGGAGAGTGATGCAAAGGCTCACGAGTGGGATGCAGAGGCTCATGAGAGGGATGCAGAGGCTCAAGAGAGTGATGCAGAGGCTTAAGATACGGATGCAGAGGCTCATGAGAGGGATGCAGAGGCTCAAGTGAGGGATGCAGAGGCACAAGAGAGGGACGCAGAGGCTCTTGGGAGTGATGCAGAGGCTCCAGAGGGGGATGCAGAGGCTTAAGAGAGTGATGCAAAGGCTCAAGAGAGGGATGCAGAGCCTTAAGAGAGGGATGCAGAGGCTCAAGAGAGGGATGCAGAGGCTTAAGAGAGTGATGCAAAGGCTCAAGAGAGGGATGCAGAGGCTCATGAGAGGGATGCAGAGGCTCAAGAGATGGATGCAGGAGCTCAAGAGAGAGATGCAGAGGCTCAAGAGAGTGATTCAGAGGCTTACGAGAGTGATGCAGAGGCTCAAGAGAGTGATTCAGAGGCCTACGAGAGTGATGCAGAGGCTTAAGAGAGTGATGCAGAGGCTTAAAAGACGGATGAAGAGGCTCATGAGTGGGATGCAGAGGCTAAAGTGAGGGATGCAGAGGCACAAGAGAGGGACGCAGAGGCTCTTGAGAGTAATGCAGAGGCTCCAGAGAGGGATGCAGAGGCTTAAGTGAGTGATGCAATGGCTCAAGAGAGGGATGCAGAGGCTTAAGAGAGGGATGCAGAGGCTAAAGAGAGGGATGCAGAGGCTAAAGAGAGCGATGCAGAGGCTTAAGAGAGTGATGCAAAGGCTCAAGAGAGGGACGCAGAGGCTCATGAGAGGGATACAGGAGTTTAAGAGTGGGATGCAGAAGCTCAAGAGAGTGATGCAGACGCTTAAGAGAGGGATGCAGAGGCTCAAGAGAGTGATGGTGAGGCTCAAGAGAATGATGAAGAGGCTCAAGAGAGTGCTGCAGAGGCTCAAGAGAGGGATGCTAAGGCTCCAGAGAAAATAAATAAAATGATGCAAACACATAATTGATTAGAAATTAACCTTAAATACTTCAATTTCAATCAACTATTTGTTTCTCGTTAAAATACTGACTAAGATATTGAAATGGGAGAAGTTCTGTTTTTATTGCATATATCGACGTTTCAGCCAGATTAGAGCGGTTTTACGTGTACATCTTCCATCGGTAATATAAACGGAAAATCAGGAACATTTTAGTTAATTCTAATGAAAACACATTGATTTTTATCATTTGTATTGGAAACAACATTGACATATGTCTTTTTTTGGATCTAAATAATACGAAACCTCGCTCTATGATTTGAAGTTAAAGTCCTCAAATATGGTAAAATAGTGACTTTTTTCACGTTTTTTATTTAGTGTGATTTTACGTAAATACATTCGTTTTTACCAATTATTCGATACTACTTCATGTTTTCCCACGATATGTGATTTGGCCTTCATATCTCAGAATTTCGCAAATTTTGAATTTTTATCAAGTTTCTTGCATTTTGTTTTGTACTAAAAATCATCGAATTTTGCAATATTTTGACGTTTATCATCCCCATTTCCTTTATGTGATTTAAACAAAATATCATCGAATATGGCATTATTTGTCGTTTTTCCACGTTTTTGTGAATTTTCAGTTTTTTAGTATTAATTCATTAAATATACAATAAAAATGATGCAAATACATAATTGATTAGATAATAACCTTAAATACTTTATTTTCAATCATCTATTTGTTTGTCGTTAAAGTACTGAGTAAGATATTGAAAAGGGGAGAAGTTCGGTTTTTATTGCATATATCGACTTTTCAGCCGGAATAGAGTGGTTATACGTGTACATCTTCCATCGGTAATATAAACTGAAAATCAGGAACATTTTAGTTAATTCTAATGAAAACACATTGATTTTTATCATTTGTATTGGAAACAACATTGTCATATGTCTTTTCTTGGATCTATATAATACGAAACCTCGCTCTATGATTCGAAGTTAAAATCCTCAAATTTGGTATAATAGTGACTTTTTCACGTTCATCATTTAGTTTGATATTACGTAAATATATTCATTTTTTTACCCATATTTCGATACTATTTCATGTAGTATCACGATATGTGATTTAGCCTTCAAATCTCAAAATTTCGCAAAATATTCCATTTTAAGCAAGTTTTCTTGCATTTTGTTTCGTACTAAAAATCATCGAATTTAGTAATATTTTGACGATTATCATCCCCCCCTTTTCCTTTATGTGATATAAACAAAATATCATCGAATTAGGCAATATTTTGCCGTTTTTCCACGTTTTTGTGAATTTTCAGTTTATTGTTATTAATTCATTAAATATACAATAAAAATGATGCAAACACATAATTGATTAGATAATAACCTTAAATACTTCATTTTCAATCATCTATTTGTTTCTCGTTAAAATACTGAGTAAGATATTGAAATGGGGAGAAGTTCGGTTTTTATTGCATATATCGATTTTTCAGCCGGAATAGAGCGGTTTTTCGTGTACATCTTCCATCGGTAATATAAACGGAAAATCAGAGAACATTTTAGTTAATTCTAATGAAAACACATTGATTTTTATCATTTGTATTGGAAACAACATTGTCATATGTCTTTTCTTGGATCTAAATAATACGAAACCTCGCCTCATGATTCGAAGTTAAAATCCTCATATTTGGTATAATAGTGACTTTTTTCACGTTTTTCATGTAGTTTGATATTACGTAAATATATTCATTTTTACCAATATTTCGATACTATTTCATATAGTATCACGATATGTGATTTGGCCTTCAAATCTTAGAATTTCGCAAAATATTGCATTTTAAGCAAGTTTTCTTGCATTTTGTTTCGTACGAAAAATCATCGAATATAGCAATATTTTCACGTTTATCATCCCCTTTTCGTTTATGTGATTTAAACAAAGTATCATCGATATAAGCAAGATTTTACCGTTTTTCCACGTTTTTGTGAATTTTCCGTTTATTGTTATTAATTCATTAAATATAAGATAAAAATGATGCAAACACATAATTGATTCGAAATTAACCTTAAATACTTAATTTTCAATCAACTATTTGTTTCTCGTTAAAATACCGAGTAAGATATTTAAAAGGGGAGAAGTTCTGTTTTTATTGCATATATGGACGTTTCAGCCGGATTAGAGCGGTTTTACGTGTACATCTTCCATCGGTAATATAAACGGGAAATCAGGAACATTTTAGTTAATTCTAATGAAAACACATTGATTTTTTTCATTTGTATTGGAAACAACATTGTCATGTCTTTTTTTTGGATCTAAATAATACGAAACCTCGCTCTATGATTTGAAGTAAAAATCCTCAAATATGGTAAAATAGTGACTTTTTTCTCGTTTTTTATGTAGTATGATTTTACGTAAATATATTCGTTTTTACCAATTATTCGATACTTCATGTTTTCTCACGATATGTGATTTGGCCTTCATATCTCAGAATTTCGCAAATTTTGCATTTTATAAAGTTTCTTGCAATTTGTTTTGTGCAAAAAATCATCGAATTTGGAATAATTTGACGTTTATCATCCCCACTTCCTTTGTGATTTAAACAAAAAATCATCGAATTAGGCAATATTTTGCGTTTTCAACGTTTTTGTGAATTTTTAGTTTATTAGTATTAATTCATTATATATACAATAAAAATGAATATTTAACAAGTTTCTTGCATTTTGTTTTGTACTAAAAATCATCGAATTTTGCAATATTTTGACGTTTATAATCCCCATTTCCTTTATGTGATTTAAACAAAATATCATCGAATATGGCATCATTTTGCGTTTTTCCACGTTTTTGTGAATTTTCAGTTTATTAGTATTAATTCATTAAATATACAATAAAAATGATGCAAACAATCATTTTTACACATTGCATCATTTTACACATTGCATCATTTTACACACTGCATCATTTTACACATTGCATCATTTTTTACACATTTACACATCATTTTTAAACACATTGATTTTTATTAGCCATATTTTGGAGCCAAATTCTGGATCTGTGCACGTATTCACAAGTTTGAAATTACGAGTTTTTATACCGAAAATATTCCAATTACTGAAAGCGGCAATGGATCACATTCTGCCCAAACATTCCCTGCAGTTTTCAAAATATCCCAAGCATCCCAAATTCGACCCTTGAGAATTATTTTGGAGCCAAATTCTGGTTCTCTGCACATATTCGCAGTTTGAAATTACTACATTTTATACCGAAAATATGTCAATTACTGAAAGCGGCGATAGGTCACATTTTCCCAAACCCCCCCTGCAGTTTTCAAAACATCGGAAACATCTAAAATTCGACACTTGAGCCATATTTTGGAGCCAAAGTCGGGCTCTCTGCACGTATTCGCAGTTTGAAATTACGTCTGTTTATACCGAAAATATGCCAATTACTAAGAGCGGCGATGGATCACATTTTGCCCAAACCCTCCCTGCAGTTTTCAAAATATCGCAAACATCCCAAATTTGACGCTTGAGCCATATTTTGGAGCCAAACTCTGCCTCTCTGCACGTATTCACAGTTTGAAATTACGACTTTTTATACCAAAAATATGCCAATTACTGAAAGTGGCGATGGATCACATTCTGCCCAAACCCTCCCTGCAGTTCGCAAAATATCCCAAACATCCCAAATTCGAGGCTAGAGCCATATTTTAGAGCCAAATTCTGGCTCTCTGCACGTATTCGCATTTTGAACTTACGACTTTTTATACCGAAAATATGCCAATTACTGAAATCAGCGATAGATCACATTTTGCCAAATCCTCCCTGCAGTTTCCAAAATATCCCAAAAATCCCAAATTCAAAGCTTGAGCCATATTTTGGAGCCAAATTCTGGCTCTCTGCACGTATTCGCAGTTTGAAATTACGACTTTTTATACCGAAAATATGCCAATTACTGAGAGCGGCGATGGATCACATTTTGCCCAAACCCTCCCTTCAGTTTTCAAAATATCCCAAACATCCCAAATTCGACCCGAGAGAATTATTTTGGATCCAAATTCTGGCTCTCTGCACGTATTCACAGTTTGAAATTACGACTTTGTATACCAAAAATATGCCAATTACTGAAAGTGGCGATGGATCACATTCTGCCCGAACCCTCTCTGCCGTTTGCAAAATATCCCAAACAATCCAAATTCAACGCTTGAGCCATATTTTAGAGCCAAATTCTGGCTCTCTGCAAGTAATCGCATTTTGCACTTACGATCTTTTTACCGAAAATATGAAAACTACTGAAATCGGCGATTGATCACATTTTGCCCAAATCCTCCCTGCAGTTTCCAAAATATTCCAAACATCCCAAATTCAACGCTTGAGCCATATTTTGGAGCCAAATTCTGGCTCTCTGCACGTATTCGCAGTTTGAAATTACGATTTTTTATACCGAAAATATGACAATTACTGAGAGCGGCGATGGATCATATTTTGCCCAAACCCTCCCTGCAGTTTTAAAAATATCCCAAACATCCCAATTTTGACCCTTGAGAATTTTTTAGGAGGAAAATTCTGGCTCTCTGCACGTATACGCAGTTTGAAGTTACGACTTTTTATCCCAAACATCCCATATTCGACGCTTGAAAATATGTCAATTACTGAATGAAGCGATGGGTCACATTTTGCCCAAACCCCGCTGCAGTTTACAAAATATCCCAAACATCCCAAATTCGACCTTTGAGATATATTTTGGAACCAAATTCAAGCTTTCTGCGCGTATTCGCAGTTTATAATTACGTCTTTTTATACCGAAAACATGACAATTACTGAAAGCGGCAATAGATCACATTTTGCCCAAACCCTCCCTGCAGTTTTCAAAATATCGCAGACATCCCAAATTCGACGCTTGAGCCATATTTTGGAGCCAAATTCTGGCTCTCTGCACGTATTCACAGTTTGAAGTTACGACTTTTTATACCAAAAATATGACAATTACTGAAAGTGGCGATGGATCACATTCTGCCCAAACCCTCCCTGCAGTTTGCAAAATATCTCAAACATCCCGAATTAGACCCTTGAACCATATTTTAGAGACAAATTCTGGCTCTCTGCACGTATTCGCATTTTGAACTTACAACTTTTTATACCGAAAATATGCCAATTACTGAAATCGGCGATGTATCACATTTTGCCCAAACCTTCCCTGCAGTTTCCAAAATATCCCAAACATCCCAAATTCAACGCTTGAGCTATATTTTGGAGCCAAATACTGGCTCTCTGCACGTATTCGTAGTTTGAAATTACGACTTTTTATACCGAAAAAATGCCAATTACTGAGAGCGGCGATGGATCACATTTTGCCCAAACCCTCCCTGCAGTTTTTAAAATATCCCAAACATCCCAAATTCGACCCTAGAGAATTATTTTGGAGCCAAATTCTGTCTCTTTTCATGAATTCACAGTTTGAAATTACGACTTTTTATACCAAAAATATGCCAATTATTGAAAGTTACGATGGATCACATTCTGGCCGAACCCTCTCTGTAGTTTGCAAAATATCCCAAACATCCCAAATTCGACGCTTGAGCCATATTTTAGAGCCAAATTTTGGCTCTCAGAACGTTTTCGCATTTGGAAATTACGAGTTTTTATACCGAAAATATGCAAATTACTGAGAGCGGCGATGGATCATATTTTGCCCAAAACCCCCTGCAGTTTTCAAAATATCCCAATTATCCCAATTTCCTCCAATGAGCCAAATTTTGAAGCCAAATGCTGGCTCTCTGCACGTATTCGCAGTTTTACATTAGGATTTTTATACCGAAAATATGCCAATTATTTAGAGCAGCGATAGATCACATTTTGCCTAAACTCTCCTTGCAGTTTTCAAAATATCCAAAACATCCCAAATTCAACCCTTGAGCCATATTTTGGAGCCAAATTCTGTCTCTCTGCACGTATTCGCATTTTGAAATTACGAGTTTTTATACCGAAAATATAAGCTAATTACTGAAAGAAGCGATGGATCACATTCTGCCCAAACACTCCCTGCAGTTTTCAAAATATCCCAAACATCCCGAATTTGACCCTTGAGCCATATTTTGGAGCCAAATTCAGGATCTGTGCACGTATTCACAAATTTGAAATTACGAGTTTTTATGCAATAAAAATAACTTCTCCCCTTTTCAATATCTTACTCAGTATTTTAGTGAGAAACAAATAGTTGATTGAAAATGAAGTATTTAAAGTTAATTTGTGATCAATTATGTGTATGCATCATTTTTGTCGTATATTTATTGAATTAATAACAATAAACGGAAAATTTCATATAAACGTTGAAAAACGGTAAAATCTTGCCAAATTCGATGATATTTTGTTTAAATCACATAAAGGAAAAGGAGATGATAAACGTGAAAATATTGCTAAATTCGATGATTTTTCTTACGAAACAAAATGCAAGAAAACTTGCTTAAAATGCAATATTATGCGAAATTCTGAGATTTGAAGGCCAAATCACTTATCGTGATACTATTTGAAATAGTATCGAAATATTGGTAAAAACGAATATATTTACGTAATATCAAATTATATGAAAAACGTAAAAAAAGTCACTATTATACCAAATTTGAGGATTTTAACTTCGAATCATAAAGCGGGGTTTCGTATTATTTAGATCCAAGAAAAGATATATGACAATGTTGTTTCGAATACAAATGATAAAAATCAATGTGTTTTCATTAGAATTAACTAAAATGTTCCTGATTTTCCGTTTATATTACCGATGGAAGATGTACACGAAAAACCGCTCTATTCCGGCTGAAAAATCGATATATGCAATAAAAACCGAACTTCTCCCCTTTTCAATATCCTACTCAGTATTTTAACGAGAAACAAATAGATGATTGAAAATGAAGTATTTAAGGTTATTATCTAATCAAGTTATTATCTGAGCAGCAGTGAGCAGCGTTTTGTAAGTGAGCAGCTGTTGGCTTGTCGGGAAGAGGGCCTCGCAGTCTGCGTCCGAGTTTATATAACCTCGGCTCGGTATTTTAACGAGAAACAAATAGTTGATTGAAAATTAAGTGTTTAAGGTTAATTTCTAATCAATTATGTGTTTGCATCATTTTTATTGTATATTTAATGAATTAATAACAATAAACTGAAAATTCAGAAAACGTGGAAAAACGGCAAAATATTGCCTAATTCGATGATATTTTGATTAAATCACATAATGGAAAAGGGGATGATAAACGTCAAAATATTGCTAAATTCGATGATTTTTAGTACGAAACAAAATGCAAAAAAACTTGCTTAAAATGCAATATTATGCGAAATTCTGAGATATGAAGGCCAAATCACATATCGTGATGGGGGGGTGGACAGGCCTCCTCCCGATTGTGCTTCAAATAACAGCCACCTACTGGAGAAAAACCAGTGCCCTATAACACCGAGGGTCACCTCCCCCTCTAGGTCCACTGCACCTGCATTTGGTCACCAAGGCTGAACCAACAGGCGTGCTTCAGGGGCGCGCGCGCCAACACAGACAAACACTGGTCAGGCGCGCCAACACAGACAAACACTGGTCAGGCGCGCCAACAACACAAACACTGGTCCGGCGCGCCAACAACACAAACACTATCTTAAATGTTGAGAAGGGCAGGACGCCCCTGACAGGTTGCTCCGAGTCGTTGTTGATAGGAACTGGTGTAGGGTCCATGCTGGGGGAACAGTTGAGCATGCTAAACTTCTGAGTTTACGACTCGCTGAGCAGCAGTGAGCAGCGTTTTGTAAGAGAGCAGCTGTTGGCTTGTCGGGAAGAGGGCCACGCAGTCTGCGTCCGAGTTTATATAACCTCGGCTCGTTGCGCGCGCAGCTTGGGGCGGTTACAATCAGCTTCCAGACGTACGTTTTCTCTTCCCCTCAGAAAACCCACCGTTTTTGGGAAAAACAGTGTTCTTATAAGGAAATAGGCCGGAAGTCATTGCATTAGACAATCATCGGCTAGAAATGAGGGGTCCATGAGCTAGAGCTAGATCCAGCAGGCACAAATACGTGAGTACTCACACACACACACACTTTATTATTACGTACTCAAGAAACATTTAACATTTATACAAAGAGCAGTTAACTGGACACGCCGGGCACAACTCCCTAACCCCAGGGAAGTGACGGCTAGCTGCTACTATACAAAACACAACAATAACACATCTTTCTCCTCAGAAGGAGTAGAGGGCGCGGGAGGGGGGGTGGGTTGTGGCGGGGGGGAACCTCCTCATTATTGAGGTATGCTGCTGCCTCACGCTTAAATCTCTCTTCGGCAGCAACAGCTCGCTTCACAGCCTCAGCTCTATGCTTGGGTAACTTCCTCATTGCGTTTTTGATCACCATCTTCTCTCCCTTTTTTGCGGTCATAGTAGCCTGTGCCTTTGCGATCCTCCTCATGTCCTTGGCATAGTTGATGTCGATGGAGGAGGGAGAGGAGAGGGAGGAGGAGCTTGTGACAGGAACACTGCTCATGATGCCGGTCTGGTGTAACCTACCACGCACACCCAACTTGTCCAGCCATAATTATATCCTAGATAACAAATAAAATAGTTAACTGGTTATATATTAATACTGACCAGTCATGGTAGAGGGTATAGGTGAGAGTAGTGGTGTTAGTTGTGTTGGTGTTGATGATGGTCATTGGGATGATGGTGGTTATGGTGGAGGTGGTGGTGTTGATGATGGTGGTCATTGTGATGATGGTGGTAATGGTGGAGGTGGTGATGGTGATGATAGTGGTGTTGATGATGGTGGTCATTGTGATGATGGTGGTTATGGTGGAGGAGATGGTGATAGTGGTGGTGATGATAGTGGTGTTGATGGTGATGATGGTGGTCATTGTGATGATGGTGGTTATGGTGGAGATGGTGATGGTGATGATAGTGGTGATGATGGAGGTTATGGTGGAGGTGGTGATGGTGATGATAGTGGTCATTGTGATGATGGTGGTTACGGTGGAGGTGGTGATGGTGATGATAGTGGTGATGATGGTGGTCAATGTGATGATGGTGGTTATGGTGAAGGTGGTGATGGTGATGATAGTTGTGTTGATGGTGATGATGGTAGTCATTGTGATGATGGTGGAGGTGATGGTGATGATAGTGGTGATGATAGTGGCCATTGAGATGATGGTGGTTATGGTGATAGTGATAGTGGTGGTGATGGTGATGATAGTGGTCATTGTGATGATGGTGGTTATGGTGGAGGTGGTGATGGTGATGATAGTGATGTTGATGGTGGTCATTGTGATGATGGTGGTTATGGTGGAGGTGGTGATAGTGATAGTGGTGGTGATGGTTGATGGTGATGATGGTGGTTATGGTGGAGGAGGTGATGGTGATGATAGTGGTGTTGATGGTGATGATGGTGATGATAGTGGTCATTGTGGAGGTGATGATAGTGGTGGAGATGGTGATGGTGGTAATGGGGGTTATGGTGGAGGTGGTGATGGTGATGATAGTGGTCATTGTGATGATAGTGGTTATGGTGGAGGTGGTGATGGTGATGATAGTGGTGTTGATGGTGATGATGGTGGTCATTGTGATGATGGTGGTTATGGTGGAGGAGGTGATGGTGATGATAGTGGTCATTGTGATGATGGTGGTTATGGAGGAGGAGGTGATGGTGATGATAGTGGTGTTGATGGTGATGATGGTGGTCATTGTGGAGGTGATGATAGTGGTGGAGATGGTGATGGTGGTTGTGGGAGTGATGATGGTGGTTATTGTGGAGGTGGTGATGGTGGTGGTGGTGGTAGTGAAGGTGATGATGGTGGTGAAGGTAGTGATGGTGGTGGTTGTGGAAGTGATGGTGATACTGTTGGTGGTGGTGATGGTGGTGATGGTTATAGTGAAGGGGTGGTAGTGGTGATAGTAGGTAGTGAAAAGAGCTAGTCGGAGGGACGCGATGGAAGGCAAAGAGAGGGAGGTGAGGGAAGCTAGTGAGAGGGAGGTGAGGGAAGCTAGTGAGAGGGAGGTGAGGGAAGCTAGTGAGAGGCAGGAGAGGGTGATGGAGCGAAGTACAGTTAATGACGTCAAGACCTGTGCGGAAGCTCAGGTCAGGTATAATGCAGTACCCAGAGTGTCAGGAATACTACAGTACCCAGAGTGTCAGGTATACTACAGTACCCAGAGTGTCAGGTATACTACAGTACCCAGAGTGTCAGGTATACTACAGTACCCAGAGTGTCAGGTATACTACAGTACCCAGAGTGTCAGGTATACTACAGTACCCAGAGTGTCAGGTATACTACAGTACCCAGAGTGTCAGGTATACTACAGTACCCAGAGTTTCAGGTATACTACAGTACCCAGAGTGAGTGTCAGGTATACTACAGTACCGAGAGTGAGTGTCAGGTATACTACAGTAACCAGAGTGAGTGTCAGGTATACTACAGGACCCAGAGTGAGTGTCAGGTATACTACAGGACCCAGAGTGAGTGTCAGGTATACTACAAGACCCAGAGTGAGTGTCAGGTATACTACAGGACCCAGAGTGAGTGTCAGGTATACTACAGGACCCAGAGTGAGTGTCAGGTATACTACAAGACCCAGAGTGAGTGTCAGGTACACTACAGTACCCAGAGTGAGTGTTAGGTATACTACAGTACCCAGAGTGTCAGGTATACTACAATACCCAGAGTGAGTGTCAGGTATACTACAGGACCCAGAGTGGGTGTCATGTATACTACAGTACCCAGAGTGTCAGGTATACTACAGTACCCAGAGTGAGTGTCAGGTATGCTACAGTACCCAGAGTGACAGGTATACTACAGGACCCAGAGTGTCAGGTATATTACAAGACCCAGAGTGAGTGTCAGGTATACTACAAGACCCAGAGTGAGTGTCAGGTATGCTACAGTACCCAGAGTGTCAGGTATACTACAGTACCCAGAGTGAGTTTCAGGTATGCTACTGGACCTAGAGTGAGTGTCAGGTATACTACAGTACCCAGAGTGTCAGGTATACTACAGTACCCAGAGTGAGTGTCAGGTATACTACAGGACCTAGAGTGAGTATCAGATATACTACAGTACCCAGAATGAGTGTCAGGTATACTAGAGGACCCAGAGTGAGTGTCAGGTATACTACCGTACCCAGAGTGAGTGTCAGGTATACTACAGTACCCAGAGTGAGTGTCAGGTATACTACAGGACCAAGAGTGTCATGTATACTACAGTACCCAGAGTGAGTGTCAGGTATACTACAGGACCCAGAGTGAGTGTCAGGTATACTACAGGACACAGAGTGAGTGTCAGGTATACTACAGTACCCAGAGTGAGTGTCAGGTATACTACAGTACCGATAGTGAGTGTCAGGTATACTACAGTAACCAGAGTGAGTGTCAGGTATACTACAGGACCCAGAGTGAGTGTCAGGTATACTACAGGACCCAGAGTGAGTGTCAGGTATACTACAAGACCCAGAGTGAGTGTCAGGTATACTACAGGACCCAGAGTGAGTGTCAGGTATACTACAGGACCCAGAGTGAGTGTCAGGTATACTACAAGACCCAGAGTGAGTGTCAGGTATACTACAGTACCCAGAGTGAGTGTCAGGTATACTACAGTACCCAGAGTGAGTGTCAGGTATACTACAGTACCCAGAGTGTCAGGTATACTACAATACCCAGAGTGAGTGTCAGGTATACTACAGGACCCAGAGTAAGTGTCAGGTATACTACAGGACCCAGAGTGGGTGTCAGGTATACTACAGTACCCAGAGTGTCAGGTATACTACAGTACCCAGAGTGAGTGTCAGGTATGCTACAGTACCCAGAGTGACAGGTATACTACAGGACTGTTATGATCTCAGCCTGCAGGAGAAACGAGTCTCCCTTCTTGAGAGTTATTCAGCAAGCCTGACCTAACTAGAAGGTCTAGCAAATATTGAGGTGATAACCCATATGAAAAATGGCTGCTTGGATATGTGTAACAGTTTGAGATTATGGGCAGTAAGTAAGGAAATAGATAAATGACTGGCTAGGAGATGTGGACACTTTGCTGGAGGCGTGAGGCTCGCTTCCGGAGGACCTTGACCTCACTTGAGTGCCAGACATCGCAGGGGGAAGCCGCGCTCCGTTTGAGCTCCCGCCAGAAGGGAACCCCTAGTGATATATCTCGAAGAGAAGAGAAGTGTGCGGACGTACCAGCTGTGGAATCGAGCTGGGAACGTTGTGGTCTCAAGTCCTGGTCGACGAGCAGATATTAAATCGCCCAGAAGCATTATTGTGGGCTGTGTGGAGCGCCCTGACCAGACGCCGTCAGAGGGAAAGCGCCCTCGACCAATTAATCTGTGGTAAGCACGATATACGCCAGTTCATAGTGATTGCATTGTAGTTGGTCGTGTGCCCAGCGACAGTAGCGATGTTTATTTATAAGTTAGACATGTTTTAATAAGGCAGAAGGCCTGAAATAGGAGAGTGAAGAGGGAGGAGCACGGAGCGACGTCCGTCCTCTCTGAGCGCTGGCGGACGACTGAGGGAGCCTGGCTCCGGATGGAGGAAGACCCTCCCAGCGAGTGAGGACGCCGCCGCCAGGCGAGGTGGAGTATGGACCCGCCCAAAACGGGGGAGTCCACTCTCACTGTATGTAGAGGACAGATAGAGGTTTGAGGCAAGCATATTGTGTGGTTATTTTTGTTTATGTGTTAAAGGGGAACATTTTATTGGAACGTCGATGGGTTGCAGGTTTGTCTTTGGGGAAGAAGTTGCTGAGAACTTCGAAGCCAGCAGAGGAAGTAGCTGATGAGACTCCAAGGTAGTGGAGCAGAGGACCTCGAGCTGTGAGGAGAAGCAGCAGTGAAGAGGAGTGTCACGTGCTTCTGTAGAGGTGGTGTAGCAGCCAAGAGAGCTGTGGAAGAACCTAACAGAAGGGTGAAGCACCGTAGTTGTACAAGGAAACTTCATGATAGCAGCCTGGAGGAGCTGCAGAGGATCCTGGTAGTGAAGCCCGGCAGAACCTAAGGATATTAGGGTTGTGAACTTCCAGAGGTGGAAGGGGAAGTTCTGGTGGATTACTAGTAGGGAGTTGATAGTGTTTGGTTGTCATTAGCGTGCAAGACGCAGTGAGAGGTGAGTGACTGTTGGCATTCTTGCGTCAAGGAGTTTTTTTTATACTGAAGTATCAATGAACATTTATACTGGTATATGTTATTGCATTCAAATGCTGGTTTTCTATATATATATGTTATCTTGCTGATGGTGCAACAGTGTGTAGGTTTGACCAACTTGAGGAAGTTAATAGTATCAGGTGGTGAACCAGGAGGTAGGATACCACTTGATAAGCTGATAATAGAGTTCTGATGGTATTGGAGTGCAACCTGATTGTGATATTATAGAGTATAGGATTCATTATTATTATATGTGTGTATGTATCGTGTATGTGCTTTGTCCAGTAAATGTGTCACAATTTGCTGGTGTTTGCCCTTGTCCTAGTGAGGCTTCCCAGGAGGTAGTAAAGAAGGAGAGAGAGAGAGGAAGAACCATGAACCACTGCTGTGGACAGGGTAGGAGGTAATACTGGTAAGTCATAGGGGGATTGAGGAGATCATATCTCATAAGGAGAGAGTGGGGAGTCACAGCGGCTCGAGTGGGTGTGTGCACGTGACAACGAGGCTAAGTGTTGGAGCCGCATCCCCTGAACGTGTGACGTTGAGCCCCTCTCCAAGAGCCAGAAGCGCCAAGGGTGATCTCCTAGTATAAGCACTCTGCCGAGTTGTGGGTTGGGTTGTCCATAGAGAAGGATCAACGACGACAACACCAACCAACCCACAGTCAATATATAATAAATTGGGGGCCTGTGTCCGGGAGAGTGAACTGACACACCCACACCCTGTCCAAGAGTGGATTTGTACACCCTTGCTGAAATAGATAAACTGTGTGATCGCAGGTGTATACTCTCTCTCTTGGGAAGACTCACAGGACAAAGATGGATAAGGTGCAAGCGTTTGTGGAGTCAGGCAAGCCTGAGGACTTGGAAGGTTGCACGAGGGATCAATTGAAACAAATAGCAGAAAAATGTGGCATCAGGTTGAAAGCATCTGAAGTAGCTGGGATGAAGGATGAGATCCTGAGGCAGTTGAGAGCCAGAAGTGAAGCGGCAGAACAAGGAGCCCAGGAAGGAGCTGAAAGTAGAAAGGAGGATGATGGGCAGGATGACGTGAGATCCCAGGGATCGAGTAGGAGCAGCAAGAGTAGCCGCAGTAGTAGGAGTAGCCGGAATAGGAGCTTGGAGAGATTCCAGTTAGAGCTCCAGATGCAGCGTGAGGACAAGGAGAGACAGTTCCAGCTGGAAAAGATGAAATTAGAACTTCAGATGAAAAATGAAGCCGAGAAGGAAAAAGAGAAAACCAGACTGGAAGTAGAAAAAGAGAAAACCAGAGTAAGAGAACTGGAGTTGGAACAAGAGAAAGAAAAAGAGAAAGCAAGACTAGAGGTCGAAAAAGAAAAAGAGAGAACAAAACAAATGCAGATAGAAGCGAACAGAACCTTGGCTGAGCAAAGGATTGAACATGGGTTGCCAGAGAGCACCACCCAGGTATCACACCCACCAGATGTTAGGGTTAGGGAGAAGGACATTCCCTTGTTTGTTCCCGAAGAGGCAGAGAGCTTTTTCGAGCACTTTGAAAAAGTAGCCAGCATCAAGGAGTGGCCACAGGAGGAATGGGCCCAGCTGGTCCAGTTAAGATTGACCGGTGCAGCCAGGGAGGCATACACCCAATTGTCACTGGAAGAGTGCCAGGATTACGCCACAGTAAAGAGCAGCATATTGCGCTCGTTTCAGTTAACCCCAGAAGCTTATAGAAAGCGCTTCAGAGAGATGATCAAAGTTGGAGCATGTACGTTTGCTGAGACAGCAAGAGATCTGGAAAGACGATTCCAGAAGTGGATTGAGGCTGCTGGAGTTGGATCTTATGCTGACCTGAAGCAACTGATGGTCATGGAGAAGTTCTTGGAGATGATGCATCCCGAAACAAAGTTCAAGATCCAAGAAGCAGGGATAATGGAGGTGAAAGATGCCGCAGATAGGGCGGATATGATTACTGAAGCATATAAGAGCTTAAGGGAGAACAGAGTGAGAAGTGAGGCGAGATGCAGCAATAGCAGATCCAATGGAGTCTGGGGAGGAAGAAATTATGAAAGACCCAGAAGAGTTTGGGGTGAGAAAAATTTTGATAAATGGGCAGATAAAAGTAAGTACCCAAAAACTCAGAAGAGTAGGTCGCGCACTTCGTCTGAAAGTGAAGATGGAGGAGCAAAACGAGAAACTGATCGGTATCCAGGAAATCAAGAATCCAGTAAAGCTCCACAGAGTACGAGTAGTACGTCTGGCCCGAGGAACTCCAATACGAGTGGGCAGAGTCAGAGCTACTCTGGTACATATAGAAGAGACTTTTCCCAGATGAGATGTTACAATTGTAACGGATTGGGTCACGTGATGCGAGATTGTCGGCAGGGCAAGAGAGTTGTGACCCTGGCCATGTGTGACCCCCAAAGTAAATATACTAATGTGTTCCGAGACAAACCACAGAGATCAAACTTAGTGAACGAGAGGTATAGGCCGTTCATGAGCAAAGGTTGGATCAGTGTAGGAGGCCAACCTGAGGTAGAAGTTGGTATCTTAAGAGATACCGGAGCTAATCAGAGCTTGATTGCGAGAAGCCTGATTGGGAATGGTCGACGGTTAGCTGGCAGTGGGAAGATGAAAGTATATGGGTTATTGTCGGAGAGTGACATGCCCGTATGTACTGTCCAGCTAAGGTCGGAATATGTGTCGGCAGAGGTGATGTTGGGAGTGTGCCCCGACATACCTGTTCCAGGAGTCCAAGTGATCCTGGGGAATGACTTGTGCGGGACAAAGGTGTTGCCAAGAGTCGTAGCGGAGACTGTGCCAGAGGAGTGCCCAGAAGGCCACGGCACGTGTGGGACACCTGAGAGTGTGAACCTGACTGACATCCGAGGAGATGAGTCAGGAGACCGCCAAGCCATTGAGTACCCTGTCTCGGTAGTGATGAAGGCAGAGGTGGCCGACAAGGAAGACGCTGAAGAAGATGAGACAATGTCGATTCAGCCGGTAGAAGATATCGATGTAGATATAGCGTGGCTGTTTGATGAAGGTCCAGCCCAGGCAAATGGAGTCTCGGTGAGGTCGAAAGTGAGGATGACCCAGCCGAAGAAGAATCATGTGAAGAGAGCGGACCTGAGTAGAGCCCAGACTGCTGAAATTGAGAGTCGGAAGGCGAATGCAACTGTGCTGAGTAGGAATGAGGAAAGGTGTGGACAGACTGAGGACGGGAATAGAGCGTCAAGTGGTCCACGAGCACAGAGGCATATGGATAGTGGAGTTAAGTTGTTTGAGATGTCAGGAGTCGACATGTTTCACAGAAAACGTGGAGGAGAGATAGTGAAGAAGAGTAATAGCCGGGAAAATGAAAGGAGAAGAGACAGTATGTGTGGAGAGATGCTTACGAGCACTCTGGGAGAGGCAAGACGACGCGTACGGTCGAATGCTGTTGGATGTAGTACAGCGCTCGAAGAAACTTTTAGGGAACGAAGAAGAGTTGAAGGAGAAGAAATGGAGTGGTATAGAAGTGAAAAGTGTGGGAAGAGGATGATGATGCAAGCATGGAGGAATAGAAGAAAGCCGAGGACTCGATGGGAGTCGAACAGGATGAGGTCTCAGATAAATGAGGAGACGAAAAGGAGGATCGTCGGTGAAGACGAGGGAGTGAGGTATGATGACAGGAGACGGAAGTATAATGGCAGTAGATGGAAGTGTGAAGACGACAGAGGAGGTACAGACAGCAGATGTCTGACTCTGGACGGGAAGAGAAGAAGACGAGGAAACGGAGGGTGGAGACAATAAGTAGAGTGGACCAATGGAGTGCAGGCGTCCAAGGAGGACAGCCTAGCCAACAGGTGCCAGAGAAGTCAGATCGTTTATGAGAAGATCATATTTCTGGCGAGTTGTGAGCCAGATGTTGCAAGGAGCATCGAACTAATTGTAGACTCCTAAGGAAGTATATCAGGTAAAGAACGAGACAGTGTGGTGGCGGATGTATTATACCGAGCTTTGCCACTGGAATAACTCTCAAAAATAAGGGGAGGGGAGTGTTATGATCTCAGCCTGCAGGAGAAACGAGTCTCCCTTCTTGAGAGTTATTCAGCAAGCCTGACCTAACTAGAAGGTCTAGCAAATATTGAGGTGATAACCCATATGAAAAATGGCTGCTTGGATATGTGTAACAGTTTGAGATTATGGGCAGTAAGTAAGGAAATAGATAAATGACTGGCTAGGAGATGTGGACACTTTGCTGGAGGCGTGAGGCTCGCTTCCGGAGGACCTTGACCTCACTTGAGTGCCAGACATCGCAGGGGGAAGCCGCGCTCCGTTTGAGCTCCCGCCAGAAGGGAACCCCTAGTGATATATCTCGAAGAGAAGAGAAGTGTGCGGACGTACCAGCTGTGGAATCGAGCTGGGAACGTTGTGGTCTCAAGTCCTGGTCGACGAGCAGATATTAAATCGCCCAGAAGCATTATTGTGGGCTGTGTGGAGCGCCCTGACCAGACGCCGTCAGAGGGAAAGCGCCCTCGACCAATTAATCTGTGGTAAGCACGATATACGCCAGTTCATAGTGATTGCATTGTAGTTGGTCGTGTGCCCAGCGACAGTAGCGATGTTTATTTATAAGTTAGACATGTTTTAATAAGGCAGAAGGCCTGAAATAGGAGAGTGAAGAGGGAGGAGCACGGAGCGACGTCCGTCCTCTCTGAGCGCTGGCGGACGACTGAGGGAGCCTGGCTCCGGATGGAGGAAGACCCTCCCAGCGAGTGAGGACGCCGCCGCCAGGCGAGGTGGAGTATGGACCCGCCCAAAACGGGGGAGTCCACTCTCACTGTATGTAGAGGACAGATAGAGGTTTGAGGCAAGCATATTGTGTGGTTATTTTTGTTTATGTGTTAAAGGGGAACATTTTATTGGAACGTCGATGGGTTGCAGGTTTGTCTTTGGGGAAGAAGTTGCTGAGAACTTCGAAGCCAGCAGAGGAAGTAGCTGATGAGACTCCAAGGTAGTGGAGCAGAGGACCTCGAGCTGTGAGGAGAAGCAGCAGTGAAGAGGAGTGTCACGTGCTTCTGTAGAGGTGGTGTAGCAGCCAAGAGAGCTGTGGAAGAACCTAACAGAAGGGTGAAGCACCGTAGTTGTACAAGGAAACTTCATGATAGCAGCCTGGAGGAGCTGCAGAGGATCCTGGTAGTGAAGCCCGGCAGAACCTAAGGATATTAGGGTTGTGAACTTCCAGAGGTGGAAGGGGAAGTTCTGGTGGATTACTAGTAGGGAGTTGATAGTGTTTGGTTGTCATTAGCGTGCAAGACGCAGTGAGAGGTGAGTGACTGTTGGCATTCTTGCGTCAAGGAGTTTTTTTTTATACTGAAGTATCAATGAACATTTATACTGGTATATGTTATTGCATTCAAATGCTGGTTTTCTATATATATATGTTATCTTGCTGATGGTGCAACAGTGTGTAGGTTTGACCAACTTGAGGAAGTTAATAGTATCAGGTGGTGAACCAGGAGGTAGGATACCACTTGATAAGCTGATAATAGAGTTCTGATGGTATTGGAGTGCAACCTGATTGTGATATTATAGAGTATAGGATTCATTATTATTATATGTGTGTATGTATCGTGTATGTGCTTTGTCCAGTAAATGTGTCACAATTTGCTGGTGTTTGCCCTTGTCCTAGTGAGGCTTCCCAGGAGGTAGTAAAGAAGGAGAGAGAGAGAGGAAGAACCATGAACCACTGCTGTGGACAGGGTAGGAGGTAATACTGGTAAGTCATAGGGGGATTGAGGAGATCATATCTCATAAGGAGAGAGTGGGGAGTCACAGCGGCTCGAGTGGGTGTGTGCACGTGACAACGAGGCTAAGTGTTGGAGCCGCATCCCCTGAACGTGTGACGTTGAGCCCCTCTCCAAGAGCCAGAAGCGCCAAGGGTGATCTCCTAGTATAAGCACTCTGCCGAGTTGTGGGTTGGGTTGTCCATAGAGAAGGATCAACGACGACAACACCAACCAACCCACAGTCAATATATAATAAGGACCCAGAGTGTCAGGTATATTACAAGACCCAGAGTGAGTGTCAGGTATACTACAAGACCCAGAGTGAGTGTCAGGTATGCTACAGTACCCAGAGTGTCAGGTATACTACAGTACCCAGAGTGAGTTTCAGGTATGCTACTGGACCTAGAGTGAGTGTCAGGTATACTACAGTACCCAGAGTGTCAGGTATACTACAGTACCCAGAGTGAGTGTCAGGTATACTACAGGACCTAGAGTGAGTATCAGGTATACTACAGTACCCAGAATGAGTGTCAGGTATACTACAAGACCCAGAGTGAGTGGCAGGTATACTACAGTACCCAGAGTGAGTGTCAGGTATACTACAGTACCCAGAGTGAGTGTCAGGTATACTACAGGACCCAGAGTGTCATGTATACTACAGTACCCAGAGTGAGTGTCAGGTATACTACAGGACCCAGAGTGAGTGTCAGGTATACTACAGGACACAGAGTGAGTGTCAGGTATACTACAGTACCCAGAGTGAGTGTCAGGTATACTACTGTACCCAAAGTGAGTGTAAGGTATACTACAGTACCCGGAGGGAGTGTTATGTATACTACAATACCCAGAGTGTCAGGTATACTCCGGTACCTTGAGGGAGTGTCAGGTATACTACAGTACCCAGAGTGTCAGGTATACTACATTACCCAGAGAGAGGTTCAGGTATACTACATTACCCAGAGTGAGTGTCAGGTATACTACAGTACCCAGAGTGAGTGTCAGGTATACTACAGGACCCAGAGTGAGTGTCAGGTATTTTACAGGACCTAGAGTGAGTGTCAGGTATACTACAGTGATTTAAACAAAATATCATCGAATTAGGCAATATTTTGCCATTTTTCCACGTTTTTGAGAATTTTCAGTTTATTGGTATTAATTCATTAAATATACGATAAAAATCATGCAAACACATAATTGATTAGATATTAACCTTAAATACTTCATTTTCAATCATCTATTTGTTTCTCGTTAAAATACTGAGTAAGATATTGAAAAGGGGAGAAGTTCGGTTTTTATTGCATATATCGACGTTTCAGCCGGAATAGAGCGGTTTTACGTGTACATCTTCCATCGGTAATATAAGAGGAAAATCAGGAACATTTTAGTTAATTCTAATGAAAACACATAAATTTTTTTCATTTGTATTGGAAACAACATTGTCATATGTCTTTTCTTCGATCTAAATAATACGAAACCTCGCTTTATGATTCGAAGTTAAAATCCTCAAATTTGGTATAATAGTGACTTTTTTCACGTTTTTCATGATATTACGTATATTTATTCATTTTTACCAATATTTCGATAATATTTCATGTAGTATCACGATATGTGATTTTGCCTTCAAATCTAAGAATTTCGCATAATATTGCATTTTAAGCAAGTTTTCTTGAATTTTGTTTCGTACTAAAAATCATCAAATTTAGTAATATTTTGACGTTTATCATCCCCCTTTTCCTTCATGTGATATAAACAAAATATCATCGAATTAGGCAATATTTTGCTGTTTTTAAACGTTTTTGTGAATTTTCAGTTTATTGTTATTAATTCATTAAATTAAGTGATTATGGAGGTGATGGTTATGGATGGTTAGTGGTTGTGGAGGAGGAGGTGATGGTGATGATAGTGGTGTTGATGGTGATGATGGTGGTCATTGGGGAGGTGATGACAGTGGTGGAGATGGTGATGGTGGTTGTGGGAATGATGATGGTGGTTATTGTGGAGGTGGTGATGGTGGTGGTGGTGGTAGTGAAGGTGATGATGGTGGTGAAGGTAGTGATGGTGGTGGTTGTGGAAGTGATGGTGATACTGTTGGTGGTGGTGATGGTGGTGATGGTTATAGTGAAGGGGTGGTAGTGGTGATAGTAGGTAGTGAAAAGAGCTAGTCGGAGGGACGCGATGGAAGGCAAAGAGAGGGAGGTGAGGGAAGCTAGTGAGAGGGAGGTGAGGGAAGCTAGTGAGAGGGAGGTGAGGGAAGCTAGTGAGAGGGAGGAGAGGGTGATGGAGCGAAGTACAGTTAATGACATCAAGACCTGTGCGGAAGCTCAGGTCAGGTATACTGCAGTACCCAGAGTGTCAGGTATACTACAGTACCCAGAGTGTCAGGTATACTACAGTACCCAGAGTGTCAGGTATACTACAGTACCCAGAGTGTCAGGTATACTACAGTACCCAGAGTGTCAGGTATACTACAGTACCCAGAGTGTCAGGTATACTACAGTACCCAAAGTGTCAGGTATACTACAGTACCCAGAGTGTCAGGTATACTACAGTACCCAGAGTGTCAGGTATACTACAGTACCCAGAGTTTCAGGTATACTACAGTACCCAGAGTGAGTGTCAGGTATACTACAGTACCGAGAGTGAGTGTCAGGTATACTACAGTAACCAGAGTGAGTGTCAGGTATACTACAGGACCCAGAGTGAGTGTCAGGTATACTACAGGACCCAGAGTCAGTGTCAGGTATACTACAAGACCCAGAGTGAGTGTTAGGTATACTACAGGACCCAGAGTGAGTGTCAGGTATACTACAGGACCCAAAGTGAGTGTCAGGTATACTACAAGACCCAGAGTGAGTGTCAGGTATACTACAGTACCCAGAGTGAGTGTTAGGTATACTACAGTACCCAGAGTGTCAGGTATACTACAATACCCAGAGTGAGTGTCAGGTATACTACAGGACCCAGAGTGGGTGTCAGGTATACTACAGTACCCAGAGTGTCAGGTATACTACAGTACCCAGAGTGAGTGTCAGGTATGCTACAGTACCCAGAGTGACAGGTATACTACAGGACCCAGAGTGTCAGGTATATTACAAGACCCAGAGTGAGTGTCAGGTATACTACAAGACCCAGAGTGAGTGTCAGGTATGCTACAGTACCCAGAGTGTCAGGAATACTACAGTACCCAGAGTGAGTTTCAGGTATGCTACTGGACCTAGAGTGAGTGTCAGGTATACTACAGTACCCAGAGTGTCAGGTATACTACAGTACCCAGAGTGAGTGTCAGGTATACTACAGGACCTAGAGTGAGTATCAGATATACTACAGTACCCAGAATGAGTGTCAGGTATACTAGAGGACCCAGAGTGAGTGTCAGGTATACTACCGTACCCAGAGTGAGTGTCAGGTATACTACAGTACCCAGAGTGAGTGTCAGGTATACTACAGGACCCAGAGTGTCATGTATACTACAGTACCCAGAGTGAGTGTCAGGTATACTACAGGACCCAGAGTGAGTGTCAGGTATACTACAGGACACAGAGTGAGTGTCAGGTATACTACAGTACCCAGAGTGAGTGTCAGGTATACTACAGTACCGAGAGTGAGTGTCAGGTATACTACAGTAACCAGAGTGAGTGTCAGGTATACTACAGGACCCAGAGTGAGTGTCAGGTATACTACAGGACACAGAGTGAGTGTCAGGTATACTGCAAGACCCAGAGTGAGTGTCAGGTATACTACAGGACCCAGAGTGAGTGTCAGGTATACTACAGGACCCAGAGTGAGTGTCAGGTATACTACAAGACCCAGAGTGAGTGTCAGGTATACTACAGTACCCAGAGTGAGTGTCAGGTATACTACAGTACCCAGAGTGTCAGGTATACTACAATACCCAGAGTGAGTGTCAGGTATACTACAGGACCCAGAGTGAGTGTCAGGTATACTACAGGACCCAGAGTGGGTGTCAGGTATACTACAGTACCCAGAGTGTCAGGTATACTACAGTACCCAGAGTGAGTGTCAGGTATGCTACAGTACCCAGAGTGACAGGTATACTACAGGACCCAGAGTGTCAGGTATATTACAAGACCCAGAGTGAGTGTCAGGTATACTACAAGACCCAGAGTGAGTGTCAGGTATGCTACAGTACCCAGAGTGTCAGGTATACTACAGTACCCAGAGTGAGTTTCAGGTATGCTACTGGACCTAGAGTGAGTGTCAGGTATACTACAGTACCCAGAGTGTCAGGTATACTACAGTACCCAGAGTGAGTGTCAGGTATACTACAGGACCTAGAGTGAGTATCAGATATACTACAGTACCCAGAATGAGTGTCAGGTATACTAGAGGACCCAGAGTGAGTGTCAGGTATACTACCGTACCCAGAGTGAGTGTCAGGTATACTACAGTACCCAGAGTGAGTGTCAGGTATACTACAGGACCCAGAGTGTCATGTATACTACAGTACCCAGAGTGAGTGTCAGGTATACTACAGGACCCAGAGTGAGTGTCAGGTATACTACAGGACACAGAGTGAGTGTCAGGTATACTACAGTACCCAGAGTGAGTGTCAGGTATACTACAGTACCGAGAGTGAGTGTCAGGTATACTACAGTAACCAGAGTGAGTGTCAGGTATACTACAGGACCCAGAGTGAGTGTCAGGTATACTACAGGACACAGAGTGAGTGTCAGGTATACTACAAGACCCAGAGTGAGTGTCAGGTATACTACAGGACCCAGAGTGAGTGTCAGGTATACTACAGGACCCAGAGTGAGTGTCAGGTATACTACAAGACCCAGAGTGAGTGTCAGGTATACTACAGTACCCAGAGTGAGTGTCAGGTATACTACAGTACCCAGAGTGTCAGGTATACTACAATACCCAGAGTGAGTGTCAGGTATACTACAGGACCCAGAGTGAGTGTCAGGTATACTACAGGACCCAGAGTGGGTGTCAGGTATACTACAGTACCCAGAGTGTCAGGTATACTACAGTACCCAGAGTGAGTGTCAGGTATGCTACAGTACCCAGAGTGACAGGTATACTACAGGACCCAGAGTGTCAGGTATATTACAAGACCCAGAGTGAGTGTCAGGTATACTACAAGACCCAGAGTGAGTGTCAGGTATGCTACAGTACCCAGAGTGTCAGGTATACTACAGTACCCAGAGTGAGTTTCAGGTATGCTACTGGACCTAGAGTGAGTGTCAGGTATACTACAGTACCCAGAGTGTCAGGTATACTACAGTACCCAGAGTGAGTGTCAGGTATACTACAGGACCTAGAGTGAGTATCAGGTATACTACAGTACCCAGAATGAGTGTCAGGTATACTACAAGACCCAGAGTGAGTGGCAGGTATACTACAGTACCCAGAGTGAGTGTCAGGTATACTACAGTACCCAGAGTGAGTGTCAGGTATACTACAGGACCCAGAGTGTCATGTATACTACAGTACCCAGAGTGAGTGTCAGGTATACTACAGGACCCAGAGTGAGTGTCAGGTATACTACAGGACACAGAGTGAGTGTCAGGTATACTACAGTACCCAGAGTGAGTGTCAGGTATACTACAGTACCCAAAATGAGTGTCAGGTATACTACAGTACCCGGAGGGAGTATTAGGTATACTACAATACCCAGAGTGTCAGGTATACTCCGGTACCTTGAGGGAGTGTCAGGTATACTGCAGTACCCAGAGTGTCAGGTATACTACATTACCCAGAGTGAGTTTCAGGTATACTACATTACCCAGAGTGAGTGTCAGGTATACTACAGTACCCAGAGTGAGTGTCAGGTATACTACAGGACCCAGAGTGAGTGTCAGGTATTTTACAGGACCTAGAGTGAGTGTCAGGTATACTACAGTGATTTAAACAAAATATCATCGAATTAGGCAATATTTTGCCATTTTTCCACGTTTTTGAGAATTTTCAGTTTATTGGTATTAATTCATTAAATATACGATAAAAATCATGCAAACACATAATTGATTAGATATTAACCTTAAATACTTCATTTTCAATCATCTATTTGTTTCTCGTTAAAATACTGAGTAAGATATTGAAAAGGGGAGAAGTTCGGTTTTTATTGCATATATCAACGTTTCAGCCGGAATAGAGCGGTTTTACGTGTACATCTTCCATCGGTAATATAAGAGGAAAATCAGGAACATTTTAGTTAATTCTAATGAAAACACATTGATTTTTTTCATTTGTATTGGAAACAACATTGTCATATGTCTTTTCTTCGATCTAAATAATACGAAACCTCGCTTTATGATTCGAAGTTAAAATCCTCAAATTTGGTATAATAGTGACTTTTTTCACGTTTTTCATGATATTACGTATATTTATTCATTTTTACCAATATTTCGATAATATTTCATGTAGTATCACGATATGTGATTTTGCCTTCAAATCTAAGAATTTCGCATAATATTGCATTTTAAGCAAGTTTTCTTGAATTTTGTTTCGTACTAAAAATCATCAAATTTAGTAATATTTTGACGTTTATCATCCCCCTTTTCCTTCATGTGATATAAACAAAATATCATCGAATTAGGCAATATTTTGCTGTTTTTAAACGTTTTTGTGAATTTTCAGTTTATTGTTATTAATTCATTAAATATACAACAAAAATGATGCAAACACATAATTGATAAGAAATTAACCTTAAATACTTAATTTTCAATCATCTGTTTGTTTCTCGTTAAAATACTGAGTAAGATATTGAAAAGGGGAGAAGTTCCTTTTTATTGCATATATCGACGTTTCAGCCGGAATAGAGCGGTTTTACGTGTACATCTTCCATCGGTAATATAAGAGGAAAATCAGGAACATTTTAGTTAACTCTAATGAAAACACATTGATTTTTATCATTTGTATTGGAAACAACATTGTCATATGTCTTTTCTTCGATCTAAATAATACGAAACCTCGCTCTATGATTCGAAGGTAAAATCCTCAAATTTGGTATAATAGTGACTTTTTTCACGTTTTTCATGATATTACGTATATATATTCATTTTTACCAATATTTCGATACTATTTCATGTAGTATCACGATATGTGATTTTGCCTTCATATATAAGAATTTCGCATAATATTTCATTTTAAGCAAGTTTTCTTGAATTTTGTTTCGTACTAAAAATCATCAAATTTAGTAATATTTTGACGTTTATCATCCCCCTTTTCCTTTATGTGATATAAACAAAATATCATCGAATTAGGCAATATTTTGCTGTTTATCCACGTTTTTGTGAATTTTCTGTTTATTGTTATTAATTCAATAAATATACGATAAAAATGATGCAAACACATAATTGATTAGAAATTAACCTTAAATACTTTATTTTCAATCATCTATTTATTTCTCGTTAAAATACTGAGTAAGATATTGAAAAGGGGAGAAGTTCGGTTTTATTGCATATATCGACGTTTCAGCCGGAATGGAGCGGTTTTACGTGTAATACTTCCATCGGTAATATAAACGGAAAATCAGGAACCTTTTAGTTAATTCTAATGAAAACACATTGATTTTTATCATTTGTATTGGAAACAACATTGATTTTTATCATTTGTATTGGAAACAACATTGTCATCAAAAATTGGCTCCAAAAATTGGCTCAAGGGTCGAATTTGGTATGTTTGGGATATTTTGAAAACTGCAAGGGGGTTTGAGCAGAATGTGACCCATTGCAGCTTTCAGTAATTGACATACTTTCGGTATAAAAAGTCGTTATTTCAAACTGCGAATACGTGAAGAAAGCAAGAACTTGGCTCCAAAATAAGGCTCCAGGGTCGAATTTGGGAAGTTTGGGATATTTTGAAAACTGCACGGAGGGTTTGGGCAAAATGTGCTCCATCGCCTCTCAAAGTAATTAGCATATTTTCGGTATAAAAATACCTAATTTAAAACTGCGAATACGTGCAGAGAGCCAAAATTTGGGATGTTTGGGATATTTTGAAAACTGCAGGGGGGGTTTAGGTAAAATGTGACCAATCGCTGCTCTCAGTAATTGACATATTTTCGGTATAAAATGTCGTAATTTCAAACTGCGAATAGGTGCAGAGAGCCAGAATTTGGCTCCAAAATATGGCTCAAGGGTCGTATTTGGGATGTTTGGGATATTTTGAAAACTGAATGGTGGATTTGAGCAAAATGTGATCTATCGCCGCTTTCAGTAATTGGCATATTTTCGGGATAAAAAGTCGTTATTTCAAACTGTGAATACGTGCAGAAAGCCCGAATTTGGCTAGAAAATATGGCTCAAGTGTCGAATTTGGGATGTTTTGGATATTTTGAAAACTGCACGGAGGGTTTGGGCAAAATGTAATCCATCGCTGCTCTAAGTAATTGGTATATTTTCGGTATAAAAATTCCTCATTTAAAACTGCGAATACGTGCAGAGAGCCAGAACTTCGCTCCAAAATAAGCCGCAAGGGTGGAATTTGGGATGTTTGCGATATTTTGAAAACTGCAAAAAGGGGTTTGGGCAAAATGTGGTCCATTGCTGCTCTCCGTAATTGGCATATTTTCGGTATAAAAATTCGTAGCTTCAAACTGCAAATACGTGCAGAGAGCCAGAATTTAGCTCCAAAATATGGCTCAACCGTTTAATTTGGGATGTGTGGGATATTTTGAAAACTGCAGGGAAGGTTTGTGCAGAATGTGATCCATCGCCGCTCTAAGTAATTGGCATATTTTCGGTATAAAAACTCGTAATTTCAAACTGCGAATAGGCGCAGAGAGCCAGAATTTGGCTCCAAAATATGGCTCAAGCGTCAAATTGGGGATGTTTGAGATATTTTGAAAACTGCATAGAGGGTTTGGGCAAAATGTTACCCATCGCCGCTTTCAGTAACTGGCATATTTTCGGTTTAAAAAGTTGTAATTTCAAAATGCGAATACGTGCAGAGAGCCAGAATTTGGCTCCAAAATATGGCTCATGGGTCGAATTTGGGATGCTTGGGATATTATGAAAACTGACTGGTGGGTTTGGGCAAAATGTGAGCTATCGCCGCTTTCAGTAATAGACATATTTTCGGTAAAAAAATATCGTTATTTCAAACTGCGAACACGTGCAGAAAGCCAGAATTTGGCTAGAAAATATGGTTCAAGGGTCTAATTTTGGATGTTTTCTATGTTTTGAAAACTGCACGGAGGGTTTGGGCAGAATGTGATCCATCGCCGCTCTAAGTAATTGGTATATTTTCGGTATAAAAATTCGTAATTTCAAACTGCGAATACGTGCAGAGAGCCTGAATTTCGCTCCAAAATATGCCACAGTTGTGGAATTTGGGTTGTTTGCGACCTTTTGAAAACTGCAGGGGGGGGTTTTGGCAAAATGTGACCCATCGCTGCTCTCAATAATTGGCATATTTTCGGTATAAAAAGACGTAAATTCAAACAGCGAATACGTGCAGAAAGTAAGAATTTGGCTCCAAAATATGGCTCAAGCTTCGAATTTGGGATGTTTGGGATATTTTGAAAACTGCAGGGGGGTGGGGGATTTGGGCAAAATGTGACCTATCGCCGCTTTCAGTAATTGACATATTTTCGGTATAAAGATTCGTAATTTCAAACTGCGAATATGTGCAGAGAGCCAGAATTTGGCTCCAAAATAAGGCTCCAGGGTCGAATTTGGGATGTTTGGGATATTTTGAAAACTGGAGGGAGGGTTTGGGCAAAATGTGATCCATCGCCGCTCTCCGTAATTGGCATATTTTCGGTATAAAAATTCGAAATTTCAAGCTGCGAATATTGGCAGAGAGCCACAATTTGGCTCCAAAATTTGGCTCAAGCATCGAATTTGGGATGTTTGAGATGTTTTGAAAACTGCAGGGGGGTTTGGGCAAAATGTGACCTATCGCTGCGCTAAGTAATTGGCATGTTTTCGTTATAAAATGATGTAATTTCAAACTGCGAATACGTGCAGAGAGCCGGAATTTGGCTCCAAAATATGGTTCAAGCGTCGAACATGGGATGTTTGGGATATTTTGAAAAGTGCAAAGGGGGTTTGGGCAAAATGTGACCTATCGCTGCCCTCAGTAATTGACATATTTTCGGTATAAAAATTCATAATTTCAAACAGCGAATGCGAGCAGAGAGCCAGAATGTGACTCCAAAATATGGCTCAAGGGTCAAATTTGGGATGCTTGGGATAATTTGAAAACTGCAGGGAGGGCCTGGGCAAAATGTGATCCATCGCCACACTCAGTAATTGGCATATTTTCGGTATAAAATGTAATTTCAAACTGCGAATACGTGCAGAATATTTATATTGAGTTTACGTAAATATATTCGTTTGTACCATGATTTCGATACTACTTCACGTTTTCTCACGATATGTGATTTGGCTTTCAAATCTCAGAATTTCGCATAATATTGCATTTTTAGGTAAGTTTTCTTGCATTTTCTTTTTTACTCGAAATCACCGAATTTAGCAATATTTTGTCGTTTATCGTCCGCCTTTTTCTTTAAATGATTTACACAAAATATCATCGAATTATGCAATATTTTGCCGTTTTTCCAGGTTGTTGTGAATTTTCAGTTTATTGTATTAATTCTTTATATATACGACAAAAATGATGCAAATACATTATTGGTTAGAAATTAACCTTAAATACTTTATTTTCAATCAACTATTTGTTTCTAGTTAAAATACTGAGTATGTTGTTTCTAGTTAAAATACTGAGTACGATATTGAAAAGGGGAGAAGTTCTTTTTTTATTGCATATATCGACGTTTCAGCCGGATTAGAGCGGTTTTACGTGTACATCTTCCATTGGTAATGGAAGATGTACACGTAAAAGCCTTAAGCTCTTAAGCTTAAGGCTCTTAAGCTTTAAGCCCCCTGCAGTTTTCAAAACATCTCAAACATCCCAAATTCGAAGCTTGAGCCAAATTTTGGAGCCAAATTGTGGCTCTCTGCCAATATTCGCAGCTTGAAATTTCGAATTTTTATACCGAAAATATGCCAATTACGGAGAGCGGCGATGGATCACATTTTGCCCAAACCCTCCCTCCAGTTTTCAAAATATCCCAAACATCCCAAATTCGACCCTGGAGCCTTATTTTGGAGCCAAATTCTGGCTCTCTGCACATATTCGCAGTTTGAAAATACGAATCTTTATACCGAAAATATGTCAATTACTGAGAGCGGCGATAGGTCACATTTTGCCCAAACCCCCCACCCCCCTGCAGTTTTCAAAATATCTCAAACATCCCAAATTCGAAGCTTGAGCCATATTTTGGAGCCAAATTCAGGCTTTCTGCACGTATTCGCAGTTTGAAATTACGTCTTTTTATACCGAAAATATGCCAATTACTGAGAGCAGCGATGGGTGACACTTTTTCCAAAACCTTCCCCTGCAGTTTTCAAACTGTCGCAAACAACCCAAATTCCACCCTTGTGGCATATTTTGGAGCGAAATTCTGGCTCTCTGCACGTATTCGCAGTTTGAAATTACGAATTTTTAAACCGAAAATATACCAATTACTTAGAGCGGCGATGGATCACATTCTGCCCAAACCCTCCGTGCAGTGTTCAAAATATCGAAAAACTTCCCAAATAAGACCCTTGAACCATATTTTCTAGTCAAATTCTGGCTTTCTGCACGTTTTCGCAGTTTGAAATAACGACTTTTTATACCGAAAATATGTCTATTACTGAAAGCGGCGATAGCTCACATTTTGATCAAACCCACCAGTCAGTTTTCATAATATCCCAAGCATCCCAAATTCGACCCTTGAGCCATATTTTGGAGCCAAATTCTGGCTCTCTGCACGTATTCGCATTTTGAAATTACAACTTTTTAAACCGAAAATATGCCAGTTACTGAAAGCGGCGATGGGTCACATTTTGCCCAAACCCTCTGTGCAGTTTTCAAAATATCTCAAACATCCTCAATTCGACGCTTGAGCCATATTTTGGAGCCAATATCTGGCTCTCTGCACCTATTCGCAGTTAGAAATTACGACTTTTTATACCAAAAATATGCCAATTACTGAAAGCTGCGATGGATCACATTCTGCTCAAACCCTCCCTGCAATTTTCAAAATATTCTAAACATCCCAAATTCAACGCTTGAGCCATATTTTGGAGCTAAATTCTGGCTCTCTGCACGTATTTGCAGTTTGAAGCTACGAATTTTTATACCGAAAATATGCCAATTACGGAGAGCAGCAATGGATCACATTTTGCCCAAACCCCTTTTTGCAGTTTTAAAAATATCGCAAACATTCCAAATTCCACCCTTGCGGCATATTTTGGAGCGAAGTTCTGGCTCTCTGCACGTATTCGCAGTTTTAAATTAGGAATTTTTATACCGAAAATATATCAATTATTTAAAGCAGCGATGGATCACATTTTGCCCAAACCCTCCGTGCAGTTTTCAAAATATCCAAAGCATCCCAAATTCGACACTTGAGCCATATTTTCTAGCCAAATTCGGGCTTTCTGCTCGTATTCACAGCTTGAAATAACGACTTTTTATCCAATGCCAATTACTGAAAGCAGCGATAGATCACATTTTGCTCAAACCCACCATTTAGTTTTCAAAATATCCCAAACATCCCAAATACAACCCTTGAGCCATATTTTGGAGCAAAATTCTGGCTCTCTGCACCTATTCGCAGTTTGAAATTACGACATTTTTTGCCGAAAATATGTCAATTACTGAGAGCCGCGATAGGTCACATTTTACCTAAACCCCCCCCTGCAGTTTTCAAAATATCCCAAACATCCCAAATTTTGGCTCTCTGCACGTATTCGCAGTTTTAAATTAGGTATTTTTATACCAAAAATATGCTAATTACTTTGAGAGGCGATGGATCACATTTTGCCCAAACCCTCCGTGCAGTTTTCAAAATTTCCTAAACATACCAAATTCGACCCTTGAGCCAACTTTTGGAGCCAAATTGTGGCTCTCTGCACATATTCGCATTTTGAAATTACGACATTTTATACCGAAAATATGCCAATTTCTGAGAGCGGCGATAGGTCACATTTAGCCGAAACCCCCTCCTTGCAGTTTTCAAAATATCCCAAACATCTCAAATTCGACCCATGAGAATGTTTTTGGAGCCAAATTCTGGCTCTCTGCACTTATTCGCTGTTTGAAATTACGACTTTTTATCCCAATCATCCCAAACTTGACGCTTGAAAATATGCCAATTATTGAAAGAAACGATGGGTCACGTTTTGCCCAAACCCCCACTGCAGTTTGCAAAATATCCCAAACATCCAAATTCGACCTTTGAGCCATATTTTGGAGCCAAATTCTAGCTTTCTGCACGTATTCGCACTTTGAAATTACGTCATTTTATACCGTAAATATGCCAATTACTGAGAGCGGCGATGGGTCACATTTTGCCCAAACCCCCTGCAGTTTTCAAAATATACCAAACATCCCAAATTCTACCCTGGAGCGTTATTTTGGAGCCAAATTCTGGCTCTCTGCACGTATTTGCAGTTTGAAATTACGACTTTTTATACGGAAAATATGCCAATTACTGAAAGCAACGATGCGTCAAATTTTGCCCAAACCCCGCTTGCAGTTTTCAAATATCCCAAACATCCCAAATTCGACCCTTGAGCCATACATTATAGCCAAATTCTGGCTCTCAGCACGTATTCGCAGTTGGAAATTATGACTTTTTATACTGAAAATATGTCAATTACGGGAAGCAGCGATGGATCACATTAGGCCCAAACCCTCCCTGCAGTTTTAAAAATATCCCAAACATCCCAAATTCGACCCTGGAGCCTTATTTTGGAGCCAAATTCTGGCTCTCAGCACGTATTCGCAGTTTGAAATTACGACATTTTATACCGAAAATATGCCAATTACTGAGAGCAGCGATGGGTCACATTTTGCCCAAACCCACATGCAGTTTTCAAAATATCCCAAACATCGCAAATTCGACCCTTGAGCGAAATTTTGAAGCCAAATTGTCTCTCTCTGCACATATTCGCAGTTTGAAATTACGTCATTTTATACCTAAAATATGCCAATTACTGAGATCGGCGATAGGTCACATTTAGCCGAAACCCCCTCCTTGCAGTTTTCAAAATATCCCAAAACACCCCAAATTCGACCCTTGAGAATGTTTTTGGAGCCACATTCTGGCTCTCTGCACGTATTCGCAGTTTGAAATTACGAATTTTTATCCCAAACATCCCAAATTTGACGCTTGAAAATATGCCAATTACTGAAAGAAGCGATGGGTCACATTTTGCCCATACCCCTCTGCAATTTGCAAAATATCCCAAACATCCCTAATTCGACCTTTGAGCCATATTTTGGAGCCAAATTCTAGCTTTCTGCGCGTATTCGCAGTTTGAAATTACGACTTTTTATTACCGAAAATAAGCCAATTACTGAAAACGGCGATGGATCACATTTTACCGAAACCCTCTCAGCAGTTTCCAAATTATCTCAAACATCCCAAATTCGACCCTTGTGCCATATTTTGTAACCAAATTCGGGCTCTCTGCACGTACTCTCCGTTTGAAATTACGTCTTTTTATACCGAAAATATGCCATTTACTGAGAGCGGCGATGGATCACATTTTGCCCAAACCCTCCCTGCAGTTTTCAAAATATAGCAAACATCCCAAATTCGACGCTTGAGTTATATTTTGGAGCCAAATTCTGGTTCTCTGCATATATTCGCAGTTTGAAATTACGACTTTTATACCGAAAAAATGCCAATTACTGAAAGCGGCGATGGATCACATTTTGCCCAAACCCTCCCTGCAGTTTTCAAAATATCCCAAACATCCCAAATTCAACGCTTGAGCCATATTTTTGAGCCAAATTCTGGCTCTCTGCACGTATTCGCAGTTTGAAATTACGAATTTTTATACCGAAAATATGCCAATTACGGAGAGCGGCAATAGACCACATTTTGCCCAAACTCTACCTGCAGTTTTCAGGTAGGGTTTAGTTTAATTCATTAAATATACGATAAAAATGATGCAAACACATAATAGATAAGAAATTAACCTTAAATACCTCATTTTCAATCAACTCTTTGTTTCTCGTTAAAATACTGAGTAAGATATTGAAAAGGGGAGTTCGGTTTTTATTGCATATGTCGACGTTTCAGCCGGGTTAGAGCGGTTTTACGTATACATCTTCCATCGGTAATATAAACGGAAAATCAGGAACATTTTAATTAATTCTAATGAAAACACATTGATTTTTATCATTTGTATTGGAAACAACATTGTCATATGTCTTTTCTTGGATGTAAATAATACGAAACCTCGCTCTATGATTTGAAGTTAAAATCCTCAAATATGGTAAAATAGTGACTTTTTCACGTTTTTTATGTAGTGTGATTTTACGTAAATATATTCGTTTTTACCAATATTTCGATACTACTTCATGTTTTCTCATGGTGAGTGATTTGGCCTTCATATCTCAGAATTTCGCAAATTTTGCATTTTTAAGCAAGTTTCTTGCATTTTGTTTTGTACTAAAAATCATCGAATTTAGCAATATTTTGACGTTCATCATCCCCTTTTCCTTTATGTGATTTAAACAAAATATCATTGAATTAGGCAATATTTCGCTGTTTTTTCACGTTTTTGTGAATTTTCCGTTTATTGATATTAATTCATTAAATATGCGATAAAAATGATGAAAACACATAATTGATTAGATATTGTAGTAGTAGATATTGTAGTATACCTAACACTCCGTCCGGGTACTGAAGTATACCTGACACTCACTTTGGGTACTGTAGTATACCTGACACTCACTCTGGGTACTGTAGTATACCTGACACTCAATCTGTGTCCTGTAGTATACCTGACACTCACTCTGGGTCCTGTAGTATACCTGACACTCACTCTGGGTACTGTAGTATACATGACACTCTGGGTCCTGTCGTATACCTGACACTCACTCTGGGTACTGTAGTATACCTGACACTCACTCTGGGTACTGTAGTATACCTGACACTCACTCTGGGTCCTGTAGTATACCTGACACTCATTCTGGGTACTGTAGTATACCTGATACTCACTCTAGGTCCTGTAGTATACCTGACACTAACTCTGGGTACTGTAGTATACCTGACACTCTGGGTACTGTAGTATACCTGACACTCTCTCTAGACCGGCATCATGAGCAGTGTTCCTGTCACAAGCTCCTCCTCCCTCTCCTCTCCCTCCTCCATCGACATCAACTATGCCAAGGACATGAGGAGGATCGCAAAGGCACAGGCTACTATGACCGCAAAAATGGGAGAGAAGATGGTGATCAAAAACGCAATGAGGAAGTTACCCAAGCATAGAGCTGAGGCTGTGAAGCGAGCTGTTGCTGCCGAAGAGAGATTTAAGCGTGAGGCAGCAGCATACCTCAATAATGAGGAGGTTCCCCCCCCCCGCCACCACCCACCCCCCTCCCGCGCCCTCTACTCCTTCTGAGGAGAAAGATGTGTTATTGTTGTGTTGTGTATAGTAGCAGCTAGCCGTCACTTCTCTGGGGTTAGGGAGTTGTGCCCGGCGTGTCCAGTTAACTGCTCTTTGTATAAATGTTAAATGTTTCTTGAGTACGTAATAATAAAGTGTGTGTGTGTGTGTGTGAGTACTCACGTATTTGTGCCTGCTGGATCGAGCTCTAGCTCATGGACCCCTCATTTCTAGCCGATGATTGTCTAATGCAATGACTCCCGGCCTATTTCCTTATAAGAACACTGTTTTTCCCAAAAACGGTGGGTTTTCTGAGGGGAAGAGAAAACGTACGTCTGGAAGCTGATTGTAACCGCCCCAAGCTGCGCGCGCAACGAGCCGAGGTTATATAAACTCGGACGCAGATTGCGTGGCCCTCTTCCCGACAAGCCAACAGCTGCTCTCTTACAAAACGCTGCTCACTGCTGCTCAGCGAGTCGTAAACACAGAAGTTTAGCATGCTCAACTGTTCCTCCAGCATGGACCCTACACCAGTTCCTATCAACAACTACTCGGAGCAACCCGTCAGGGGCGTCCTACCCTTCTCAACATTTAAGGTAGTGTTTGTGTTGTTGGCGCGCCGGACCAGTGTTTGTGTTGTTGGCGCGCCTGACCAGTGTTTGTCTGTGTTGGCGCGCGCGCCCCTGAAGCACGCCTGTTGGTTCAGCCTTGGTGACCAAATGCAGGTGCAGTGGACCTAGAGGGGGAGGTGACCCTCGGTGTTATAGGGCACTGGTTTTTCTCCAGTAGGTGGCTGTTATTTGAAGCACAATCGGGAGGAGGCCTGTCCACCCCCCCATCACGATATGTGATTTGGCCTTCATATCTCAGAATTTCGCATAATATTGCATTTTAAGCAAGTTTTTTTGCATTTTGTTTCGTACTAAAAATCATCGAATTTAGCAATATTTTGACGTTTATCATCCCCTTTTCCATTAGGTGATTTAATCAAAATATCATCGAATTAGGCAATATTTTGCCGTTTTTCCACGTTTTTCTGAATTTTCAGTTTATTGTTATTAATTCATTAAATATACAATAAAAATGATGTAAACACATAATTGATTAGAAATTAACCTTAAACACTTAATTTTCAATCAACTATTTGTTTCTCGTTAAAATACCGAGTAAGATATTGAAAAGGGGAGAAGTTATGTTTATATTGCATATATCGACGTTTCAGCCAGATTAGAGCGGTTTTACGTGTACTTCTTCCATCGGTAATATAAACGGAAAATCAGGAACATTTTAGTTAATTGTAATGAAAACATATTGATTTTTATCATTTGTATTGGAAACAACATTGTCATATGTCTTTTTTTGGATCTAAATAATACGAAACCTCGCTCTATGATTTGAAGTAAAAATCCTCAAATATGGTAAAATAGTGACTTTTTCACGTTTTTTATGTAGTGTGATTTTACGTAAATATATTCGTTTTTACCAATTATTCGATACTACTTCATGTTTTCTCACGATATGTGATTTGGCCTTCATATCTCAGAATTTCGCAAATTTTGCATTTTGTCAAGTTTCTTGCAATTTGTTTTGTACTAAAAATCATCAAATTTTGCAATAATTTGACGTTTATCATCCCCATTTCCTTTGTGATTTAAACAAAAAATCATCGAATTAGGCCATATTTTGCGTTTTTCTACGTTTTTGTATCACATAAAGGAAAAGCGGATGATAAACGTCAAAATATTGCTGATTTCGATGATTTTTAGTACGAAACAAAATGCAAGAAAACTTGCTTAAAATGATATATTATGCGAAAATTTGAGATTTGAAGGCCAAATCACATATAGTGATACTACATGAAATAGTATCGAAATATTGGTAAAAATGAATATATTTACGTAATATCAAACTACATGAAAAACGTGAAAAAAGTCATTTATATACCAAATTTGAGGATTTTAACTTCGAATCATAGAGCGACGTTTCGTATTTTTTAGACCCTAGAAAAGACGTATAAAGATGTTGCTTCCAATACAAATGATAAAAATCAACGTGTTTTCATTAAAATTAACTAAAATGTTCCTGATTTTCGGTTTATATTACCGATGGAAGATGTAAACGTAAAACCGTTCTAATCCGGCTGAAACGTCGATATATGCAATAAAAACAGAACTTCTCCCCTTTTCAATATCTTCCTCAGTATTTTAACGAGAAACAAATAGATGATTGAAAATGAAGTATTTAAGGTTATTTTCTGATCAATTATGTGTTTGCATAACTTTTATCGTATATTTAATGAATTAATAACAATAAACTGAAAATTAAAAAAAACGTGGAAAAACGGCCTAATTCGATGATATTTTGTTTAAATCACATAAAGGAAAAGGGGATGATAAAGGTCAAAATATTGATAAATTCGATGATTTTTAGTACAAAACAATATGCAAGAAAACTTGCTTAAAATGCAAAATTTGCGAAATTCTGAGATTTGAAGGCCAAATCACATATCGTGAGAAAACATGAAGTAGTATCGAAATATTGGTAAAAACGAATATATATACGTAAAATCACATTACATAAATAACGTAAAAAAGTCACTATATTACCATATTTGAGGATTTTAACTTCAAATCATAGAGCGAGGTTTCGTATTATTTAGATCCTAGAAAAGACATATGACAATGTTGTTTCAAATACAAATGATAAAAATCTATGTGTTTTCATTAGAATTAACTAAAATGTTCCTGATTTTCCGTTTTCGTTTCCACTACAGTACCCAGAGTGAGTGTCAGGTATACTACAGTACCCAGAGTGAGTGTCAGGTATACCACAGTACCCGGAGGGAGTGTACTCCCTCTTCAGGTACTCCACTTGTTACTGTTCGCCAGTCCGACTTCTCGCCCCTTACCATTACCCTCTGGCTCCCTCCTGTTAGGTAGTTCTCCACCTATACTAGGGCCTTTCCGCATGCTCCTGCCTGCCTCTCAAGTTTGTATAGCAGTCTCATGTGCGGTACTGTATGTGTGTGTGTGTGTGTGTGTGTGTGTGTGTGTGTGTGTGTGTGTGTGTGTGTGTGTGTGTGTGTGTGTGTGTGTGTGTGTGTGTGTAATATACATTAAACAAGATGGAGTATCCTGTGTTCGGGTGATGGAGGTCAACTCTTCACTACACACAGTCTTCATCACTGTAACCATCTTCACTATACACTGTCTTCATCACAGTAACCATCTTCATCACAGTAACCATCTTCATCACAGTAACCATCTTCACTATACACAGTTTCATCACAGTAACCATCTTCACTATACACAGTCTTCATCACAGTAACTATCTTCAATACACACAGTCTTCATCACAGTAACTATCTTCACTACACACAGTCTTCATCACAGTAACCATCTTAACTATACACAGCCTTCATCACAGTAACCATCTTCACTATACACAGTCTTCATCACAGTAACCATCTTCACTACACACTGTCTTCATCACAGTAACCATCTTCACTACACACAGTCTTCATCACAGTAACTATCTTCACTACACACAGTCTTCATCACAGTAACCATCTTCACTATACACAGCCTTCATCACAGTAACCATCTTCACTATACACTGTCTTCATCACAGTAACCATCTTCACTACACACTGTCTTCATCACAGTAACCATCTTCACTACACACAGTCTTCATCACAGTAACTATCTTCACTACACACAGTCTTCATCACAGTAACCATCTTCACTATACACAGCCTTCATCACAGTAACCATCTTCACTATACACTGTCTTCATCACAGTAACCATCTTCACTATACACAGTCTTCATCACAGTAACCATCTTCACTACACACAGTCTTCATCACAGTAACCATCTTCACTATACACTGTCTTCATCACAGTAACCATCTTCACTACACACAGTCTTCACCACTGTAACCCTCTTCACTATACATAGTCTTCATCACAGCAACCATCTTCACTATATACTGTCGTCAACACAGTAACCATCTTCACTAAACTTCCTGACACTCACTCAGGGTACTGTAGTATACCTGACACTCACTCTTGGTACTGTAGTATACCTGACACTCACTCTAGGTCCTGTAAAATACCTGACACTCACTCTGGGTCCTGTAGTATACCTGACACTCACTCTGGGTACTGTAGTATACCTGACACTCACTCTGGGTAATGTAGTATACCTGAAACTCACTCTGGGTAATGTAGTATACCTGACATTCTGGGTACTGTAGTATACCTGACACTCCCTCAAGGTACCGGAGTATACCTGACACTCTGGGTAATGTAGTATACCTAACACTCCCTCCGGGTACTGTAGTATACCTGACACTCACTTTGGGTACTGTAGTATACCTGACACTCACTCTGGGTACTGTAGTATACCTGACACTCACTCTGTGTCCTGTAGTATACCTGACACTCACTCTGGGTACTGTAGTATACATGACACTCTGGGTCCTGTAGTATACCTGACACTCACTCTGGGTACTGTAGTATACCTGACACTCACTCTGGGTACTGTAGTATACCTGACACTCACTCTGGGTCCTGTAGTATACCTGACACTCATTCTGGGTACTGTAGTATACCTGATACTCACTTTAGGTCCTGTAGTATACCTGACACTCACTCTGGGTACTGTAGTATACCTGACACTCTGGGTACTGTAGTATACCTGACACTCACTCTAGGTCCAGTAGCATACCTGAAACTCACTCTGGGTACTGTAGTATACCTGACACTCTGGGTACTGTAGCATACCTGACACTCACTCTGGGTCTTGTAGTATACCTGACACTCACTCTGGGTTCTGTAGTATCCCAGACACTCACTCTGGGTCCTGCAGTATACCTGACACTCTGGGTACTGTAGCATACCTGACACTCACTCTGGGTACTGTAGTATACCTGACACTCTGGGTACTGTAGCATACCTGACACTCACTCTGGGTCCAGTAGCATACCTGAAACTCACTCTGGGTACTGTAGTATACCTGACACTCACTCTGGGTCTTGTAGTATACCTGACACTCTGGGTCCTGTAGTATACCTGACACTCTGGGTACTGTAGCATACCTGACACTCACTCTGGGTACTGTAGTATACCTGACACTCTGGGTACTGTAGCATACCTGACACTCACTCTGGGTCTTGTAGTATACCTGACACTCACTCTGGGTCTTGTAGTATACCTGACACTCTGGGTCCTGTAGTATACCTGTCACTCTGGGTACTGTAGCATACCTGACACTCACTCTGGGTACTGTAGTATACCTGACACTCTGGGTACTGTAGTATACCTGACACCCACTCTGGGTCCTGTAGTATACCTGACACTCACTCTGGGTATTGTAGTATACCTGACACTCTGGGTACTGTAGTATACCTGACACTCACTCTGGGTACTGTAGTATACCTGACACTCACTCTGGGTCTTGTAGTATACCTGACACTCACTCTGGGTCCTGTAGTATACCTGACACTCACTCTGGGTCCTGTAGTATACCTGACACTCACTCTGGGTCTTGTAGTATACCTGACACTCACTCTGGGTCCTGTAGTATACCTGACACTCACTCTGGGTCCTGTAGTATACCTGACACTCACTCTGGTTACTGTAGTATACCTGACACTCACTCTCGGTACTGTAGTATACCTGACACTCACTCTGGGTACTGTAGTATACCTGAAACTCTGGGTACTGTAGTATACCTGACACTCTGGGTACTGTAGTATACCTGACACTCTGGGTACTGTAGTATACCTGACACTCTGGGTACTGTAGTATACCTGACACTCTGGGTACTGTAGTATACCTGACACTCTGGGTACTGTAGTATACCTGACACTCTGGGTACTGTAGTATACCTGACACTCTGGGTACTGCAGTATACCTGACCTGAGCTTCCGCACAGGTCTTGACGTCATTAACTGTACTTCGCTCCATCACCCTCTCCTCCCTCTCACTAGCTTCCCTCACCTCCCTCTCACTAGCTTCCCTCACCTCCCTCTCACTAGCTTCCCTCACCTCCCTCTCTTTGCCTTCCATCGCGTCCCTCCGACTAGCTCTTTTCACTACCTACTATCACCACTACCACCCCTTCACTATAACCATCACCACCATCACCACCACCAACAGTATCACCATCACTTCCACAACCACCACCATCACTACCTTCACCACCATCATCACCCTCACTACCACCACTACCACCATCACCACCTCCACAATAACCACCATCATCACTCCCACAACCACCATTACCATCTCCACCACTATCATCACCTCCACAATGACCACCATCATCACCATCAACACCACTATCATCACCATCACCTCCTCCTCCATAACCACCATCATCACAATGACCACTATCATCACCATCACCTCCTCCACCATAACCACCATCATCACAATGACCACCATCATCACAATGACCACCATCATCACCATCAACACCACTATCATCACCATCACCACCTCCACCATAACCACTATCATCACAATGACCACTATCATCACCATCACCACCTCCACCATAACCCCCACTACCACCATCACCATCTCCACCACTATCATCACCTCCACAATGACCACTATCATCACCATCATCACCATCAACACCACTATCATCACCATCACCTCCACCATAACCACCATCATCACCATCAACCATCACCACCACTATCACTATCACCACCTCCACCATAACCACCATCATCACAATGACCACCATCAACATCACTATCATCACCATCACCACCTCCACCATAACCACCATCATCACAATGACCACTATCATCACCATCACCACCACTATCACTATCACCATAACCACCATCATCTCAATGGCCACTATCATCACCACTATCATCACCATCACCTCCTCCACCATCATCACAATGACCACCATCATCACCATCAACACAACTATCATCACCATCACCACCTTCACCATAACCACCATCATCACATTGACCACCATCATCACCATCAACACCACTATCATCACCATCACCACCTCCACCATAACCACCATCATCACAATGACCACTATCATCACCATCACCACCTCCACCATAACCTCCATCATCACCACTATCATCACCATCACCATCTCCACCATAACCACCATCATCACAATGACCACCATCATCACCATCAACACCACTATCATCACCACCACTATCACCATCTCCTCTACCATAACCACCATCATCACAATGACCACCATCATCAACACCACTATCATCACCATCACCACCTCCACCATTACCACCATCATCACAATGACCACCATCATCAACACCACCACCTCCACCATAACCACCATCATCCCAATGACCATCATCAACACCAACACAACTAACACCACTACTCTCACCTATACCCTCTACCATGACTGGTCAGTATTAATATATAACCAGTTAACTATTTTATTTGTTATCTAGGATATAATTATGGCTGGACAAGTTGGGTGTGCGTGGTAGGTTACACCAGACCGGCATCATGAGCAGTGTTCCTGTCACAAGCTCCTCCTCCCTCTCCTCTCCCTCCTCCATCGACATCAACTATGCCAAGGACATGAGGAGGATCGCAAAGGCACAGGCTACTATGACCGCAGAAATGGGAGAGAAGATGGTGATCAAAAACGCAATGAGGAAGTTACCCAAGCATAGAGCTGAGGCTGTGAAGCGAGCTGTTGCTGCCGAAGAGAGATTTAAGCGTGAGGCAGCAGCATACCTCAATAATGAGGAGGTTCCCCCCCGCCACAACCCACCCCCCTCCCGCGCCCTCTACTCCTTCTGAGGAGAAAGATGTGTTATTGTTGTGTTGTGTATAGTAGCAGCTAGCCGTCACTTCCCTGGGGTTAGAGAGTTGTGCCCGGCGTGTCCAGTTAACTGCTCTTTGTATAAATGTTAAATGTTTCTTGAGTACGTAATAATAAAGTGTGTGTGTGTGTGTGAGTACTCACGTATTTGTGCCTGCTGGATCGAGCTCTAGCTCATGGACCCCTCATTTCTAGCCGATGATTGTCTAATGCAATGACTCCCGGCCTATTTCCTTATAAGAACACTGTTTTTCCCAAAAACGGTGGGTTTTCTGAGGGGAAGAGAAAACGTACGTCTGGAAGCTGATTGTAACCGCCCCAAGCTGCGCGCGCAACGAGCCGAGGTTATATAAACTCGGACGCAGATTGCGTGGCCCTCTTCCCGACAAGCCAACAGCTGCTCTCTTACAAAACGCTGCTCACTGCTGCTCAGCGAGTCGTAAACACAGAAGTTTAGCATGCTCAACTGTTCCTCCAGCATGGACCCTACACCAGTTCCTATCAACAACTACTCGGAGCAACCCGTCAGGGGCGTCCTACCCTTCTCAACATTTAAGGTAGTGTTTGTGTTGTTGGCGCGCCGGACCAGTGTTTGTGTTGTTGGCGCGCCTGACCAGTGTTTGTCTGTGTTGGCGCGCACGCCCCTGAAGCACGCCTGTTGGTTCAGCCTTGGTGACCAAATGCAGGTGCAGTGGACCTAGAGGGGGAGGTGACCCTCGGTGTTATAGGGCACTGGTTTTTCTCCAGTAGGTGGCTGTTATTTGAAGCACAATCGGGAGGAGGCCTGTCCACCCCCCCATCACGATATGTGATTTGGCCTTCATATCTCAGAATTTCGCATAATATTGCATTTTAAGCAAGTTTTTTTGCATTTTGTTTCGTGCTAAAAATCATCGAATTTAGCAATATTTTGACGTTTATCATCCCCTTTTCCATTATGTGATTTAATCAAAATATCATCGAATTAGGCAATATTTTGCCGTTTTTCCACGTTTTTCTGAATTTTCAGTTTATTGTTATTAATTCATTAAATATACAATAAAAATGATGTAAACACATAATTGATTAGAAATTAACCTTAAACACTTAATTTTCAATCAACTATTTGTTTCTCGTTAAAATACCGAGTAAGATATTGAAAAGGGGAGAAGTTATGTTTATATTGCATATATCGACGTTTCAGCCAGATTAGAGCGGTTTTACGTGTACTTCTTCCATCGGTAATATAAACGGAAAATCAGGAACATTTTAGTTAATTGTAATGAAAACATATTGATTTTTATCATTTGTATTGGAAACAACATTGTCATATGTCTTTTTTTGGATCTAAATAATACGAAACCTCGCTCTATGATTTGAAGTAAAAATCCTCAAATATGGTAAAATAGTGACTTTTTCACGTTTTTTATGTAGTGTGATTTTACGTAAATATATTCGTTTTTACCAATTATTCGATACTACTTCATGTTTTCTCACGATATGTGATTTGGCCTTCATATCTCAGAATTTCGCAAATTTTGCATTTTGTCAAGTTTCTTGCAATTTGTTTTGTACTAAAAATCATCAAATTTTGCAATAATTTGACGTTTATCATCCCCATTTCCTTTGTGATTTAAACAAAAAATCATCGAATTAGGCCATATTTTGCGTTTTTCTACGTTTTTGTATCACATAAAGGAAAAGCGGATGATAAACGTCAAAATATTGCTGATTTCGATGATTTTTAGTACGAAACAAAATGCAAGAAAACTTGCTTAAAATGATATATTATGCGAAAATTTGAGATTTGAAGGCCAAATCACATATAGTGATACTACATGAAATAGTATCGAAATATTGGTAAAAATGAATATATTTACGTAATATCAAACTACATGAAAAACGTGAAAAAAGTCATTTATATACCAAATTTGAGGATTTTAACTTCGAATCATAGAGCGACGTTTCGTATTTTTTAGACCCTAGAAAAGACGTATAAAGATGTTGCTTCCAATACAAATGATAAAAATCAACGTGTTTTCATTAAAATTAACTAAAATGTTCTTGATTTTCGGTTTATATTACCGATGGAAGATGTAAACGTAAAACCGTTCTAATCCGGCTGAAACGTCGATATATGCAATAAAAACAGAACTTCTCCCCTTTTCAATATCTTCCTCAGTATTTTAACGAGAAACAAATAGATGATTGAAAATGAAGTATTTAAGGTTATTTTCTGATCAATTATGTGTTTGCATAACTTTTATCGTATATTTAATGAATTAATAACAATAAACTGAAAATTTAAAAAAACGTGGAAAAACGGCCTAATTCGATGATATTTTGTTTAAATCACATAAAGGAAAAGGGGATGATAAAGGTCAAAATATTGATAAATTCGATGATTTTTAGTACAAAACAATATGCAAGAAAACTTGCTTAAAATGCAAAATTTGCGAAATTCTGAGATTTGAAGGCCAAATCACATATCGTGAGAAAACATGAAGTAGTATCGAAATATTGGTAAAAACGAATATATATACGTAAAATCACATTACATAAATAACGTGAAAAAGTCACTATATTACCATATTTGAGGATTTTAACTTCAAATCATAGAGCGAGGTTTCGTATTATTTAGATCCTAGAAAAGACATATGACAATGTTGTTTCAAATACAAATGATAAAAATCTATGTGTTTTCATTAGAATTAACTAAAATGTTCCTGATTTTCCGTTTTCGTTTCCACTACAGTACCCAGAGTGAGTGTCAGGTATACTACAGTACCCAGAGTGAGTGTCAGGTATACCACAGTACCCGGAGGGAGTGTACTCCCTCTTCAGGTACTCCACTTGTTACTGTTCGCCAGTCCGACTTCTCGCCCCTTACCATTACCCTCTGGCTCCCTCCTGTTAGGTAGTTCTTCACCTATACTAGGGCCTTTCCGCATGCTCCTGCCTGCCTCTCAAGTTTGTATAGCAGTCTCATGTGCGGTACTGTATGTGTGTGTGTGTGTGTGTGTGTGTGTGTGTGTGTGTGTGTGTAATATACATTAAACAAGATGGAGTATCCTGTGTTCGGGTGATGGAGGTCAACTCTTCACTACACACAGTCTTCATCACTGTAACCATCTTCACTATACACTGTCTTCATCACAGTAACCATCTTCATCACAGTAACCATCTTCATCACAGTAACCATCTTCACTATACACAGTTTCATCACAGTAACCCTCTTCACTACACACTGTCTTCATCACAGTAACCATCTTCACTATACACAGTCTTCATCACAGTAACCATCTTCACTATACACAGTCTTCATCACAGTAACTATCTTCAATACACACAGTCTTCATCACAGTAACTATCTTCACTACACACAGTCTTCATCACAGTAACCATCTTAACTATACACAGCCTTCATCACAGTAACCATCTTCACTATACACAGTCTTCATCACAGTAACCATCTTCACTACACACTGTCTTCATCACAGTAACCATCTTCACTACACACAGTCTTCATCACAGTAACTATCTTCACTACACACAGTCTTCATCACAGTAACCATCTTCACTATACACAGCCTTCATCACAGTAACCATCTTCACTATACACTGTCTTCATCACAGTAACCATCTTCACTATACACAGTCTTCATCACAGTAACCATCTTCACTACACACAGTCTTCATCACAGTAACCATCTTCACTATACACTGTCTTCATCACAGTAACCATCTTCACTACACACAGTCTTCACCACTGTAACCCTCTTCACTATACATAGTCTTCATCACAGCAACCATCTTCACTATATACTGTCGTCAACACAGTAACCATCTTCACTAAACTTCCTGACACTCACTCAGGGTACTGTAGTATACCTGACACTCACTCTTGGTACTGTAGTATACCTGACACTCACTCTAGGTCCTGTAAAATACCTGACACTCACTCTGGGTCCTGTAGTATACCTGACACTCACTCTGGGTACTGTAGTATACCTGACACTCACTCTGGGTAATGTAGTATACCTGAAACTCACTCTGGGTAATGTAGTATACCTGACACTCTGGGTACTGTAGTATACCTGACACTCCCTCAAGGTACCGGAGTATACCTGACACTCTGGGTATTGTAGTATACCTAACACTCCCTCCGGGTACTGTAGTATACCTGACACTCACTTTGGGTACTGTAGTATACCTGACACTCACTCTGGGTACTGTAGTATACCTGACACTCACTCTGTGTCCTGTAGTATACCTGACACTCACTCTGGGTCCTGTAGTATACCTGACACTCACTCTGGGTACTGTAGTATAAATGACACTCTGGGTCCTGTAGTATACCTGACACTCACTCTGGGTACTGTAGTATACCTGACACTCACTCTGGGTACTGTAGTATACCTGACACTCACTCTGGGTCCTGTAGTATACCTGACACTCATTCTGGGTACTGTAGTATACCTGATACTCACTTTAGGTCCTGTAGTATACCTGACACTCACTCTGGGTACTGTAGTATACCTGACACTCTGGGTACTGTAGTATACCTGACACTCACTCTAGGTCCAGTAGCATACCTGAAACTCACTCTGGGTACTGTAGTATACCTGACACTCTGGGTACTGTAGCATACCTGACACTCACTCTGGGTCTTGTAGTATACCTGACACTCACTCTGGGTTCTGTAGTATCCCAGACACTCACTCTGGGTCCTGCAGTATACCTGACACTCTGGGTACTGTAGCATACCTGACACTCACTCTGGGTACTGTAGTATACCTGACACTCTGGGTACTGTAGCATACCTGACACTCACTCTGGGTACTGTAGTATACCTGACACTCACTCTAGGTCCAGTAGCATACCTGAAACTCACTCTGGGTACTGTAGTATACCTGACACTCTGGGTACTGTAGCATACCTGACACTCACTCTGGGTCTTGTAGTATACCTGACACTCACTCTGGGTTCTGTAGTATCCCAGACACTCACTCTGGGTCCTGCAGTATACCTGACACTCTGGGTACTGTAGCATACCTGACACTCACTCTGGGTACTGTAGTATACCTGACACTCTGGGTACTGTAGCATACCTGACACTCACTCTGGGTACTGTAGTATACCTGACACTCTGGGTACTATAGTATACCTGACACTCACTCTGGGTCCAGTAGCATACCTGAAACTCACTCTGGGTACTGTAGTATACCTGACACTCACTCTGGGTCTTGTAGTATACCTGACACTCTGGGTCCTGTAGTATACCTGACACTCTGGGTACTGTAGCATACCTGACACTCACTCTGGGTACTGTAGTATACCTGACACTCTGGGTACTGTAGCATACCTGACACTCACTCTGGGTCTTGTAGTATACCTGACACTCACTCTGGGTCTTGTAGTATACCTGACACTCTGGGTCCTGTAGTATACCTGTCACTCTGGGTACTGTAGCATACCTGACACTCACTCTGGGTACTGTAGTATACCTGACACTCTGGGTACTGTAGTATACCTGACACCCACTCTGGGTCCTGTAGTATACCTGACACTCACTCTGGGTATTGTAGTATACCTGACACTCTGGGTACTGTAGTATACCTGACACTCACTCTGGGTACTGTAGTATACCTGACACTCACTCTGGGACTTGTAGTATACCTGACACTCACTCTGGGTCCTGTAGTATACCTGACACTCACTCTGGGTCCTGTAGTATACCTGACACTCACTCAGGGTCTTGTAGTATACCTGACACTCACTCTGGGTCCTGTAGTATACCTGACACTCACTCTGGGTCCTGTAGTATACCTGACACTCACTCTGGTTACTGTAGTATACCTGACACTCACTCTCGGTACTGTAGTATACCTGACACTCACTCTGGGTACTGTAGTATACCTAAAACTCTGGGTACTGTAGTATACCTGACACTCTGGGTACTGTAGTATACCTGACACTCTGGGTACTGTAGTATACCTGACACTCTGGGTACTGTAGTATACCTGACACTCTGGGTACTGTAGTATACCTGACACTCTGGGTACTGTAGTATACCTGACACTCTGGGTACTGTAGTATACCTGACACTCTGGGTACTGTAGTATACCTGACACTCTGGGTACTGCAGTATACCTGACCTGAGCTTCCGCACAGGTCTTGACGTCATTAACTGTACTTCGCTCCATCACCCTCTCCTCCCTCTCACTAGCTTCCCTCACCTCCCTCTCACTAGCTTCCCTCACCTCCCTCTCACTAGCTTCCCTCACCTCCCTCTCTTTGCCTTCCATCGCGTCCCCCCGACTAGCTCTTTTCACTACCTACTATCACCACTACCACCCCTTCACTATAACCATCACCACCATCACCACCACCAACAGTATCACCATCACTTCCACAACCACCACCATCACTACCTTCACCACCATCATCACCCTCACTACCACCACTACCACCATCACCACCTCCACAATAACCACCATCATCACTCCCACAACCACCATTACCATCTCCACCACTATCATCACCTCCACAATGACCACCATCATCACCATCAACACCACTATTATCACCATCACCTCCTCCTCCATAACCACCATCATCACAATGACCACTATCATCACCATCACCTCCTCCACCATAACCACCATCATCACAATGACCACCATCATCACCATCAACACCACTATCATCACCATCACCACCTCCACCATAACCACTATCATCACAATGACCACTATCATCACCATCACCACCTCCACCATAACCCCCACTACCACCATCACCATCTCCACCACTATCATCACCTCCACAATGACCACTATCATCACCATCAACACCACTATCATCACCATCACCTCCACCATAACCACCATCATCACCATCAACCATCACCACCACTATCACTATCACCACCTCCACCATAACCACCATCATCACAATGACCACCATCAACATCACTATCATCACCATCACCACCTCCACCATAACCACCATCATCACAATGACCACTATCATCACCATCACCACCACTATCACTATCACCATAACCACCATCATCTCAATGGCCACTATCATCACCACTATCATCACCATCACCTCCTCCACCATCATCACAATGACCACCATCATCACCATCAACACAACTATCATCACCATCACCACCTTCACCATAACCACCATCATCACATTGACCACCATCATCACCATCAACACCACTATCATCACCATCACCACCTCCACCATAACCACCATCATCACCACTATCATCACCATCACCATCTCCACCATAACCACCATCATCACAATGACCACCATCATCACCATCAACACCACTATCATCACCACCACTTTCACCATCTCCTCTACCATAACCACCATCATCACAATGACCACCATCATCAACACCACTATCATCACCATCACCACCTCCACCATTACCACCATCATCACAATGACCACCATCATCAACACCACCACCTCCACCATAACCACCATCATCCCAATGACCATCATCAACACCAACACAACTAACACCACTACTCTCACCTATACCCTCTACCATGACTGGTCAGTATTAATATATAACCAGTTAACTATTTTATTTGTTATCTAGGATATAATTATGGCTGGACAAGTTGGGTGTGCGTGGTAGGTTACACCAGACCGGCATCATGAGCAGTGTTCCTGTAACAAGCTCCTCCTCCCTCTCCTCTCCCTCCTCCATCGACATCAACTATGCCAAGGACATGAGGAGGATCGCAAAGGCACAGGCTACTATGACCGCAAAAATGGGAGAGAAGATGGTGATCAAAAACGCAATGAGGAAGTTACCCAAGCATAGAGCTGAGGCTGTGAAGCGAGCTGTTGCTGCCGAAGAGAGATTTAAGCGTGAGGCAGCAGCATACCTCAATAATGAGGAGGTTCCCCCCCGCCACAACCCAACCCCCTCCCGCGCCCTCTACTCCTTCTGAGGAGAAAGATGTGTTATTGTTGTGTTGTGTATAGCAGCTAGCCGTCACTTCCCTGGGGTTAGGGAGTTGTGCCCGGCGTGTCCAGTTAACTGCTCTTTGTATAAATGTTAAATGTTTCTTGAGTACGTAATAATAAAGTGTGTGTGTGTGTGTGAGTACTCACGTATTTGTGCCTGCTGGATCTAGCTCTAGCTCATGGACCCCTCATTTCTAACCGATGATTGTCTAATGCAATGACTTCCGGCCTATTTCCTTATAAGAACACTGTTTTTCCCAAAAACGGTGGGTTTTCTGAGGGGAAGAAAAAACGTACGTCTGGAAGCTGATTGTAACCGCCCCAAGCTGCGCGCGCAACGAGCCGAGGTTATATGAACTCGGACGCAGACTGCGTGGCCCTCTTCCCGACAAGCCAACAGCTGCTCTCTTACAAAACGCTGCTCACTGCTGCGCAGCGAGTCGTAAACACAGAAGTTTAGCATGCTCAACTGTTCCCCCAGCATGGACCCTACACCAGTTCCTATCAACAACGACTCGGAGCAACCCGTCAGGGGCGTCCTGCCCTTCTCAACATTTAAGATAGTGTTTGTGTTGTTGGCGCGCCGGACCAGTGTTTGTGTTGTTGGCGCGCCTGACCAGTGTTTGTCTGTGTTGGCGCGCGCGCCCCTGAAGCACGCCTGTTGGTTCAGCCTTGGTGACCAAATGCAGGTGCAGTGGACCTAGAGGGGGAGGTGACCCTCGGTGTTATAGGGCACTGGTTTTTCTCCAGTAGGTGGCTGTTATTTGAAGCACAATCGGGAGGAGGCCTGTCCACCCCCCCATCACGATATGTGATTTGGCCTTCATATCTCAGAATTTCGCATAATATTGCATTTTAAGCAAGTTTTTTTGCATTTTGTTTCGTACTAAAAATCATCGAATTTTGCAATATTTTGACGTTTATCATCCCCTTTTCCATTATGTGATTTAATCAAAATATCATCGAATTAGGCAATATTTTGCCGTTTTTCCACGTTTTTCTGAATTTTCAGTTTATTGTTATTAATTCATTAAATATACAATAAAAATGATGCAAACACATAATTGATTAGAAATTAACCTTAAACACTTAATTTTCAATCAACTATTTGTTTCTCGTTAAAATACCGAGCCGAGGTTATATAAACTCGGACGCAGACTGCGTGGCCCTCTTCCCGACAAGCCAACAGCTGCTCTCTTACAAAAAGCTGCTCACTGCTGCTCAGATAATAACTTGATTAGATAATAACCTTAAATACTTCATTTTCAATCATCTATTTGTTTCTCGTTAAAATACTGAGTAGGATATTGAAAAGGGGAGAAGTTCGGTTTTTATTGCATATATCGATTTTTCAGCCGGAATAGAGCGGTTTTTCGTGTACATCTTCCATCGGTAATATAAACGCAAAATCAGGAACATTTTAGTTAATTCTAATGAAAACACATTGATTTTTATCATTTGTATTCGAAACAACATTGTCATATATCTTTTCTTGGATCTAAATAATACGAAACCCCGCTTTATGATTCGAAGTTAAAATCCTCAAATTTGGTATAATAGTGACTTTTTTTACGTTTTTCATATAATTTGATATTACGTAAATATATTCGTTTTTACCAATATTTCGATACTATTTCAAATAGTATCACGATAAGTGATTTGGCCTTCAAATCTCAGAATTTCGCATAATATTGCATTTTAAGCAAGTTTTCTTGCATTTTGTTTCGTAAGAAAAATCATCGAATTTAGCAATATTTTCACGTTTATCATCTTTTCCTTTATGTGATTTAAACAAAATATCATCGAATTTGGCAAGATTTTACCGTTTTTCAACGTTTATATGAAATTTTCCGTTTATTGTTATTAATTCAATAAATATACGACAAAAATGATGCAAACACATAATTGATCACAAATTTACTTTAAATACTTCATTTTCATTCAACTATTTGTTTCTCACTAAAATACTGAGTAAGATATTGAAAAGGGGAGAAGTTATTTTTATTGCATAAAAACTCGTAATTTCAAATTTGTGAATACGTGCACAGATCCTGAATTTGGCTCCAAAATATGGCTCAAGGGTCAAATTCGGGATGTTTGGGATATTTTGAAAACTGCAGGGAGTGTTTGGGCAGAATGTGATCCATCGCTGCTTTCAGTAATTGGCTTATATTTTCGGTATAAAAACTCGTAATTTCAAAATTCGAATACGTGCAGAGAGACAGAATTTGGCTCCAAAATATGGCTCAAGGGTTGAATTTGGGATGTTTTGGATATTTTGAAAACTGCAAGGAGAGTTTAGGCAAAATGTGATCTATCGCTGCTCTAAATAATTGGCATATTTTCGGTATAAAAATCCTAATGTAAAACTGCGAATACGTGCAGAGAGCCAGCATTTGGCTTCAAAATTTGGCTCATTGGAGGAAATTGGGATAATTGGGATATTTTGAAAACTGCAGGGGGTTTTGGGCAAAATATGATCCATCGCCGCTCTCAGTAATTTGCATATTTTCGGTATAAAAACTCGTAATTTCCAAATGCGAATACGTTCAGAGAGCCAGAATTTGGCTCTAAAATATGGCTCAAGCGTCGAATTTGGGATGTTTGGGATATTTTGCAAACTACAGAGAGGGTTCGGCCAGAATGTGATCCATCGTAACTTTCAATAATTGGCATATTTTTGGTATAAAAAGTCGTAATTTCAAACTGTGAATTCATGAAAAGAGACAGAATTTGGCTCCAAAATAATTCTCTAGGGTCGAATTTGGGATGTTTGGGATATTTTAAAAACTGCAGGGAGGGTTTGGGCAAAATGTGATCCATCGCCGCTCTCAGTAATTGGCATTTTTTCGGTATAAAAAGTCGTAATTTCAAACTACGAATACGTGCAGAGAGCCAGTATTTGGCTCCAAAATATAGCTCAAGCGTTGAATTTGGGATGTTTGGGATATTTTGGAAACTGCAGGGAAGGTTTGGGCAAAATGTGATACATCGCCGATTTCAGTAATTGGCATATTTTCGGTATAAAAAGTTGTAAGTTCAAAATGCGAATACGTGCAGAGAGCCAGAATTTGGCTCTAAAATATGGTTCAAGGGTCTAATTCGGGATGTTTGAGATATTTTGCAAACTGCAGGGAGGGTTTGGGCAGAATGTGATCCATCGCCACTTTCAGTAATTGTCATATTTTTGGTATAAAAAGTCGTAACTTCAAACTGTGAATACGTGCAGAGAGCCAGAATTTGGCTCCAAAATATGGCTCAAGCGTCGAATTTGGGATGTCTGCGATATTTTGAAAACTGCAGGGAGGGTTTGGGCAAAATGTGATCTATTGCCGCTTTCAGTAATTGTCATGTTTTCGGTATAAAAAGACGTAATTATAAACTGCGAATACGCGCAGAAAGCTTGAATTTGGTTCCAAAATATATCTCAAAGGTCGAATTTGGGATGTTTGGGATATTTTGTAAACTGCAGCGGGGTTTGGGCAAAATGTGACCCATCGCTTCATTCAGTAATTGACATATTTTCAAGCGTCGAATATGGGATGTTTGGGATAAAAAGTCGTAACTTCAAACTGCGTATACGTGCAGAGAGCCAGAATTTTCCTCCTAAAAAATTCTCAAGGGTCAAAATTGGGATGTTTGGGATATTTTTAAAACTGCAGGGAGGGTTTGGGCAAAATATGATCCATCGCCGCTCTCAGTAATTGTCATATAAAAATTCGTAATTTCAAACTGCGAATACGTGCAGAGAGCCAGAATTTGGCTCCAAAATATGGCTCAAGCGTTGAATTTGGGATGTTTGGAATATTTTGGAAACTGCAGGGAGGATTTGGGCAAAATGTGATCAATCGCCGATTTCAGTAGTTTTGATATTTTCGGTAAAAAGATCGTAAGTGCAAAATGCGAATACTTGCAGAGAGCCAGAATTTGGCTCTAAAATATGGCTCAAGCGTTGAATTTGGATTGTTTGGGATATTTTGCAAACGGCAGAGAGGGTTCGGGCAGAATGTGATCCATCGCCACTTTCAGTAATTGGCATATTTTTGGTATAAAAAGTCGTAATTTCAAACTGTGAATACGTGCAGAGAGCCAGAATTTGGATCCAAAATAATTCTCTCGGGTCGAATTTGGGATGTTTGGGATATTTTGAAAACTGTAGGGAGGGTTTGGGCAAAATGTGATCCATCGCCGCTCTCAGTAATTGGCATATTTTCGGTATAAAAAGTCGTAATTTCAAACTGCGAATACGTGCAGAGAGCCAGAATTTGGTTCCAAAATATGGCTCAAGCTTTGAATTTGGGATTTTTGGGATATTTTGGAAACTGCAGGGAGGATTTGGCAAAATGTGATCTATCGCTGATTTCAGTAATTGGCATATTTTCGGTATAAAAAGTCGTAAGTTCAAAATGCGAATACGTGCAGAGAGCCAGAATTTGGCTCTAAAATATGGCTCTAGCCTCGAATTTGGGATGTTTGGGATATTTTGCAAACTGCAGGGAGGGTTTGGGCAGAATGTGATCCATCGCCACTTTCAGTAATTGGCATATTTTTGGTATAAAAAGTCGTAATTTCAAACTGTGAATACGTGCAGAGAGGCAGAGTTTGGCTCCAAAATATGGCTCAAGCGTCAAATTTGGGATGTTTGCGATATTTTGAAAACTGCAGGGAGGGTTTGGGCAAAATGTGATCCATCGCCGCTCTTAGTAATTGGCATATTTTCGGTATAAACAGACGTAATTTCAAACTGCGAATACGTGCAGAGAGCCCGACTTTGGCTCCAAAATATGGCTCAAGTGTCGAATTTTAGATGTTTCCGATGTTTTGAAAACTGCAGGGGGGGTTTGGGAAAATGTGACCTATCGCCGCTCTCAGTAATTGACATATTTTCGGTATAAAATGTAGTAATTTCAAACTGCGAATATGTGCAGAGAACCAGAATTTGGCTCCAAAATAATTCTCAAGGGTCGAATTTGGGATGCTTGGGATATTTTGAAAACTGCAGGGAATGTTTGGGCAGAATGTGATCCATTGCCGCTTTCAGTAATTGGAATATTTTCGGTATAAAAACTCGTAATTTCAAACTTGTGAATACGTGCACAGATCCAGAATTTGGCTCCAAAATATGGCTAATAAAAATCAATGTGTTTAAAAATGATGTGTAAATGTGTAAAAAATGATGCAATGTGTAAAATGATGCAGTGTGTAAAATGATGCAATGTGTAAAATGATGCAATGTGTAAAAATGATGCAAACACATAATTGATTAGAAATTAACCTTAAATACTTCATTTTCAATCGTCTATTTGTTTCTCGTTGAAATACTGAGTAAGATATTGAAAAGGGGAGAAGTTCGGTTTTTATTGCATATATCGACGTTTCAGCCGGAATAGAGCGGTTTTTCGTGTACATCTTCCATCGGTAATATAAACGAAAAATGAGGAACATTTAAGTTAATTCTAATGAAAACACATTTATTTTTATCATTTGTATTGGAAACAACATTGTCATATGTCTTTTCTTGGATCTAAAAAATACGAAACCTCGCTCTATATTTCGAAGCTAAAATCCTCAAATTTGGAATAATATTGACTTTTTTCACGTTTTTCATGTAGTTTGATATTACGTAAATATATTCATTTTTACCAATATTTCGATACTATTTCATGTAGTATCACGATATGTGATTTGGCCTTAAAATCTCAGAATTTCGCATAATATTCCATTTTAAGCAAGTTTTCTTGCATTTTGTTTCGTACTAAACATCATCGAATTTAGCAATATTTTGACGTTTATCATCCCCTTTTCCTTTATGTGATATAAACAAAATATCATCGAATTAAGCAATATTTTGCTGTTTTTTGACGTTTTTGTAAATATTCAGTTTATGGTTATTAATCATATAATTATACGATAAAAATGTTGCAAACGTATAATTGATTTGAAATTAACCTTAAATACTTCATTTCAATCAACTATTTGTTTCTCGTTAAAATACTAAGTAAGAAAGGGGAGAATTTCTGTTTTTATTGCATATATCGACGTTTCAGCCGGATTAGAACGGTTTTACGTGTACATCCTCTGTCGGTAATATTAACGGAAAATCAGGAACATTTTAGTTAATTCTAATGAAAACACATTTATTTTTATCATTTGTATTGGAAACAACATTGTCATATGTCTTTTCTTGAATCTAAATAATACGAAACCTCGCTCTATGATTCGGAGTTAAAATTCACAAATTTGGCATAATAGTGACTTTTTTCACGTTTTTCATGTAGTTTGATATTACGTAAATATATTCATTTTCACTAATATTTCGATACTATTTCATGTAGTATCACGATATGTGATTTGGCCTTCATATATCAGAATATTGCATAATACTGCATTTTAAGCAAGTTTTCTTGCATTTTGTTTCGAACTAAAAAACATCGAATTTAGTAATATTTTGACGTTTATCATCTCCCTTTTCCTTTATGTGATACAAACAAAATATCATCGAATTAGGCAATATTTTGCCGTTTTTCCACGTTTCTGTGAATTTTCAGTTTATTGGTATTTATTCATTAAATATACGATAAAAATTATGCAAACACATAATTGATTAGATAATAACCTTAAATACTTCATTTTCAATCGCCTATTTGTTTCTCGTTGAAATACTCAGTAAGATATTGAAAAGGGGAGAAGTTCGGTTTTTATTGCATATATCGACGTTTCAGCCGGAATAGAGCGGTTTTACGTGTACATCTTCCATCGGTAATATAAACGAAAAAAGAGGAACATTTAAGATAATTCTAATGAAAACATATTTATTTTTATCATTTGTATTGGAAACAACATTTTCATATGTCTTTTCTTGGATCTAAATAATACGAAACCTCGCTCTTTGATTCGAAGTTAAAATCCTCAAATTTGGTATAATAGTGACTTTTTTACGTTTTTCATATAATTTGATATTACGTAAATATATTCGTTTTTACCAATATTTCGATACTATTTCAAATAGTATCACGATAAGTGATTTGGCCTTCAAATCTCAGAATTTCGCATAATATTGCATTTTAAGCAAGTTTTCTTGCATTTTGTTTCGTACGAAAAATCATCGAATTTAGCAATATTTTCACGTTTATCATCTCCTTTTCCTTTATGTGATTTAAACAAAATATCATCGAATTTGGCAAGATTTTACCGTTTTTCAACGTTTATATTAAATTTTCCGTTTATTGTTATTAATTCAATAAATATACGACAAAAATGATGCAAACACATAATTGATCACAAATTAACTTTAAATACTTCATTTTTAATCAACTATTTGTTTCTCACTAAAATTCTGAGTAAGATATTGAAAAGGGGAGAAGTTATTTTTATTGCATAAAAACTCGTAATTTCAAATTTGTGAATACGTGCACAGATCCTGAATTTGGCTCCAAAATATGGCTCAAGGGTCAAATTCGGGATGTTTGGGATATTTTGAAAACTGCAGGGAGTGTTTGGGCAGAATGTGATCCATCGCTGCTTTCAGTAATTGGCTTATATTTTCGGTATAAAAACTCGTAATTTCAAAATGCGAATACGTGCCGAGAGACAGAATTTGGCTCCAAAATATGGCTCAAGGGTTGAATTTGGGATGTTTTGGATATTTTGAAAACTGCAAGGAGAGTTTAGGCAAAATGTGATCTATCGCTGCTCTAAATAATTGGCATATTTTCGGTATAAAAATCCTAATGTAAAACTGCGAATACGTGCAGAGAGCCAGCATTTGGCTTCAAAATTTGGCTCATTGGAGGAAATTGGGATAATTGGGATATTTTGAAAACTGCAGGGGGTTTTGGGCAAAATATGATCCATCGCCGCTCTCAGTAATTTGCATATTTTCGGTATAAAAACTCGTAATTTCCAAATGCGAATACGTTCAGAGAGCCAGAATTTGGCTCTAAAATATGGCTCAAGCGTCGAATTTGGGATGTTTGGGATATTTTGCAAACTACAGAGAGGGTTTGGCCAGAATGTGATCCATCGTAACTTTCAATAATTGGCATATTTTTGGTATAAAAAGTCGTAATTTCAAACTGTGAATTCATGAAAAGAGACAGAATTTGGCTCCAAAATAATTCTCTAGGGTCGAATTTGGGATGTTTGGGATATTTTAAAAACTGCAGGGAGGGTTTGGGCAAAATGTGATCCATCGCCGCTCTCAGTAATTGGCATTTTTTCGGTATAAAAAGTCGTAATTTCAAACTACGAATACGTGCAGAGAGCCAGTATTTGGCTCCAAAATATAGCTCAAGCGTTGAATTTGGGATGTTTGGGATATTTTGGAAACTGCAGGGAAGGTTTGGGCAAAATGTGATACATCGCCGATTTCAGTAATTGGCATATTTTCGGTATAAAAAGTTGTAAGTTCAAAATGCGAATACGTGCAGAGAGCCAGAATTTGGCTCTAAAATATGGTTCAAGGGTCTAATTCGGGATGTTTGAGATATTTTGCAAACTGCAGGGAGGGTTTGGGCAGAATGTGATCCATCGCCACTTTCAGTAATTGTCATATTTTTGGTATAAAAAGTCGTAACTTCAAACTGTGAATACGTGCAGAGAGCCAGAATTTGGCTCCAAAATATGGCTCAAGCGTCGAATTTGGGATGTCTGCGATATTTTGAAAACTGCAGGGAGGGTTTGGGCAAAATGTGATCTATTGCCGCTTTCAGTAATTGTCATGTTTTCGGTATAAAAAGACGTAATTATAAACTGCGAATACGCGCAGAAAGCTTGAATTTGGTTCCAAAATATATCTCAAAGGTCTAATTTGGGATGTTTGGGATATTTTGTAAACTGCAGCGGGGTTTGGGCAAAATGTGACCCATCGCTTCATTCAGTAATTGACATATTTTCAAGCGTCGAATATGGGATGTTTGGGATAAAAAGTCGTAACTTCAAACTGCGTATACGTGCAGAGAGCCAGAATTTTCCTCCTAAAAAATTCTCAAGGGTCAAAATTGGGATGTTTGGGATATTTTTAAAACTGCAGGGAGGGTTTGGGCAAAATATGATCCATCGCCGCTCTCAGTAATTGTCATATTTTCGGTATAAAAATTCGTAATTTCAAACTGCGAATACGTGCAGAGAGCCAGAATTTGGCTCCAAAATATGGCTCAAGCGTTGAATTTGGGATGTTTGGAATATTTTGGAAACTGCAGGGAGGATTTGGGCAAAATGTGATCAATCGCCGATTTCAGTAGTTTTGATATTTTCGGTAAAAAGATCGTAAGTGCAAAATGCGAATACTTGCAGAGAGCCAGAATTTGGCTCTAAAATATGGCTCAAGCGTTGAATTTGGATTGTTTGGGATATTTTGCAAACGGCAGAGAGGGTTCGGGCAGAATGTGATCCATCGCCACTTTCAGTAATTGGCATATTTTTGGTATACAAAGTCGTAATTTCAAACTGTGAATACGTGCAGAGAGCCAGAATTTGGATCCAAAATAATTCTCTCGGGTCGAATTTGGGATGTTTGGGATATTTTGAAAACTGTAGGGAGGGTTTGGGCAAAATGTGATCCATCGCCGCTCTCAGTAATTGGCATATTTTCGGTATAAAAAGTCGTAATTTCAAACTGCGAATACGTGCAGAGAGCCAGAATTTGGCTCCAAAATATGGCTCAAGCTTTGAATTTGGGATTTTTGGAATATTTTGCAAACTGCAGGGAGGATTTGGCAAAATGTGATCTATCGCTGATTTCAGTAATTGGCATATTTTCGGTATAAAAAGTCGTAAGTTCAAAATGCGAATACGTGCAGAGAGCCAGAATTTGGCTCTAAAATATGGCTCTAGCCTCGAATTTGGGATGTTTGGGATAATTTGCAAACTGCAGGGAGGGTTTGGGCAGAATGTGATCCATCGCCACTTTCAGTAATTGGCATATTTTTGGTATAAACAGACGTAATTTCAAACTGCGAATACGTGCAGAGAGCCCGACTTTGGCTCCAAAATATGGCTCAAGTGTCGAATTTTAGATGTTTCCGATGTTTTGAAAACTGCAGGGGGGGTTTGGGAAAATGTGACCTATTGCCGCTCTCAGTAATTGACATATTTTCGGTATAAAATGTAGTAATTTCAAACTGCGAATATGTGCAGAGAACCAGAATTTGGCTCCAAAATAATTCTCAAGGGTCGAATTTGGGACGCTTGGGATATTTTGAAAACTGCAGGGAATGTTTGGGCAAAATGTGATCCATTGCCGCTTTCAGTAATTGGAATATTTTCGGTATAAAAACTCGTAATTTCAAACTTGTGAATACGTGCACAGATCCAGAATTTGGCTCCAAAATATGGCTAATAAAAATCAATGTGTTTAAAAATGATGTGTAAATGTGTAAAAAATGATGCAATGTGTAAAATGATGCAGTGTGTAAAATGATGCAATGTGTAAAATGATGCAATGTGTAAAAATGATGCAAACACATAATTGATTAGAAATTAACCTTAAATACTTCATTTTCAATCGTCTATTTGTTTCTCGTTGAAATACTGAGTAAGATATTGAAAAGGGGAGAAGTTCGGTTTTTATTGCATATATCGACGTTTCAGCCGGAATAGAGCGGTTTTTCGTGTACATCTTCCATCGGTAATATAAACGAAAAATGAGGAACATTTAAGTTAATTCTAATGAAAACACATTGATTTTTATCATTTGTATTGGAAACAACATTGTCATATGTCTTTTCTTGGATCTAAAAAATATGAAACCTCGCTCTATATTTCGAAGCTAAAATCCTCAAATTTGGAATAATATTGACTTTTTTCACGTTTTTCATGTAGTTTGATATTACGTAAATATATTCATTTTTACCAATATTTCGATACTATTTCATGTAGTATCACGATATGTGATTTGGCCTTAAAATCTCAGAATTTCGCATAATATTCCATTTTAAGCTAGTTTTCTTGCATTTTGTTTCGTACTAAACATCATCGAATTTAGCAATATTTTGACGTTTATCATCCCCTTTTCCTTTATGTGATATAAACAAAATATCATCGAATTAAGCAATATTTTGCTGTTTTTTCACGTTTTTGTAAATTTTCAGTTTATGGTTATTAATCATATAATTATACGATAAAAATGTTGCAAACGTATAATTGATTTGAAATTAACCTTAAATACTTCATTTCAATCAACTATTTGTTTCTCGTTAAAATACTAAGTAAGAAAGGGGAGAATTTCTGTTTTTATTGCATATATCGACGTTTCAGCCGGATTAGAACGGTTTTACGTGTACATCCTCTGTCGGTAATATTAACGGAAAATCAGGAACATTTTAGTTAATTCTAATGAAAACACATTTATTTTTATCATTTGTATTGGAAACAACATTGTCATATGTCTTTTCTTGAATCTAAATAATACGAAACCTCGCTCTATGATTCGGAGTTAAAATTCACAAATTTGGCATAATAGTGACTTTTTTCACGTTTTTCATGTAGTTTGATATTACGTAAATATATTCATTTTCACTAATATTTCGATACTATTTCATGTAGTATCACGATATGTGATTTGGCCTTCATATATCAGAATATTGCATAATACTGCATTTTAAGCAAGTTTTCTTGCATTTTGTTTCGAACTAAAAAACATCGAATTTAGTAATATTTTGACGTTTATCATCTCCCTTTTCCTTTATGTGATACAAACAAAATATCATCGAATTAGGCAATATTTTGCCGTTTTTCCACGTTTCTGTGAATTTTCAGTTTATTGGTATTTATTCATTAAATATACGATAAAAATTATGCAAACACATAATTGATTAGATAATAACCTTAAATACTTCATTTTCAATCGCCTATTTGTTTCTCGTTGAAATACTCAGTAAGATATTGAAAAGGGGAGAAGTTCGGTTTTTATTGCATATATCGACGTTTCAGCCGGAATAGAGCGGTTTTACGTGTACATCTTCCATCGGTAATATAAACGAAAAAAGAGGAACATTTAAGATAATTCTAATGAAAACATATTTATTTTTATCATTTGTATTGGAAACAACATTTTCATATGTCTTTTCTTGGATCTAAATAATACGAAACCTCGCTCTTTGATTCGAAGTTAAAATCCTCAAATTTGGAATAATATTGACTTTTTTCAAATTTTTCATGTAGTATAATATTACGTAAATATATTCATTTTTACCAATATTTAGATACTATTTCATGTAGTTTCACTATATGTGATTTGGCCTTCATATCTCAGATTTTCGCATAATATTGCATTTTAAGCAAGTTTTCTTGCATATTGTTTCGTACTAAACATCATCGAATTTAGCAATATTTTGACGTTTATCATCCCCTTTTCCTTTATGTGATTTAAACAAAATACCATTGAATTAGGCAATATTTTGCCGTGTTTTCACGTTTTTGTGAATTTTCAGTTTATTGGTATTAAGTCGCATAAAGGAAAAGGGGATGATAAACGTCAAAATATTGCTAAATTCGATGATTTTTCGTACAAAACAAAATGGAAGAAAACTTGCTTAAAATGCAATATTATGCGAAATTCTGAGATTTGAAGGCCAAATCACATATCGTGATACTACATGAAATAGAATCGAAATATTGGTAAAAATGAATATATTTCCGTAGTATCAAACTACATGAAAAACGTGAAAAAAGTCTCTATTTAACCATATTTGAGGATTTTAACTTCAAGTCATAGAGAGAGGTTTCGTATTATTTAGATCCAAGAAAAGACTTATGACAATGCTGTTTCCAATACAAATGATAAAAATCACTGTGTTTTCATTAGAATTAACTAAAATGTTCCTGATTATCCGTTTATATTACCGAGGGAAGATGTACACGTAAAACCGCTCTAATCCGGCTGAAACGTCGATATATGCAATAAAAACCGAACTTCTCCCCTTTTCAATATCTTACTCAGTATTTTAACGAGAAACAAATAGGTGATTGAAAATGAAGTATTTAAGGTTATTATCTAATCAATTATGTGTTTGCATCATTTTTATCGTATATATATGAATTAATACCCATAGACTGAAAATTCACAAAAACTTGGAAAACGGCAAAATATTGCCTATTTCGATGATATTTTGTTTAAGTCACATAAAGGAAAAGGGGATGATAAACGTCAAAATATTGCTAATTTCGATGATTTTTCGTACGACACAAAATGCAAGAAAACTTGCTTAAAATGCAATATTATGCGAAATTCTGAGATTTGAAGGCCAAATCACATATCGTGATACTACATGAAATAGTATCGAAATATTGGTAAAAATGAATATATTTACGTAATATCAAACTACATGAAAAACGTGAAAGAAGTCAATATATAACCATATTTGAGGATTTTAACTTCAAATCTTAGAGCGAGGTTTCGTATTATTTAGATCTAAGAAAAGACATATAACAATGTTGTTTCCAATACAAATGATAAAAATCAATGTGTTTTCATTACAATTAACTAAAATGTTCCTGATTTTCCGTTTATATTACCGAGGGAAGATGTACACGTAAAACCGCTCTAATACGGCTGAAACGTCGATATATGCAATAAAAACAGAACTTCTCCCCTTTTAAATATTTTACTCAGTATTTTAACGAGAAACAAATAGTTGATAAAAAATGAAGTATTTAAGGTTATTATCTAATCAATTATGTGTTTGCATCATTTTTATAGTATATATAATGAATTAATACCTATAGACTGAAAATTCACAAAAACGTGGAAAAACGGCAAAATATTGCGTAATTCGATGATATTTTGTTTAAATCAAATAAAGGAAAAGGGGATGATAAACGTCAAAATATTGCTAAATTCGATGATTTTTCGTACGAAACAAAATGCAAGAAAACTTGCTTAAAATGCAATATTATGCGAAATTCTGAGCTTTGAAGGCCAAATCACATATCGTGATACTACATGAAATAAAATCGAAATATTGGTAAAAATGAATATATTTGAAAAGGATCAAACTACATGAAAAACGTGAAATAAGTCAATATTTAACCATATTTGAGGATTTTAACTTCAAATCATAGAGGGAGGTTTCGTATTATTTAGATCCATGAAAAGACAAATGACAATGTTGTTTCCAATATAAATGATAAAAATCAATGTGTTTTCATTAGAATTAACTAAAAGGTTCCTGATTTTCCGTTTATATTACCGATGGAAGATGTACACGAAAATCGCTTTATTCCGGCTGAAACGTCGATATATGCAATAAAAACAGAACTTCTCCTCTTTTCATTATCTTACTCAGTATTTTAACGAGAAACAAATAGTTGATTGAAAATGAAGTATTTTAGAATATTATCTAATCAATTATGTGTTTGCATCATTTTTATCGTATATATAATGAATTAATACCTATGGACTGAAAATTCACAAAAACGTGGAAAAACGGCAAAATATTGCCTAATTCGATGATATTTTGTTTAAGTCGCATAAAGGAAAAGGGGAAGATAAACGTCAAAATATTGCTAAATTCGATGATTTTTCGTACAAAACAAAATGCAAGAAAACTTGCTTAAAATGAAATATTATGCGAAATTCTGAGATTTGAAGGCCAAATCACATATCGTGATACTACATGAAATAGAATCGAAATATTGGTAAAAATTAATATATTTACGTAGTATCAAAGTACATGAAAAACGTGAAAAAAGTCACTATTTAACCATATTTGAGGATTTTATCTTCAAATCATAGAGAGAGGTTTCGTATTATTTAGATCCAAGAAAAGACTTATGACAATGCTGTTTCCAATACAAATGATAAAAATCAATGTGTTTTCAATAGAATTAACTAAAATGTTCCTGATTTTCCGTTTATATTACCGAGGGAAGATGTACACGTAAAACCGCTCTAATCCGGCTGAAACGTCGATATATGCAATAAAAACAGAACTTCTTCCCTTTTCAATATCTTACTCAGTATTTTAACGAGAAACAAATAGTTGATTGAAAATGAAGTAATTAAGGTTATTATCTATTCAATTATGTGTTTGCATCATTTTTATCGTATATATAATGAATTAATACCTATAGACTGAAAATTCACAAAAACGTGGAAAAACGAAACGTGCGAAATTCTGAGATTTGAAGGCCAAATCACATATCGTGATACTACATGAAATAGTATCGAAATATGAGTAAAAATGAATATATTTACGTAATATCACACTACATGAAAAACGTGAAAAAGTCACTATTTAACCATATATGAGGATTTTAACTTCAAATCATAGAGCGAGGTTTCGTATTATTTAGATCCAAGAAAAGACAAATGACAATGTTGTTTCCAATACAAATGATAAAAATCAATGTGTTTTCATTAGAATTAACTAAAATGTTCCTGATTTTCCGCTTATATTACCGATGGAAGATGTACACGAAAATCGCTCTATTCCGGCTGAAACGTCGATATATGCAATAAAAACAGAACTTCTCCCCTTTTCAATATCTTACTCAGTATTTTAACGAGAAACAAATAGATGATTGAAAATGAAGTATTTAAGTTTATTACCTAATCAATTATGTGTTTGCATAATTTTTATCGTATATATATGAATTAATACCCATAGACTGAAAATTCCCAAAAACGTGGAAAACGGCAAAATATTGCCTAATTCGGTGATATTTTATTTAAGTCACATAAAGGAAAAGGGGAAGATAAACGTCAAAATATTGCTAAATTCGATGATTTTTCGTACAAAACAAAATGCAAGAAAACTTGCTTAAAATGAAATATTATGCGAAATTCTGAGATTTGAAGGCCAAATCACATATCGTGATACTACATGAAATAGTATAATTTTTATCGTATATATAATGAATTAATACCTATGGACTGAAAATTCACAAAAACGTGGAAAAACGGCAAAATATTGCCTAATTCGATGATATTTTGTTTAAGTCGCATAAAGGAAAAGGGGAAGATAAACGTCAAAATATTGCTAAATTCGATGATTTTTCGTACAAAACAAAATGCAAGAAAACTTGCTTAAAATGAAATATTATGCGAAATTCTGAGATTTGAAGGCCAAATCACATATCGTGATACTACAAGAAATAGAATCGAAATATTGGTAAAAATTAATATATTTACGTAGTATCAAACTACATGAAAAACGTGAAAAAAGTCACTATTTAACCATATTTGAGGATTTTATCTTCAAATCATAGAGAGAGGTTTCGTATTATTTAGATCCAAGAAAAGACTTATGACAATGCTGTTTCCAATACAAATGATAAAAATCAATGTGTTTTCAATAGAATTAACTAAAATGTTCCTGATTTTCCGTTTATATTACCGAGGGAAGATGTACACGTAAAACCGCTCTAATCCGGCTGAAACGTCGATATATGCAATAAAAACAGAACTTCTTCCCTTTTCAATATCTTACTCAGTATTTTAACGAGAAACAAATAGTTGATTGAAAATGAAGTAATTAACGTTATTATCTAATCAATTATGTGTTTGCATCATTTTTATCGTATATATAATGAATTAATACCTATAGACTGAAAATTCACAAAAACGTGGAAAAACGAAACGTGCGAAATTCTGAGATTTGAAGGCCAAATCACATATCGTGATACTACATGAAATAGTATCGAAATATTGGTAAAAATGAATATATTTACGTAATATCACACTACATGAAAAACGTGAAAAAGTCACTATTTAACCATATATGAGGATTTTAACTTCAAATCATAGAGCGAGGTTTCGTATTATTTAGATCCAAGAAAAGACAAATGACAATGTTGTTTCCAATACAAATGATAAAAATCAATGTGTTTTCATTAGAATTAACTAAAATGTTCCTGATTTTCCGCTTATATTACCGATGGAAGATGTACACGAAAATCGCTCTATTCCGGCTGAAACGTCGATATATGCAATAAAAACAGAACTTCTCCCCTTTTCAATATCTTACTCAGTATTTTAACGAGAAACAAATAGTTGATTGAAAATGTAGTATTTAAGGTTATTATATAATCAATTATGTGTTTGCATCATTTTTATCTTATATATAATGAATTAATACCTATAGATTGAAAATTCACAAAAACGTGGAAAAACGGCAAAATATTGCCTAATTCGATGATATTTTGTTTAAGTCGCATAAAGGAAAAGGGGACGATAAACGTCAAAATATTGCTAAATTCGATGATTTTTCGTACAAAACAAAATGCAAGAAAACTTGCTTAAAATGCAATATTATGCGAAATTCTTAAATTTGAAGGCCAAATCACATATCGTGATACTACATGAAATAGTATCGAAATATTGGTAAAAATGAATATATATACGTAATATCAAACTACATGAAAAACGTGAAAAAGTCACTATTTAACCATATTTGAGGATTTTAACTTCAAATCATAGAGCGAGGTTTCGTATTATTTAGATCCAAGAAAAGACATATGACAATGTTGTTTCCAATACAAATGATAAAAATCAATGTGTTTTCATTACAATTAGCTAAAATGTTCCTGATTTTCCGTTTATATTACCGAGGGAATATGTACACGTAAAACCGCTCTAATCCGGCTGAAACGTCGATATATGCAATAAAAACCGAACTTCTCCCCTTTTCAATATCTTACTCAGTATTTTACCGAGAAACAAATAGATGATTGAAAATGAAGTATTTAAGGTTATTCTCTAATCAATTATGTGTTTGCATAATTTTTATCGTATATATATGAATTAATACCTATAGACTGAAAATTCACAAAAACGTGGAAAACGGCAAAATATTGCCTAATTCGATGATATTTTGTTTAAGTCACATAAAGGAAAAGGGGATGATAAACGTCAAAATATTGCTAAATTCGATGATTTTTCGTACGAAACAAAATGCAAGAAAACTAGCTTAAAATGCAATATTATGCGAAATTCTTAGATTTGAAGGCCAAATCACATATCGTGATACTACATGAAATAGTATCGAAATATTGGTAAAAATGAATATATTTACGTTATATCAAACTACATGAAAAACGTGAAAAAAGTCAATATATAACCATATTTGAGGATTTTAACTTCAAATCATAGAGCGAGGTTTCGTATTATTTAGATCCAAGAAAAGACATATGACAATGTTGTTTCCAATACAAATGATAAAAATCAATGTGTTTTCATTACAATTAACTAAAATGTTCCTGATTTTCCGTTTATATTACCGAGGGAAGATGTACACGTAAAACCGCTCTAATCCGGCTGAAACGTCGATATATGCAATAAAAACCGAACTTCTCCCCTTTTCAATATCTTACTCAGTATTTTAACGAGAAACAAATAGTTGATTGAAAATGAAGTATTTAAGGTTATTATCTAATCAATTATGTGTTTGCATCATTTTTATCGTATATATAATGAATTAATACCTATAGACTGAAAATTCACAAAAACGTGGAAAAACGAAACGTGCGAAATTCTGAGATTTGAAGGCCAAATCACATATCGTGATACTACATGAAATAGTATCGAAATATTGGTAAAAATGAATATATTTACGTAATATCAAACTACATGAAAAACGTGAAAAAAGTCACTATTTAACCATATTTGAGGATTTTAACTTCAAATCATAGAGCGAGGTTTCGTATTATTTAGATCCATGAAAAGACAAATGACAATGTTGTTTCCAATATAAATGATAAAAATCAATGTGTTTTCATTAGAATTAACTAAAAGGTTCCTGATTTTCCGTTTATATTACCGATGGAAGATGTACACGAAAATCGCTTTATTCCGGCTGAAACGTCGATATATGCAATAAAAACAGAACTTCTCCTCTTTTCAATATCTTACTCAGTATTTTAACGAGAAACAAACAGTTGATTGAAAATGAAGTATTTTAGAATATTATCTAATCAATTATGTGTTTGCATCATTTTTATCGTATATATAATGAATTAATACCTATGGACTGAAAATTCACAAAAACGTGGAAAAACGGCAAAATATTGCCTAATTCGATGATATTTTGTTTAAGTCGCATAAAGGAAAAGGGGAAGATAAACGTCAAAATATTGGTAAATTCGATGATTGTTCGTACGAAACAAAATGCAAGAAAACTTGCTTCGAAACAAAATGCAAGAAAACTTGCTTAAAATGCAATATTATGCGAAATTCTGAGATTTGAAGGCCAAATCACATATCGTGATACTACATGAAATAAAATCGAAATATTGGTAAAAATGAATATATTTACGTAGTATCAAACTACATGAAAAACGTGAAAAAAGTCACCATTTAACCATATTTGAGGATTTTAACTTCAAATCATAGAGCGAGGTTTCGTATTATTTAGATCCAAGAAAAGACATATGACAATGTTGTTTCCAATACAAATGATAAAAATCAATGTGTTTTCATTACAATTAACTAAAATGTTCCTGATTTTCCGTTTATATTACCGAGGGAAGATGTACACGTAAAACCGCTCTAATCCGGCTGAAACGTCGATATATGCAATAAAAACCGAACTTCTCCCCTTTTCAATATCTTACTCAGTATTTTAACGAGAAACAAATAGATGATTGAAAATGAAGTATTTAAGTTTATTATCTAATCAATTATGTGTTTGCATAATTTTTATCGTATATATATGAATTAATACCCATAGACTGAAAATTCACAAAAACGTGGAAAACGGCAAAATATTGCCTAATTCGGTGATATTTTGTTTAAGTCACATAAAGGAAAAGAGGAAGATAAACGTCAAAATATTGCTAAATTCGATGATTTTTCGTACAAAACAAAATGCAAGAAAACTTGCTTAAAATGAAATATTATGCGAAATTCTGAGATTTGAAGGCCAAATCACATATCGTGATACTACATGAAATAGTATCATTTTTATCGTATATATAATGAATTAATACCTATGGACTGAAAATTCACAAAAACGTGGAAAAACGGCAAAATATTGCCTAATTCGATGATATTTTGTTTAAGTCGCATAAAGGACAAGGGGAAGATAAACGTCAAAATATTGCTAAATTCGATGATTTTTCGTACAAAACAAAATGCAAGAAAACTTGCTTAAAATGAAATATTATGCGAAATTCTGAGATTTGAAGGCCAAATCACATATCGTGATACTACATGAAATAGAATCGAAATATTGGTAAAATTGAATATATTTACGTAGTATCAAACTACATGAAAAACGTGAAAAAAGTCACTATTTAACCATATTTGAGGACTTTATCTTCAAATCATAGAGAGAGGTTTCGTATTATTTAGATCCAAGAAAAGACTTATGACAATGCTGTTTCCAATACAAATGATAAAAATCAATGTGTTTTCATTAGAATTAACTAAAATTTTCCTGATTTTCCGTTTATATTACCGAGGGAAGATGTACACGTAAAACCGCTCTAATCCGGCTGAAACGTCGATATATGCAATAAAAACAGAACTTCTTCCCTTTTCAATATCTTACTCAGTATTTTAACGAGAAACAAATAGTTGATTGAAAATGAAGTAATTAAGGTTATTATCTAATCAATTATTTGTTTGCATCATTTTTATCGTATATATAATGAATTAATACCTATAGACTGAAAATTCACAAAAACGTGGAAAAACGAAACGTGCGAAATTCTGAGATTTGAAGGCCAAATCACATATCGTGATACTACATGAAATAGTATCGAAATATTGGTAAAAATGAATATATTTACGTAATATCAAACTACATGAAAAACGTGAAAAAGTCACTATTTAACCATATATGAGGATTTTAACTTCAAATCATAGAGCGAGGTTTCGTATTATTTAGATCCAAGAAAAGACAAATGACAATGTTGTTTCCAATACAAATGATAAAAATCAATGTGTTTTCATTAGAATTAACTAAAATGTTCCTGATTTTCCGCTTATATTACCGATGGAAGATGTACACGAAAATCGCTCTATTCCGGCTGAAACGTCGATATATGCAATAAAAACAGAACTTCTCCCCTTTTCAATATCTTACTCAGTATTTTAACGAGAAACAAATAGTTGATTGAAAATGTAGTATTTAAGGTTATTATATAATCAATTATGTGTTTGCATCATTTTTATCTTATATATAATGAATTAATACCTATAGATTGAAAATTCACAAAAACGTGGAAAAACGGCAAAATATTGCCTAATTCGATGATATTTTGTTTAAGTCGCATAAAGGAAAAGGGGACGATAAACGTCAAAATATTGCTAAATTCGATGATTTTTCGTACAAAACAAAATGCAAGAAAACTTGCTTAAAATGCAATATTATGCGAAATTCTTAAATTTGAAGGCCAAATCACATATCGTGATACTACATGAAATAGTATCGAAATATTGGTAAAAATGAATATATATACGTAATATCAAACTACATGAAAAACGTGAAAAAGTCACTATTTAACCATATTTGAGGATTTTAACTTCAAATCATAGAGCGAGGTTTCGTATTATTTAGATCCAAGAAAAGACATATGACAATGTTGTTTCCAATACAAATGATAAAAATCAATGTGTTTTCATTACAATTAGCTAAAATGTTCCTGATTTTCCGTTTATATTACCGAGGGAATATGTACACGTAAAACCGCTCTAATCCGGCTGAAACGTCGATATATGCAATAAAAACCGAACTTCTCCCCTTTTCAATATCTTACTCAGTATTTTACCGAGAAACAAATAGATGATTGAAAATGAAGTATTTAAGGTTATTCTCTAATCAATTATGTGTTTGCATAATTTTTATCGTATATATATGAATTAATACCTATAGACTGAAAATTCACAAAAACGTGGAAAACGGCAAAATATTGCCTAATTCGATGATATTTTGTTTAAGTCACATAAAGGAAAAGGGGATGATAAACGTCAAAATATTGCTAAATTCGATGATTTTTCGTACGAAACAAAATGCAAGAAAACTAGCTTAAAATGCAATATTATGCGAAATTCTTAGATTTGAAGGCCAAATCACATATCGTGATACTACATGAAATAGTATCGAAATATTGGTAAAAATGAATATATTTACGTTATATCAAACTACATGAAAAACGTGAAAAAAGTCAATATATAACCATATTTGAGGATTTTAACTTCAAATCATAGAGCGAGGTTTCGTATTATTTAGATCCAAGAAAAGACATATGACAATGTTGTTTCCAATACAAATGATAAAAATCAATGTGTTTTCATTACAATTAACTAAAATGTTCCTGATTTTCCGTTTATATTACCGAGGGAAGATGTACACGTAAAACCGCTCTAATCCGGCTGAAACGTCGATATATGCAATAAAAACCGAACTTCTCCCCTTTTCAATATCTTACTCAGTATTTTAACGAGAAACAAATAGTTGATTGAAAATGAAGTATTTAAGGTTATTATCTAATCAATTATGTGTTTGCATCATTTTTATCGTATATATAATGAATTAATACCTATAGACTGAAAATTCACAAAAACGTGGAAAAACGAAACGTGCGAAATTCTGAGATTTGAAGGCCAAATCACATATCGTGATACTACATGAAATAGTATCGAAATATTGGTAAAAATGAATATATTTACGTAATATCAAACTACATGAAAAACGTGAAAAAAGTCACTATTTAACCATATTTGAGGATTTTAACTTCAAATCATAGAGCGAGGTTTCGTATTATTTAGATCCATGAAAAGACAAATGACAATGTTGTTTCCAATATAAATGATAAAAATCAATGTGTTTTCATTAGAATTAACTAAAAGGTTCCTGATTTTCCGTTTATATTACCGATGGAAGATGTACACGAAAATCGCTTTATTCCGGCTGAAACGTCGATATATGCAATAAAAACAGAACTTCTCCTCTTTTCAATATCTTACTCAGTATTTTAACGAGAAACAAACAGTTGATTGAAAATGAAGTATTTTAGAATATTATCTAATCAATTATGTGTTTGCATCATTTTTATCGTATATATAATGAATTAATACCTATGGACTGAAAATTCACAAAAACGTGGAAAAACGGCAAAATATTGCCTAATTCGATGATATTTTGTTTAAGTCGCATAAAGGAAAAGGGGAAGATAAACGTCAAAATATTGGTAAATTCGATGATTGTTCGTACGAAACAAAATGCAAGAAAACTTGCTTCGAAACAAAATGCAAGAAAACTTGCTTAAAATGCAATATTATGCGAAATTCTGAGATTTGAAGGCCAAATCACATATCGTGATACTACATGAAATAAAATCGAAATATTGGTAAAAATGAATATATTTACGTAGTATCAAACTACATGAAAAACGTGAAAAAAGTCACCATTTAACCATATTTGAGGATTTTAACTTCAAATCATAGAGCGAGGTTTCGTATTATTTAGATCCAAGAAAAGACATATGACAATGTTGTTTCCAATACAAATGATAAAAATCAATGTGTTTTCATTACAATTAACTAAAATGTTCCTGATTTTCCGTTTATATTACCGAGGGAAGATGTACACGTAAAACCGCTCTAATCCGGCTGAAACGTCGATATATGCAATAAAAACCGAACTTCTCCCCTTTTCAATATCTTACTCAGTATTTTAACGAGAAACAAATAGATGATTGAAAATGAAGTATTTAAGTTTATTATCTAATCAATTATGTGTTTGCATAATTTTTATCGTATATATATGAATTAATACCCATAGACTGAAAATTCACAAAAACGTGGAAAACGGCAAAATATTGCCTAATTCGGTGATATTTTGTTTAAGTCACATAAAGGAAAAGAGGAAGATAAACGTCAAAATATTGCTAAATTCGATGATTTTTCGTACAAAACAAAATGCAAGAAAACTTGCTTAAAATGAAATATTATGCGAAATTCTGAGATTTGAAGGCCAAATCACATATCGTGATACTACATGAAATAGTATCATTTTTATCGTATATATAATGAATTAATACCTATGGACTGAAAATTCACAAAAACGTGGAAAAACGGCAAAATATTGCCTAATTCGATGATATTTTGTTTAAGTCGCATAAAGGACAAGGGGAAGATAAACGTCAAAATATTGCTAAATTCGATGATTTTTCGTACAAAACAAAATGCAAGAAAACTTGCTTAAAATGAAATATTATGCGAAATTCTGAGATTTGAAGGCCAAATCACATATCGTGATACTACATGAAATAGAATCGAAATATTGGTAAAATTGAATATATTTACGTAGTATCAAACTACATGAAAAACGTGAAAAAAGTCACTATTTAACCATATTTGAGGACTTTATCTTCAAATCATAGAGAGAGGTTTCGTATTATTTAGATCCAAGAAAAGACTTATGACAATGCTGTTTCCAATACAAATGATAAAAATCAATGTGTTTTCATTAGAATTAACTAAAATTTTCCTGATTTTCCGTTTATATTACCGAGGGAAGATGTACACGTAAAACCGCTCTAATCCGGCTGAAACGTCGATATATGCAATAAAAACAGAACTTCTTCCCTTTTCAATATCTTACTCAGTATTTTAACGAGAAACAAATAGTTGATTGAAAATGAAGTAATTAAGGTTATTATCTAATCAATTATTTGTTTGCATCATTTTTATCGTATATATAATGAATTAATACCTATAGACTGAAAATTCACAAAAACGTGGAAAAACGAAACGTGCGAAATTCTGAGATTTGAAGGCCAAATCACATATCGTGATACTACATGAAATAGTATCGAAATATTGGTAAAAATGAATATATTTACGTAATATCAAACTACATGACAAACGTGAAAAAGTCACTATTTAACCATATATGAGGATTTTAACTACAAATCATAGAGCGAGGTTTCGTATTATTTAGATCCAAGAAAAGACAAATGACAATGTTGTTTCCAATACAAATGATAAAAATCAATGTGTTTTCATTAGAATTAACTAAAATGTTCCTGATTTTCCGCTTATATTACCGATGGAAGATGTACACGAAATTCGCTCTATTCCGGCTGAAACGTCGATATATGCAATAAAAACAGAACTTCTCCCCTTTTCAATATCTTACTCAGTATTTTAACGAGAAACAAATAGTTGATTGAAAATGAAGTATTTAAGGTTATTATATAATCAATTATGTGTTTGCATCATTTTTATCGTATATATAATGAATTAATACCTATAGACTGAAAATTCACAAAAACGTGGAAAAACGAAACGTGCGAAATTCTGAGATTTGAAGGCCAAATCACATATCGTGATACTACATGAAATAGTATCGAAATATTGGTAAAAATGAATATATTTACGTAATATCAAACTACATGACAAACGTGAAAAAGTCACTATTTAACCATATATGAGGATTTTAACTACAAATCATAGAGCGAGGTTTCGTATTATTTAGATCCAAGAAAAGACAAATGACAATGTTGTTTCCAATACAAATGATAAAAATCAATGTGTTTTCATTAGAATTAACTAAAATGTTCCTGATTTTCCGCTTATATTACCGATGGAAGATGTACACGAAATTCGCTCTATTCCGGCTGAAACGTCGATATATGCAATAAAAACAGAACTTCTTCCCTTTTCGATATCTTACTCAGTATTTTAACGAGAAACAAATAGTTGATTGAAAATGAAGTAATTAAGGTTATTATCTAATCAATTATTTGTTTGCATCATTTTTATCGTATATATAATGAATTAATACCTTTAGACTGAAAATTCACAAAAACGTGGAAAAACGAAACGTGCGAAATTCTGAGATTTGAAGGCCAAATCACATATCGTGATACTACATGAAATAGTATCGAAATATTGGTAAAAATGAATATATTTACGTAATATCAAACTACATGACAAACGTGAAAAAGTCACTATTTAACCATATATGAGGATTTTAACTACAAATCATAGAGCGAGGTTTCGTATTATTTAGATCCAAGAAAAGACAAATGACAATGTTGTTTCCAATACAAATGATAAAAATCAATGTGTTTTCATTACAATTAACTAAAATGTTCCTGATTTTCCGTTTATATTACCGAGGGAAGATGTACACGTAAAACCGCTCTAATCCGGCTGAAACGTCGATATATGCAATAAAAACCGAACTTCTCCCCTTTCAATATCTTACTCAGTATTTTAACGAGAAACAAATAGATGATTGAAAATGAAGTATTTAAGGTTATTATCTAATCAATTATAGGTTTGCATAATTTTTATCGTATATATATGAATTAATACCCATAGACTGAAAATTCACAAAAACGTGGAAAACGGCAAAATATTGCCTAATTCGATGATATTTTGTTTAAGTCACATAAAGGAAAAGGGGATGATAAACGTCAAAATATTGCTATATTCGATAATTTTTCGTACGAAACAAAATGCAAGAAAACTTGCTTAAAATGCAATATTATGCGAAATTCTGAGATTTGAAGGCCAAATCACATATCGTGATACTACATGAAATAGTATCGAAATATTGGTAAAAATGAATATATTTACGTTATATCAAACTACATGAAAAACGTGAAAAAAGTCAATATATAACCATATTTGAGGATTTTAACTTCAAATCATAGAGCGAGGTTTCGTATTATTTAGATCCAAGAAAAGACATATGACAATGTTGTTTCCAATACAAATGATAAAAATCAATGTGTTTTCATTACAATTAACTAAAATGTTCCTGATTTTTCGTTTATATTACCGACGGAAGATGTACACGTAAAACCGCTCTAATCCGGCTGAAACGTCGATATATGCAATAAAAACAGAACTTCTCCCCTTTTGAATATCTTACTCAGTATTTTAACGAGAAACAAATAGTTGATTGAAAATGAAGTATTTAAGGTTATTATCTAATCAATTATGTGTTTGCATCATTTTTATCGTATATATAATGAATTAATACCTATAGACTGAAAATTAACAAAAACGTGGAAAAACGAAACGTGCGAAATTCTGAGATTTGAAGGCCAAATCACATATCGTGATACTACATGAAATAGTATCGAAATATTGGTAAAAATGAATATATTTACGTAATATCAAACTACATGACAAACGTGAAAAAGTCACTATTTAACCATATATGAGGATTTTAACTACAAATCATAGAGCGAGGTTTCGTATTATTTAGATCCAAGAAAAGACAAATGACAATGTTGTTTCCAATACAAATGATAAAAATCAATGTGTTTTCATTAGAATTAACTAAAATGTTCCTGATTTTCCGCTTATATTACCGATGGAAGATGTACACGAAATTCGCTCTATTCCGGCTGAAACGTCGATATATGCAATAAAAACAGAACTTCTTCCCTTTTCGATATCTTACTCAGTATTTTAACGAGAAACAAATAGTTGATTGAAAATGAAGTAATTAAGGTTATTATCTAATCAATTATTTGTTTGCATCATTTTTATCGTATATATAATGAATTAATACCTTTAGACTGAAAATTCACAAAAACGTGGAAAAACGAAACGTGCGAAATTCTGAGATTTGAAGGCCAAATCACATATCGTGATACTACATGAAATAGTATCGAAATATTGGTAAAAATGAATATATTTACGTAATATCAAACTACATGACAAACGTGAAAAAGTCACTATTTAACCATATATGAGGATTTTAACTACAAATCATAGAGCGAGGTTTCGTATTATTTAGATCCAAGAAAAGACAAATGACAATGTTGTTTCCAATACAAATGATAAAAATCAATGTGTTTTCATTACAATTAACTAAAATGTTCCTGATTTTCCGTTTATATTACCGAGGGAAGATGTACACGTAAAACCGCTCTAATCCGGCTGAAACGTCGATATATGCAATAAAAACCGAACTTCTCCCCTTTCAATATCTTACTCAGTATTTTAACGAGAAACAAATAGATGATTGAAAATGAAGTATTTAAGGTTATTATCTAATCAATTATAGGTTTGCATAATTTTTATCGTATATATATGAATTAATACCCATAGACTGAAAATTCACAAAAACGTGGAAAACGGCAAAATATTGCCTAATTCGATGATATTTTGTTTAAGTCACATAAAGGAAAAGGGGATGATAAACGTCAAAATATTGCTATATTCGATAATTTTTCGTACGAAACAAAATGCAAGAAAACTTGCTTAAAATGCAATATTATGCGAAATTCTGAGATTTGAAGGCCAAATCACATATCGTGATACTACATGAAATAGTATCGAAATATTGGTAAAAATGAATATATTTACGTTATATCAAACTACATGAAAAACGTGAAAAAAGTCAATATATAACCATATTTGAGGATTTTAACTTCAAATCATAGAGCGAGGTTTCGTATTATTTAGATCCAAGAAAAGACATATGACAATGTTGTTTCCAATACAAATGATAAAAATCAATGTGTTTTCATTACAATTAACTAAAATGTTCCTGATTTTTCGTTTATATTACCGACGGAAGATGTACACGTAAAACCGCTCTAATCCGGCTGAAACGTCGATATATGCAATAAAAACAGAACTTCTCCCCTTTTGAATATCTTACTCAGTATTTTAACGAGAAACAAATAGTTGATTGAAAATGAAGTATTTAAGGTTATTATCTAATCAATTATGTGTTTGCATCATTTTTATCGTATATATAATGAATTAATACCTATAGACTGAAAATTAACAAAAACGTGGAAAAACGAAACGTGCGAAATTCTGAGATTTGAAGGCCAAATCACATATCGTGATACTACATGAAATAGTATCGAAATATTGGTAAAAATGAATATATTTACGTAATATCAAACTACATGAAAAACGTGAAAAAGTCACTATTTAACCATATTTGAGGATTTTAACTTCAAATCATAGAGCGAGGTTTCGTATTATTTAGATCCAAGAAAAGACATATGACAATGTTGTTTCCAATACAAATGATAAAAATCAATGTGTTTTCATTACAATTAACTAAAATGTTCCTGATTTTCCGTTTATATTACCGAGGGAATATGTACACGTAAAACCGCTCTAATCCGGCTGAAACGTCGATATATGCAATAAAAACCGAACTTCTCCCCTTTTCAATATCTTACTCAGTATTTTACCGAGAAACAAATAGATGATTGAAAATGAAGTATTTAAGGTTATTCTCTAATCAATTATGTGTTTGCATAATTTTTATCGTATATATATGAATTAATACCTATAGACTGAAAATTCACAAAAACGTGGAAAACGGCAAAATATTGCCTAATTCGATGATATTTTGTTTAAGTCACATAAAGGAAAAGGGGATGATAAACGTCAAAATATTGCTAAATTCGATGATTTTTCGTACGAAACAAAATGCAAGAAAACTAGCTTAAAATGCAATATTATGCGAAATTCTGAGATTTGAAGGCCAAATCACATATCGTGATACTACATGAAATAGTATCGAAATATTGGTAAAAATGAATATATTTATGTAATATCAAACTACATGAAAAACGTGAAAAAAGTCAAAATATAACCATATTTGAGGATTTTAACTTCAAATCATAGAGCGAGGTTTCATATTATTTAGATCCAAGAAAAGACATATGACAGTGTTGTTTCCAATACAAATGATAAAAATCAATGTGTTTTCATTACAATTAACTAAAATGTTCCTGATTTTCTGTTTATATTACCGAGGGAAGATGTACACGTAAAACCGCTCTAATCCGGCTGAAACGTCGATATATGCAATAAAAACCGAACTTCTCCCCTTTTTAATATCTTACTCAGTATTTTAACGAGAAACAAATAGTTGATTGAAAATGAAGTATTTAAGGTTATTATCTAATCAATTATGTGTTTGCATCATTTTTATCGTATATATAATGAATTAATACCTATAGACTGAAAATTAACAAAAACGTGGAAAAACGAAACGTGCGAAATTCTGAGATTTGAAGGCCAAATCACATATCGTGATACTACATGAAATAGTATCGAAATATTGGTAAAAATGAATATATTTACGTAATATCAAACTACATGAAAAACGTGAAAAAAGTCACTATTTAACCATATTTGAGGATTTTAACTTCAAATCATAGAGCGAGGTTTCGTATTATTTAGATCCATGAAAAGACAAATGACAATGTTGTTTCCAATATAAATGATAAAAATCAATGTGTTTTCATTAGAATTAACTAAAAGGTTCCTGATTTTCCGTTTATATTACCGATGGAAGATGTACACGAAAATCGCTTTATTCCGGCTGAAACGTCGATATATGCAATAAAAACAGAACTTCTCCTCTTTTCAATATCATACTCAGTATTTTAACGAGAAACAAACAGTTGATTGAAAATGAAGTATTTTAGAATATTATCTAATCAATTATGTGTTTGCATCATTTTTATTGTATATATAATGAATTAATACCTATAGACTGAAAATTCACAAAAACGTGGAAAAACGGCAAAATATTGCCTAATTCGATGATATTTTGTTTAAGTCACATAAAGGAAAAGAGGAAGATAAACGTCAAAATATTGCTAAATTCGATGATTTTTCGTACAAAACAAAATGCAAGAAAACTTGCTTAAAATGAAATATTATGCGAAATTCTGAGATTTGAAGGCCAAATCACATCGTGATACTACATGAAATAGTATCATTTTTATCGTATATATAATGAATTAATACCTATGGACTGAAAATTCACAAAAACGTGGAAAAACGGCAAAATATTGCCTAATTCGATGATATTTTGTTTAAGTCGCATAAAGGACAAGGGGAAGATAAACGTCAAAATATTGCTAAATTCGATGATTTTTCGTACAAAACAAAATGCAAGAAAACTTGCTTAAAATGAAATATTATGCGAAATTCTGAGATTTGAAGGCCAAATCACATATCGTGATACTACATGAAATAGAATCGAAATATTGGTAAAAATGAATATATTTACGTAGTATCAAACTACATGAAAAACGTGAAAAAAGTCACTATTTAACCATATTTGAGGATTTTATCTTCAAATCATAGAGAGAGGTTTCGTATTATTTAGATCCAAGAAAAGACTTATGACAATGCTGTTTCCAATACAAATGATAAAAATCAATGTGTTTTCATTTGAATTAACTAAAATTTTCCTGATTTTCCGTTTATATTACCGAGGGAAGATGTACACGTAAAACCGCTCTAATCCGGCTGAAACGTCGATATATGCAATAAAAACAGAACTTCTTCCCTTTTCAATATCTTACTCAGTATTTTAACGAGAAACAAATAGTTGATTGAAAATGAAGTAATTAAGGTTATTATCTAATCAATTATTTGTTTGCATCATTTTTATCGTATATGTAATGAATTAATACCTATAGACTGAAAATTCACAAAAACCTGGAAAAACGAAACGTGCGAAATTCTGAGATTTGAAGGCCAAATCACATATCGTGATACTACATGAAATAGTATCGAAATATTGGTAAAAATGAATATATTTACGTAATATCAAACTACATGAAAAACGTGAAAAAGTCACTATTTAACCATATATGAGGATTTTAACTACAAATCATAGAGCGAGGTTTCGTATTATTTAGATCCAAGAAAAGACAAATGACAATGTTGTTTCCAATACAAATGATAAAAATCAATGTGTTTTCATTAGAATTAACTAAAATGTTCCTGATTTTCCGCTTATATTACCGATGGAAGATGTACACGAAATTCGCTCTATTCCGGCTGAAACGTCGATATATGCAATAAAAACAGAACTTCTCCCCTTTTCAATATCTTACTCAGTATTTTAACGAGAAACAAATAGTTGATTGAAAATGAAGTATTTAAGGTTATTATATAATCAATTATGTGTTTGCATCATTTTTATCTTATATATAATGAATTAATACCTATAGACTGAAAATTCACAAAATCGTGGAAAAACGGCAAAATATTGCCTAATTCGATGATATTTTGTTTAAGTCGCATAAAGGAAAAGGGGACGATAAACGTCAAAATATTGCTAAATTCGATGATTTTTCGTACAAAACAAAATGCAAGAAAACTTGCTTAAAATGCAATATTATGCGAAATTCTGAGATTTGAAGGCCAAATCACATATCGTGATACTACATGAAATAAAATCGAAATATTGGTAAAAATGAATATATTTACGTAGTATCAAACTACATGAAAAACGTGAAAAAAGTCACTATTTAACCATATTTGAGGATTTTAACTTCAAATCATAGAGCGAGGTTTCGCATTATTTAGATCCAAGAAAAGACATATGACAATGTTGTTTCCAAAACAAATGATAAAAATCAATGTGTTTTCATTACAATTAACTAAAATGTTCCTGATTTTCCGTTTATATTACCGAGGGAAGATGTACACGTAAAACCGCTCTAATCCGGCTGAAACGTCGATATATGCAATAAAAACCGAACTTCTCCCCTTTTCAATATCTTACTCAGTATTTTAACGAGAAACAAATAGATGATTGAAAATGAAGTATTTAAGGTTATTATCTAATCAATTATAGGTTTGCATAATTTTTATCGTATATATATGAATTAATACCCATAGACTGAAAATTCACAAAAACGTGGAAAACGGCAAAATATTGCCTAATTCGATGATATTTTGTTTAAGTCACATAAAGGAAAAGGGGATGATAAACGTCAAAATATTGCTATATTCGATAATTTTTCGTACGAAACAAAATGCAAGAAAACTTGCTTAAAATGCAATATTATGCGAAATTCTGAGATTTGAAGGCCAAATCACATATCGTGATACTACATGAAATAGTATCGAAATATTGGTAAAAATGAATATATTTACGTTATATCAAACTACATGAAAAACGTGAAAAAAGTCAATATATAACCATATTTGAGGATTTTAACTTCAAATCATAGAGCGAGGTTTCGTATTATTTAGATCCAAGAAAAGACATATGACAATGTTGTTTCCAATACAAATGATAAAAATAAATGTGTTTTCATTACAATTAACTAAAATGTTCCTGATTTTTCGTTTATATTACCGACGGAAGATGTACACGTAAAACCACTCTAATCCGGCTGAAACGTCGATATATGCAATATAAACAGAACTTCTCCCCTTTTCAATATCTTACTCAGTATTTTAACGAGAAACAAATAGTTGATTGAAAATGAAGTATTTAAGGTTATTATCTAATCAATTATGTGTTTGCATCATTTTTATCGTATATATAATGAATTAATACCTATAGACTGAAAATTAACAAAAACGTGGAAAAACGAAACGTGCGAAATTCTGAGATTTGAAGGCCAAATCACATATCGTGATACTACATGAAATAGTATCGAAATATTGGTAAAAATGAATATATTTACGTAATATCAAACTACATGAAAAACTTGAAAAAGTCACTATTTAACCATATTTGAGGATTTTAACTTCAAATCATAGAGCGAGGTTTCGTATTATTTAGATCCAAGAAAAGACATATGACAATGTTGTTTCCAATACAAATGATAAAAAGCAATGTGTTTTCATTACAATTAACTAAAATGTTCCTGATTTTCCGTTTATATTACCGAGGGAATATGTACACGTAAAACCGCTCTAATCCGGCTGAAACGTCGATATATGCAATAAAAACCGAACTTCTCCCCTTTTCAATATCTTACTCAGTATTTTACCGAGAAACAAATAGATGATTGAAAATGAAGTATTTAAGGTTATTCTCTAATCAATTATGTGTTTGCATAATTTTTATCGTATATATATGAATTAATACCTATAGACTGAAAATTCACAAAAACGTGGAAAACGGCAAAATATTGCCTAATTCGATGATATTTTGTTTAAGTCACATAAAGGAAAAGGGGATGATAAACGTCAAAATATTGCTAAATTCGATGATTTTTCGTACGAAACAAAATGCAAGAAAACTAGCTTAAAATGCAATATTATGCGAAATTCTGAGATTTGAAGGCCAAATCACATATCGTGATACTACATGAAATAGAATCGAAATATTGGTAAAAATGAATATATTTACGTAGTATCAAACTACATGAAAAACGTGAAAAAAGTCACTATTTAACCATATTTGAGGATTTTATCTTTAAATCATAGAGAGAGGTATCGTATTATTTAGATCCAAGAAAAGACTTATGACAATGCTGTTTCCAATACAAATGATAAAAATCAATGTGTTTTCATTAGAATTAACTAAAATGTTCCTGATTTTCCGCTTATATTACCGATGGAAGATGTACACGAAAATCGCTCTATTCCGGCTGAAACGTCGATATATGCAATAAAAACAGAACTTCTCCCCTTTTCAATATCTTACTCAGTATTTTAACGAGAAACAAATAGTTGATTGAAAATGAAGTATTTAAGGTTATTATATAATCAATTATGTGTTTGCATCATTTTTATCTTATATATAATGAATTAATACCTATAGACTGAAAATTCACAAAAACGTGGAAAAACGGCAAAATATTGCCTAATTCGATGATATTTTGTTTAAGTCGCATAAAGGAAAAGGGGACGATAAACGTCAAAATATTGCTAAATTCGATGATTTTTCGTACAAAACAAAATGCAAGAAAACTTGCTTAAAATGCAATATTATGCGAAATTCTGAGATTTGAAGGCCAAATCACATATCGTGATACTACATGAAATAAAATCGAAATATTGGTAAAAATGAATATATTTACGTAGTATCAAACTACATGAAAAACGTGAAAAAAGTCACTATTTAACCATATTTGAGGATTTTAACTTCAAATCATAGAGCGAGGTTTCGTATTATTTAGATCCAAGAAAAGACATATGACAATGTTGTTTCCAATACAAATGATAAAAATCAATGTGTTTTCATTACAATTAGCTAAAATGTTCCTGATTTTCCGTTTATATTACCGAGGGAATATGTACACGTAAAACCGCTCTAATCCGGCTGAAACGTCGATATATGCAATAAAAACCGAACTTCTCCCCTTTTCAATATCTTACTCAGTATTTTACCGAGAAACAAATAGATGATTGAAAATGAAGTATTTAAGGTTATTCTCTAATCAATTATGTGTTTGCATAATTTTTATCGTATATATATGAATTAATACCTATAGACTGAAAATTCACAAAAACGTGGAAAACGGCAAAATATTGCCTAATTCGATGATATTTTGTTTAAGTCACATAAAGGAAAAGGGGATGATAAACGTCAAAATATTGCTAAATTCGATGATTTTTCGTACGAAACAAAATGCAAGAAAACAAGCTTAAAATGCAATATTATGCGAAATTCTGAGATTTGAAGGCCAAATCACATATCGTGATACTACATGAACTAGTATCGAAATATTGGTAAAAATGAATATATTTACGTTCTATCAAACTACATGAAAAACGTGAAAAAAGTCAATATATAACCATATTTGAGGATTTTAACTTCAAATCATAGAGCGAGGTTTCGTATTATTTAGATCCAAGAAAAGACATATGACAATGTTGTTTCCAATACAAATGATAAAAATCAATGTGTTAATTACAATTAACTAAAATGTTCCTGATTTTTCGTTTATATTACCGACGGAAGATGTACACGTAAAACCGCTCTAATCCGGCTGAAACGTCGATATATGCAATAAAAACAGAACTTCTCCCCTTTTCAATATCTTACTCAGTATTTTAACGAGAAACAAATAGTTGATTGAAAATGAAGTATTTAAGGTTATTATCTAATCAATTATGTGTTTGCATCATTTTTATCGTATATATAATGAATTAATACCTATAGACTGAAAATTCACAAAAACGTGGAAAAACGAAACGTGCGAAATTCTGAGATTTGAAGGCCAAATCACATATCGTGATACTACATGAAATAGCATCGAAATATTGGTAAAAATGAATATATTTACGTAATATCAAACTACATGAAAAACGTGAAAAAAGTCACTATTTAACCATATTTGAGGATTTTAACTTCAAATCATAGAGCGAGGTTTCATATTATTTAGATCCATGAAAAGACAAATGACAATGTTGTTTCCAATATAAATGATAAAAATCAATGTGTTTTCATTAGAATTAACTAAACGGTTCCTGATTTTCCGTTTATATTACCGATGGAAGATGTACACGAAAATCGCTTTATTCCGGCTGAAACGTCGATATATGCAATAAAAACAGAACTTCTCCTCTTTTCAATATCTTACTCAGTATTTTAACGAGAAACAAACAGTTGATTGAAAATGAAGTATTTTAGAATATTATCTAATCAATTATGTGTTTGCATCATTTTTATCGTATATATAATGAATTAATACCTATGGACTGAAAATTCACAAAATCGTGGAAAAACGGCAAAATATTGCCTAATTCGATGATATTTTGTTTAAGTCGCATAAAGGAAAAGGGGAAGATAAACGTCAAAATATTGGTAAATTCGATGATTGTTCGTACGAAACAAAATGCAAGAAAACTTGCTTAAAATGCAATATTATGCGAAATTCTGAGATTTGAAGGCCAAATCACATATCGTGATACTACATGAAATAAAATCGAAATATTGGTAAAAATGAATATATTTACGTAGTATCAAACTACATGAAAAACGTGAAAAAAGTCACCATTTAACCATATTTGAGGATTTTAACTCCAAATCATAGAGCGAGGTTTCGTATTATTTAGATCCAAGAAAAGACATATGACAATGTTGTTTCCAATACAAATGATAAAAATCAATGTGTTTTCATTACAATTAACTAAAATGTTCCTGATTTTCCGTTTATATTACCGAGGGAATATGTACACGTAAAACCGCTCTAATCCGGCTGAAACGTCGATATATGCAATAAAAACCGAACTTCTCCCCTTTTCAATATCTTACTCAGTATTTTACCGAGAAACAAATAGATGATTGAAAATGAAGTATTTAAGGATATTCTCTAATCAATTATGTGTTTGCATAATTTTTATCGTATATATATGAATTAATACCTATAGACTGAAAATTCACAAAAACGTGGAAAACGGCAAAATATTGCCTAATTCGATGATATTTTGTTTAAGTCACATAAAGGAAAAGGGGATGATAAACGTCAAAATATTGCTAAATTCGATGATTTTTCGTACGAAACAAAATGCAAGAAAACTAGCTTAAAATGCAATATTATGCGAAATTCTGAGATTTGAAGGCCAAATCACATATCGTGATACTACATGAAATAGAATCGAAATATTGGTAAAAATGAATATATTTACGTAGTATCAAACTACATGAAAAACGTGAAAAAGTCACCATTTAACCATATTTGAGGATTTTAACTTCAAATCATAGAGCGAGGTTTCGTATTATTTAGATCCAAGAAAAGACATATGACAATGTTGTTTCCAATACAAATGATAAAAATCAATGTGTTTTCATTACAATTAACTAAAATGTTCCTGATTTTCCGTTTATATTACCGAGGGAAGATGTACACGTAAAACCGCTCTAATCCGGCTGAAACGTCGATATATGCAATAAAAACCGAACTTCTCCCCTTTTCAATATCTTACTCAGTATTTTAACGAGAAACAAATAGATGATTGAAAATGAAGTATTTAAGTTTATTATCTACTCAATTATGTGTTTGCATAATTTTTATCGTATATATATGAATTAATACCAATAGACTGAATATTCACAAAAACGTGGAAAACGGCAAAATATTGCCTAATTCGGTGATATTTTGTTTAAGTCACATAAAGGAAAAGGGGAAGATAAACGTCAAAATATTGCTAAATTCGATGATTTTTCGTACAAAACAAAATGCAAGAAAACTTGCTTAAAATGAAATATTATGCGAAATTCTGAGATTTGAAGGCCAAATCACATATCGTGATACTACATGAAATAGTATCATTTTTATCGTATATATAATGAATTAATACCTATGGACTGAAAATTCACAAAAACGTGGAAAAACGGCAAAATATTGCCTAATTCGATGATATTTTGTTTAAGTCGCATATAGGAAAAGGGGAAGATAAACGTCAAAATATTGCTAAATTCGATGATTTTTCGTACAAAACAAAATGCAAGAAAACTTGCTTAAAATGAAATATTATGCGAAATTCTGAGATTTGAAGGCCAAATCACCTATCGTGATACTACATGAAATAGTATCGAAATATTGGTAAAAATGAATATATATACGTAATATCAAACTACATGAAAAACGTGAAAAAGTCACTATTTAACCATATTTGAGGATTTTAACTTCAAATCATAGAGCGAGGCTTCGTATTATTTAGATCCAAGAAAAGACATATGACAATGTTGTTTCCAATACAAATGATAAAAATCAATGTGTTTTCATTACAATTAGCTAAAATGTTCCTGATTTTCCGTTTATATTACCGAGGGAATATGTACACGTAAAACCGCTCTAATCCGGCTGAAACGTCGATATATTCAATAAAAACCGAACTTCTCCCCTTTTCAATATCTTACTCAGTATTTTACCGAGAAACAAATAGATGATTGAAAATGAAGTATTTAAGGTTATTCTCTAATCAATTATGTGTTTGCATAATTTTTATCGTATATATATGAATTAATACCTATAGACTGAAAATTCACAAAAACGTGGAAAACGGCAAAATATTGCCTAATTCGATGATATTTTGTTTAAGTCACATAAAGGAAAAGGGGATGATAAACGTCAAAATATTGCTAAATTCGATGATTTTTCGTACGAAACAAAATGCAAGAAAACTAGCTTAAAATGCAATATTATGCGAAATTCTGAGATTTGAAGGCCAAATCACATATCGTGATACTACATGAAATAGTATCGAAATATTGGTAAAAATGAATATATTTACGTTATATCAAACTACATGAAAAACGTGAAAAAAGTCACTATTTAACCATATTTGAGGATTTTAACTTCAAATCATAGAGCGAGGTTTCCTATTATTTAGATCCATGAAAAGACAAATGACAATGTTGTTTCCAATATAAATGATAAAAATCTATGTGTTTTCATTAGAATTAACTAAAAGGTTCCTGATTTTCCGTTTATATTACCGATGGAAGATGTACACGAAAATCGCTTTATTCCGGCTGAAACGTCGATATATGCAATAAAAACAGAACTTCTCCTCTTTTCAATATCTTACTCAGTATTTTAACGAGAAACAAACAGTTGATTGAAAATGAAGTATTTTAGAATATTATCTAATCAATTATGTGTTTGCATCATTTTTATCGTATATATATTGAATTAATACCTGTGGACTGAAAATTCACAAAAACGTGGAAAAACGGCAAAATATTGCCTAATTCGATGATATTTTGTTTAAGTCGCATAAAGGAAAAGGGGAAGATAAACGTCAAAATATTGGTAAATTCGATGATTGTTCGTACGAAACAAAATGCAAGAAAACTTGCTTAAAATGCAATATTATGCGAAATTCTGAGATTTGAAGGCCAAATCACATATCGTGATACTACATGAAATAAAATCGAAATATTGGTAAAAATGAATATATTTACGTAGTATCAAACTACATGAAAAACGTGAAAAAAGTCACCATTTAACCATATTTGAGGATTTTAACTTCAAATCATAGAGCGAGGTTTCGTATTATTTAGATCCAAGAAAAGACATATGACAATGTTGTTTCCAATACAAGTGATAAAAATCAATGTGTTTTCATTACAATTAACTAAAATGTTCCTGATTTTTCGTTTATATTACCGACGGAAGATGTACACGTAAAACCGCTCTAATCCGGCTGAAACGTCAATATATGCAATAAAAACAGAACTTCTCCCCTTTTCAATATCTTACTCAGTATTTTAACGAGAAACAAATAGTTGATTGAAAATGAAGTATTTAAGGTTATTATCTAATCAATTATGTGTTTGCATCATTTTTATCGTATATATAATGAATTAATACCTATAGACTGAAAATTCACAAAAACGTGGAAAAACGAAACGTGCGAAATTCTGAGATTTGAAGGCCAAATCACATATCGTGATACTATATGAAATAGTATCGAAATATTGGTAAAAATGAATATATTTACGTAATATCAAACTACATGAAAAACGTGAAAAAAGTCACTATTTAACCATATTTGAGGATTTTAACTTCAAATCATAGAGCGAGGTTTCGTATTATTTAGATCCATGAAAAGACAAATGACAATGTTGTTTCCAATATAAATGATAAAAATCAATGTGTTTTCATTAGAATTAACTAAAAGGTTCCTGATTTTCCGTTTATATTACCGATGGAAGATGTACACGAAAATCGCTTTATTCCGGCTGAAACGTCGATATATGCAATAAAAACAGAACTTCTCCTCTTTTCAATATCTTACTCAGTATTTTAACGAGAAACAAACAGTTGATTGAAAATGAAGTATTTTAGAATATTATCTAATCAATTATGTGTTTGCATCATTTTTATCGTATATATAATGAATTAATACCTATGGACTGAAAATTCACAAAAACGTGGAAAAACGGCAAAATATTGCCTAATTCGATGATATTTTGTTTAAGTCGCATAAAGGAAAAGGGGAAGATAAACGTCAAAATATTGCTAAATTCGATGATTTTTCGTACAAAACAAAATGCAAGAAAACTTGCTTTAAATGAAATATTATGCGAAATTCTGAGATTTGAAGGCCAAATCACATATCGTGATACTACATGAAATAGAATCGAAATATTGGTAAAAATAAATATATTTACGTAGTATCAAACTACATGAAAAACGTGAAAAAAGTCACTATTTAACCATATTTGAGGATTTTATCTTCAAATCATAGAGAGAGGTTTCGTATTATTTAGATCCAAGAAAAGACTTATGACAATGCTGTTTCCAATACAAATGATAAAAATCAATGTGTTTTCATTAGAATTAACTAAAATTTTCCTGATTTTCCGTTTATATTACCGAGGGAAGATGTACACGTAAAACCGCTCTAATCCGGCTGAAACGTCGATATATGCAATAAAAACAGAACTTCTCCCCTTTTCAATATCTTACTCAGTATTTTAACGAGAAACAAATAGTTGATTGAAAATGAAGTATTTAAGGTTATTATATAATCAATTATGTGTTTGCATCATTTTTATCTTATATATAATGAATTAATACCTATAGACTGAAAATTCACAAAAACGTTATAAAACGGCAAAATATTGCCTAATTCGATGATATTTTGTTTAAGTCGCATAAAGGAAAAGGGGAAGATAAACGTCAAAATATTGGTAAATTCGATGATTGTTCGTACGAAACAAAATGCAAGAAAACTTGCTTAAAATGCAATATTATGCGAAATTCTGAGATTTGAAGGCCAAATCACATATCGTGATACTACATGAAATAAAATCGAAATATTGGTAAAAATGAATATATTTACGTAGTATCAAACTACATGAAAAACGTGAAAAAAGTCACTATTTAACCATATTTGAGGATTTTAACTTCAAATCATAGAGCGAGGTTTCGTATTATTTAGATCCAAGAAAAGACATATGACAATGTTGTTTCCAATACAAATGATAAAAATCAATGTGTTTTCATTACAATTAACTAAAATATTCCTGATTTTCCGTTTATATAACCGAGGGAAGATGTACACGTAAAACCGCTCTAATCCGGCTGAAACGTCGATATATGCAATAAAAACCGAACTTCTCCCCTTTTCAATATCTTACTCAGTATTTTAACGAGAAACAAATAGATGATTGAAAATGAAGTATTTAGGGTTATTATCTAATCAATTATGTGTTTGCATCATTTTTATCGTATATATATGAATTAATACCCCATAGACTGAAAATTCACAAAAACGTGGAAAACGGCAAAATATTGCCTAATTCGATGATATTTTGTTTAAGTCACATAAAGGAAAAGGGGATGATAAACGTCAAAATATTGCTATATTCGATGATTTTTCGTACGAAACAAAATGCAAGAAAACTTGCTTAAAATGCAATATTATGCGAAATTCTGAGATTTGAAGGCCAAATCACATATCGTGATACTAAATGAAATAGTATCGAAATATTGGTAAAAATGAATATATTTACGTTATATCAAACTACATGAAAAACGTGAAAAAAGTCAATATATAACCATATTTGAGGATTTTAACTTCAAATCATAGAGCGAGGTTTCGTATTATTTAGATCCAAGAAAAGACATATGACAATGTTGTTTCCAATACAAATGATAAAAATCAATGTGTTTTCATTACAATTAACTAAAATGTTCCTGATTTTTCGTTTATATTACCGACGGAAGATGTACATGTAAAACCGCTCTAATCCGGCTGAAACGTCGATATATGCAATAAAAACCGAACTTCTCCCCTTTTCAATATCTTACTCAGTATTTTAACGAGAAACAAATAGATGATTGAAAATGAAGTATTTAAGTTTATTATCTAATCAATTATGTGTTTGCATAATTTTTATCGTATATATATGAATTAATACCCATAGACTGAAAATTCACAAAAACGTGGAAAACGGCAAAATATTGCCTAATTCGGTAATATTTTGTTTAAGTCACATAAAGGAAAAGGGGAAGATAAACGTCAAAATATTGCTAAATTCGATGATTTTCGTACAAAACAAAATGCAAGAAAACTTGCTTAAAATGAAATATTATGCGAAATTCTGAGATTTGAAGGCCAAATCACATATCGTGATACTACATGAAATAGTATCATTTTTATCGTATATATAATGAATTAATACCTATGGACTGAAAATTCACAAAAACGTGGAAAAACGGCAAAATATTGCCTAATTCGATGATATTTTGTTTAAGTCGCATAAAGGACAAGGGGAAGATAAACGTCAAAATATTGCTAAATTCGATGATTTTTCGTACAAAACAAAATGCAAGAAAACTTGCTTAAAATGAAATATTATGCGAAATTCTGAGATTTGAAGGCCAAATCACATATCGTGATACAACATGAAATAGAATCGAAATATTGGTAAAAATGAATATATTTACGTAGTATCAAACTACATGAAAAACGTGAAAAAAGTCACTATTTAACCATATTTGAGGATTTTATCTTCAAATCATAGAGAGAGGTTTCGTATTATTTTGATCCAAGAAAAGACTTATGACAATGCTGTTTCCAATACAAATGATAAAAATCAATGTGTTTTCATTAGAATTAACTAAAATTTTCCTGATTTTCCGTTTATATTACCGAGGGAAGATGTACACGTAAAACCGCTCTAATCCGGCTGAAACGTCGATATATGCAATAAAAACAGAACTTCTTCCCTTTTCAATATCTTACTCAGTATTTTAACGAGAAACAAATAGTTGATTGAAAATGAAGTAATTAAGGTTATTATCTAATCAATTATTTGTTTGCATCATTTTTATCGTATATATAATGAATTAATACCTATAGACTGAAAAGTCACAAAAACGTAGAAAAACGAAACGTGCGAAATTCTGAGATTTGAAGGCCAAATCACATATCGTGATACTACATGAAATAGTATCGAAATATTGGTAAAAATGAATATATTTACGTAATATCAAACTACATGAAAAACGTGAAAAAGTCACTATTTAACCATATATGAGGATTTTAACTTCAAATCATAGAGCGAGGTTTCGTATTATTTAGATCCAAGAAAAGACAAATGACAATGTTGTTTCCAATACAAATGATAAAAATCAATGTGTTTTCATTAGAATTAACTAAAATGTTCCTGATTTTCCGCTTATATTACCGATGGAAGATGTACACGAAAATCGCTCTATTCCGGCTGAAACGTCGATATATGCAATAAAAACAGAACTTCTCCCCTTTTCAATATCTTACTCAGTATTTTAACGAGAAACAAATAGTTGATTGAAAATGAAGTATTTAAGGTTATTATATAATCAATTATGTGTTTGCATCATTTTTATCTTATATATAATGAATTAATACCTATAGACTGAAAATTCACAAAAACGTGGAAAAACGGCAAAATATTGCCTAATTCGATGATATTTTGTTTAAGTCGCATAAAGGAAAAGGGGACGATAAACGTCAAAATATTGCTAAATTCGATGATTTTTCGTACAAAACAAAATGCAAGAAAACTTGCTTAAAATGCAATATTATGCGAAATTCTGAGATTTGAAGGCCAAATCACATATCGTGATACTACATGAAATAGTATCATTTTTATCGTATATATAATGAATTAATACCTATGGACTGAAAATTCACAAAAAACGTGGAAAAACGGCAAAATATTGCCTAATTCGATGATATTTTGTTTAAGTCGCATAAAGGAAAAGGGGAAGATAAACGTCAAAATATTGGTAAATTCGATGATTGTTCGTACGAAACAAAATGCAAGAAAACTTGCTTAAAATGCAATATTATGCGAAATTCTGAGATTTGAAGGCCAAATCACATATCGTGATACAACATGAAATAAAATCGAAATATTGGTAAAAATCAATATATTTACGTAGTATCAAACTACATGAAAAACGTGAAAAAAGTCACCATTTAACCATATTTGAGGATTTTAACTTTAAATCATAGAGCGAGGTTTCGTATTATTTAGATCCAAGAAAAGACATATGACAATGTTGTTTCCAATACAAATGATAAAAATCAATGTGTTTTCATTACAATTACCTAAAATGTTCCTGATTTTCCGTTTATATTACCGAGGGAAGATGTACACGTAAAACCGCTCTAATCCGGCTGAAACGTCGATATATGCAATAAAAACCGAACTTCTCCCCTTTTCAATATCTTACTCAGTATTTTAACGAGAAACAAATAGATGATTGAAAATGAAGTATTTAAGTTTATTATCTAATCAATTATGTGTTTGCATAATTTTTATCGTATATATATGAATTAATACCCATAGACTGAAAATTCACAAAAACGTGGAAAACGGCAAAATATTGCCTAATTCGGTGATATTTTGTTTAAGTCACATAAAGGAAAAGGGGAAGATAAACGTCAAAATATTGCTAAATTCTATGATTTTTCGTACAAAACAAAATGCAAGAAAACTTGCTTAAAATGAAATATTATGCGAAATTCTGAGATTTGAAGGCCAAATCACATATCGTGATACTACATGAAATAGTATCATTTTATCGTATATATAATGAATTAATACCTATGGAATGAAAATTCACAAAAACGTGGAAAAACGGCAAAATATTGCCTAATTCGATGATATTTTGTTTAAGTCGCATAAAGGACAAGGGGAAGATAAACGTCAAAATATTGCTAAATTCGATGATTTTTCGTACAAAACAAAATGCAAGAAAACTTGCTTAAAATGAAATATTATGCGAAATTCTGAGATTTGAAGGCCAAATCACATATCGTGATACTACATGAAATAGAATTGAAATATTGGTAAAAATGAATATATTTACGTAGTATCAAACTACATGAAAAACGTGAAAAAAGTCACTATTTAACCATATTTGAGGATTTTATCTTCAAATCAAAGAGAGAGGTTTCGTATTATTTAGATCCAAGAAAAGACTTATGACAATGCTGTTTCCAATACAAATGATAAAAATCAATGTGTTTTCATTAGAATTAACTAAAATTTTCCTGATTTTCCGTTTATATTACCGAGGGAAGATGTACACGTAAAACCGCTCTAATCCGGCTGAAACGTCGATATATGCAATAAAAACAGAACTTCTTCCCTTTTCAATATCTTACTCAGTATTTTAACGAAAAACAAATAGTTGATTGAAAATGAAGTAATTAAGGTTATTATCTAATCAATTATTTGTTTGCATCATTTTTATCGTATATATAATGAATTAATACCTATAGACTGAAAATTCACAAAAACGTGGAAAAACGAAACGTGCGAAATTCTGAGATTTGAAGGCCAAATCACATATCGTGATACTACATGAAATAGTATCGAAATATTGGTAAAAATGAATATATTTATGTAATATCAAACTACATGAAAAACGTGAAAAAGTCACTATTTAACCATATATGAGGATTTTAACTTCAAATCATAGAGCGAGGTTTCGTATTATTTAGATCCAAGAAAAGACAAATGACAATGTTGTTTCCAATACAAATGATAAAAATCAATGTGTTTTCATTAGAATTAACTAAAATGTTCCTGATTTTCCGCTTATATTACCGATGGAAGATGTACACGAAAATCGCTCTATTCCGGCTGAAACGTCGATATATGCAATAAAAACAGAACTTCTCCCCTTTTCAATATCTTACTCAGTATTTTAACGAGAAACAAATAGTTGATTGAAAATGAAGTATTTAAGGTTATTATATAATCAATTATGTGTTTGCATCATTTTTATCTTATATATAATGAATTAATACCTATAGACTGAAAATTCACAAAAACGTGGAAAAACGGCAAAATATTGCCTAATTCGATGATATTTTGTTTAAGTCGCATAAAGGAAAAGGGGACGATAAACGTCAAAATATTGCTAAATTCGATGATTTTTCGTACAAAACAAAATGCAAGAAAACTTGCTTAAAATGCAATATTATGCGAAATTCTGAGATTTGAAGGCCAAATCACATATCGTGATACTACATGAAATAGTATCATTTTTATCGTATATATAATGAATTAATACCTATGGACTGAAAATTCACAAAAACGTGGAAAAACGGCAAAATATTGCCTAATTCGATGATATTTTGTTTAAGTCGCATAAAGGAAAAGGGGAAGATAAACGTCAAAATATTGGTAAATTCGATGATTGTTCGTACGAAACAAAATGCAAGAAAACTTGCTTAAAATGCAATATTATGCGAAATTCTGAGATTTGAAGGCCAAATCACATATCGTGATACAACATGAAATAAAATCGAAATATTGGTAAAAATCAATATATTTACGTAGTATCAAACTACATGAAAAACGTGAAAAAAGTCACCATTTAACCATATTTGAGGATTTTAACTTCAAATCATAGAGCGAGGTTTCGTATTATTTAGATCCAAGAAAAGACATATGACAATGTTGTTTCCAATACAAATGATAAAAATCAATGTGTTTTCATTACAATTACCTAAAATGTTCCTGATTTTCCGTTTATATTACCGAGGGAAGATGTACACGTAAAACCGCTCTAATCCGGCTGAAACGTCGATATATGCAATAAAAACCGAACTTCTCCCCTTTTCAATATCTTACTCAGTATTTTAACGAGAAACAAATAGATGATTGAAAATGAAGTATTTAAGTTTATTATCTAATCAATTATGTGTTTGCATAATTTTTATCGTATATATATGAATTAATACCCATAGACTGAAAATTCACAAAAACGTGGAAAACGGCAAAATATTGCCTAATTCGGTGATATTTTGTTTAAGTCACATAAAGGAAAAGGGGAAGATAAACGTCAAAATATTGCTAAATTCTATGATTTTTCGTACAAAACAAAATGCAAGAAAACTTGCTTAAAATGAAATATTATGCGAAATTCTGAGATTTGAAGGCCAAATCACATATCGTGATACTACATGAAATAGTATCATTTTATCGTATATATAATGAATTAATACCTATGGAATGAAAATTCACAAAAACGTGGAAAAACGGCAAAATATTGCCTAATTCGATGATATTTTGTTTAAGTCGCATAAAGGACAAGGGGAAGATAAACGTCAAAATATTGCTAAATTCGATGATTTTTCGTACAAAACAAAATGCAAGAAAACTTGCTTAAAATGAAATATTATGCGAAATTCTGAGATTTGAAGGCCAAATCACATATCGTGATACTACATGAAATAGAATTGAAATATTGGTAAAAATGAATATATTTACGTAGTATCAAACTACATGAAAAACGTGAAAAAAGTCACTATTTAACCATATTTGAGGATTTTATCTTCAAATCAAAGAGAGAGGTTTCGTATTATTTAGATCCAAGAAAAGACTTATGACAATGCTGTTTCCAATACAAATGATAAAAATCAATGTGTTTTCATTAGAATTAACTAAAATTTTCCTGATTTTCCGTTTATATTACCGAGGGAAGATGTACACGTAAAACCGCTCTAATCCGGCTGAAACGTCGATATATGCAATAAAAACAGAACTTCTTCCCTTTTCAATATCTTACTCAGTATTTTAACGAAAAACAAATAGTTGATTGAAAATGAAGTAATTAAGGTTATTATCTAATCAATTATTTGTTTGCATCATTTTTATCGTATATATAATGAATTAATACCTATAGACTGAAAATTCACAAAAACGTGGAAAAACGAAACGTGCGAAATTCTGAGATTTGAAGGCCAAATCACATATCGTGATACTACATGAAATAGTATCGAAATATTGGTAAAAATGAATATATTTATGTAATATCAAACTACATGAAAAACGTGAAAAAGTCACTATTTAACCATATATGAGGATTTTAACTTCAAATCATAGAGCGAGGTTTCGTATTATTTAGATCCAAGAAAAGACAAATGACAATGTTGTTTCCAATACAAATGATAAAAATCAATGTGTTTTCATTAGAATTAACTAAAATGTTCCTGATTTTCCGCTTATATTACCGATGGAAGATGTACACGAAAATCGCTCTATTCCGGCTGAAACGTCGATATATGCAATAAAAACAGAACTTCTCCCCTTTTCAATATCTTACTCAGTATTTTAACGAGAAACAAATAGTTGATTGAAAATTAAGTATTTAAGGTTATTATATAATCAATTATGTGTTTGCATCATTTTTATCTTATATATAATGAATTAATACCTATAGACTGAAAATTCACAAAAACGTAGAAAAACGGCAAAATATTGCCTAATTCGATGATATTTTGTTTAAGTCGCATAAAGGAAAAGGGGACGATAAACGTCAAAATATTGCTAAATTCGATTGATTTTTCGTACAAAACAAAATGCAAGAAAACTTGCTTAAAATGCAATATTATGCGAAATTCTGAGATTTGAAGGCCAAATCACATATCGTGATACTACATGAAATAGTATCATTTTTATCGTATATATAATGAATTAATACCTATGGACTGAAAATTCACAAAAACGTGGAAAAACGGCAAAATATTGCCTAATTCGATGATATTTTGTTTAAGTCGCATAAAGGAAAAGGGGAAGATAAACGTCAAAATATTGGTAAATTCGATGATTGTTCGTACGAAACAAAATGCAAGAAAACTTGCTTAAAATGCAATATTATGCGAAATTCTGAGATTTGAAGGCCAAATCACATATCGTGATACTACATGAAATAAAATCGAAATATTGGTAAAAATGAATATATTTACGTAGTATCAAACTACATGAAAAACGTGAAAAAAGTCACCATTTAACCATATTTGAGGATTTTAACTTCAAATCATAGAGCGAGGTTTCGTATTATTTAGATCCAAGAAAAGACATATGACAATGTTGTTTCCAATACAAATGATAAAAATCAATGTGTTTTCATTACAATTAACTAAAATGTTCCTGATTTTCCGTTTATATTACCGAGAGAAGATGTACACGTAAAACCGCTCTAATCCGGCTGAAACGTCGATATATGCAATAAAAACCGAACTTCTCCCCTTTTGAATATCTTACTCAGTATTTTAACGAGAAACAAATAGATGATTGAAAATGAAGTATTTAAGTTTATTATCTAATCAATTATGTGTTTGCATAATTTTTATCGTATATATATGAATTAATACCCATAGACTGAAAATTCACAAAAACGTGGAAAACGGCAAAATATTGCCTAATTCGGTGATATTTTGTTTAAGTCACATAAAGGAAAAGGGGAAGATAAACGTCAAAATATTGCTAAATTCGATGATTTTTCGTACAAAACAAAATGCAAGAAAACTTGCTTAAAATGAAATATTATGCGAAATTCTGAGATTTGAAGGCCAAATCACATATCGTGATACTACATGAAATAGTATCATTTTTATCGTATATATAATGAATTAATACCTATGGACTGAAAATTCACAAAAACGTGGAAAAACGGCAAAATATTGCCTAATTCGATGATATTTTGTTTAAGTCGCATAAAGGAAAAGGGGAAGATAAACGTCAAAATATTGTTAAATTCGATGATTTTTCGTACAAAACAAAATGCAAGAAAACTTGCTTAAAATGAAATATTATGCGAAATTCTGAGATTTGAAGGCCAAATCACATATCGTGATACTACATGAAATAGAATCGAAATATTGGTAAAAATGAATATATTTACGTAGTATCAAACTACATGAAAAACGTGAAAAAAGTCACTATTTAACCATATTTGAGGATTTTATCTTCAAATCATAGAGAGAGGTTTCGTATTATTTAGATCCAAGAAAAGACTTATGACAATGCTGTTTCCAATACAAATGATAAAAATCAATGTGTTTTCATTAGTATTAACTAAAATTTTCCTGATTTTCCGTTTATATTACCGAGGGAAGATGTACACGTAAAACCGCTCTAATCCGGCTGAAACGTCGATATATGCAATAAAAACAGAACTTCTTCCCTTTTCAATATCTTACTCAGTATTTTAACGAGAAACAAGTAGTTGATTGAAAATGAAGTAATTAAGGTTATTATCTAATCAATTATTTGTTTGCATCATTTTTATCGTATATATAATGAATTAATACCTATAGACTGAAAATTCACAAAAACGTGGAAAAACGAAACGTGCGAAATTCTGAGATTTGAAGGCCAAATCACATATCGTGATACTACATGAAATAGTATCGAAATATTGGTAAAAATGAATATATTTACGTAATATCAAACTACATGAAAAACGTGAAAAAGTCACTATTTAACCATATATGAGGATTTTAACTTCAAATCATAGAGCGAGGTTTCGTATTATTTAGATCCAAGAAAAGACAAATGACAATGTTGTTTCCAATACAAATGATAAAAATCAATGTGTTTTCATTAGAATTAACTTAAATGTTCCTGATTTTCCGCTTATATTACCGATGGAAGATGTACACGAAAATCGCTCTATTCCGGCTGAAACGTCGATATATGCAATAAAAACAGAACTTCTCCCCTTTTCAATATCTTACTCAGTATTTTAACGAGAAACAAATAGATGATTGAAAATGAAGTATTTAAGGTTATTATCTAATCAATTATAGGTTTGCATAATTTTTATCGTTTATATATGAATTAATACCCATAGACTGAAAATTCACAAAAACGTGGAAAACGGCAAAATATTGCCTAATTCGATGATATTTTGTTTAAGTCACATAAAGGAAAAGGGGATGATAAACGTCAAAATATTGCTAAATTCGATGATTTATCGTACGAAACAAAATGCAAGAAAACTAGCTTAAAATGCAATATTATGCGAAATTCTGAGATTTGAAGGCCAAATCACATATCGTGATACTACATGAAATAGTATCGAAATATTGGTAAAAATTAATATATTTACGTAATATCAAACTACATGAAAAACGTGAAAAAAGTCAAAATATAACCATATTTGAGGATTTTAACTTAAAATCATAGAGCGAGGTTTCGTATTATTTAGATCCAAGAAAAGACATATGACAGTGTTGTTTCCAATACAAATGATAAAAATCAATGTGTTTTCATTACAATTAACTAAAATGTTCCTGATTTTCTGTTTATATTACCGAGGGAAGATGTACACGTAAAACCGCTCTAATCCGGCTGAAACGTCGATATATGCAATAAAAACAGAACTTCTCCCCTTTTCAATATCTTACTCAGTATTTTAACGAGAAACAAATAGTTGATTGAAAATGAAGTATTTAAGGTTATTATCTAATCAATTATGTGTTTGCATCATTTTTATCGTATATATAATGAATTAATAGACTGAAAAATCACAAAAACGTGGAAAAACGGCAAAATATTGCGTAATTCGATGATATTTTGTTTAAATCAAATAAAGGAAAAGGGGATGATAAACGTCAAAATATTGCTAAATTCGATGATTTTTCGTACGAAACAAAATGCAAGAAAACTTGCTTAAAAAGCAATATTATGTGAAATTCTGAGATTTGAAGGCCAAATCACATATCGTGATACTACATGAAATAGAATCGAAATATTGGTAAAAATGAATATATTTACGTAGTATCAAACTACATGAAAAACGTGAAAAAAGTCACCATTTAACCATATTTGAGGATTTTAACTTCAAATCATAGAGCGAGGTTTCGTATTATTTAGATCCAAGAAAAGACATATGACAATGTCGTTTCCAATACAAATGATAAAAATCAATGTGTTTTCATTACAATTAACTAAAATGTTCCTGATTTTTCGTTTATATTACCGAGGGAAGATGTACACGTAAAACCGCTCTAATCCGGCTGAAACGTCGATATATGCAATAAAAACAGAACTTCTCCCCTTTTCAATATCTTACTCAGTATTTTAACGAGAAACAAATAGTTGATTGAAAATGAAGTATTTAAGGTTATTATCTAATCAATTATGTGTTTGCATCATTTTTATCGTATATATAATGAATTAATACCTATAGACTGAAAATTCACAAAAACGTGGAAAAACGGCAAAATATTGCCTAATTCGATGATATTTTGTTTATGTCACATAAAGGAAAAGGGGATGATAAACGTCAAAATATTGCTAAATTCGATGATTTTTCGTACGAAACATAATGCAAGAAAACTTGCTTAAAATGAAATATTATGCGAAATTCTGAGATTTGAAGGCCAAATCACATATCGTGATACTACATGAAATAGTATCATTTTTATCGTATATATAATGAATTAATACCTATGGACTGAAAATTCACAAAAACGTGGAAAAACGGCAAAATATTGCCTAATTCGATGATATTTTGTTTAAGTCGCATAAAGGAAAAGGGGAAGATAAACGTCAAAATATTGCTAAATTCGATGATTTTTCGTACAAAACAAAATGCAAGAAAACTTGCTTAAAATGAAATATTATGCGAAATTCTGAGATTTGAAGGCCAATCACATATCGTGATACTACATGAAATAGAATCGAAATATTGGTAAAAATGAATATATTTACGTAGTATCAAACTACATGAAAAACGTGAAAAAAGTCACTATTTAACCATATTTGAGGATTTTATCTTCAAATCATAGAGAGAGGTTTCGTATTATTTAGATCCAAGAAAAGACTTATGACAATGCTGTTTCCAATACAAATGATAAAAATCAATGTGTTTTCATTAGAATTAACTAAAATGTTCCTGATTTTCCGTTTATATTACCGAGGGAAGATGTACACGTAAAACCGCTCTAATCCGGCTGAAACGTCGATATATGCAATAAAAACCGAACTTCTCCCCTTTTCTATATTTTACTCAGTATTTTAACGAGAAACAAATAGATGATTGAAAATGAAGTATTTAAGGTTATTATCTAATTAATTATAGGTTTGCATCATTTTTATCGTATATATATGAATATATACGATAAAAATAGTCTAAACCCATAGACTTAAAATTCACAAAAACGTGGAAAACGGCAAAATATTGCCTAATTCGATGATATTTTGTTTAAGTCACATAAAGGAAAAGGGGATGATAAACGTCAAAATATTGCTAAATTCGATGATTTTTCGTACGAAACAAAATGCAAGAAAACTAGCTTAAAATGCAATATTATGCGAAATTCTGAGATTTGAAGGCCAAATCACATATCGTGATACTACATGAAATAGTATCGAAATATTGGTAAAAATTAATATATTTACGTAATATCAAACTACATGAAAAACGTGAAAAAAGTCAAAATATAACCATATTTGAGGATTTTAACTTAAAATCATAGAGCGAGGTTTCGTATTATTTAGATCCAAGAAAAGACATATGACAGTGTTGTTTCCAATACAAATGATAAAAATCAATGTGTTTTCATTACAATTAACTAAAATGTTCCTGATTTTCTGTTTATATTACCGAGGGAAGATGTACACGTAAAACCGCTCTAATCCGGCTGAAACGTCGATATATGCAATAAAAACCGAACTTCTCCCCTTTTCAATATCTTACTCAGTATTTTAACGAGAAACAAATAGTTGATTGAAAATGAAGTATTTAAGGTTATTATCTAATCAATTATGTGTTTGCATCATTTTTATCGTATATATAATGAATTAATAGACTGAAAAATCACAAAAACGTGGAAAAACGGCAAAATATTGCGTAATTCGATGATATTTTGTTTAAATCAAATAAAGGAAAAGGGGATGATAAACGTCAAAATATTGCTAAATTCGATGATTTTTCGTACGAAACAAAATGCAAGAAAACTTGCTTAAAAAGCAATATTATGTGAAATTCTGAGATTTGAAGGCCAAATCACATATCGTGATACTACATGAAATAGAATCGAAATATTGGTAAAAATGAATATATTTACGTAGTATCAAACTACATGAAAAACGTGAAAAAAGTCACCATTTAACCATATTTGAGGATTTTAACTTCAAATCATAGAGCGAGGTTTCGTATTATTTAGATCCAAGAAAAGACATATGACAATGTCGTTTCCAATACAAATGATAAAAATCAATGTGTTTTCATTACAATTAACTAAAATGTTCCTGATTTTTCGTTTATATTACCGAG